>NC_133973.1:9057750-9732000 GCF_047716275.1 Strix uralensis
CTGGGGAAAGGCAGGCAGAGAATTCCCTGCTAGCACCTTCTCTGTGTCCGGGAAGGAAAACTGTTCGCATTTGCTTCACAGAACCGCTTTTCTGCAGGGAACACTAACGCTTTTTCAGGATGAAAGAAAGCACAGAGCCCCAGATTTGCTGTTGCCCTGGAGAGCTTGCAGAGCACTGGGGAAAGGCAGGCAGAGAATTGCCTGCTAGCACCTTCTCTGTGTCCGGGAAGGAAAACTGTTCGCATTTGCTTCAGAGAACCGCTTTTCTGCAGGGAACATTAACGCTTGTTCAGGACGAAAGAAAGCACAGAGCCCCAGATTTGCTGTTGCCCTGGAGAGCTTGCAGAGCACTGGGGAAAGGCAGGCAGAGAATTCCCTGCTAGCACCTTCTCTGTGTCCGGGAAGGAAAACTGTTCGCATTTGCTTCACAGAACCGCTTTTCTGCAGGGAACACTAACGCTTGTTCAGGACGAAAGAAAGCACAGAGCCCCAGATTTGCTGTTGTCCTGGAGAGCTTGCAGAGCACTGGGGAAAGGCAGGCAGAGAATTCCCTGCTAGCACCTTCTCTGTGTCCGGGAAGGAAAACTGTTCGCATTTGCTTCACAGAACCGCTTTTCTGCAGGGAACATTAACGCTTGTTCAGGACGAAAGAAAGCACAGAGCCCCAGATTGGCTGTTGCCCTGGAGAGCTTGCAGAGCACTGGGGAAAGGCAGGCAGAGAATTCCCTGCTAGCACCTTCTCTGTGTCCGGGAAGGAAAACTGTTCGCATTTGCTTCACGGAACCGCTTTTCTGCAGGGAACATTAACGCTTGTTCAGGACGAAAGAAAGCACAGAGCCCCAGATTTGCTGTTGCCCTGGAGAGCTTGCAGAGCACTGGGGAAAGGCAGGCAGAGAATTCCCTGCTAGCACCTTCTCTGTGTCCGGGAAGGAAAACTGTTCGCATTTGCTTCACAGAACCGCTTTTCTGCAGGGAACATTAACGCTTGTTCAGGACGAAAGAAAGCACAGAGCCCCAGATTTGCTGTTGCCCTGGAGAGCTTGCAGAGCACTGGGGAAAGGCAGGCAGAGAATTCCCTGCTAGCACCTTCTCTGTGTCCAGGAAGGAAAACTGTTCGCATTTGCTTCTCAGAACCGCTTTTCTGCAGGGAACACTAACGCTTGTTCAGGACGAAAGAAAGCACAGAGCCCCAGATTTGCTGTTGCCCTGGAGAGCTTGCAGAGCACTGGGGAAAGGCAGGCAGAGAATTCCCTGCTAGCACCTTCTCTGTGTCCGGGAAGGAAAACTGTTCGCATTTGCTTCACAGAACCGCTTTTCTGCAGAGAACACTAACGCTTGTTCAGGACGAAAGAAAGCACAGAGCCCCAGATTTGCTGTTGTCCTGGAGAGCTTGCAGAGCACTGGGGAAAGGCAGGCAGAGAATTCCCTGCTAGCACCTTCTCTGTGTCCGGGAAGGAAAACTGTTCGCATTTGCTTCACAGAACCGCTTTTCTGCAGGGAACATTAACGCTTGTTCAGGACGAAAGAAAGCACAGAGCCCCAGATTTGCTGTTGCCCTGGAGAGCTTGCAGAGCACTGGGGAAAGGCAGGCAGAGAATTGCCTGCTAGCACCTTCTCTGTGTCCGGGAAGGAAAACTGTTCGCATTTGCTTCAGAGAACCGCTTTTCTGCAGGGAACATTAACGCTTGTTCAGGACGAAAGAAAGCACAGAGCCCCAGGTTTGCTGTTGCCCTGGAGAGCTTGCAGAGCACTGGGGAAAGGCAGGCAGAGAATTCCCTGCTAGCACCTTCTCTGTGTCCGGGAAGGAAAACTGTTCGCATTTGCTTCACAGAACCGCTTTTCTGCAGGGAACACTAACGCTTGTTCATGACGAAAGAAAGCACAGAGCCCCAGATTTGCTGTTGTCCTGGAGAGCTTGCAGAGCACTGGGGAAAGGCAGGCAGAGAATTCCCTGCTAGCACCTTCTCTGTGTCCGGGAAGGAAAACTGTTCGCATTTGCTTCACAGAACCGCTTTTCTGCAGGGAACATTAACGCTTGTTCAGGACGAAAGAAAGCACAGAGCCCCAGATTGGCTGTTGCCCTGGAGAGCTTGCAGAGCACTGGGGAAAGGCAGGCAGAGAATTCCCTGCTAGCACCTTCTCTGTGTCCGGGAAGGAAAACTGTTCGCATTTGCTTCACAGAACCGCTTTTCTGCAGGGAACATTAACGCTTGTTCAGGACGAAAGAAAGCACAGAGCCCCAGATTGGCTGTTGCCCTGGAGAGCTTGCAGAGCACTGGGGAAAGGCAGGCAGAGAATTCCCTGCTAGCACCTTCTCTGTGTCCGGGAAGGAAAACTGTTCGCATTTGCTTCACAGAACCGCTTTTCTGCAGGGAACATTAACGCTTGTTCAGGACGAAAGAAAGCACAGAGCGCCAGATTTGCTGTTGCCCTGGAGAGCTTGCAGAGCACTGGGGAAAGGCAGGCAGAGAATTCCCTGCTAGCACCTTCTCTGTGTCCGGGAAGGAAAACTGTTCGCATTTGCTTCTCAGAACCGCTTTTCTGCAGGGAACACTAACGCTTGTTCAGGACGAAAGAAAGCACAGAGCCCCAGATTTGCTGTTGCCCTGGAGAGCTTGCAGAGCACTGGGGAAAGGCAGGCAGAGAATTCCCTGCTAGCACCTTCTCTGTGTCCGGGAAGGAAAACTGTTCGCATTTGCTTCACAGAACCGCTTTTCTGCAGAGAACACTAACGCTTGTTCAGGACGAAAGAAAGCACAGAGCCCCAGATTTGCTGTTGTCCTGGAGAGCTTGCAGAGCACTGGGGAAAGGCAGGCAGAGAATTCCCTGCTAGCACCTTCTCTGTGTCCGGGAAGGAAAACTGTTCGCATTTGCTTCACAGAACCGCTTTTCTGCAGGGAACATTAACGCTTGTTCAGGACGAAAGAAAGCACAGAGCCCCAGATTTGATGTTGTCCTGGAGAGCTTGCAGAGCACTGGGGAAAGGCAGGCAGAGAATTCCCTGCTAGCACCTTCTCTGTGTCCGGGAAGGAAAACTGTTCGCATTTGCTTCACGGAACCGCTTTTCTGCAGGGAACATTAACGCTTGTTCAGGACGAAAGAAAGCACAGAGCCCCAGATTTGCTGTTGCCCTGGAGAGCTTGCAGAGCACTGGGGAAAGGCAGGCAGAGAATTCCCTGCTAGCACCTTCTCTGTGTCCGGGAAGGAAAACTGTTCGCATTTGCTTCACAGAACCGCTTTTCTGCAGGGAACATTAACGCTTGTTCAGGACGAAAGAAAGCACAGAGCCCCAGATTTGCTGTTGCCCTGGAGAGCTTGCAGAGCACTGGGGAAAGGCAGGCAGAGAATTCCCTGCTAGCACCTTCTCTGTGTCCGGGAAGGAAAACTGTTCGCATTTGCTTCACAGAACCGCTTTTCTGCAGAGAACACTAACGCTTGTTCAGGACGAAAGAAAGCACAGAGCCCCAGATTTGCTGTTGTCCTGGAGAGCTTGCAGAGCACTGGGGAAAGGCAGGCAGAGAATTCCCTGCTAGCACCTTCTCTGTGTCCGGGAAGGAAAACTGTTCGCATTTGCTTCACAGAACCGCTTTTCTGCAGGGAACATTAACGCTTGTTCAGGACGAAAGAAAGCACAGAGCCCCAGATTGGCTGTTGCCCTGGAGAGCTTGCAGAGCACTGGGGAAAGGCAGGCAGAGAATTCCCTGCTAGCACCTTCTCTGTGTCCGGGAAGGAAAACTGTTCGCATTTGCTTCACAGAACCGCTTTTCTGCAGGGAACATTAACGCTTGTTCAGGACGAAAGAAAGCACAGAGCCCCAGATTTGCTGTTGCCCTGGAGAGCTTGCAGAGCACTGGGGAAAGGCAGGCAGAGAATTCCCTGCTAGCACCTTCTCTGTGCCTGGGAAGCAGAAGTCTTCACATTGCTTCGCAGAATCGCTTTTGTGCAGAAAACAATAACACCTGTTCAGAACGAAAGAAAGCACAGAGCCCCAGATTTTATGTTGTCCTGGAGAGCTTGCAGAGCACTGGGGAAAAGCAGGCAGAGAATTCCCTGCTAGCACCTTCTCTGTGCCTGGGAAACAGAAGTGTTCACATTTCTTCGCAGAATCGCTTTTGTGCAGAAAACAGTAACACTTGTTCAGAATGAAAGAAAGCACAGAGCCCCAGATTCTATGTTGTCCTGGAGAGCTTGCAGAGCACTGGGGAAAGGCAGGCAGAGAATTCCCTGCTAGCACCTTCTCTGTGCCTGTTCACATTCCTTCCCAGAATCGCTTTTGTGCAGAAAACAGTAACACTTGTTCAGAACGAAAGAAAGCACAGAGCCCCAGATTTTATGTTGTCCTGGAGAGCTTGCAGAGCACTGGGGAAAGGCAGGCAGAGAATTCCCTGCTAGCACCTTCTCTGTGCCTGGGAAACAGAAGTGTTCACATTGCTTCGCAGAATCGCTTTTGTGCAGAAAACAGTAACACTTGTTCAGAACGAAAGAAAGCACAGAGCCCCAGATTCTATGTTGTCCTGGAGAGCTTGCAGGGCACTGGGGAAAGGCAGGCAGAGAATTCCCTGCTAGCACCTTCTCTGTGCCTGGGAAGCAGAAGTGTTCACATTGCTTGGCAGAATCGCTTTTGTGCAGAAAACAGTAACACTTGTTCAGAACGAAAGAAAGCACAGAGCCCCAGATTCTATGTTGTCCTGGAGAGCTTGCAGAGCACTGGGGAAAGGCAGGCAGAGAATTGCCTGCTAGCACCTTCTCTGTGCCCGGGAAGGAGAAATGTTCACATTGTTTCACAGAATCGCATTTGCGTCGCTGCAGGGAACATTAACGCTTATTCAGGACGAAAGAAAGCACAGAGCCCCAGATTGGCTGTTGCCCTGGAGAGCTTGCAGAGCACTGGGGAAAGGCAGGCAGAGAATTCCCTGCTAGCACCTTCTCTGTGTCCGGGAAGGAAAACTGTTCGCATTTGCTTCACAGAACCGCTTTTCTGCAGGGAACATTAACGCTTGTTCAGGACGAAAGAAAGCACAGAGCGCCAGATTTGCTGTTGCCCTGGACAGCTTGCAGAGCACTGGGGAAAGGCAGGCAGAGAATTCCCTGCTAGAACCTTCTCTGTGTCCGGGAAGGAAAACTGTTCGCATTTGCTTCACAGAACCGCTTTTCTGCAGGGAACATTAACGCTTGTTCAGGACGAAAGAAAGCACAGAGCCCCAGATTTGCTGTTGCCCTGGAGAGCTTGCAGAGCACTGGGGAAAGGCAGGCAGAGAATTCCCTGCTAGCACCTTCTCTGTGTCCGGGAAGGAAAACTGTTCGCATTTGCTTCACAGAACCGCTTTTCTGCAGGGAACACTAACGCTTGTTCAGGACGAAAGAAAGCACAGAGCCCCAGATTTGCTGTTGCCCTGGAGAGCTTGCAGAGCACTGGGGAAAGGCAGGCAGAGAATTCCCTGCTAGCACCTTCTCTGTGTCCGGGAAGGAAAACTGTTCGCATTTGCTTCACAGAACCGCTTTTCTGCAGAGAACACTAACGCTTGTTCAGGACGAAAGAAAGCACAGAGCCCCAGATTTGCTGTTGCCCTGGAGAGCTTGCAGAGCACTGGGGAAAGGCAGGCAGAGAATTCCCTGCTAGCACCTTCTCTGTGTCCGGGAAGGAAAACTGTTCGCATTTGCTTCACAGAACCGCTTTTCTGCAGGGAACATTAACGCTTGTTCAGGACGAAAGAAAGCACAGAGCCCCAGATTTGCTGTTGTCCTGGAGAGCTTGCAGAGCACTGGGGAAAGGCAGGCAGAGAATTCCCTGCTAGCACCTTCTCTGCGTCCGGGAAGGAAAACTGTTCGCATTTGCTTCACAGAACCGCTTTTCTGCAGGGAACATTAACGCTTGTTCAGGACGAAAGAAAGCACAGAGCCCCAGATTTGCTGTTGCCCTGGAGAGCTTGCAGAGCACTGGGGAAAGGCAGGCAGAGAATTCCCTGCTAGCACCTTCTCTGTGTCCGGGAAGGAAAACTGTTCGCATTTGCTTCACAGAACCGCTTTTCTGCAGGGAACACTAACGCTTTTTCAGGATGAAAGAAAGCACAGAGCCCCAGATTTGCTGTTGCCCTGGAGAGCTTGCAGAGCACTGGGGAAAGGCAGGCAGAGAATTGCCTGCTAGCACCTTCTCTGTGTCCGGGAAGGAAAACTGTTCGCATTTGCTTCAGAGAACCGCTTTTCTGCAGGGAACATTAACGCTTGTTCAGGACGAAAGAAAGCACAGAGCCCCAGATTTGCTGTTGCCCTGGAGAGCTTGCAGAGCACTGGGGAAAGGCAGGCAGAGAATTCCCTGCTAGCACCTTCTCTGTGTCCGGGAAGGAAAACTGTTCGCATTTGCTTCACAGAACCGCTTTTCTGCAGGGAACACTAACGCTTGTTCAGGACGAAAGAAAGCACAGAGCCCCAGATTTGCTGTTGTCCTGGAGAGCTTGCAGAGCACTGGGGAAAGGCAGGCAGAGAATTCCCTGCTAGCACCTTCTCTGTGTCCGGGAAGGAAAACTGTTCGCATTTGCTTCACAGAACCGCTTTTCTGCAGGGAACATTAACGCTTGTTCAGGACGAAAGAAAGCACAGAGCCCCAGATTGGCTGTTGCCCTGGAGAGCTTGCAGAGCACTGGGGAAAGGCAGGCAGAGAATTCCCTGCTAGCACCTTCTCTGTGTCCGGGAAGGAAAACTGTTCGCATTTGCTTCTCAGAACCGCTTTTCTGCAGGGAACATTAACGCTTGTTCAGGACGAAAGAAAGCACAGAGCCCCAGATTTGCTGTTGCCCTGGAGAGCTTGCAGAGCACTGGGGAAAGGCAGGCAGAGAATTCCCTGCTAGCACCTTCTCTGTGTCCGGGAAGGAAAACTGTTCGCATTTGCTTCACAGAACCGCTTTTCTGCAGGGAACATTAACGCTTGTTCAGGACGAAAGAAAGCACAGAGCCCCAGGTTTGCTGTTGCCCTGGAGAGCTTGCAGAGCACTGGGGAAAGGCAGGCAGAGAATTCCCTGCTAGCACCTTCTCTGTGTCCGGGAAGGAAAACTGTTCGCATTTGCTTCACAGAACCGCTTTTCTGCAGGGAACACTAACGCTTGTTCATGACGAAAGAAAGCACAGAGCCCCAGATTTGCTGTTGTCCTGGAGAGCTTGCAGAGCACTGGGGAAAGGCAGGCAGAGAATTCCCTGCTAGCACCTTCACTGTGTCCGGGAAGGAAAACTGTTCGCATTTGCTTCACAGAACCGCTTTTCTGCAGGGAACATTAACGCTTGTTCAGGACGAAAGAAAGCACAGAGCCCCAGATTGGCTGTTGCCCTGGAGAGCTTGCAGAGCACTGGGGAAAGGCAGGCAGAGAATTCCCTGCTAGCACCTTCTCTGTGTCCGGGAAGGAAAACTGTTCGCATTTGCTTCACAGAACCGCTTTTCTGCAGGGAACATTAACGCTTGTTCAGGACGAAAGAAAGCACAGAGCCCCAGATTTGCTGTTGCCCTGGAGAGCTTGCAGAGCACTGGGGAAAGGCAGGCAGAGAATTCCCTGCTAGCACCTTCTCTGTGTCCGGGAAGGAAAACTGTTCGCATTTGCTTCACAGAACCGCTTTTCTGCAGGGAACATTAACGCTTGTTCAGGACGAAAGAAAGCACAGAGCCCCAGATTTGCTGTTGCCCTGGAGAGCTTGCAGAGCACTGGGGAAAGGCAGGCAGAGAATTGCCTGCTAGCACCTTCTCTGTGTCCGGGAAGGAAAACTGTTCGCATTTGCTTCTCAGAACCGCTTTTCTGCAGGGAACACTAACGCTTGTTCAGGACGAAAGAAAGCACAGAGCCCCAGATTTGCTGTTGCCCTGGAGAGCTTGCAGAGCACTGGGGAAAGGCAGGCAGAGAATTCCCTGCTAGCACCTTCTCTGTGTCCGGGAAGGAAAACTGTTCGCATTTGCTTCACAGAACCGCTTTTCTGCAGAGAACACTAACGCTTGTTCAGGACGAAAGAAAGCACAGAGCCCCAGATTTGCTGTTGTCCTGGAGAGCTTGCAGAGCACTGGGGAAAGGCAGGCAGAGAATTCCCTGCTAGCACCTTCTCTGTGTCCGGGAAGGAAAACTGTTCGCATTTGCTTCACAGAACCGCTTTTCTGCAGGGAACATTAACGCTTGTTCAGGACGAAAGAAAGCACAGAGCCCCAGATTTGCTGTTGCCCTGGAGAGCTTGCAGAGCACTGGGGAAAGGCAGGCAGAGAATTCCCTGCTAGCACCTTCTCTGTGTCCGGGAAGGAAAACTGTTCGCATTTGCTTCACAGAACCGCTTTTCTGCAGGGAACATTAACGCTTGTTCAGGACGAAAGAAAGCACAGAGCCCCAGATTGGCTGTTGCCCTGGAGAGCTTGCAGAGCACTGGGGAAAGGCAGGCAGAGAATTCCCTGCTAGCACCTTCTCTGTGTCCGGGAAGGAAAACTGTTCGCATTTGCTTCACGGAACCGCTTTTCTGCAGGGAACATTAACGCTTGTTCAGGACGAAAGAAAGCACAGAGCCCCAGATTTGCTGTTGCCCTGGAGAGCTTGCAGAGCACTGGGGAAAGGCAGGCAGAGAATTCCCTGCTAGCACCTTCTCTGTGTCCGGGAAGGAAAACTGTTCGCATTTGCTTCACAGAACCGCTTTTCTGCAGGGAACATTAACGCTTGTTCAGGACGAAAGAAAGCACAGAGCCCCAGATTTGCTGTTGCCCTGGAGAGCTTGCAGAGCACTGGGGAAAGGCAGGCAGAGAATTCCCTGCTAGCACCTTCTCTGTGTCCGGGAAGGAAAACTGTTCGCATTTGCTTCACAGAACCGCTTTTCTGCAGAGAACACTAACGCTTGTTCAGGACGAAAGAAAGCACAGAGCCCCAGATTTGCTGTTGTCCTGGAGAGCTTGCAGAGCACTGGGGAAAGGCAGGCAGAGAATTCCCTGCTAGCACCTTCTCTGTGTCCGGGAAGGAAAACTGTTCGCATTTGCTTCACAGAACCGCTTTTCTGCAGGGAACATTAACGCTTGTTCAGGACGAAAGAAAGCACAGAGCCCCAGATTGGCTGTTGCCCTGGAGAGCTTGCAGAGCACTGGGGAAAGGCAGGCAGAGAATTCCCTGCTAGCACCTTCTCTGTGTCCGGGAAGGAAAACTGTTCGCATTTGCTTCACAAAACCGCTATTCTGCAGGGAACATTAACGCTTGTTCAGGACGAAAGAAAGCACAGAGCCCCAGATTTGCTGTTGCCCTGGAGAGCTTGCAGAGCACTGGGGAAAGGCAGGCAGAGAATTCCCTGCTAGCACCTTCTCTGTGCCTGGGAAGCAGAAGTCTTCACATTGCTTCGCAGAATCGCTTTTGTGCAGAAAACAATAACACCTGTTCAGAACGAAAGAAAGCACAGAGCCCCAGATTTTATGTTGTCCTGGAGAGCTTGCAGAGCACTGGGGAAAAGCAGGCAGAGAATTCCCTGCTAGCACCTTCTCTGTGCCTGGGAAACAGAAGTGTTCACATTTCTTCGCAGAATCGCTTTTGTGCAGAAAACAGTAACACTTGTTCAGAACGAAAGAAAGCACAGAGCCCCAGATTCTATGTTGTCCTGGAGAGCTTGCAGAGCACTGGGGAAAGGCAGGCAGAGAATTCCCTGCTAGCACCTTCTCTGTGCCTGTTCACATTCCTTCGCAGAATCGCTTTTGTGCAGAAAACAGTAACACTTGTTCAGAACGAAAGAAAGCACAGAGCCCCAGATTTTATGTTGTCCTGGAGAGCTTGCAGAGCACTGGGGAAAGGCAGGCAGACAATTCCCTGCTAGCACCTTCTCTGTGCCTGGGAAACAGAAGTGTTCACATTGCTTCGCAGAATCGCTTTTGTGCAGAAAACAGTAACACTTGTTCAGAACGAAAGAAAGCACAGAGCCCCAGATTCTATGTTGTCCTGGAGAGCTTGCAGGGTACTGGGGAAAGGCAGGCAGAGAATTCCCTGCTAGCACCTTCCCTGTGCCTGGGAAACAGAAGTGTTCCCATTGCTTCGCAGAATCGCTTTTGTGCAGAAAACAGTAACACTTGTTCAGACGAAAGAAAGCACAGAGCACCAGATTTTATGTTGTCCTGGAGAGCTTGCAGAGCACTGGGGAAAGGCAGGCAGAGAATTCCCTGCTAGCACCTTCTCTGTGCCTGGGAAGCAGAAGTGTTCACATTGCTTCGCAGAATCGCTTTTGTGCAGAAAACACTAACACTTGTTCAGAACGAAAGAAAGCACAGAGCCCCAGATTTTATGTTGTCCTGGAGAGCTTGCAGAGCACTGGGGAAAAGCAGGCAGAGAATTCCCTGCTAGCACCTTCTCTGTGCCTGGGAAGCAGAAGTGTTCACATTTCTTCGCAGAATCGCTTTTGTGCAGAAAACAGTAACACTTGTTCAGAACGAAAGAAAGCACAGAGCCCCAGATTTTATGTTGTCCTGGAGAGCTTGCAGAGCACTGGGGAAAGGCAGGCAGACAATTCCCTGCTAGCACCTTCTCTGTGCCTGTTCACATTGCTTCGCAGAATCGCTTTTGTGCAGAAAACAGTAACACTTGTTCAGAACGAAAGAAAGCACAGAGCCCCAGATCTGCTGTTGTCCTGGAGAGCTTGCAGAGCACTGGGGAAAAGCAGGCAGAGAATTCCCTGCTAGCACCTTCTCTGTGCCTGGGAAACAGAAGTGTTCCCATTGCTTCGCAGAATCGCTTTTGTGCAGAAAACAGTAACACTTGTTCAGACGAAAGAAAGCACAGAGCCCCAGATTTTATGTTGTCCTGGAGAGCTTGCAGAGCACTGGGGAAAGGCAGGCAGAGAATTCCCTGCTAGCACCTTCTCTGTGCCTGGGAAGCAGAAGTCTTCACATTGCTTCACAGAATCACTTTTCTGCAGAAAACAGTAACACTTGTTCAGAACGAAAGAAAGCACAGAGCCCCAGATTTTATGTTGTCCTGGAGAGCTTGCAGAGCACTGGGGAAAAGCAGGCAGAGAATTCCCTGCTAGCACCTTCTCTGTGCCTGGGAAGCAGAAGTGTTCACATTGCTTCGCAGAATCGCTTTTGTGCAGAAAACAGTAACACTTGTTCAGAACGAAAGAAAGCACAGAGCCCCAGATTTGCTGTTGTGCTGGAGAGCTTGCAGAGCACTGGGGAAAAGCAGGCAGAGAATTCCCTGCTAGCACCTTCTATGTGCCTGGGAAGCAGAAGTGTTCACATTGCTTCGCAGAATCACTTTTCTGCAGAAAACAGTAACACTTGTTCAGAACGAAAGAAAGCACAGAGCCCCAGATTTTATGTTGTCCTGGAGAGCTTGCAGAGCACTGGGGAAAGGCAGGCAGAGAATTCCCTGCTAGCACCTTCTCTGTGCCTGGGAAGCAGAAGCCTTCACATTGCTTCGCAGAATCGCTTTTGTGCAGAAAACAATAACACCTGTTCAGAACGAAAGAAAGCACAGAGCCCCAGATTTTATGTTGTTCTGGAGAGCTTTCAGAGCACTGGGGAAAGGCAGGCAGAGAATTCCCTGCTAGCACCTTCTCTGTGCCTGGGAAACAGAAGTGTTCACATTGCTTCGCAGAATCGCTTTTGTGCAGAAAACAATAACACCTGTTCAGAACGAAAGAAAGCACAGAGCCCCAGATTTTATGTTGTCCTGGAGAGCTTGCAGAGCACTGGGGAAAGGCAGGCAGAGAATTCCCTGCTAGCACCTTCTCTGTGCCTGTTCACATTGCTTCGCAGAATCGCTTTTGTGCAGAAAACAGTAACACTTGTTCAGACGAAAGAAAGCACAGAGCCCCAGATTTTATGTTGTCCTGGAGAGCTTGCAGAGCACTGGGGAAAGGCAGGCAGAGAATTCCCTGCTAGCACCTTCTCTGTGCCTGGGAAGCAGAAGTCTTCACATTGCTTCGCAGAATCGCTTTTGTGCAGAAAACACTAACACTTGTTCAGAACTAAAGAAAGCACAGAGCCCCAGATTCTATGCTGTCCTGGAGAGCTTGCAGGGCACTGGGGAAAGACAGGCAGAGAATTCCCTGCTAGCACCTTCTCTGTGCCTGGGAAGCAGAAGTGTTCACATTGCTTCGCAGAATCGCTTTTGTGCAGAAAACAGTAACACTTGTTCAGAACAAAAGAAAGCACAGAGCCCCAGATTTTATGTTGTCCTGGAGAGCTTGCAGAGCACTGGGGAAAAGCAGGCAGAGAATTCCCTGCTAGCACCTTCTCTGTGCCTGGGAAACAGAAGTGTTCCCATTGCTTCGCAGAATCGCTTTTGTGCAGAAAACAGTAACACTTGTTCAGAACGAAAGAAAGCACAGAGCCCCAGATTTTATGTTGTCCTGGAGAGCTTGCAGAGCACTGGGGAAAGGCAGGCAGAGAATTCCCTGCTAGCACCTTCTCTGTGCCTGGGAAGCAGAAGTGTTCCCATTGCTTCGCAGAATCGCTTTTGTGCAGAAAACAGTAACACTTGTTCAGAACGAAAGAAAGCACAGAGCCCCAGATTTTATGTTGTCCTGGAGAGCTTGCAGAGCACTGGGGAAAGGCAGGCAGAGAATTCCCTGCTAGCACCTTCTCTGTGCCTGTTCACATTGCTTCGCAGAATCGCTTTTGTGCAGAAAACAGTAACACTTGTTCAGAACGAAAGAAAGCACAGAGCCCCAGATCTGCTGTTGTCCTGGAGAGCTTGCAGAGCACTGGGGAAAAGCAGGCAGAGAATTCCCTGCTAGCACCTTCTCTGTGCCTGGGAAACAGAAGTGTTCCCATTGCTTCGCAGAATCGCTTTTGTGCAGAAAACAGTAACACTTGTTCAGAACGAAAGAAAGCACAGAGCCCCAGATTTTATGTTGTCCTGGAGAGCTTGCAGAGCACTGGGGAAAAGCAGGCAGAGAATTCCCTGCTAGCACCTTCTCTGTGCCTGGGAAGCAGAAGTGTTCACATTGCTTGGCAGAATCGCTTTTGTGCAGAAAACAGTAACACTTGTTCAGAACAAAAGAAAGCACAGAGCCCCAGATTTTATGTTGTCCTGGAGAGCTTGCAGAGCACTGGGGAAAAGCAGGCAGAGAATTCCCTGCTAGCACCTTCTCTGTGCCTGGGAAACAGAAGTGTTCCCATTGCTTCGCAGAATCGTTTTTGTGCAGAAAACAGTAACACTTGTTCAGACGAAAGAAAGCACAGAGCCCCAGATTTTATGTTGTCCTGGAGAGCTTGCAGAGCACTGGGGAAAGGCAGGCAGAGAATTCCCTGCTAGCACCTTCTCTGTGCCTGGGAAGCAGAAGTGTTCACATTGCTTCGCAGAATCGCTTTTGTGCAGAAAACAGTAACACTTGTTCAGAACAAAAGAAAGCACAGAGCCCCAGATTTTATGTTGTGCTGGAGAGCTTGCAGAGTACTGGGGAAAAGCAGGCAGAGAATTCCCTGCTAGCACCTTCTCTGTGCCTGGGAAGCAGAAGTGTTCACATTGCTTCGCAGAATCGCTTTTGTGCAGAAAACAGTAACACTTGTTCAGAACGAAAGAAAGCACAGAGCCCCAGATTTGCTGTTGTCCTGGAGAGCTTGCAGAGCACTGGGGAAAGGCAGGCAGACAATTCCCTGCTAGCACCTTCTCTGTGCCTGTTCACATTGCTTCGCAGAATCGCTTTTGTGCAGAAAACAGTAACACTTGTTCAGAACGAAAGAAAGCACAGAGCCCCAGATTTTATGTTGTCCTGGAGAGCTTGCAGAGCACTGGGGAAAGGCAGGCAGAGAATTCCCTGCTAGCACCTTCTCTGTGCCTGGGAAGCAGAAGTCTTCACATTGCTTCACAGAATCACTTTTCTGCAGAAAACAGTAACACTTGTTCAGAACGAAAGAAAGCACAGAGCCCCAGATTTTATGTTGTCCTGGAGAGCTTGCAGAGCACTGGGGAAAAGCAGGCAGAGAATTCCCTGCTAGCACCTTCTCTGTGCCTGGGAAGCAGAAGTGTTCACATTGCTTCGCAGAATCGCTTTTGTGCAGAAAACAGTAACACTTGTTCAGAACGAAAGAAAGCACAGAGCCCCAGATTTGCTGTTGTGCTGGAGAGCTTGCAGAGCACTGGGGAAAAGCAGGCAGAGAATTCCCTGCTAGCACCTTCTATGTGCCTGGGAAGCAGAAGTGTTCACATTGCTTCGCAGAATCACTTTTCTGCAGAAAACAGTAACACTTGTTCAGAACGAAAGAAAGCACAGAGCCCCAGATTTTATGTTGTCCTGGAGAGCTTGCAGAGCACTGGGGAAAGGCAGGCAGAGAATTCCCTGCTAGCACCTTCTCTGTGCCTGGGAAGCAGAAGTCTTCACATTGCTTCACAGAATCACTTTTCTGCAGAAAACAGTAACACTTGTTCAGAACGAAAGAAAGCACAGAGCCCCAGATTTTATGTTGTCCTGGAGAGCTTGCAGAGCACTGGGGAAAAGCAGGCAGAGAATTCCCTGCTAGCACCTTCTCTGTGCCTGGGAAGCAGAAGTGTTCACATTGCTTCGCAGAATCGCTTTTGTGCAGAAAACAGTAACACTTGTTCAGAACGAAAGAAAGCACAGAGCCCCAGATTTGCTGTTGTGCTGGAGAGCTTGCAGAGCACTGGGGAAAAGCAGGCAGAGAATTCCCTGCTAGCACCTTCTATGTGCCTGGGAAGCAGAAGTGTTCACATTGCTTCGCAGAATCACTTTTCTGCAGAAAACAGTAACACTTGTTCAGAACGAAAGAAAGCACAGAGCCCCAGATTTTATGTTGTCCTGGAGAGCTTGCAGAGCACTGGGGAAAGGCAGGCAGAGAATTCCCTGCTAGCACCTTCTCTGTGCCTGTGAAGCAGAAGTGTTCACATTGCTTCGCAGAATCGCTTTTGTGCAGAAAACACTAACACTTGTTCAGAACTAAAGAAAGCACAGAGCCCCAGATTCTATGCTGTCCTGGAGAGCTTGCAGGGCACTGGGGAAAGACAGGCAGAGAATTCCCTGCTAGCACCTTCTCTGTGCCTGGGAAGCAGAAGTGTTCACATTGCTTCGCAGAATCGCTTTTGTGCAGAAAACAGTAACACTTGTTCAGAACAAAAGAAAGCACAGAGCCCCAGATTTTATGTTGTCCTGGAGAGCTTGCAGAGCACTGGGGAAAAGCAGGCAGAGAATTCCCTGCTAGCACCTTCTCTGTGCCTGGGAAACAGAAGTGTTCACATTGCTTCGCAGAATCGCTTTTGTGCAGAAAACAGTAACACTTGTTCAGAACGAAAGAAAGCACAGAGCCCCAGATTTTATGTTGTCCTGGAGAGCTTGCAGAGCACTGGGGAAAGGCAGGCAGAGAATTCCCTGCTAGCACCTTCTCTGTGCCTGGGAAGCAGAAGTGTTCACATTGCTTCGCAGAATCGCTTTTGTGCAGAAAACAGTAACACTTGTTCAGAACGAAAGAAAGCACAGAGCCCCAGATTTGCTGTTGTCCTGGAGAGCTTGCAGAGCACTGGGGAAAGGCAGGCAGAGAATTCCCTGCTAGCACCTTCTCTGTGCCTGGGAAACAGAAGTGTTCCCATTGCTTCGCAGAATCGCTTTTGTGCAGAAAACAGTAACACTTGTTCAGAACGAAAGAAAGCACAGAGCCCCAGATCTGCTGTTGTCCTGGAGAGCTTGCAGAGCACTGGGGAAAGGCAGGCAGAGAATTCCCTGCTAGCACCTTCTCTGTGCCTGGGAAGCAGAAGTGTTCACATTGCTTCGCAGAATCGCTTTTCTGCAGAAAACAGTAACACTTGTTCAGAACAAAAGAAAGCACAGAGCCCCAGATTTGCTGTTGTCCTGGAGAACTTGCAGAGCACTGGGGAAAGGCAGGCAGAGAATTCCCTGCTAGCACCTTCTCTGTGCCTGGGAAGCAGAAGTCTTCACATTGCTTCGCAGAATCGCTTTTGTGCAGAAAACAATAACACCTGTTCAGAACGAAAGAAAGCACAGAGCCCCAGATTTTATGTTGTCCTGGAGAGCTTGCAGAGCACTGGGGAAAAGCAGGCAGAGAATTCCCTGCTAGCACCTTCTCTGTGCCTGGGAAACAGAAGTGTTCACATTTCTTCGCAGAATCGCTTTTGTGCAGAAAACAGTAACACTTGTTCAGAACGAAAGAAAGCACAGAGCCCCAGATTCTATGTTGTCCTGGAGAGCTTGCAGAGCACTGGGGAAAGGCAGGCAGAGAATTCCCTGCTAGCACCTTCTCTGTGCCTGTTCACATTGCTTCGCAGAATCGCTTTTGTGCAGAAAACAGTAACACTTGTTCAGAACGAAAGAAAGCACAGAGCCCCAGATTTTATGTTGTCCTGGAGAGCTTGCAGAGCACTGGGGAAAGGCAGGCAGAGAATTCCCTGCTAGCACCTTCTCTGTGCCTGGGAAACAGAAGTGTTCACATTGCTTCGCAGAATCGCTTTTGTGCAGAAAACAGTAACACTTGTTCAGAACGAAAGAAAGCACAGAGCCCCAGATTCTATGTTGTCCTGGAGAGCTTGCAGGGTACTGGGGAAAGGCAGGCAGAGAATTCCCTGCTAGCACCTTCCCTGTGCCTGGGAAACAGAAGTGTTCCCATTGCTTCGCAGAATCGCTTTTGTGCAGAAAACAGTAACACTTGTTCAGACGAAAGAAAGCACAGAGCCCCAGATTTTATGTTGTCCTGGAGAGCTTGCAGAGCACTGGGGAAAGGCAGGCAGAGAATTCCCTGCTAGCACCTTCTCTGTGCCTGGGAAGCAGAAGTGTTCACATTGCTTCGCAGAATCGCTTTTGTGCAGAAAACACTAACACTTGTTCAGAACGAAAGAAAGCACAGAGCCCCAGATTTTATGTTGTCCTGGAGAGCTTGCAGAGCACTGGGGAAAAGCAGGCAGAGAATTCCCTGCTAGCACCTTCTCTGTGCCTGGGAAGCAGAAGTGTTCACATTTCTTCGCAGAATCGCTTTTGTGCAGAAAACAGTAACACTTGTTCAGAACGAAAGAAAGCACAGAGCCCCAGATTTTATGTTGTCCTGGAGAGCTTGCAGAGCACTGGGGAAAGGCAGGCAGACGATTCCCTGCTAGCACCTTCTCTGTGCCTGTTCACATTGCTTCGCAGAATCGCTTTTGTGCAGAAAACAGTAACACTTGTTCAGAACGAAAGAAAGCACAGAGCCCCAGATCTGCTGTTGTCCTGGAGAGCTTGCAGAGCACTGGGGAAAAGCAGGCAGAGAATTCCCTGCTAGCACCTTCTCTGTGCCTGGGAAACAGAAGTGTTCCCATTGCTTCGCAGAATCGCTTTTGTGCAGAAAACAGTAACACTTGTTCAGACGAAAGAAAGCACAGAGCCCCAGATTTTATGTTGTCCTGGAGAGCTTGCAGAGCACTGGGGAAAGGCAGGCAGAGAATTCCCTGCTAGCACCTTCTCTGTGCCTGGGAAGCAGAAGTCTTCACATTGCTTCACAGAATCACTTTTCTGCAGAAAACAGTAACACTTGTTCAGAACGAAAGAAAGCACAGAGCCCCAGATTTTATGTTGTCCTGGAGAGCTTGCAGAGCACTGGGGAAAAGCAGGCAGAGAATTCCCTGCTAGCACCTTCTCTGTGCCTGGGAAGCAGAAGTGTTCACATTGCTTCGCAGAATCGCTTTTGTGCAGAAAACAGTAACACTTGTTCAGAACGAAAGAAAGCACAGAGCCCCAGATTTGCTGTTGTGCTGGAGAGCTTGCAGAGCACTGGGGAAAAGCAGGCAGAGAATTCCCTGCTAGCACCTTCTATGTGCCTGGGAAGCAGAAGTGTTCACATTGCTTCGCAGAATCACTTTTCTGCAGAAAACAGTAACACTTGTTCAGAACGAAAGAAAGCACAGAGCCCCAGATTTTATGTTGTCCTGGAGAGCTTGCAGAGCACTGGGGAAAGGCAGGCAGAGAATTCCCTGCTAGCACCTTCTCTGTGCCTGGGAAGCAGAAGCCTTCACATTGCTTCGCAGAATCGCTTTTGTGCAGAAAACAATAACACCTGTTCAGAACGAAAGAAAGCACAGAGCCCCAGATTTTATGTTGTTCTGGAGAGCTTTCAGAGCACTGGGGAAAGGCAGGCAGAGAATTCCCTGCTAGCACCTTCTCTGTGCCTGGGAAACAGAAGTGTTCACATTGCTTCGCAGAATCGCTTTTGTGCAGAAAACAATAACACCTGTTCAGAACGAAAGAAAGCACAGAGCCCCAGATTTTATGTTGTCCTGGAGAGCTTGCAGAGCACTGGGGAAAGGCAGGCAGAGAATTCCCTGCTAGCACCTTCTCTGTGCCTGTTCACATTGCTTCGCAGAATCGCTTTTGTGCAGAAAACAGTAACACTTGTTCAGACGAAAGAAAGCACAGAGCCCCAGATTTTATGTTGTCCTGGAGAGCTTGCAGAGCACTGGGGAAAGGCAGGCAGAGAATTCCCTGCTAGCACCTTCTCTGTGCCTGGGAAGCAGAAGTGTTCACATTGCTTCGCAGAATCGCTTTTGTGCAGAAAACAGTAACACTTGTTCAGAACAAAAGAAAGCACAGAGCCCCAGATTTTATGTTGTCCTGGAGAGCTTGCAGAGCACTGGGGAAAAGCAGGCAGAGAATTCCCTGCTAGCACCTTCTCTGTGCCTGGGAAACAGAAGTGTTCCCATTGCTTCGCAGAATCGCTTTTGTGCAGAAAACAGTAACACTTGTTCAGAACGAAAGAAAGCACAGAGCCCCAGATTTTATGTTGTCCTGGAGAGCTTGCAGAGCACTGGGGAAAGGCAGGCAGAGAATTCCCTGCTAGCACCTTCTCTGTGCCTGGGAAGCAGAAGTGTTCACATTCCTTCGCAGAATCGCTTTTGTGCAGAAAACAGTAACACTTGTTCAGAACGAAAGAAAGCACAGAGCCCCAGATTTTATGTTGTCCTGGAGAGCTTGCAGAGCACTGGGGAAAGGCAGGCAGAGAATTCCCTGCTAGCACCTTCTCTGTGCCTGTTCACATTGCTTCGCAGAATCGCTTTTGTGCAGAAAACAGTAACACTTGTTCAGAACGAAAGAAAGCACAGAGCCCCAGATCTGCTGTTGTCCTGGAGAGCTTGCAGAGCACTGGGGAAAAGCAGGCAGAGAATTCCCTGCTAGCACCTTCTCTGTGCCTGGGAAGCAGAAGTGTTCCCATTGCTTCGCAGAATCGCTTTTGTGCAGAAAACAGTAACACTTGTTCAGAACGAAAGAAAGCACAGAGCCCCAGATTTTATGTTGTCCTGGAGAGCTTGCAGAGCACTGGGGAAAAGCAGGCAGAGAATTCCCTGCTAGCACCTTCTCTGTGCCTGGGAAGCAGAAGTGTTCACATTGCTTGGCAGAATCGCTTTTGTGCAGAAAACAGTAACACTTGTTCAGAACAAAAGAAAGCACAGAGCCCCAGATTTTATGTTGTCCTGGAGAGCTTGCAGAGCACTGGGGAAAAGCAGGCAGAGAATTCCCTGCTAGCACCTTCTCTGTGCCTGGGAAACAGAAGTGTTCCCATTGCTTCGCAGAATCGCTTTTGTGCAGAAAACAGTAACACTTGTTCAGACGAAAGAAAGCACAGAGCCCCAGATTTTATGTTGTCCTGGAGAGCTTGCAGAGCACTGGGGAAAGGCAGGCAGAGAATTCCCTGCTAGCACCTTCTCTGTGCCTGGGAAGCAGAAGTGTTCACATTGCTTCGCAGAATCGCTTTTGTGCAGAAAACAGTAACACTTGTTCAGAACAAAAGAAAGCACAGAGCCCCAGATTTTATGTTGTGCTGGAGAGCTTGCAGAGTACTGGGGAAAAGCAGGCAGAGAATTCCCTGCTAGCACCTTCTCTGTGCCTGGGAAGCAGAAGTGTTCACATTGCTTCGCAGAATCGCTTTTGTGCAGAAAACAGTAACACTTGTTCAGAACGAAAGAAAGCACAGAGCCCCAGATTTGCTGTTGTCCTGGAGAGCTTGCAGAGCACTGGGGAAAGGCAGGCAGACAATTCCCTGCTAGCACCTTCTCTGTGCCTGTTCACATTGCTTCGCAGAATCGCTTTTGTGCAGAAAACAGTAACACTTGTTCAGAACGAAAGAAAGCACAGAGCCCCAGATTTTATGTTGTCCTGGAGAGCTTGCAGAGCACTGGGGAAAGGCAGGCAGAGAATTCCCTGCTAGCACCTTCTCTGTGCCTGGGAAGCAGAAGTCTTCACATTGCTTCACAGAATCACTTTTCTGCAGAAAACAGTAACACTTGTTCAGAACGAAAGAAAGCACAGAGCCCCAGATTTTATGTTGTCCTGGAGAGCTTGCAGAGCACTGGGGAAAAGCAGGCAGAGAATTCCCTGCTAGCACCTTCTCTGTGCCTGGGAAGCAGAAGTGTTCACATTGCTTCGCAGAATCGCTTTTGTGCAGAAAACAGTAACACTTGTTCAGAACGAAAGAAAGCACAGAGCCCCAGATTTGCTGTTGTGCTGGAGAGCTTGCAGAGCACTGGGGAAAAGCAGGCAGAGAATTCCCTGCTAGCACCTTCTATGTGCCTGGGAAGCAGAAGTGGTCACATTGCTTCGCAGAATCACTTTTCTGCAGAAAACAGTAACACTTGTTCAGAACGAAAGAAAGCACAGAGCCCCAGATTTTATGTTGTCCTGGAGAGCTTGCAGAGCACTGGGGAAAGGCAGGCAGAGAATTCCCTGCTAGCACCTTCTCTGTGCCTGGGAAGCAGAAGTCTTCACATTGCTTCACAGAATCACTTTTCTGCAGAAAACAGTAACACTTGTTCAGAACGAAAGAAAGCACAGAGCCCCAGATTTTATGTTGTCCTGGAGAGCTTGCAGAGCACTGGGGAAAAGCAGGCAGAGAATTCCCTGCTAGCACCTTCTCTGTGCCTGGGAAGCAGAAGTGTTCACATTGCTTCGCAGAATCGCTTTTGTGCAGAAAACAGTAACACTTGTTCAGAACGAAAGAAAGCACAGAGCCCCAGATTTGCTGTTGTGCTGGAGAGCTTGCAGAGCACTGGGGAAAAGCAGGCAGAGAATTCCCTGCTAGCACCTTCTATGTGCCTGGGAAGCAGAAGTGTTCACATTGCTTCGCAGAATCACTTTTCTGCAGAAAACAGTAACACTTGTTCAGAACGAAAGAAAGCACAGAGCCCCAGATTTTATGTTGTCCTGGAGAGCTTGCAGAGCACTGGGGAAAGGCAGGCAGAGAATTCCCTGCTAGCACCTTCTCTGTGCCTGTGAAGCAGAAGTGTTCACATTGCTTCGCAGAATCGCTTTTGTGCAGAAAACACTAACACTTGTTCAGAACTAAAGAAAGCACAGAGCCCCAGATTCTATGCTGTCCTGGAGAGCTTGCAGGGCACTGGGGAAAGACAGGCAGAGAATTCCCTGCTAGCACCTTCTCTGTGCCTGGGAAGCAGAAGTGTTCACATTGCTTCGCAGAATCGCTTTTGTGCAGAAAACAGTAACACTTGTTCAGAACAAAAGAAAGCACAGAGCCCCAGATTTTATGTTGTCCTGGAGAGCTTGCAGAGCACTGGGGAAAAGCAGGCAGAGAATTCCCTGCTAGCACCTTCTCTGTGCCTGGGAAACAGAAGTGTTCACATTGCTTCGCAGAATCGCTTTTGTGCAGAAAACAGTAACACTTGTTCAGAACGAAAGAAAGCACAGAGCCCCAGATTTTATGTTGTCCTGGAGAGCTTGCAGAGCACTGGGGAAAGGCAGGCAGAGAATTCCCTGCTAGCACCTTCTCTGTGCCTGGGAAGCAGAAGTGTTCACATTGCTTCGCAGAATCGCTTTTGTGCAGAAAACAGTAACACTTGTTCAGAACGAAAGAAAGCACAGAGCCCCAGATTTGCTGTTGTCCTGGAGAGCTTGCAGAGCACTGGGGAAAGGCAGGCAGAGAATTCCCTGCTAGCACCTTCTCTGTGCCTGGGAAACAGAAGTGTTCCCATTGCTTCGCAGAATCGCTTTTGTGCAGAAAACAGTAACACTTGTTCAGAACGAAAGAAAGCACAGAGCCCCAGATCTGCTGTTGTCCTGGAGAGCTTGCAGAGCACTGGGGAAAGGCAGGCAGAGAATTCCCTGCTAGCACCTTCTCTGTGCCTGGGAAGCAGAAGTGTTCACATTGCTTCGCAGAATCGCTTTTCTGCAGAAAACAGTAACACTTGTTCAGAACAAAAGAAAGCACAGAGCCCCAGATTTGCTGTTGTCCTGGAGAACTTGCAGAGCACTGGGGAAAGGCAGGCAGAGAATTCCCTGCTAGCACCTTCTCTGTGCCTGGGAAGCAGAAGTCTTCACATTGCTTCGCAGAATCGCTTTTGTGCAGAAAACAATAACACCTGTTCAGAACGAAAGAAAGCACAGAGCCCCAGATTTTATGTTGTCCTGGAGAGCTTGCAGAGCACTGGGGAAAAGCAGGCAGAGAATTCCCTGCTAGCACCTTCTCTGTGCCTGGGAAACAGAAGTGTTCACATTTCTTCGCAGAATCGCTTTTGTGCAGAAAACAGTAACACTTGTTCAGAACGAAAGAAAGCACAGAGCCCCAGATTCTATGTTGTCCTGGAGAGCTTGCAGAGCACTGGGGAAAGGCAGGCAGAGAATTCCCTGCTAGCACCTTCTCTGTGCCTGTTCACATTCCTTCGCAGAATCGCTTTTGTGCAGAAAACAGTAACACTTGTTCAGAACGAAAGAAAGCACAGAGCCCCAGATTTTATGTTGTCCTGGAGAGCTTGCAGAGCACTGGGGAAAGGCAGGCAGAGAATTCCCTGCTAGCACCTTCTCTGTGCCTGGGAAACAGAAGTGTTCACATTGCTTCGCAGAATCGCTTTTGTGCAGAAAACAGTAACACTTGTTCAGAACGAAAGAAAGCACAGAGCCCCAGATTCTATGTTGTCCTGGAGAGCTTGCAGGGCACTGGGGAAAGGCAGGCAGAGAATTCCCTGCTAGCACCTTCTCTGTGCCTGGGAAGCAGAAGTGTTCACATTGCTTGGCAGAATCGCTTTTGTGCAGAAAACAGTAACACTTGTTCAGAACAAAAGAAAGCACAGAGCCCCAGATTTTATGTTGTCCTGGAGAGCTTGCAGAGCACTGGGGAAAAGCAGGCAGAGAATTCCCTGCTAGCACCTTCTCTGTGCCTGGGAAACAGAAGTGTTCCCATTGCTTCGCAGAATCGCTTTTGTGCAGAAAACAGTAACACTTGTTCAGACGAAAGAAAGCACAGAGCCCCAGATTTTATGTTGTCCTGGAGAGCTTGCAGAGCACTGGGGAAAGGCAGGCAGAGAATTCCCTGCTAGCACCTTCTCTGTGCCTGGGAAGCAGAAGTGTTGACATTGCTTCGCAGAATCGCTTTTGTGCAGAAAACACTAACACTTGTTCAGAACGAAAGAAAGCACAGAGCCCCAGATTTTATGTTGTCCTGGAGAGCTTGCAGAGCACTGGGGAAAAGCAGGCAGAGAATTCCCTGCTAGCACCTTCTCTGTGCCTGGGAAGCAGAAGTGTTCACATTGCTTCGCAGAATCGCTTTTCTGCAGAAAACAGTAACACTTGTTCAGAACAAAAGAAAGCACAGAGCCCCAGATTTGCTGTTGTCCTGGAGAACTTGCAGAGCACTGGGGAAAGGCAGGCAGAGAATTCCCTGCTAGCACCTTCTCTGTGCCTGGGAAGCAGAAGTCTTCACATTGCTTCGCAGAATCGCTTTTGTGCAGAAAACAATAACACCTGTTCAGAACGAAAGAAAGCACAGAGCCCCAGATTTTATGTTGTCCTGGAGAGCTTGCAGAGCACTGGGGAAAAGCAGGCAGAGAATTCCCTGCTAGCACCTTCTCTGTGCCTGGGAAACAGAAGTGTTCACATTTCTTCGCAGAATCGCTTTTGTGCAGAAAACAGTAACACTTGTTCAGAACGAAAGAAAGCACAGAGCCCCAGATTCTATGTTGTCCTGGAGAGCTTGCAGAGCACTGGGGAAAGGCAGGCAGAGAATTCCCTGCTAGCACCTTCTCTGTGCCTGTTCACATTCCTTCGCAGAATCGCTTTTGTGCAGAAAACAGTAACACTTGTTCAGAACGAAAGAAAGCACAGAGCCCCAGATTTTATGTTGTCCTGGAGAGCTTGCAGAGCACTGGGGAAAGGCAGGCAGAGAATTCCCTGCTAGCACCTTCTCTGTGCCTGGGAAACAGAAGTGTTCACATTGCTTCGCAGAATCGCTTTTGTGCAGAAAACAGTAACACTTGTTCAGAACGAAAGAAAGCACAGAGCCCCAGATTCTATGTTGTCCTGGAGAGCTTGCAGGGCACTGGGGAAAGGCAGGCAGAGAATTCCCTGCTAGCACCTTCTCTGTGCCTGGGAAACAGAAGTGTTCCCATTGCTTCGCAGAATCGCTTTTGTGCAGAAAACAGTAACACTTGTTCAGACGAAAGAAAGCACAGAGCACCAGATTTTATGTTGTCCTGGAGAGCTTGCAGAGCACTGGGGAAAGGCAGGCAGAGAATTCCCTGCTAGCACCTTCTCTGTGCCTGGGAAGCAGAAGTGTTCACATTGCTTCGCAGAATCGCTTTTGTGCAGAAAACACTAACACTTGTTCAGAACGAAAGAAAGCACAGAGCCCCAGATTTTATGTTGTCCTGGAGAGCTTGCAGAGCACTGGGGAAAAGCAGGCAGAGAATTCCCTGCTAGCACCTTCTCTGTGCCTGGGAAGCAGAAGTGTTCACATTGCTTCGCAGAATCGCTTTTGTGCAGAAAACAGTAACACTTGTTCAGAACGAAAGAAAGCACAGAGCCCCAGATTTTATGTTGTTCTGGAGAGCTTGCAGAGCACTGGGGAAAGGCAGGCAGACAATTCCCTGCTAGCACCTTCTCTGTGCCTGTTCACATTGCTTCGCAGAATCGCTTTTGTGCAGAAAACAGTAACACTTGTTCAGAACGAAAGAAAGCACAGAGCCCCAGATCTGCTGTTGTCCTGGAGAGCTTGCAGAGCACTGGGGAAAAGCAGGCAGAGAATTCCCTGCTAGCACCTTCTCTGTGCCTGGGAAACAGAAGTGTTCCCATTGCTTCGCAGAATCGCTTTTGTGCAGAAAACAGTAACACTTGTTCAGACGAAAGAAAGCACAGAGCCCCAGATTTTATGTTGTCCTGGAGAGCTTGCAGAGCACTGGGGAAAGGCAGGCAGACAATTCCCTGCTAGCACCTTCTCTGTGCCTGGGAAGCAGAAGTCTTCACATTGCTTCACAGAATCACTTTTGTGCAGAAAACAGTAACACTTGTTCAGAACGAAAGAAAGCACAGAGCCCCAGATTTTATGTTGTCCTGGAGAGCTTGCAGAGCACTGGGGAAAAGCAGGCAGAGAATTCCCTGCTAGCACCTTCTCTGTGCCTGGGAAGCAGAAGTGTTCACATTGCTTCGCAGAATCGCTTTTGTGCAGAAAACAGTAACACTTGTTCAGAACGAAAGAAAGCACAGAGCCCCAGATTTGCTGTTGTGCTGGAGAGCTTGCAGAGCACTGGGGAAAAGCAGGCAGAGAATTCCCTGCTAGCACCTTCTATGTGCCTGGGAAGCAGAAGTGTTCACATTGCTTCGCAGAATCACTTTTCTGCAGAAAACAGTAACACTTGTTCAGAACGAAAGAAAGCACAGAGCCCCAGATTTTATGTTGTCCTGGAGAGCTTGCAGAGCACTGGGGAAAGGCAGGCAGAGAATTCCCTGCTAGCACCTTCTCTGTGCCTGGGAAGCAGAAGCCTTCACATTGCTTCGCAGAATCGCTTTTGTGCAGAAAAAAATAACACCTGTTCAGAACGAAAGAAAGCACAGAGCCCCAGATTTTATGTTGTTCTGGAGAGCTTTCAGAGCACTGGGGAAAGGCAGGCAGAGAATTCCCTGCTAGCACCTTCTCTGTGCCTGGGAAACAGAAGTGTTCACATTGCTTCGCAGAATCGCTTTTGTGCAGAAAACAATAACACCTGTTCAGAACGAAAGAAAGCACAGAGCCCCAGATTTTATGTTGTCCTGGAGAGCTTGCAGAGCACTGGGGAAAGGCAGGCAGAGAATTCCCTGCTAGCACCTTCTCTGTGCCTGTTCACATTGCTTCGCAGAATCGCTTTTGTGCAGAAAACAGTAACACTTGTTCAGACGAAAGAAAGCACAGAGCCCCAGATTTTATGTTGTCCTGGAGAGCTTGCAGAGCACTGGGGAAAGGCAGGCAGAGAATTCCCTGCTAGCACCTTCTCTGTGCCTGGGAAGCAGAAGTCTTCACATTGCTTCGCAGAATCGCTTTTGTGCAGAAAACACTAACACTTGTTCAGAACTAAAGAAAGCACAGAGCCCCAGATTCTATGCTGTCCTGGAGAGCTTGCAGGGCACTGGGGAAAGACAGGCAGAGAATTCCCTGCTAGCACCTTCTCTGTGCCTGGGAAGCAGAAGTGTTCACATTGCTTCGCAGAATCGCTTTTGTGCAGAAAACAGTAACACTTGTTCAGAACAAAAGAAAGCACAGAGCCCCAGATTTTATGTTGTCCTGGAGAGCTTGCAGAGCACTGGGGAAAAGCAGGCAGAGAATTCCCTGCTAGCACCTTCTCTGTGCCTGGGAAACAGAAGTGTTCCCATTGCTTCGCAGAATCGCTTTTGTGCAGAAAACAGTAACACTTGTTCAGAACGAAAGAAAGCACAGAGCCCCAGATTTTATGTTGTCCTGGAGAGCTTGCAGAGCACTGGGGAAAGGCAGGCAGAGAATTCCCTGCTAGCACCTTCTCTGTGCCTGGGAAGCAGAAGTGTTCACATTGCTTCGCAGAATCGCTTTTGTGCAGAAAACAGTAACACTTGTTCAGAACGAAAGAAAGCACAGAGCCCCAGATTTTATGTTGTCCTGGAGAGCTTGCAGAGCACTGGGGAAAGGCAGGCAGAGAATTCCCTGCTAGCACCTTCTCTGTGCCTGTTCACATTGCTTCGCAGAATCGCTTTTGTGCAGAAAACAGTAACACTTGTTCAGAACGAAAGAAAGCACAGAGCCCCAGAATTTATGTTGTCCTGGAGAGCTTGCAGAGCACTGGGGAAAAGCAGGCAGAGAATTCCCTGCTAGCACCTTCTCTGTGCCTGGGAAGCAGAAGTGTTCACATTGCTTCGCAGAATCGCTTTTGTGCAGAAAACAGTAACACTTGTTCAGAACAAAAGAAAGCACAGAGCCCCAGATTTTATGTTGTCCTGGAGAGCTTGCAGAGCACTGGGGAAAAGCAGGCAGAGAATTCCCTGCTAGCACCTTCTCTGTGCCTGGGAAACA
This sequence comes from Strix uralensis, assembly GCF_047716275.1. Lineage (NCBI taxonomy): Eukaryota > Metazoa > Chordata > Aves > Strigiformes > Strigidae > Strix > Strix uralensis. The sequence continues at coordinate 9,084,959 of NC_133973.1, forward strand.
GAAGTGTTCCCATTGCTTCGCAGAATCGCTTTTGTGCAGAAAACAGTAACACTTGTTCAGAACGAAAGAAAGCACAGAGCCCCAGATTTTATGTTGTCCTGGAGAGCTTGCAGAGCACTGGGGAAAGGCAGGCAGAGAATTCCCTGCTAGCACCTTCTCTGTGCCTGGGAAGCAGAAGTGTTCACATTGCTTCGCAGAATCGCTTTTGTGCAGAAAACAGTAACACTTGTTCAGAACAAAAGAAAGCACAGAGCCCCAGATTTTATGTTGTCCTGGAGAGCTTGCAGAGCACTGGGGAAAAGCAGGCAGAGAATTCCCTGCTAGCACCTTCTCTGTGCCTGGGAAGCAGAAGTGTTCCCATTGCTTCGCAGAATCGCTTTTGTGCAGAAAACAGTAACACTTGTTCAGAACGAAAGAAAGCACAGAGCCCCAGATTTGCTGTTGTCCTGGAGAGCTTGCAGAGCACTGGGGAAAGGCAGGCAGACAATTCCCTGCTAGCACCTTCTCTGTGCCTGTTCACATTGCTTCGCAGAATCGCTTTTGTGCAGAAAACAGTAACACTTGTTCAGAACGAAAGAAAGCACAGAGCCCCAGATCTGCTGTTGTCCTGGAGAGCTTGCAGAGCACTGGGGAAAGGCAGGCAGAGAATTCCCTGCTAGCACCTTCTCTGTGCCTGGGAAGCAGAAGTCTTCACATTGCTTCACAGAATCACTTTTCTGCAGAAAACAGTAACACTTGTTCAGAACGAAAGAAAGCACAGAGCCCCAGATTTTATGTTGTCCTGGAGAGCTTGCAGAGCACTGGGGAAAAGCAGGCAGAGAATTCCCTGCTAGCACCTTCTCTGTGCCTGGGAAGCAGAAGTGTTCACATTGCTTCGCAGAATCGCTTTTGTGCAGAAAACAGTAACACTTGTTCAGAACGAAAGAAAGCACAGAGCCCCAGATTTGCTGTTGTGCTGGAGAGCTTGCAGAGCACTGGGGAAAGGCAGGCAGAGAATTCCCTGCTAGCACCTTCTCTGTGCCTGGGAAACAGAAGTGTTCACATTGCTTCGCAGAATCGCTTTTGTGCAGAAAAAAATAACACCTGTTCAGAACGAAAGAAAGCACAGAGCCCCAGATTTTATGTTGTCCTGGAGAGCTTGCAGAGCACTGGGGAAAGGCAGGCAGAGAATTCCCTGCTAGCACCTTCTCTGTGCCTGTTCACATTGCTTCGCAGAATCGCTTTTGTGCAGAAAACAGTAACACTTGTTCAGACGAAAGAAAGCACAGAGCCCCAGATTTTATGTTGTCCTGGAGAGCTTGCAGAGCACTGGGGAAAGGCAGGCAGAGAATTCCCTGCTAGCACCTTCTCTGTGCCTGGGAAGCAGAAGTCTTCACATTGCTTCGCAGAATCGCTTTTGTGCAGAAAACACTAACACTTGTTCAGAACTAAAGAAAGCACAGAGCCCCAGATTCTATGCTGTCCTGGAGAGCTTGCAGGGCACTGGGGAAAGACAGGCAGAGAATTCCCTGCTAGCACCTTCTCTGTGCCTGGGAAGCAGAAGTGTTCACATTGCTTCGCAGAATCGCTTTTGTGCAGAAAACAGTAACACTTGTTCAGAACAAAAGAAAGCACAGAGCCCCAGATTTTATGTTGTCCTGGAGAGCTTGCAGAGCACTGGGGAAAAGCAGGCAGAGAATTCCCTGCTAGCACCTTCTCTGTGCCTGGGAAACAGAAGTGTTCCCATTGCTTCGCAGAATCGCTTTTGTGCAGAAAACAGTAACACTTGTTCAGAACGAAAGAAAGCACAGAGCCCCAGATTTTATGTTGTCCTGGAGAGCTTGCAGAGCACTGGGGAAAGGCAGGCAGAGAATTCCCTGCTAGCACCTTCTCTGTGCCTGGGAAGCAGAAGTGTTCCCATTGCTTCGCAGAATCGCTTTTGTGCAGAAAACAGTAACACTTGTTCAGAACGAAAGAAAGCACAGAGCCCCAGATTTTATGTTGTCCTGGAGAGCTTGCAGAGCACTGGGGAAAGGCAGGCAGAGAATTCCCTGCTAGCACCTTCTCTGTGCCTGGGAAGCAGAAGTCTTCACATTGCTTCGCAGAATCGCTTTTGTGCAGAAAACAGTAACACTTGTTCAGAACGAAAGAAAGCACAGAGCCCCAGATTTTATGTTGTCCTGGAGAGCTTGCAGAGCACTGGGGAAAGGCAGGCAGAGAATTCCCTGCTAGCACCTTCTCTGTGCCTGGGAAGCAGAAGTGTTCACATTGCTTCGCAGAATCGCTTTTGTGCAGAAAACAGTAACACTTGTTCAGAACGAAAGAAAGCACAGAGCCCCAGATTTTATGTTGTCCTGGAGAGCTTGCAGAGCACTGGGGAAAGGCAGGCAGAGAATTCCCTGCTAGCACCTTCTCTGTGCCTGTTCACATTGCTTCGCAGAATCGCTTTTGTGCAGAAAACAGTAACACTTGTTCAGAACGAAAGAAAGCACAGAGCCCCAGATCTGCTGTTGTCCTGGAGAGCTTGCAGAGCACTGGGGAAAAGCAGGCAGAGAATTCCCTGCTAGCACCTTCTCTGTGCCTGGGAAACAGAAGTGTTCCCATTGCTTCGCAGAATCGCTTTTGTGCAGAAAACAGTAACACTTGTTCAGAACGAAAGAAAGCACAGAGCCCCAGATTTTATGTTGTCCTGGAGAGCTTGCAGAGCACTGGGGAAAAGCAGGCAGAGAATTCCCTGCTAGCACCTTCTCTGTGCCTGGGAAGCAGAAGTGTTCACATTGCTTGGCAGAATCGCTTTTGTGCAGAAAACAGTAACACTTGTTCAGAACAAAAGAAAGCACAGAGCCCCAGATTTTATGTTGTCCTGGAGAGCTTGCAGAGCACTGGGGAAAAGCAGGCAGAGAATTCCCTGCTAGCACCTTCTCTGTGCCTGGGAAACAGAAGTGTTCCCATTGCTTCGCAGAATCGCTTTTGTGCAGAAAACAGTAACACTTGTTCAGACGAAAGAAAGCACAGAGCCCCAGATTTTATGTTGTCCTGGAGAGCTTGCAGAGCACTGGGGAAAGGCAGGCAGAGAATTCCCTGCTAGCACCTTCTCTGTGCCTGGGAAGCAGAAGTGTTCACATTGCTTCGCAGAATCGCTTTTGTGCAGAAAACAGTAACACTTGTTCAGAACAAAAGAAAGCACAGAGCCCCAGATTTTATGTTGTGCTGGAGAGCTTGCAGAGTACTGGGGAAAAGCAGGCAGAGAATTCCCTGCTAGCACCTTCTCTGTGCCTGGGAAGCAGAAGTGTTCACATTGCTTCGCAGAATCGCTTTTGTGCAGAAAACAGTAACACTTGTTCAGAACGAAAGAAAGCACAGAGCCCCAGATTTGCTGTTGTCCTGGAGAGCTTGCAGAGCACTGGGGAAAGGCAGGCAGAGAATTCCCTGCTAGCACCTTCTCTGTGCCTGTTCACATTGCTTCGCAGAATCGCTTTTGTGCAGAAAACAGTAACACTTGTTCAGAACGAAAGAAAGCACAGAGCCCCAGATCTGCTGTTGTCCTGGAGAGCTTGCAGAGCACTGGGGAAAAGCAGGCAGAGAATTCCCTGCTAGCACCTTCTCTGTGCCTGGGAAACAGAAGTGTTCCCATTGCTTCGCAGAATCGCTTTTGTGCAGAAAACAGTAACACTTGTTCAGACGAAAGAAAGCACAGAGCCCCAGATTTTATGTTGTCCTGGAGAGCTTGCAGAGCACTGGGGAAAGGCAGGCAGAGAATTCCCTGCTAGCACCTTCTCTGTGCCTGGGAAGCAGAAGTCTTCACATTGCTTCACAGAATCACTTTTCTGCAGAAAACAGTAACACTTGTTCAGAACGAAAGAAAGCACAGAGCCCCAGATTTTATGTTGTCCTGGAGAGCTTGCAGAGCACTGGGGAAAAGCAGGCAGAGAATTCCCTGCTAGCACCTTCTCTGTGCCTGGGAAGCAGAAGTGTTCACATTGCTTCGCAGAATCGCTTTTGTGCAGAAAACAGTAACACTTGTTCAGAACGAAAGAAAGCACAGAGCCCCAGATTTGCTGTTGTGCTGGAGAGCTTGCAGAGCACTGGGGAAAAGCAGGCAGAGAATTCCCTGCTAGCACCTTCTATGTGCCTGGGAAGCAGAAGTGTTCACATTGCTTCGCAGAATCACTTTTCTGCAGAAAACAGTAACACTTGTTCAGAACGAAAGAAAGCACAGAGCCCCAGATTTTATGTTGTCCTGGAGAGCTTGCAGAGCACTGGGGAAAGGCAGGCAGAGAATTCCCTGCTAGCACCTTCTCTGTGCCTGGGAAGCAGAAGCCTTCACATTGCTTCGCAGAATCGCTTTTGTGCAGAAAACAATAACACCTGTTCAGAACGAAAGAAAGCACAGAGCCCCAGATTTTATGTTGTTCTGGAGAGCTTTCAGAGCACTGGGGAAAGGCAGGCAGAGAATTCCCTGCTAGCACCTTCTCTGTGCCTGGGAAACAGAAGTGTTCACATTGCTTCGCAGAATCGCTTTTGTGCAGAAAACAATAACACCTGTTCAGAACGAAAGAAAGCACAGAGCCCCAGATTTTATGTTGTCCTGGAGAGCTTGCAGAGCACTGGGGAAAGGCAGGCAGAGAATTCCCTGCTAGCACCTTCTCTGTGCCTGGGAAGCAGAAGTCTTCACATTGCTTCGCAGAATCGCTTTTGTGCAGAAAACACTAACACTTGTTCAGAACTAAAGAAAGCACAGAGCCCCAGATTCTATGCTGTCCTGGAGAGCTTGCAGGGCACTGGGGAAAGACAGGCAGAGAATTCCCTGCTAGCACCTTCTCTGTGCCTGGGAAGCAGAAGTGTTCACATTGCTTCGCAGAATCGCTTTTGTGCAGAAAACAGTAACACTTGTTCAGAACAAAAGAAAGCACAGAGCCCCAGATTTTATGTTGTCCTGGAGAGCTTGCAGAGCACTGGGGAAAAGCAGGCAGAGAATTCCCTGCTAGCACCTTCTCTGTGCCTGGGAAACAGAAGTGTTCCCATTGCTTCGCAGAATCGCTTTTGTGCAGAAAACAGTAACACTTGTTCAGAACGAAAGAAAGCACAGAGCCCCAGATTTTATGTTGTCCTGGAGAGCTTGCAGAGCACTGGGGAAAGGCAGGCAGAGAATTCCCTGCTAGCACCTTCTCTGTGCCTGGGAAGCAGAAGTCTTCACATTGCTTCACAGAATCACTTTTGTGCAGAAAACAGTAACACTTGTTCAGAACGAAAGAAAGCACAGAGCCCCAGATTTGCTGTTGTCCTGGAGAGCTTGCAGAGCACTGGGGAAAGGCAGGCAGAGAATTCCCTGCTAGCACCTTCTCTGTGCCTGGGAAACAGAAGTGTTCCCATTGCTTCGCAGAATCGCTTTTGTGCAGAAAACAGTAACACTTGTTCAGAACGAAAGAAAGCACAGAGCCCCAGATCTGCTGTTGTCCTGGAGAGCTTGCACAGCACTGGGGAAAGGCAGGCAGAGAATTCCCTGCTAGCACCTTCTCTGTGCCTGGGAAGCAGAAGTGTTCACATTGCTTCGCAGAATCGCTTTTCTGCAGAAAACAGTAACACTTGTTCAGAACAAAAGAAAGCACAGAGCCCCAGATTTGCTGTTGTCCTGGAGAACTTGCAGAGCACTGGGGAAAGGCAGGCAGAGAATTCCCTGCTAGCACCTTCTCTGTGCCTGGGAAGCAGAAGTCTTCACATTGCTTCGCAGAATCGCTTTTGTGCAGAAAACAATAACACCTGTTCAGAACGAAAGAAAGCACAGAGCCCCAGATTTTATGTTGTCCTGGAGAGCTTGCAGAGCACTGGGGAAAAGCAGGCAGAGAATTCCCTGCTAGCACCTTCTCTGTGCCTGGGAAACAGAAGTGTTCACATTGCTTCGCAGAATCGCTTTTGTGCAGAAAACAGTAACACTTGTTCAGAACGAAAGAAAGCACAGAGCCCCAGATTCTATGTTGTCCTGGAGAGCTTGCAGAGCACTGGGGAAAGGCAGGCAGAGAATTCCCTGCTAGCACCTTCTCTGTGCCTGGGAAGCAGAAGTGTTCACATTGCTTGGCAGAATCGCTTTTGTGCAGAAAACAGTAACACTTGTTCAGAACAAAAGAAAGCACAGAGCCCCAGATTTTATGTTGTCCTGGAGAGCTTGCAGAGCACTGGGGAAAAGCAGGCAGAGAATTCCCTGCTAGCACCTTCTCTGTGCCTGGGAAACAGAAGTGTTCCCATTGCTTCGCAGAATCGCTTTTGTGCAGAAAACAGTAACACTTGTTCAGACGAAAGAAAGCACAGAGCACCAGATTTTATGTTGTCCTGGAGAGCTTGCAGAGCACTGGGGAAAGGCAGGCAGAGAATTCCCTGCTAGCACCTTCTCTGTGCCTGGGAAGCAGAAGTGTTCACATTGCTTCGCAGAATCGCTTTTGTGCAGAAAACACTAACACTTGTTCAGAACGAAAGAAAGCACAGAGCCCCAGATTTTATGTTGTCCTGGAGAGCTTGCAGAGCACTGGGGAAAAGCAGGCAGAGAATTCCCTGCTAGCACCTTCTCTGTGCCTGGGAAGCAGAAGTCTTCACATTGCTTCGCAGAATCGCTTTTGTGCAGAAAACAGTAACACTTGTTCAGAACGAAAGAAAGCACAGAGCCCCAGATTTTATGTTGTTCTGGAGAGCTTGCAGAGCACTGGGGAAAGGCAGGCAGACAATTCCCTGCTAGCACCTTCTCTGTGCCTGTTCACATTGCTTCGCAGAATCGCTTTTGTGCAGAAAACAGTAACACTTGTTCAGAACGAAAGAAAGCACAGAGCCCCAGATCTGCTGTTGTCCTGGAGAGCTTGCAGAGCACTGGGGAAAGGCAGGCAGAGAATTCCCTGCTAGCACCTTCTCTGTGCCTGGGAAGCAGAAGTCTTCACATTGCTTCACAGAATCACTTTTGTGCAGAAAACAGTAACACTTGTTCAGAACGAAAGAAAGCACAGAGCCCCAGATTCTATGTTGTCCTGGAGAGCTTGCAGGGCACTGGGGAAAGGCAGGCAGAGAATTCCCTGCTAGCACCTTCTCTGTGCCTGGGAAGCAGAAGTGTTCACATTGCTTGGCAGAATCGCTTTTGTGCAGAAAACAGTAACACTTGTTCAGAACAAAAGAAAGCACAGAGCCCCAGATTTTATGTTGTCCTGGAGAGCTTGCAGAGCACTGGGGAAAAGCAGGCAGAGAATTCCCTGCTAGCACCTTCTCTGTGCCTGGGAAACAGAAGTGTTCCCATTGCTTCGCAGAATCGCTTTTGTGCAGAAAACACTAACACTTGTTCAGAACGAAAGAAAGCACAGAGCCCCAGATTTTATGTTGTCCTGGAGAGCTTGCAGAGCACTGGGGAAAAGCAGGCAGAGAATTCCCTGCTAGCACCTTCTCTGTGCCTGGGAAGCAGAAGTGTTCACATTGCTTCGCAGAATCGCTTTTGTGCAGAAAACAGTAACACTTGTTCAGAACGAAAGAAAGCACAGAGCCCCAGATTTTATGTTGTTCTGGAGAGCTTGCAGAGCACTGGGGAAAGGCAGGCAGACAATTCCCTGCTAGCACCTTCTCTGTGCCTGTTCACATTGCTTCGCAGAATCGCTTTTGTGCAGAAAACAGTAACACTTGTTCAGAACGAAAGAAAGCACAGAGCCCCAGATCTGCTGTTGTCCTGGAGAGCTTGCAGAGCACTGGGGAAAAGCAGGCAGAGAATTCCCTGCTAGCACCTTCTCTGTGCCTGGGAAACAGAAGTGTTCCCATTGCTTCGCAGAATCGCTTTTGTGCAGAAAACAGTAACACTTGTTCAGACGAAAGAAAGCACAGAGCCCCAGATTTTATGTTGTCCTGGAGAGCTTGCAGAGCACTGGGGAAAGGCAGGCAGAGAATTCCCTGCTAGCACCTTCTCTGTGCCTGGGAAGCAGAAGTCTTCACATTGCTTCACAGAATCACTTTTGTGCAGAAAACAGTAACACTTGTTCAGAACGAAAGAAAGCACAGAGCCCCAGATTTTATGTTGTCCTGGAGAGCTTGCAGAGCACTGGGGAAAAGCAGGCAGAGAATTCCCTGCTAGCACCTTCTCTGTGCCTGGGAAGCAGAAGTGTTCCCATTGCTTCGCAGAATCGCTTTTGTGCAGAAAACAGTAACACTTGTTCAGAACGAAAGAAAGCACAGAGCCCCAGATTTGCTGTTGTCCTGGAGAGCTTGCAGAGCACTGGGGAAAAGCAGGCAGAGAATTCCCTGCTAGCACCTTCTATGTGCCTGGGAAGCAGAAGTGTTCACATTGCTTCGCAGAATCACTTTTCTGCAGAAAACAGTAACACTTGTTCAGAACGAAAGAAAGCACAGAGCCCCAGATTTGCTGTTGTCCTGGAGAGCTTGCAGAGCACTGGGGAAAGGCAGGCAGAGAATTCCCTGCTAGCACCTTCTCTGTGCCTGGGAAGCAGAAGCCTTCACATTGCTTCGCAGAATCGCTTTTGTGCAGAAAACAATAACACCTGTTCAGAACGAAAGAAAGCACAGAGCCCCAGATTTTATGTTGTTCTGGAGAGCTTTCAGAGCACTGGGGAAAGGCAGGCAGAGAATTCCCTGCTAGCACCTTCTCTGTGCCTGGGAAACAGAAGTGTTCACATTGCTTCGCAGAATCGCTTTTGTGCAGAAAACAATAACACCTGTTCAGAACGAAAGAAAGCACAGAGCCCCAGATTTTATGTTGTCCTGGAGAGCTTGCAGAGCACTGGGGAAAGGCAGGCAGAGAATTCCCTGCTAGCACCTTCTCTGTGCCTGTTCACATTGCTTCGCAGAATCGCTTTTGTGCAGAAAACAGTAACACTTGTTCAGACGAAAGAAAGCACAGAGCCCCAGATTTTATGTTGTCCTGGAGAGCTTGCAGAGCACTGGGGAAAGGCAGGCAGAGAATTCCCTGCTAGCACCTTCTCTGTGCCTGGGAAGCAGAAGTCTTCACATTGCTTCGCAGAATCGCTTTTGTGCAGAAAACACTAACACTTGTTCAGAACGAAAGAAAGCACAGAGCCCCAGATTCTATGCTGTCCTGGAGAGCTTGCAGGGCACTGGGGAAAGACAGGCAGAGAATTCCCTGCTAGCACCTTCTCTGTGCCTGGGAAGCAGAAGTGTTCACATTGCTTCGCAGAATCGCTTTTGTGCAGAAAACAGTAACACTTGTTCAGAACAAAAGAAAGCACAGAGCCCCAGATTTTATGTTGTCCTGGAGAGCTTGCAGAGCACTGGGGAAAAGCAGGCAGAGAATTCCCTGCTAGCACCTTCTCTGTGCCTGGGAAACAGAAGTGTTCCCATTGCTTCGCAGAATCGCTTTTGTGCAGAAAACAGTAACACTTGTTCAGAACGAAAGAAAGCACAGAGCCCCAGATTTTATGTTGTCCTGGAGAGCTTGCAGAGCACTGGGGAAAGGCAGGCAGAGAATTCCCTGCTAGCACCTTCTCTGTGCCTGGGAAGCAGAAGTGTTCACATTGCTTCGCAGAATCGCTTTTGTGCAGAAAACAGTAACACTTGTTCAGAACGAAAGAAAGCACAGAGCCCCAGATTTTATGTTGTCCTGGAGAGCTTGCAGAGCACTGGGGAAAGGCAGGCAGAGAATTCCCTGCTAGCACCTTCTCTGTGCCTGTTCACATTGCTTCGCAGAATCGCTTTTGTGCAGAAAACAGTAACACTTGTTCAGAACGAAAGAAAGCACAGAGCCCCAGAATTTATGTTGTCCTGGAGAGCTTGCAGAGCACTGGGGAAAAGCAGGCAGAGAATTCCCTGCTAGCACCTTCTCTGTGCCTGGGAAGCAGAAGTGTTCCCATTGCTTCGCAGAATCGCTTTTGTGCAGAAAACAGTAACACTTGTTCAGAACGAAAGAAAGCACAGAGCCCCAGATTTGCTGTTGTCCTGGAGAGCTTGCAGAGCACTGGGGAAAGGCAGGCAGACAATTCCCTGCTAGCACCTTCTCTGTGCCTGTTCACATTGCTTCGCAGAATCGCTTTTGTGCAGAAAACAGTAACACTTGTTCAGAACGAAAGAAAGCACAGAGCCCCAGATCTGCTGTTGTCCTGGAGAGCTTGCAGAGCACTGGGGAAAAGCAGGCAGAGAATTCCCTGCTAGCACCTTCTCTGTGCCTGGGAAACAGAAGTGTTCCCATTGCTTCGCAGAATCGCTTTTGTGCAGAAAACAGTAACACTTGTTCAGACGAAAGAAAGCACAGAGCCCCAGATTTTATGTTGTCCTGGAGAGCTTGCAGAGCACTGGGGAAAGGCAGGCAGAGAATTCCCTGCTAGCACCTTCTCTGTGCCTGTTCACATTGCTTCGCAGAATCGCTTTTGTGCAGAAAACAGTAACACTTGTTCAGACGAAAGAAAGCACAGAGCCCCAGATTTTATGTTGTCCTGGAGAGCTTGCAGAGCACTGGGGAAAGGCAGGCAGAGAATTCCCTGCTAGCACCTTCTCTGTGCCTGGGAAGCAGAAGTCTTCACATTGCTTCGCAGAATCGCTTTTGTGCAGAAAACACTAACACTTGTTCAGAACTAAAGAAAGCACAGAGCCCCAGATTCTATGCTGTCCTGGAGAGCTTGCAGGGCACTGGGGAAAGACAGGCAGAGAATTCCCTGCTAGCACCTTCTCTGTGCCTGGGAAGCAGAAGTGTTCCCATTGCTTCGCAGAATCGCTTTTGTGCAGAAAACAGTAACACTTGTTCAGAACGAAAGAAAGCACAGAGCCCCAGATTTTATGTTGTCCTGGAGAGCTTGCAGAGCACTGGGGAAAAGCAGGCAGAGAATTCCCTGCTAGCACCTTCTCTGTGCCTGGGAAACAGAAGTGTTCCCATTGCTTCGCAGAATCGCTTTTGTGCAGAAAACAGTAACACTTGTTCAGAACGAAAGAAAGCACAGAGCCCCAGATTTTATGTTGTCCTGGAGAGCTTGCAGAGCACTGGGGAAAGGCAGGCAGAGAATTCCCTGCTAGCACCTTCTCTGTGCCTGGGAAGCAGAAGTCTTCACATTGCTTCGCAGAATCGCTTTTGTGCAGAAAACACTAACACTTGTTCAGAACTAAAGAAAGCACAGAGCCCCAGATTCTATGCTGTCCTGGAGAGCTTGCAGGGCACTGGGGAAAGACAGGCAGAGAATTCCCTGCTAGCACCTTCTCTGTGCCTGGGAAGCAGAAGTGTTCACATTGCTTCGCAGAATCGCTTTTGTGCAGAAAACAGTAACACTTGTTCAGAACAAAAGAAAGCACAGAGCCCCAGATTTTATGTTGTCCTGGAGAGCTTGCAGAGCACTGGGGAAAAGCAGGCAGAGAATTCCCTGCTAGCACCTTCTCTGTGCCTGGGAAACAGAAGTGTTCACATTGCTTCGCAGAATCGCTTTTGTGCAGAAAACAGTAACACTTGTTCAGAACGAAAGAAAGCACAGAGCCCCAGATTTTATGTTGTCCTGGAGAGCTTGCAGAGCACTGGGGAAAGGCAGGCAGAGAATTCCCTGCTAGCACCTTCTCTGTGCCTGGGAAGCAGAAGTCTTCACATTGCTTCACAGAATCACTTTTGTGCAGAAAACAGTAACACTTGTTCAGAACGAAAGAAAGCACAGAGCCCCAGATTTGCTGTTGTCCTGTAGAGCTTGCAGAGCACTGGGGAAAGGCAGGCAGAGAATTCCCTGCTAGCACCTTCTCTGTGCCTGGGAAACAGAAGTGTTCCCATTGCTTCGCAGAATCGCTTTTGTGCAGAAAACAGTAACACTTGTTCAGAACGAAAGAAAGCACAGAGCCCCAGATCTGCTGTTGTCCTGGAGAGCTTGCACAGCACTGGGGAAAGGCAGGCAGAGAATTCCCTGCTAGCACCTTCTCTGTGCCTGGGAAGCAGAAGTGTTCACATTGCTTCGCAGAATCGCTTTTCTGCAGAAAACAGTAACACTTGTTCAGAACAAAAGAAAGCACAGAGCCCCAGATTCTATGCTGTCCTGGAGAACTTGCAGAGCACTGGGGAAAGGCAGGCAGAGAATTCCCTGCTAGCACCTTCTCTGTGCCTGGGAAGCAGAAGTCTTCACATTGCTTCGCAGAATCGCTTTTGTGCAGAAAACAATAACACCTGTTCAGAACGAAAGAAAGCACAGAGCCCCAGATTTTATGTTGTCCTGGAGAGCTTGCAGAGCACTGGGGAAAAGCAGGCAGAGAATTCCCTGCTAGCACCTTCTCTGTGCCTGGGAAACAGAAGTGTTCACATTTCTTCGCAGAATCGCTTTTGTGCAGAAAACAGTAACACTTGTTCAGAACGAAAGAAAGCACAGAGCCCCAGATTCTATGTTGTCCTGGAGAGCTTGCAGGGCACTGGGGAAAGGCAGGCAGAGAATTCCCTGCTAGCACCTTCTCTGTGCCTGGGAAGCAGAAGTGTTCACATTGCTTGGCAGAATCGCTTTTGTGCAGAAAACAGTAACACTTGTTCAGAACAAAAGAAAGCACAGAGCCCCAGATTTTATGTTGTCCTGGAGAGCTTGCAGAGCACTGGGGAAAAGCAGGCAGAGAATTCCCTGCTAGCACATTCTCTGTGCCTGGGAAACAGAAGTGTTCCCATTGCTTCGCAGAATCGCTTTTGTGCAGAAAACAGTAACACTTGTTCAGACGAAAGAAAGCACAGAGCCCCAGATTTTATGTTGTCCTGGAGAGCTTGCAGAGCACTGGGGAAAGGCAGGCAGAGAATTCCCTGCTAGCACCTTCTCTGTGCCTGGGAAGCAGAAGTCTTCACATTGCTTCGCAGAATCGCTTTTGTGCAGAAAACACTAACACTTGTTCAGAACGAAAGAAAGCACAGAGCCCCAGATTTTATGTTGTCCTGGAGAGCTTGCAGAGCACTGGGGAAAAGCAGGCAGAGAATTCCCTGCTAGCACCTTCTCTGTGCCTGGGAAGCAGAAGTGTTCACATTGCTTCGCAGAATCGCTTTTGTGCAGAAAACAGTAACACTTGTTCAGAACGAAAGAAAGCACAGAGCCCCAGATTTTATGTTGTTCTGGAGAGCTTGCAGAGCACTGGGGAAAGGCAGGCAGACAATTCCCTGCTAGCACCTTCTCTGTGCCTGTTCACATTGCTTCGCAGAATCGCTTTTGTGCAGAAAACAGTAACACTTGTTCAGAACGAAAGAAAGCACAGAGCCCCAGATCTGCTGTTGTCCTGGAGAGCTTGCAGAGCACTGGGGAAAAGCAGGCAGAGAATTCCCTGCTAGCACCTTCTCTGTGCCTGGGAAACAGAAGTGTTCCCATTGCTTCGCAGAATCGCTTTTGTGCAGAAAACAGTAACACTTGTTCAGACGAAAGAAAGCACAGAGCCCCAGATTTTATGTTGTCCTGGAGAGCTTGCAGAGCACTGGGGAAAGGCAGGCAGAGAATTCCCTGCTAGCACCTTCTCTGTGCCTGGGAAGCAGAAGTCTTCACATTGCTTCACAGAATCACTTTTGTGCAGAAAACAGTAACACTTGTTCAGAACGAAAGAAAGCACAGAGCCCCAGATTCTATGTTGTCCTGGAGAGCTTGCAGGGCACTGGGGAAAGGCAGGCAGAGAATTCCCTGCTAGCACCTTCTCTGTGCCTGGGAAGCAGAAGTGTTCACATTGCTTGGCAGAATCGCTTTTGTGCAGAAAACAGTAACACTTGTTCAGAACAAAAGAAAGCACAGAGCCCCAGATTTTATGTTGTCCTGGAGAGCTTGCAGAGCACTGGGGAAAAGTAGGCAGAGAATTCCCTGCTAGCACCTTCTCTGTGCCTGGGAAACAGAAGAGTTCCCATTGCTTCGCAGAATCGCTTTTGTGCAGAAAACAGTAACACTTGTTCAGACGAAAGAAAGCACAGAGCACCAGATTTTATGTTGTCCTGGAGAGCTTGCAGAGCACTGGGGAAAGGCAGGCAGAGAATTCCCTGCTAGCACCTTCTCTGTGCCTGGGAAGCAGAAGTGTTCACATTGCTTCGCAGAATCGCTTTTGTGCAGAAAACACTAACACTTGTTCAGAACGAAAGAAAGCACAGAGCCCCAGATTTTATGTTGTCCTGGAGAGCTTGCAGAGCACTGGGGAAAAGCAGGCAGAGAATTCCCTGCTAGCACCTTCTCTGTGCCTGGGAAGCAGAAGTGTTCACATTGCTTCGCAGAATCGCTTTTGTGCAGAAAACAGTAACACTTGTTCAGAACGAAAGAAAGCACAGAGCCCCAGATTTTATGTTGTTCTGGAGAGCTTGCAGAGCACTGGGGAAAGGCAGGCAGACAATTCCCTGCTAGCACCTTCTCTGTGCCTGTTCACATTGCTTCGCAGAATCGCTTTTGTGCAGAAAACAGTAACACTTGTTCAGAACGAAAGAAAGCACAGAGCCCCAGATCTGCTGTTGTCCTGGAGAGCTTGCAGAGCACTGGGGAAAAGCAGGCAGAGAATTCCCTGCTAGCACCTTCTCTGTGCCTGGGAAACAGAAGTGTTCCCATTGCTTCGCAGAATCGCTTTTGTGCAGAAAACAGTAACACTTGTTCAGACGAAAGAAAGCACAGAGCCCCAGATTTTATGTTGTCCTGGAGAGCTTGCAGAGCACTGGGGAAAGGCAGGCAGAGAATTCCCTGCTAGCACCTTCTCTGTGCCTGGGAAGCAGAAGTCTTCACATTGCTTCACAGAATCACTTTTGTGCAGAAAACAGTAACACTTGTTCAGAACGAAAGAAAGCACAGAGCCCCAGATTTTATGTTGTCCTGGAGAGCTTGCAGAGCACTGGGGAAAAGCAGGCAGAGAATTCCCTGCTAGCACCTTCTCTGTGCCTGGGAAGCAGAAGTGTTCACATTGCTTCGCAGAATCGCTTTTGTGCAGAAAACAGTAACACTTGTTCAGAACGAAAGAAAGCACAGAGCCCCAGATTTGCTGTTGTGCTGGAGAGCTTGCAGAGCACTGGGGAAAAGCAGGCAGAGAATTCCCTGCTAGCACCTTCTATGTGCCTGGGAAGCAGAAGTGTTCACATTGCTTCGCAGAATCACTTTTCTGCAGAAAACAGTAACACTTGTTCAGAACGAAAGAAAGCACAGAGCCCCAGATTTTATGTTGTCCTGGAGAGCTTGCAGAGCACTGGGGAAAGGCAGGCAGAGAATTCCCTGCTAGCACCTTCTCTGTGCCTGGGAAGCAGAAGCCTTCACATTGCTTCGCAGAATCGCTTTTGTGCAGAAAACAATAACACCTGTTCAGAACGAAAGAAAGCACAGAGCCCCAGATTTTATGTTGTTCTGGAGAGCTTTCAGAGCACTGGGGAAAGGCAGGCAGAGAATTCCCTGCTAGCACCTTCTCTGTGCCTGGGAAACAGAAGTGTTCACATTGCTTCGCAGAATCGCTTTTGTGCAGAAAACACTAACACTTGTTCAGAACGAAAGAAAGCACAGAGCCCCAGATTTTATGTTGTCCTGGAGAGCTTGCAGAGCACTGGGGAAAGGCAGGCAGAGAATTCCCTGCTAGCACCTTCTCTGTGCCTGTTCACATTGCTTCGCAGAATCGCTTTTGTGCAGAAAACAGTAACACTTGTTCAGACGAAAGAAAGCACAGAGCCCCAGATTTTATGTTGTCCTGGAGAGCTTGCAGAGCACTGGGGAAAGGCAGGCAGAGAATTCCCTGCTAGCACCTTCTCTGTGCCTGGGAAGCAGAAGTCTTCACATTGCTTCGCAGAATCGCTTTTGTGCAGAAAACACTAACACTTGTTCAGAACTAAAGAAAGCACAGAGCCCCAGATTCTATGCTGTCCTGGAGAGCTTGCAGGGCACTGGGGAAAGACAGGCAGAGAATTCCCTGCTAGCACCTTCTCTGTGCCTGGGAAGCAGAAGTGTTCACATTGCTTCGCAGAATCGCTTTTGTGCAGAAAACAGTAACACTTGTTCAGAACAAAAGAAAGCACAGAGCCCCAGATTTTATGTTGTCCTGGAGAGCTTGCAGAGCACTGGGGAAAGGCAGGCAGAGAATTCCCTGCTAGCACCTTCTCTGTGCCTGGGAAGCAGAAGTGTTCACATTGCTTCGCAGAATCGCTTTTGTGCAGAAAACAGTAACACTTGTTCAGAACGAAAGAAAGCACAGAGCCCCAGATTTTATGTTGTCCTGGAGAGCTTGCAGAGCACTGGGGAAAGGCAGGCAGAGAATTCCCTGCTAGCACCTTCTCTGTGCCTGTTCACATTGCTTCGCAGAATCGCTTTTGTGCAGAAAACAGTAACACTTGTTCAGAACGAAAGAAAGCACAGAGCCCCAGAATTTATGTTGTCCTGGAGAGCTTGCAGAGCACTGGGGAAAAGCAGGCAGAGAATTCCCTGCTAGCACCTTCTCTGTGCCTGGGAAGCAGAAGTGTTCCCATTGCTTCGCAGAATCGCTTTTGTGCAGAAAACAGTAACACTTGTTCAGAACGAAAGAAAGCACAGAGCCCCAGATTTGCTGTTGTCCTGGAGAGCTTGCAGAGCACTGGGGAAAGGCAGGCAGACAATTCCCTGCTAGCACCTTCTCTGTGCCTGTTCACATTGCTTCGCAGAATCGCTTTTGTGCAGAAAACAGTAACACTTGTTCAGAACGAAAGAAAGCACAGAGCCCCAGATCTGCTGTTGTCCTGGAGAGCTTGCAGAGCACTGGGGAAAAGCAGGCAGAGAATTCCCTGCTAGCACCTTCTCTGTGCCTGGGAAGCAGAAGTGTTCACATTGCTTCGCAGAATCACTTTTCTGCAGAAAACAGTAACACTTGTTCAGAACGAAAGAAAGCACAGAGCCCCAGATTTTATGTTGTCCTGGAGAGCTTGCAGAGCACTGGGGAAAGGCAGGCAGAGAATTCCCTGCTAGCACCTTCTCTGTGCCTGGGAAGCAGAAGCCTTCACATTGCTTCGCAGAATCGCTTTTGTGCAGAAAACAATAACACCTGTTCAGAACGAAAGAAAGCACAGAGCCCCAGATTTTATGTTGTTCTGGAGAGCTTTCAGAGCACTGGGGAAAGGCAGGCAGAGAATTCCCTGCTAGCACCTTCTCTGTGCCTGGGAAACAGAAGTGTTCACATTGCTTCGCAGAATCGCTTTTGTGCAGAAAACACTAACACTTGTTCAGAACGAAAGAAAGCACAGAGCCCCAGATTTTATGTTGTCCTGGAGAGCTTGCAGAGCACTGGGGAAAGGCAGGCAGAGAATTCCCTGCTAGCACCTTCTCTGTGCCTGTTCACATTGCTTCGCAGAATCGCTTTTGTGCAGAAAACAGTAACACTTGTTCAGACGAAAGAAAGCACAGAGCCCCAGATTTTATGTTGTCCTGGAGAGCTTGCAGAGCACTGGGGAAAGGCAGGCAGAGAATTCCCTGCTAGCACCTTCTCTGTGCCTGGGAAGCAGAAGTCTTCACATTGCTTCGCAGAATCGCTTTTGTGCAGAAAACACTAACACTTGTTCAGAACTAAAGAAAGCACAGAGCCCCAGATTCTATGCTGTCCTGGAGAGCTTGCAGGGCACTGGGGAAAGACAGGCAGAGAATTCCCTGCTAGCACCTTCTCTGTGCCTGGGAAGCAGAAGTGTTCACATTGCTTCGCAGAATCGCTTTTGTGCAGAAAACAGTAACACTTGTTCAGAACAAAAGAAAGCACAGAGCCCCAGATTTTATGTTGTCCTGGAGAGCTTGCAGAGCACTGGGGAAAGGCAGGCAGAGAATTCCCTGCTAGCACCTTCTCTGTGCCTGGGAAGCAGAAGTGTTCACATTGCTTCGCAGAATCGCTTTTGTGCAGAAAACAGTAACACTTGTTCAGAACGAAAGAAAGCACAGAGCCCCAGATTTTATGTTGTCCTGGAGAGCTTGCAGAGCACTGGGGAAAGGCAGGCAGAGAATTCCCTGCTAGCACCTTCTCTGTGCCTGTTCACATTGCTTCGCAGAATCGCTTTTGTGCAGAAAACAGTAACACTTGTTCAGAACGAAAGAAAGCACAGAGCCCCAGAATTTATGTTGTCCTGGAGAGCTTGCAGAGCACTGGGGAAAAGCAGGCAGAGAATTCCCTGCTAGCACCTTCTCTGTGCCTGGGAAGCAGAAGTGTTCCCATTGCTTCGCAGAATCGCTTTTGTGCAGAAAACAGTAACACTTGTTCAGAACGAAAGAAAGCACAGAGCCCCAGATTTGCTGTTGTCCTGGAGAGCTTGCAGAGCACTGGGGAAAGGCAGGCAGACAATTCCCTGCTAGCACCTTCTCTGTGCCTGTTCACATTGCTTCGCAGAATCGCTTTTGTGCAGAAAACAGTAACACTTGTTCAGAACGAAAGAAAGCACAGAGCCCCAGATCTGCTGTTGTCCTGGAGAGCTTGCAGAGCACTGGGGAAAAGCAGGCAGAGAATTCCCTGCTAGCACCTTCTCTGTGCCTGGGAAACAGAAGTGTTCCCATTGCTTCGCAGAATCGCTTTTGTGCAGAAAACAGTAACACTTGTTCAGACGAAAGAAAGCACAGAGCCCCAGATTTTATGTTGTCCTGGAGAGCTTGCAGAGCACTGGGGAAAGGCAGGCAGAGAATTCCCTGCTAGCACCTTCTCTGTGCCTGTTCACATTGCTTCGCAGAATCGCTTTTGTGCAGAAAACAGTAACACTTGTTCAGACGAAAGAAAGCACAGAGCCCCAGATTTTATGTTGTCCTGGAGAGCTTGCAGAGCACTGGGGAAAGGCAGGCAGAGAATTCCCTGCTAGCACCTTCTCTGTGCCTGGGAAGCAGAAGTGTTGACATTGCTTCGCAGAATCGCTTTTGTGCAGAAAACACTAACACTTGTTCAGAACGAAAGAAAGCACAGAGCCCCAGATTTTATGTTGTCCTGGAGAGCTTGCAGAGCACTGGGGAAAAGCAGGCAGAGAATTCCCTGCTAGCACCTTCTCTGTGCCTGGGAAGCAGAAGTGTTCACATTGCTTCGCAGAATCGCTTTTGTGCAGAAAACAGTAACACTTGTTCAGAACGAAAGAAAGCACAGAGCCCCAGATTTTATGTTGTTCTGGAGAGCTTGCAGAGCACTGGGGAAAGGCAGGCAGAGAATTCCCTGCTAGCACCTTCTCTGTGCCTGGGAAGCAGAAGTGTTCACATTGCTTCGCAGAATCGCTTTTGTGCAGAAAACAGTAACACTTGTTCAGAACGAAAGAAAGCACAGAGCCCCAGATTTTATGTTGTTCTGGAGAGCTTGCAGAGCACTGGGGAAAGGCAGGCAGACAATTCCCTGCTAGCACCTTCTCTGTGCCTGTTCACATTGCTTCGCAGAATCGCTTTTGTGCAGAAAACAGTAACACTTGTTCAGAACGAAAGAAAGCACAGAGCCCCAGATCTGCTGTTGTCCTGGAGAGCTTGCAGAGCACTGGGGAAAAGCAGGCAGAGAATTCCCTGCTAGCACCTTCTCTGTGCCTGGGAAACAGAAGTGTTCCCATTGCTTCGCAGAATCGCTTTTGTGCAGAAAACAGTAACACTTGTTCAGACGAAAGAAAGCACAGAGCCCCAGATTTTATGTTGTCCTGGAGAGCTTGCAGAGCACTGGGGAAAGGCAGGCAGAGAATTCCCTGCTAGCACCTTCTCTGTGCCTGGGAAGCAGAAGTCTTCACATTGCTTCACAGAATCACTTTTGTGCAGAAAACAGTAACACTTGTTCAGAACGAAAGAAAGCACAGAGCCCCAGATTCTATGTTGTCCTGGAGAGCTTGCAGGGCACTGGGGAAAGGCAGGCAGAGAATTCCCTGCTAGCACCTTCTCTGTGCCTGGGAAGCAGAAGTGTTCACATTGCTTGGCAGAATCGCTTTTGTGCAGAAAACAGTAACACTTGTTCAGAACAAAAGAAAGCACAGAGCCCCAGATTTTATGTTGTCCTGGAGAGCTTGCAGAGCACTGGGGAAAAGTAGGCAGAGAATTCCCTGCTAGCACCTTCTCTGTGCCTGGGAAACAGAAGAGTTCCCATTGCTTCGCAGAATCGCTTTTGTGCAGAAAACAGTAACACTTGTTCAGACGAAAGAAAGCACAGAGCACCAGATTTTATGTTGTCCTGGAGAGCTTGCAGAGCACTGGGGAAAGGCAGGCAGAGAATTCCCTGCTAGCACCTTCTCTGTGCCTGGGAAGCAGAAGTGTTCACATTGCTTCGCAGAATCGCTTTTGTGCAGAAAACACTAACACTTGTTCAGAACGAAAGAAAGCACAGAGCCCCAGATTTTATGTTGTCCTGGAGAGCTTGCAGAGCACTGGGGAAAAGCAGGCAGAGAATTCCCTGCTAGCACCTTCTCTGTGCCTGGGAAGCAGAAGTGTTCACATTGCTTCGCAGAATCGCTTTTGTGCAGAAAACAGTAACACT
Source organism: Strix uralensis (assembly GCF_047716275.1). Taxonomy (NCBI): domain Eukaryota; kingdom Metazoa; phylum Chordata; class Aves; order Strigiformes; family Strigidae; genus Strix; species Strix uralensis. The sequence continues at coordinate 9,105,266 of NC_133973.1, forward strand.
TGTTCAGAACGAAAGAAAGCACAGAGCCCCAGATTTTATGTTGTTCTGGAGAGCTTGCAGAGCACTGGGGAAAGGCAGGCAGACAATTCCCTGCTAGCACCTTCTCTGTGCCTGTTCACATTGCTTCGCAGAATCGCTTTTGTGCAGAAAACAGTAACACTTGTTCAGAACGAAAGAAAGCACAGAGCCCCAGATCTGCTGTTGTCCTGGAGAGCTTGCAGAGCACTGGGGAAAAGCAGGCAGAGAATTCCCTGCTAGCACCTTCTCTGTGCCTGGGAAACAGAAGTGTTCCCATTGCTTCGCAGAATCGCTTTTGTGCAGAAAACAGTAACACTTGTTCAGACGAAAGAAAGCACAGAGCCCCAGATTTTATGTTGTCCTGGAGAGCTTGCAGAGCACTGGGGAAAGGCAGGCAGAGAATTCCCTGCTAGCACCTTCTCTGTGCCTGGGAAGCAGAAGTCTTCACATTGCTTCACAGAATCACTTTTGTGCAGAAAACAGTAACACTTGTTCAGAACGAAAGAAAGCACAGAGCCCCAGATTTTATGTTGTCCTGGAGAGCTTGCAGAGCACTGGGGAAAAGCAGGCAGAGAATTCCCTGCTAGCACCTTCTCTGTGCCTGGGAAGCAGAAGTGTTCACATTGCTTCGCAGAATCGCTTTTGTGCAGAAAACAGTAACACTTGTTCAGAACGAAAGAAAGCACAGAGCCCCAGATTTGCTGTTGTGCTGGAGAGCTTGCAGAGCACTGGGGAAAAGCAGGCAGAGAATTCCCTGCTAGCACCTTCTATGTGCCTGGGAAGCAGAAGTGTTCACATTGCTTCGCAGAATCACTTTTCTGCAGAAAACAGTAACACTTGTTCAGAACGAAAGAAAGCACAGAGCCCCAGATTTTATGTTGTCCTGGAGAGCTTGCAGAGCACTGGGGAAAGGCAGGCAGAGAATTCCCTGCTAGCACCTTCTCTGTGCCTGGGAAGCAGAAGCCTTCACATTGCTTCGCAGAATCGCTTTTGTGCAGAAAACAATAACACCTGTTCAGAACGAAAGAAAGCACAGAGCCCCAGATTTTATGTTGTTCTGGAGAGCTTTCAGAGCACTGGGGAAAGGCAGGCAGAGAATTCCCTGCTAGCACCTTCTCTGTGCCTGGGAAACAGAAGTGTTCACATTGCTTCGCAGAATCGCTTTTGTGCAGAAAACACTAACACTTGTTCAGAACGAAAGAAAGCACAGAGCCCCAGATTTTATGTTGTCCTGGAGAGCTTGCAGAGCACTGGGGAAAGGCAGGCAGAGAATTCCCTGCTAGCACCTTCTCTGTGCCTGTTCACATTGCTTCGCAGAATCGCTTTTGTGCAGAAAACAGTAACACTTGTTCAGACGAAAGAAAGCACAGAGCCCCAGATTTTATGTTGTCCTGGAGAGCTTGCAGAGCACTGGGGAAAGGCAGGCAGAGAATTCCCTGCTAGCACCTTCTCTGTGCCTGGGAAGCAGAAGTCTTCACATTGCTTCGCAGAATCGCTTTTGTGCAGAAAACACTAACACTTGTTCAGAACTAAAGAAAGCACAGAGCCCCAGATTCTATGCTGTCCTGGAGAGCTTGCAGGGCACTGGGGAAAGACAGGCAGAGAATTCCCTGCTAGCACCTTCTCTGTGCCTGGGAAGCAGAAGTGTTCACATTGCTTCGCAGAATCGCTTTTGTGCAGAAAACAGTAACACTTGTTCAGAACAAAAGAAAGCACAGAGCCCCAGATTTTATGTTGTCCTGGAGAGCTTGCAGAGCACTGGGGAAAGGCAGGCAGAGAATTCCCTGCTAGCACCTTCTCTGTGCCTGGGAAGCAGAAGTGTTCACATTGCTTCGCAGAATCGCTTTTGTGCAGAAAACAGTAACACTTGTTCAGAACGAAAGAAAGCACAGAGCCCCAGATTTTATGTTGTCCTGGAGAGCTTGCAGAGCACTGGGGAAAGGCAGGCAGAGAATTCCCTGCTAGCACCTTCTCTGTGCCTGTTCACATTGCTTCGCAGAATCGCTTTTGTGCAGAAAACAGTAACACTTGTTCAGAACGAAAGAAAGCACAGAGCCCCAGAATTTATGTTGTCCTGGAGAGCTTGCAGAGCACTGGGGAAAAGCAGGCAGAGAATTCCCTGCTAGCACCTTCTCTGTGCCTGGGAAGCAGAAGTGTTCCCATTGCTTCGCAGAATCGCTTTTGTGCAGAAAACAGTAACACTTGTTCAGAACGAAAGAAAGCACAGAGCCCCAGATTTGCTGTTGTCCTGGAGAGCTTGCAGAGCACTGGGGAAAGGCAGGCAGACAATTCCCTGCTAGCACCTTCTCTGTGCCTGTTCACATTGCTTCGCAGAATCGCTTTTGTGCAGAAAACAGTAACACTTGTTCAGAACGAAAGAAAGCACAGAGCCCCAGATCTGCTGTTGTCCTGGAGAGCTTGCAGAGCACTGGGGAAAAGCAGGCAGAGAATTCCCTGCTAGCACCTTCTCTGTGCCTGGGAAGCAGAAGTGTTCACATTGCTTCGCAGAATCACTTTTCTGCAGAAAACAGTAACACTTGTTCAGAACGAAAGAAAGCACAGAGCCCCAGATTTTATGTTGTCCTGGAGAGCTTGCAGAGCACTGGGGAAAGGCAGGCAGAGAATTCCCTGCTAGCACCTTCTCTGTGCCTGGGAAGCAGAAGCCTTCACATTGCTTCGCAGAATCGCTTTTGTGCAGAAAACAATAACACCTGTTCAGAACGAAAGAAAGCACAGAGCCCCAGATTTTATGTTGTTCTGGAGAGCTTTCAGAGCACTGGGGAAAGGCAGGCAGAGAATTCCCTGCTAGCACCTTCTCTGTGCCTGGGAAACAGAAGTGTTCACATTGCTTCGCAGAATCGCTTTTGTGCAGAAAACACTAACACTTGTTCAGAACGAAAGAAAGCACAGAGCCCCAGATTTTATGTTGTCCTGGAGAGCTTGCAGAGCACTGGGGAAAGGCAGGCAGAGAATTCCCTGCTAGCACCTTCTCTGTGCCTGTTCACATTGCTTCGCAGAATCGCTTTTGTGCAGAAAACAGTAACACTTGTTCAGACGAAAGAAAGCACAGAGCCCCAGATTTTATGTTGTCCTGGAGAGCTTGCAGAGCACTGGGGAAAGGCAGGCAGAGAATTCCCTGCTAGCACCTTCTCTGTGCCTGGGAAGCAGAAGTCTTCACATTGCTTCGCAGAATCGCTTTTGTGCAGAAAACACTAACACTTGTTCAGAACTAAAGAAAGCACAGAGCCCCAGATTCTATGCTGTCCTGGAGAGCTTGCAGGGCACTGGGGAAAGACAGGCAGAGAATTCCCTGCTAGCACCTTCTCTGTGCCTGGGAAGCAGAAGTGTTCACATTGCTTCGCAGAATCGCTTTTGTGCAGAAAACAGTAACACTTGTTCAGAACAAAAGAAAGCACAGAGCCCCAGATTTTATGTTGTCCTGGAGAGCTTGCAGAGCACTGGGGAAAGGCAGGCAGAGAATTCCCTGCTAGCACCTTCTCTGTGCCTGGGAAGCAGAAGTGTTCACATTGCTTCGCAGAATCGCTTTTGTGCAGAAAACAGTAACACTTGTTCAGAACGAAAGAAAGCACAGAGCCCCAGATTTTATGTTGTCCTGGAGAGCTTGCAGAGCACTGGGGAAAGGCAGGCAGAGAATTCCCTGCTAGCACCTTCTCTGTGCCTGTTCACATTGCTTCGCAGAATCGCTTTTGTGCAGAAAACAGTAACACTTGTTCAGAACGAAAGAAAGCACAGAGCCCCAGAATTTATGTTGTCCTGGAGAGCTTGCAGAGCACTGGGGAAAAGCAGGCAGAGAATTCCCTGCTAGCACCTTCTCTGTGCCTGGGAAGCAGAAGTGTTCCCATTGCTTCGCAGAATCGCTTTTGTGCAGAAAACAGTAACACTTGTTCAGAACGAAAGAAAGCACAGAGCCCCAGATTTGCTGTTGTCCTGGAGAGCTTGCAGAGCACTGGGGAAAGGCAGGCAGACAATTCCCTGCTAGCACCTTCTCTGTGCCTGTTCACATTGCTTCGCAGAATCGCTTTTGTGCAGAAAACAGTAACACTTGTTCAGAACGAAAGAAAGCACAGAGCCCCAGATCTGCTGTTGTCCTGGAGAGCTTGCAGAGCACTGGGGAAAAGCAGGCAGAGAATTCCCTGCTAGCACCTTCTCTGTGCCTGGGAAACAGAAGTGTTCCCATTGCTTCGCAGAATCGCTTTTGTGCAGAAAACAGTAACACTTGTTCAGACGAAAGAAAGCACAGAGCCCCAGATTTTATGTTGTCCTGGAGAGCTTGCAGAGCACTGGGGAAAGGCAGGCAGAGAATTCCCTGCTAGCACCTTCTCTGTGCCTGTTCACATTGCTTCGCAGAATCGCTTTTGTGCAGAAAACAGTAACACTTGTTCAGACGAAAGAAAGCACAGAGCCCCAGATTTTATGTTGTCCTGGAGAGCTTGCAGAGCACTGGGGAAAGGCAGGCAGAGAATTCCCTGCTAGCACCTTCTCTGTGCCTGGGAAGCAGAAGTGTTGACATTGCTTCGCAGAATCGCTTTTGTGCAGAAAACACTAACACTTGTTCAGAACGAAAGAAAGCACAGAGCCCCAGATTTTATGTTGTCCTGGAGAGCTTGCAGAGCACTGGGGAAAAGCAGGCAGAGAATTCCCTGCTAGCACCTTCTCTGTGCCTGGGAAGCAGAAGTGTTCACATTGCTTCGCAGAATCGCTTTTGTGCAGAAAACAGTAACACTTGTTCAGAACGAAAGAAAGCACAGAGCCCCAGATTTTATGTTGTTCTGGAGAGCTTGCAGAGCACTGGGGAAAGGCAGGCAGACAATTCCCTGCTAGCACCTTCTCTGTGCCTGTTCACATTGCTTCGCAGAATCGCTTTTGTGCAGAAAACAGTAACACTTGTTCAGAACGAAAGAAAGCACAGAGCCCCAGATCTGCTGTTGTCCTGGAGAGCTTGCAGAGCACTGGGGAAAAGCAGGCAGAGAATTCCCTGCTAGCACCTTCTCTGTGCCTGGGAAACAGAAGTGTTCCCATTGCTTCGCAGAATCGCTTTTGTGCAGAAAACAGTAACACTTGTTCAGACGAAAGAAAGCACAGAGCCCCAGATTTTATGTTGTCCTGGAGAGCTTGCAGAGCACTGGGGAAAGGCAGGCAGAGAATTCCCTGCTAGCACCTTCTCTGTGCCTGGGAAGCAGAAGTCTTCACATTGCTTCACAGAATCACTTTTGTGCAGAAAACAGTAACACTTGTTCAGAACGAAAGAAAGCACAGAGCCCCAGATTCTATGTTGTCCTGGAGAGCTTGCAGGGCACTGGGGAAAGGCAGGCAGAGAATTCCCTGCTAGCACCTTCTCTGTGCCTGGGAAGCAGAAGTGTTCACATTGCTTGGCAGAATCGCTTTTGTGCAGAAAACAGTAACACTTGTTCAGAACGAAAGAAAGCACAGAGCCCCAGATTTTATGTTGTCCTGGAGAGCTTGCAGAGCACTGGGGAAAGGCAGGCAGAGAATTCCCTGCTAGCACCTTCTCTGTGCCTGTTCACATTGCTTCGCAGAATCGCTTTTGTGCAGAAAACAGTAACACTTGTTCAGAACGAAAGAAAGCACAGAGCCCCAGATCTGCTGTTGTCCTGGAGAGCTTGCAGAGCACTGGGGAAAAGCAGGCAGAGAATTCCCTGCTAGCACCTTCTCTGTGCCTGGGAAACAGAAGTGTTCCCATTGCTTCGCAGAATCGCTTTTGTGCAGAAAACAGTAACACTTGTTCAGAACGAAAGAAAGCACAGAGCCCCAGATTTTATGTTGTCCTGGAGAGCTTGCAGAGCACTGGGGAAAGGCAGGCAGAGAATTCCCTGCTAGCACCTTCTCTGTGCCTGGGAAGCAGAAGCCTTCACATTGCTTCGCAGAATCGCTTTTGTGCAGAAAACAATAACACCTGTTCAGAACGAAAGAAAGCACAGAGCCCCAGATTTTATGTTGTTCTGGAGAGCTTTCAGAGCACTGGGGAAAGGCAGGCAGAGAATTCCCTGCTAGCACCTTCTCTGTGCCTGGGAAACAGAAGTGTTCACATTGCTTCGCAGAATCGCTTTTGTGCAGAAAACACTAACACTTGTTCAGAACGAAAGAAAGCACAGAGCCCCAGATTTTATGTTGTCCTGGAGAGCTTGCAGAGCACTGGGGAAAGGCAGGCAGAGAATTCCCTGCTAGCACCTTCTCTGTGCCTGTTCACATTGCTTCGCAGAATCGCTTTTGTGCAGAAAACAGTAACACTTGTTCAGACGAAAGAAAGCACAGAGCCCCAGATTTTATGTTGTCCTGGAGAGCTTGCAGAGCACTGGGGAAAGGCAGGCAGAGAATTCCCTGCTAGCACCTTCTCTGTGCCTGGGAAGCAGAAGTCTTCACATTGCTTCGCAGAATCGCTTTTGTGCAGAAAACACTAACACTTGTTCAGAACTAAAGAAAGCACAGAGCCCCAGATTCTATGCTGTCCTGGAGAGCTTGCAGGGCACTGGGGAAAGACAGGCAGAGAATTCCCTGCTAGCACCTTCTCTGTGCCTGGGAAGCAGAAGTGTTCACATTGCTTCGCAGAATCGCTTTTGTGCAGAAAACAGTAACACTTGTTCAGAACAAAAGAAAGCACAGAGCCCCAGATTTTATGTTGTCCTGGAGAGCTTGCAGAGCACTGGGGAAAGGCAGGCAGAGAATTCCCTGCTAGCACCTTCTCTGTGCCTGGGAAGCAGAAGTGTTCACATTGCTTCGCAGAATCGCTTTTGTGCAGAAAACAGTAACACTTGTTCAGAACGAAAGAAAGCACAGAGCCCCAGATTTTATGTTGTCCTGGAGAGCTTGCAGAGCACTGGGGAAAGGCAGGCAGAGAATTCCCTGCTAGCACCTTCTCTGTGCCTGTTCACATTGCTTCGCAGAATCGCTTTTGTGCAGAAAACAGTAACACTTGTTCAGAACGAAAGAAAGCACAGAGCCCCAGAATTTATGTTGTCCTGGAGAGCTTGCAGAGCACTGGGGAAAAGCAGGCAGAGAATTCCCTGCTAGCACCTTCTCTGTGCCTGGGAAGCAGAAGTGTTCCCATTGCTTCGCAGAATCGCTTTTGTGCAGAAAACAGTAACACTTGTTCAGAACGAAAGAAAGCACAGAGCCCCAGATTTGCTGTTGTCCTGGAGAGCTTGCAGAGCACTGGGGAAAGGCAGGCAGACAATTCCCTGCTAGCACCTTCTCTGTGCCTGTTCACATTGCTTCGCAGAATCGCTTTTGTGCAGAAAACAGTAACACTTGTTCAGAACGAAAGAAAGCACAGAGCCCCAGATCTGCTGTTGTCCTGGAGAGCTTGCAGAGCACTGGGGAAAAGCAGGCAGAGAATTCCCTGCTAGCACCTTCTCTGTGCCTGGGAAACAGAAGTGTTCCCATTGCTTCGCAGAATCGCTTTTGTGCAGAAAACAGTAACACTTGTTCAGACGAAAGAAAGCACAGAGCCCCAGATTTTATGTTGTCCTGGAGAGCTTGCAGAGCACTGGGGAAAGGCAGGCAGAGAATTCCCTGCTAGCACCTTCTCTGTGCCTGTTCACATTGCTTCGCAGAATCGCTTTTGTGCAGAAAACAGTAACACTTGTTCAGACGAAAGAAAGCACAGAGCCCCAGATTTTATGTTGTCCTGGAGAGCTTGCAGAGCACTGGGGAAAGGCAGGCAGAGAATTCCCTGCTAGCACCTTCTCTGTGCCTGGGAAGCAGAAGTGTTGACATTGCTTCGCAGAATCGCTTTTGTGCAGAAAACACTAACACTTGTTCAGAACGAAAGAAAGCACAGAGCCCCAGATTTTATGTTGTCCTGGAGAGCTTGCAGAGCACTGGGGAAAAGCAGGCAGAGAATTCCCTGCTAGCACCTTCTCTGTGCCTGGGAAGCAGAAGTGTTCACATTGCTTCGCAGAATCGCTTTTGTGCAGAAAACAGTAACACTTGTTCAGAACGAAAGAAAGCACAGAGCCCCAGATTTTATGTTGTTCTGGAGAGCTTGCAGAGCACTGGGGAAAGGCAGGCAGACAATTCCCTGCTAGCACCTTCTCTGTGCCTGTTCACATTGCTTCGCAGAATCGCTTTTGTGCAGAAAACAGTAACACTTGTTCAGAACGAAAGAAAGCACAGAGCCCCAGATCTGCTGTTGTCCTGGAGAGCTTGCAGAGCACTGGGGAAAAGCAGGCAGAGAATTCCCTGCTAGCACCTTCTCTGTGCCTGGGAAACAGAAGTGTTCCCATTGCTTCGCAGAATCGCTTTTGTGCAGAAAACAGTAACACTTGTTCAGACGAAAGAAAGCACAGAGCCCCAGATTTTATGTTGTCCTGGAGAGCTTGCAGAGCACTGGGGAAAGGCAGGCAGAGAATTCCCTGCTAGCACCTTCTCTGTGCCTGGGAAGCAGAAGTCTTCACATTGCTTCACAGAATCACTTTTGTGCAGAAAACAGTAACACTTGTTCAGAACGAAAGAAAGCACAGAGCCCCAGATTCTATGTTGTCCTGGAGAGCTTGCAGGGCACTGGGGAAAGGCAGGCAGAGAATTCCCTGCTAGCACCTTCTCTGTGCCTGGGAAGCAGAAGTGTTCACATTGCTTGGCAGAATCGCTTTTGTGCAGAAAACAGTAACACTTGTTCAGAACGAAAGAAAGCACAGAGCCCCAGATTTTATGTTGTCCTGGAGAGCTTGCAGAGCACTGGGGAAAGGCAGGCAGAGAATTCCCTGCTAGCACCTTCTCTGTGCCTGTTCACATTGCTTCGCAGAATCGCTTTTGTGCAGAAAACAGTAACACTTGTTCAGAACGAAAGAAAGCACAGAGCCCCAGATCTGCTGTTGTCCTGGAGAGCTTGCAGAGCACTGGGGAAAAGCAGGCAGAGAATTCCCTGCTAGCACCTTCTCTGTGCCTGGGAAACAGAAGTGTTCCCATTGCTTCGCAGAATCGCTTTTGTGCAGAAAACAGTAACACTTGTTCAGACGAAAGAAAGCACAGAGCCCCAGATTTTATGTTGTCCTGGAGAGCTTGCAGAGCACTGGGGAAAGGCAGGCAGAGAATTCCCTGCTAGCACCTTCTCTGTGCCTGGGAAGCAGAAGTCTTCACATTGCTTCACAGAATCACTTTTGTGCAGAAAACAGTAACACTTGTTCAGAACGAAAGAAAGCACAGAGCCCCAGATTCTATGTTGTCCTGGAGAGCTTGCAGGGCACTGGGGAAAGGCAGGCAGAGAATTCCCTGCTAGCACCTTCTCTGTGCCTGGGAAGCAGAAGTGTTCACATTGCTTGGCAGAATCGCTTTTGTGCAGAAAACAGTAACACTTGTTCAGAACAAAAGAAAGCACAGAGCCCCAGATTTTATGTTGTCCTGGAGAGCTTGCAGAGCACTGGGGAAAAGCAGGCAGAGAATTCCCTGCTAGCACCTTCTCTGTGCCTGGGAAACAGAAGAGTTCCCATTGCTTCGCAGAATCGCTTTTGTGCAGAAAACAGTAACACTTGTTCAGACGAAAGAAAGCACAGAGCACCAGATTTTATGTTGTCCTGGAGAGCTTGCAGAGCACTGGGGAAAGGCAGGCAGAGAATTCCCTGCTAGCACCTTCTCTGTGCCTGGGAAGCAGAAGTGTTCACATTGCTTCGCAGAATCGCTTTTGTGCAGAAAACACTAACACTTGTTCAGAACGAAAGAAAGCACAGAGCCCCAGATTTTATGTTGTCCTGGAGAGCTTGCAGAGCACTGGGGAAAAGCAGGCAGAGAATTCCCTGCTAGCACCTTCTCTGTGCCTGGGAAGCAGAAGTGTTCACATTGCTTCGCAGAATCGCTTTTGTGCAGAAAACAGTAACACTTGTTCAGAACGAAAGAAAGCACAGAGCCCCAGATTTTATGTTGTTCTGGAGAGCTTGCAGAGCACTGGGGAAAGGCAGGCAGACAATTCCCTGCTAGCACCTTCTCTGTGCCTGTTCACATTGCTTCGCAGAATCGCTTTTGTGCAGAAAACAGTAACACTTGTTCAGAACGAAAGAAAGCACAGAGCCCCAGATCTGCTGTTGTCCTGGAGAGCTTGCAGAGCACTGGGGAAAAGCAGGCAGAGAATTCCCTGCTAGCACCTTCTCTGTGCCTGGGAAACAGAAGTGTTCCCATTGCTTCGCAGAATCGCTTTTGTGCAGAAAACAGTAACACTTGTTCAGACGAAAGAAAGCACAGAGCCCCAGATTTTATGTTGTCCTGGAGAGCTTGCAGAGCACTGGGGAAAGGCAGGCAGAGAATTCCCTGCTAGCACCTTCTCTGTGCCTGTTCACATTGCTTCGCAGAATCGCTTTTGTGCAGAAAACAGTAACACTTGTTCAGACGAAAGAAAGCACAGAGCCCCAGATTTTATGTTGTCCTGGAGAGCTTGCAGAGCACTGGGGAAAGGCAGGCAGAGAATTCCCTGCTAGCACCTTCTCTGTGCCTGGGAAGCAGAAGTCTTCACATTGCTTCGCAGAATCGCTTTTGTGCAGAAAACACTAACACTTGTTCAGAACGAAAGAAAGCACAGAGCCCCAGATTCTATGCTGTCCTGGAGAGCTTGCAGGGCACTGGGGAAAGACAGGCAGAGAATTCCCTGCTAGCACCTTCTCTGTGCCTGGGAAGCAGAAGTGTTCCCATTGCTTCGCAGAATCGCTTTTGTGCAGAAAACAGTAACACTTGTTCAGAACAAAAGAAAGCACAGAGCCCCAGATTTTATGTTGTCCTGGAGAGCTTGCAGAGCACTGGGGAAAAGCAGGCAGAGAATTCCCTGCTAGCACCTTCTCTGTGCCTGGGAAACAGAAGTGTTCCCATTGCTTCGCAGAATCGCTTTTGTGCAGAAAACACTAACACTTGTTCAGAACGAAAGAAAGCACAGAGCCCCAGATTTTATGTTGTCCTGGAGAGCTTGCAGAGCACTGGGGAAAGGCAGGCAGAGAATTCCCTGCTAACACCTTCTCTGTGCCTGGGAAGCAGAAGTGTTCACATTGCTTCGCAGAATCGCTTTTGTGCAGAAAACAGTAACACTTGTTCAGAACGAAAGAAAGCACAGAGCCCCAGATTTGCTGTTGTCCTGGAGAGCTTGCAGAGCACTGGGGAAAGGCAGGCAGAGAATTCCCTGCTAGCACCTTCTCTGTGCCTGTTCACATTGCTTCGCAGAATCGCTTTTGTGCAGAAAACAGTAACACTTGTTCAGAACGAAAGAAAGCACAGAGCCCCAGATCTGCTGTTGTCCTGGAGAGCTTGCAGAGCACTGGGGAAAAGCAGGCAGAGAATTCCCTGCTAGCACCTTCTCTGTGCCTGGGAAACAGAAGTGTTCCCATTGCTTCGCAGAATCGCTTTTGTGCAGAAAACAGTAACACTTGTTCAGACGAAAGAAAGCACAGAGCCCCAGATTTTATGTTGTCCTGGAGAGCTTGCAGAGCACTGGGGAAAGGCAGGCAGAGAATTCCCTACTAGCACCTTCTCTGTGCCTGGGAAGCAGAAGTCTTCACATTGCTTCGCAGAATCGCTTTTGTGCAGAAAACACTAACACTTGTTCAGAACGAAAGAAAGCACAGAGCCCCAGATTTTATGTTGTCCTGGAGAGCTTGCAGAGCACTGGGGAAAAGCAGGCAGAGAATTCCCTGCTAGCACCTTCTCTGTGCCTGGGAAACAGAAGTGTTCCCATTGCTTCGCAGAATCGCTTTTGTGCAGAAAACAGTAACACTTGTTCAGAACGAAAGAAAGCACAGAGCCCCAGATTTTATGTTGTCCTGGAGAGCTTGCAGAGCACTGGGGAAAGGCAGGCAGAGAATTCCCTGCTAGCACCTTCTCTGTGCCTGGGAAACAGAAGTGTTCACATTGCTTCGCAGAATCGCTTTTGTGCAGAAAACAGTAACACTTGTTCAGAACGAAAGAAAGCACAGAGCCCCAGATTTGCTGTTGTCCTGGAGAGCTTGCAGAGCACTGGGGAAAGGCAGGCAGAGAATTCCCTGCTAGCACCTTCTCTGTGCCTGTTCACATTGCTTCGCAGAATCGCTTTTGTGCAGAAAACAGTAACACTTGTTCAGAACGAAAGAAAGCACAGAGCCCCAGATCTGCTGTTGTCCTGGAGAGCTTGCAGAGCACTGGGGAAAAGCAGGCAGAGAATTCCCTGCTAGCACCTTCTCTGTGCCTGGGAAACAGAAGTGTTCCCATTGCTTCGCAGAATCGCTTTTGTGCAGAAAACAGTAACACTTGTTCAGACGAAAGAAAGCACAGAGCCCCAGATTTTATGTTGTCCTGGAGAGCTTGCAGAGCACTGGGGAAAGGCAGGCAGAGAATTCCCTACTAGCACCTTCTCTGTGCCTGGGAAGCAGAAGTCTTCACATTGCTTCGCAGAATCGCTTTTGTGCAGAAAACACTAACACTTGTTCAGAACGAAAGAAAGCACAGAGCCCCAGATTTTATGTTGTCCTGGAGAGCTTGCAGAGCACTGGGGAAAAGCAGGCAGAGAATTCCCTGCTAGCACCTTCTCTGTGCCTGGGAAGCAGAAGTGTTCACATTGCTTCGCAGAATCGCTTTTGTGCAGAAAACAGTAACACTTGTTCAGAACGAAAGAAAGCACAGAGCCCCAGATTTGCTGTTGTCCTGGAGAGCTTGCAGAGCACTGGGGAAAGGCAGGCAGACAATTCCCTGCTAGCACCTTCTCTGTGCCTGTTCACATTGCTTCGCAGAATCGCTTTTGTGCAGAAAACAGTAACACTTGTTCAGAACGAAAGAAAGCACAGAGCCCCAGATCTGCTGTTGTCCTGGAGAGCTTGCAGAGCACTGGGGAAAAGCAGGCAGAGAATTCCCTGCTAGCACCTTCTCTGTGCCTGGGAAACAGAAGTGTTCCCATTGCTTCGCAGAATCGCTTTTGTGCAGAAAACAGTAACACTTGTTCAGACGAAAGAAAGCACAGAGCCCCAGATTTTATGTTGTCCTGGAGAGCTTGCAGAGCACTGGGGAAAGGCAGGCAGAGAATTCCCTGCTAGCACCTTCTCTGTGCCTGTTCACATTGCTTCGCAGAATCGCTTTTGTGCAGAAAACAGTAACACTTGTTCAGACGAAAGAAAGCACAGAGCCCCAGATTTTATGTTGTCCTGGAGAGCTTGCAGAGCACTGGGGAAAGGCAGGCAGAGAATTCCCTGCTAGCACCTTCTCTGTGCCTGGGAAGCAGAAGTCTTCACATTGCTTCGCAGAATCGCTTTTGTGCAGAAAACACTAACACTTGTTCAGAACTAAAGAAAGCACAGAGCCCCAGATTCTATGCTGTCCTGGAGAGCTTGCAGGGCACTGGGGAAAGACAGGCAGAGAATTCCCTGCTAGCACCTTCTCTGTGCCTGGGAAGCAGAAGTGTTCCCATTGCTTCGCAGAATCGCTTTTGTGCAGAAAACAGTAACACTTGTTCAGAACAAAAGAAAGCACAGAGCCCCAGATTTTATGTTGTCCTGGAGAGCTTGCAGAGCACTGGGGAAAAGCAGGCAGAGAATTCCCTGCTAGCACCTTCTCTGTGCCTGGGAAACAGAAGTGTTCCCATTGCTTCGCAGAATCGCTTTTGTGCAGAAAACAGTAACACTTGTTCAGAACGAAAGAAAGCACAGAGCCCCAGATTTTATGTTGTCCTGGAGAGCTTGCAGAGCACTGGGGAAAGGCAGGCAGAGAATTCCCTGCTAGCACCTTCTCTGTGCCTGGGAAGCAGAAGTGTTCACATTGCTTCGCAGAATCGCTTTTGTGCAGAAAACAGTAACACTTGTTCAGAACGAAAGAAAGCACAGAGCCCCAGATTCTATGTTGTCCTGGAGAGCTTGCAGAGCACTGGGGAAAGGCAGGCAGAGAATTCCCTGCTATCACCTTCTCTGTGCCTGTTCACATTGCTTCGCAGAATCGCTTTTGTGCAGAAAACAGTAACACTTGTTCAGACGAAAGAAAGCACAGAGCCCCAGATTTTATGTTGTCCTGGAGAGCTTGCAGAGCACTGGGGAAAGGCAGGCAGAGAATTCCCTACTAGCACCTTCTCTGTGCCTGGGAAGCAGAAGTCTTCACATTGCTTCGCAGAATCGCTTTTGTGCAGAAAACACTAACACTTGTTCAGAACGAAAGAAAGCACAGAGCCCCAGATTTTATGTTGTCCTGGAGAGCTTGCAGAGCACTGGGGAAAAGCAGGCAGAGAATTCCCTGCTAGCACCTTCTCTGTGCCTGGGAAGCAGAAGTGTTCACATTGCTTCGCAGAATCGCTTTTGTGCAGAAAACAGTAACACTTGTTCAGAACGAAAGAAAGCACAGAGCCCCAGATTTGCTGTTGTCCTGGAGAGCTTGCAGAGCACTGGGGAAAGGCAGGCAGACAATTCCCTGCTAGCACCTTCTCTGTGCCTGTTCACATTGCTTCGCAGAATCGCTTTTGTGCAGAAAACAGTAACACTTGTTCAGAACGAAAGAAAGCACAGAGCCCCAGATCTGCTGTTGTCCTGGAGAGCTTGCAGAGCACTGGGGAAAAGCAGGCAGAGAATTCCCTGCTAGCACCTTCTCTGTGCCTGGGAAACAGAAGTGTTCCCATTGCTTCGCAGAATCGCTTTTGTGCAGAAAACAGTAACACTTGTTCAGACGAAAGAAAGCACAGAGCCCCAGATTTTATGTTGTCCTGGAGAGCTTGCAGAGCACTGGGGAAAGGCAGGCAGAGAATTCCCTGCTAGCACCTTCTCTGTGCCTGTTCACATTGCTTCGCAGAATCGCTTTTGTGCAGAAAACAGTAACACTTGTTCAGACGAAAGAAAGCACAGAGCCCCAGATTTTATGTTGTCCTGGAGAGCTTGCAGAGCACTGGGGAAAGGCAGGCAGAGAATTCCCTGCTAGCACCTTCTCTGTGCCTGGGAAGCAGAAGTCTTCACATTGCTTCGCAGAATCGCTTTTGTGCAGAAAACACTAACACTTGTTCAGAACTAAAGAAAGCACAGAGCCCCAGATTCTATGCTGTCCTGGAGAGCTTGCAGGGCACTGGGGAAAGACAGGCAGAGAATTCCCTGCTAGCACCTTCTCTGTGCCTGGGAAGCAGAAGTGTTCCCATTGCTTCGCAGAATCGCTTTTGTGCAGAAAACAGTAACACTTGTTCAGAACAAAAGAAAGCACAGAGCCCCAGATTTTATGTTGTCCTGGAGAGCTTGCAGAGCACTGGGGAAAAGCAGGCAGAGAATTCCCTGCTAGCACCTTCTCTGTGCCTGGGAAACAGAAGTGTTCCCATTGCTTCGCAGAATCGCTTTTGTGCAGAAAACAGTAACACTTGTTCAGAACGAAAGAAAGCACAGAGCCCCAGATTTTATGTTGTCCTGGAGAGCTTGCAGAGCACTGGGGAAAGGCAGGCAGAGAATTCCCTGCTAGCACCTTCTCTGTGCCTGGGAAGCAGAAGTGTTCACATTGCTTCGCAGAATCGCTTTTGTGCAGAAAACAGTAACACTTGTTCAGAACGAAAGAAAGCACAGAGCCCCAGATTCTATGTTGTCCTGGAGAGCTTGCAGAGCACTGGGGAAAGGCAGGCAGAGAATTCCCTGCTAGCACCTTCTCTGTGCCTGTTCACATTGCTTCGCAGAATCGCTTTTGTGCAGAAAACAGTAACACTTGTTCAGAACGAAAGAAAGCACAGAGCCCCAGATCTGCTGTTGTCCTGGAGAGCTTGCAGAGCACTGGGGAAAAGCAGGCAGAGAATTCCCTGCTAGCACCTTCTCTGTGCCTGGGAAACAGAAGTGTTCCCATTGCTTCGCAGAATCGCTTTTGTGCAGAAAACAGTAACACTTGTTCAGACGAAAGAAAGCACAGAGCCCCAGATTTTATGTTGTCCTGGAGAGCTTGCAGAGCACTGGGGAAAGGCAGGCAGAGAATTCCCTACTAGCACCTTCTCTGTGCCTGGGAAGCAGAAGTCTTCACATTGCTTCGCAGAATCGCTTTTGTGCAGAAAACACTAACACTTGTTCAGAACTAAAGAAAGCACAGAGCCCCAGATTCTATGCTGTCCTGGAGAGCTTGCAGGGCACTGGGGAAAGACAGGCAGAGAATTCCCTGCTAGCACCTTCTCTGTGCCTGGGAAGCAGAAGTGTTCACATTGCTTCGCAGAATCGCTTTTGTGCAGAAAACAGTAACACTTGTTCAGAACAAAAGAAAGCACAGAGCCCCAGATTTTATGTTGTCCTGGAGAGCTTGCAGAGCACTGGGGAAAAGCAGGCAGAGAATTCCCTGCTAGCACCTTCTCTGTGCCTGGGAAACAGAAGTGTTCCCATTGCTTCGCAGAATCGCTTTTGTGCAGAAAACAGTAACACTTGTTCAGAACGAAAGAAAGCACAGAGCCCCAGATTTTATGTTGTCCTGGAGAGCTTGCAGAGCACTGGGGAAAGGCAGGCAGAGAATTCCCTGCTAGCACCTTCTCTGTGCCTGGGAAGCAGAAGTCTTCACATTGCTTTGCAGAATCGCTTTTGTGCAGAAAACAATAACACCTGTTCAGAACGAAAGAAAGCACAGAGCCCCAGATTTTATGTTGTCCTGGAGAGCTTGCAGAGCACTGGGGAAAAGCAGGCAGAGAATTCCCTGCTAGCACCTTCTCTGTGCCTGGGAAACAGAAGTGTTCACATTTCTTCGCAGAATCGCTTTTGTGCAGAAAACAGTAACACTTGTTCAGAACGAAAGAAAGCACAGAGCCCCAGATTTTATGTTGTCCTGGAGAGCTTGCAGAGCACTGGGGAAAGGCAGGCAGAGAATTCCCTGCTAGCACCTTCTCTGTGCCTGTTCACATTCCTTCGCAGAATCGCTTTTGTGCAGAAAACAGTAACACTTGTTCAGAACGAAAGAAAGCACAGAGCCCCAGATTTTATGTTGTCCTGGAGAGCTTGCAGAGCACTGGGGAAAGGCAGGCAGAGAATTCCCTGCTAGCACCTTCTCTGTGCCTGGGAAGCAGAAGTGTTCACATTGCTTCGCAGAATCGCTTTTGTGCAGAAAACAATAACACTTGTTCAGAACGAAAGAAAGCACAGAGCCCCAGATTCTATGTTGTCCTGGAGAGCTTGCAGGGCACTGGGGAAAGGCAGGCAGAGAATTCCCTGCTAGCACCTTCTCTGTGCCTGCGAAGCAGAAGTGTTCACATTGCTTGGCAGAATCGCTTTTGTGCAGAAAACAGTAACTCTTGTTCAGAACAAAAGAAAGCACAGAGCCCCAGATTTTATGTTGTCCTGGAGAGCTTGCAGAGCACTGGGGAAAAGCAGGCAGAGAATTCCCTGCTAGCACCTTCTCTGTGCCTGGGAAACAGAAGTGTTCCCATTGCTTCGCAGAATCGCTTTTGTGCAGAAAACAGTAACACTTGTTCAGACGAAAGAAAGCACAGAGCCCCAGATTTTATGTTGTCCTGGAGAGCTTGCAGAGCACTGGGGAAAGGCAGGCAGAGAATTCCCTGCTAGCACCTTCTCTGTGCCTGGGAAGCAGAAGTGTTCACATTGCTTCGCAGAATCGCTTTTGTGCAGAAAACACTAACACTTGTTCAGAACGAAAGAAAGCACAGAGCCCCAGATTTTATGTTGTCCTGGAGAGCTTGCAGAGCACTGGGGAAAGGCAGGCAGAGAATTCCCTGCTAGCACCTTCTCTGTGCCTGGGAAGCAGAAGTCTTCACATTGCTTTGCAGAATCGCTTTTGTGCAGAAAACAATAACACCTGTTCAGAACGAAAGAAAGCACAGAGCCCCAGATTTTATGTTGTCCTGGAGAGCTTGCAGAGCACTGGGGAAAAGCAGGCAGAGAATTCCCTGCTAGCACCTTCTCTGTGCCTGGGAAACAGAAGTGTTCACATTTCTTCGCAGAATCGCTTTTGTGCAGAAAACAGTAACACTTGTTCAGAACGAAAGAAAGCACAGAGCCCCAGATTTTATGTTGTCCTGGAGAGCTTGCAGAGCACTGGGGAAAGGCAGGCAGAGAATTCCCTGCTAGCACCTTCTCTGTGCCTGTTCACATTCCTTCGCAGAATCGCTTTTGTGCAGAAAACAGTAACACTTGTTCAGAACGAAAGAAAGCACAGAGCCCCAGATTTTATGTTGTCCTGGAGAGCTTGCAGAGCACTGGGGAAAGGCAGGCAGAGAATTCCCTGCTAGCACCTTCTCTGTGCCTGGGAAGCAGAAGTGTTCACATTGCTTCGCAGAATCGCTTTTGTGCAGAAAACAATAACACTTGTTCAGAACGAAAGAAAGCACAGAGCCCCAGATTCTATGTTGTCCTGGAGAGCTTGCAGGGCACTGGGGAAAGGCAGGCAGAGAATTCCCTGCTAGCACCTTCTCTGTGCCTGCGAAGCAGAAGTGTTCACATTGCTTGGCAGAATCGCTTTTGTGCAGAAAACAGTAACTCTTGTTCAGAACAAAAGAAAGCACAGAGCCCCAGATTTTATGTTGTCCTGGAGAGCTTGCAGAGCACTGGGGAAAAGCAGGCAGAGAATTCCCTGCTAGCACCTTCTCTGTGCCTGGGAAACAGAAGTGTTCCCATTGCTTCGCAGAATCGCTTTTGTGCAGAAAACAGTAACACTTGTTCAGACGAAAGAAAGCACAGAGCCCCAGATTTTATGTTGTCCTGGAGAGCTTGCAGAGCACTGGGGAAAGGCAGGCAGAGAATTCCCTGCTAGCACCTTCTCTGTGCCTGGGAAGCAGAAGTGTTCACATTGCTTCGCAGAATCGCTTTTGTGCAGAAAACACTAACACTTGTTCAGAACGAAAGAAAGCACAGAGCCCCAGATTTTATGTTGTCCTGGAGAGCTTGCAGAGCACTGGGGAAAAGCAGGCAGAGAATTCCCTGCTAGCACCTTCTCTGTGCCTGGGAAGCAGAAGTGTTCACATTGCTTCGCAGAATCGCTTTTGTGCAGAAAACACTAACACTTGTTCAGAACGAAAGAAAGCACAGAGCCCCAGATTTTATGTTGTCCTGGAGAGCTTGCAGAGCACTGGGGAAAGGCAGGCAGACAATTCCCTGCTAGCACCTTCTCTGTGCCTGTTCACATTGCTTCGCAGAATCGCTTTTGTGCAGAAAACAGTAACACTTGTTCAGAACGAAAGAAAGCACAGAGCCCCAGATTTGCTGTTGTCCTGGAGAGCTTGCAGAGCACTGGGGAAAAGCAGGCAGAGAATTCCCTGCTAGCACCTTCTCTGTGCCTGGGAAGCAGAAGTGTTCCCATTGCTTCGCAGAATCGCTTTTGTGCAGAAAACAGTAACACTTGTTCAGAACAAAAGAAAGCACAGAGCCCCAGATTTTATGTTGTCCTGGAGAGCTTGCAGAGCACTGGGGAAAAGCAGGCAGAGAATTCCCTGCTAGCACCTTCTCTGTGCCTGGGAAACAGAAGTGTTCCCATTGCTTCGCAGAATCGCTTTTGTGCAGAAAACAGTAACACTTGTTCAGAACGAAAGAAAGCACAGAGCCCCAGATTTTATGTTGTCCTGGAGAGCTTGCAGAGCACTGGGGAAAGGCAGGCAGAGAATTCCCTGCTAGCACCTTCTCTGTGCCTGGGAAGCAGAAGTCTTCACATTGCTTCGCAGAATCGCTTTTGTGCAGAAAACAGTAACACTTGTTCAGAACGAAAGAAAGCACAGAGCCCCAGATTCTATGTTGTCCTGGAGAGCTTGCAGAGCACTGGGGAAAGGCAGGCAGAGAATTCCCTGCTAGCACCTTCTCTGTGCCTGTTCACATTGCTTCGCAGAATCGCTTTTGTGCAGAAAACAGTAACACTTGTTCAGAACGAAAGAAAGCACAGAGCCCCAGATCTGCTGTTGTCCTGGAGAGCTTGCAGAGCACTGGGGAAAAGCAGGCAGAGAATTCCCTGCTAGCACCTTCTCTGTGCCTGGGAAACAGAAGTGTTCACATTTCTTCGCAGAATCGCTTTTGTGCAGAAAACAGTAACACTTGTTCAGAACGAAAGAAAGCACAGAGCCCCAGATTCTATGTTGTCCTGGAGAGCTTGCAGAGCACTGGGGAAAGGCAGGCAGAGAATTCCCTGCTAGCACCTTCTCTGTGCCTGTTCACATTCCTTCGCAGAATCGCTTTTGTGCAGAAAACAGTAACACTTGTTCAGAACGAAAGAAAGCACAGAGCCCCAGATTTTATGTTGTCCTGGAGAGCTTGCAGAGCACTGGGGAAAGGCAGGCAGAGAATTCCCTGCTAGCACCTTCTCTGTGCCTGGGAAGCAGAAGTGTTCACATTGCTTCGCAGAATCGCTTTTGTGCAGAAAACAATAACACTTGTTCAGAACGAAAGAAAGCACAGAGCCCCAGATTCTATGTTGTCCTGGAGAGCTTGCAGGGCACTGGGGAAAGGCAGGCAGAGAATTCCCTGCTAGCACCTTCTCTGTGCCTGGGAAGCAGAAGTGTTCACATTGCTTGGCAGAATCGCTTTTGTGCAGAAAACAGTAACTCTTGTTCAGAACAAAAGAAAGCACAGAGCCCCAGATTTTATGTTGTCCTGGAGAGCTTGCAGAGCACTGGGGAAAAGCAGGCAGAGAATTCCCTGCTAGCACCTTCTCTGTGCCTGGGAAACAGAAGTGTTCCCATTGCTTCGCAGAATCGCTTTTGTGCAGAAAACAGTAACACTTGTTCAGACGAAAGAAAGCACAGAGCCCCAGATTTTATGTTGTCCTGGAGAGCTTGCAGAGCACTGGGGAAAGGCAGGCAGAGAATTCCCTGCTAGCACCTTCTCTGTGCCTGGGAAGCAGAAGTGTTCACATTGCTTCGCAGAATCGCTTTTGTGCAGAAAACACTAACACTTGTTCAGAACGAAAGAAAGCACAGAGCCCCAGATTTTATGTTGTCCTGGAGAGCTTGCAGAGCACTGGGGAAAAGCAGGCAGAGAATTCCCTGCTAGCACCTTCTCTGTGCCTGGGAAGCAGAAGTGTTCACATTGCTTGGCAGAATCGCTTTTGTGCAGAAAACACTAACACTTGTTCAGAACGAAAGAAAGCACAGAGCCCCAGATTTTATGTTGTCCTGGAGAGCTTGCAGAGCACTGGGGAAAGGCAGGCAGACAATTCCCTGCTAGCACCTTCTCTGTGCCTGTTCACATTGCTTCGCAGAATCGCTTTTGTGCAGAAAACAGTAACACTTGTTCAGAACGAAAGAAAGCACAGAGCCCCAGATTTTATGTTGTCCTGGAGAGCTTGCAGAGCACTGGGGAAAAGCAGGCAGAGAATTCCCTGCTAGCACCTTCTCTGTGCCTGGGAAACAGAAGTGTTCCCATTGCTTCGCAGAATCGCTTTTGTGCAGAAAACAGTAACACTTGTTCAGACGAAAGAAAGCACAGAGCCCCAGATTTTATGTTGTCCTGGAGAGCTTGCAGAGCACTGGGGAAAGGCAGGCAGAGAATTCCCTGCTAGCACCTTCTCTGTGCCTGTTCACATTGCTTCGCAGAATCGCTTTTGTGCAGAAAACAATAACACTTGTTCAGAACGAAAGAAAGCACAGAGCCCCAGATTTTATGTTGTCCTGGAGAGCTTGCAGAGCACTGGGGAAAGGCAGGCAGAGAATTCCCTGCTAGCACCTTCTCTGTGCCTGGGAAGCAGAAGTGTTCACATTGCTTCACAGAATCACTTTTCTGCAGAAAACAGTAACACTTGTTCAGAACGAAAGAAAGCACAGAGCCCCAGATTTGCTGTTGTCCTGGAGAGCTTGCAGAGCACTGGGGAAAGGCAGGCAGAGAATTCCCTGCTAGCACCTTCTCTGTGCCTGGGAAACAGAAGTGTTCCCATTGCTTCGCAGAATCGCTTTTGTGCAGAAAACAGTAACACTTGTTCAGAACGAAAGAAAGCACAGAGCCCCAGATCTGCTGTTGTCCTGGAGAGCTTGCACAGCACTGGGGAAAAGCAGGCAGAGAATTCCCTGCTAGCACCTTCTCTGTGCCTGGGAAACAGAAGTGTTCCCATTGCTTCGCAGAATCGCTTTTGTGCAGAAAACAGTAACACTTGTTCAGAACGAAACAAAGCACAGAGCCCCAGATTTGCTGTTGTGCTGGAGAGCTTGCAGAGCACTGGGGAAAGGCAGGCAGAGAATTCCCTGCTAGCACCTTCTATGTGCCTTGGAAGCAGAAGTGTTCACATTCCTTCGCAGAATCGCTTTTGTGCAGAAAACAGTAACACTTGTTCAGAACGAAAGAAAGCACAGAGCCCCAGATTTTATGTTGTCCTGGAGAGCTTGCAGAGCACTGGGGAAAGGCAGGCAGAGAATTCCCTGCTAGCACCTTCTCTGTGCCTGGGAAGCAGAAGCCTTCACATTGCTTCGCAGAATCGCTTTTGTGCAGAAAACAATAACACCTGTTCAGAACGAAAGAAAGCACAGAGCCCCAGATTTTATGTTGTTCTGGAGAGCTTGCAGAGCACTGGGGAAAGGCAGGCAGAGAATTCCCTGCTAGCACCTTCTCTGTGCCTGGGAAACAGAAGTGTTCACATTGCTTCGCAGAATCGCTTTTGTGCAGAAAACAATAACACTTGTTCAGAACGAAAGAAAGCACAGATCCCCAGATTTTATGTTGTCCTGGAGAGCTTGCAGAGCACTGGGGAAAGGCAGGCAGAGAATTCCCTGCTAGCACCTTCTCTGTGCCTGTTCACATTGCTTCGCAGAATCGCTTTTG
Organism: Strix uralensis; assembly: GCF_047716275.1. NCBI lineage: Eukaryota > Metazoa > Chordata > Aves > Strigiformes > Strigidae > Strix > Strix uralensis. Next base: position 9,127,921 of record NC_133973.1, read on the forward strand.
TGCAGAAAACAGTAACACTTGTTCAGACGAAAGAAAGCACAGAGCCCCAGATTTTATGTTGTCCTGGAGAGCTTGCAGAGCACTGGGGAAAGGCAGGCAGAGAATTCCCTGCTAGCACCTTCTCTGTGCCTGGGAAGCAGAAGTGTTCACATTGCTTCGCAGAATCGCTTTTGTGCAGAAAACACTAACACTTGTTCAGAACGAAAGAAAGCACAGAGCCCCAGATTTTATGTTGTCCTGGAGAGCTTGCAGAGCACTGGGGAAAGGCAGGCAGAGAATTCCCTGCTAGCACCTTCTCTGTGCCTGGGAAGCAGAAGTGTTCACATTGCTTCGCAGAATCGCTTTTCTGCAGAAAACAGTAACACTTGTTCAGAACGAAAGAAAGCACAGAGCCCCAGATTTGCTGTTGTCCTGGAGAACTTGCAGAGCACTGGGGAAAGGCAGGCAGAGAATTCCCTGCTAGCACCTTCTCTGTGCCTGGGAAGCAGAAGTCTTCACATTGCTTCGCAGAATCGCTTTTGTGCAGAAAACAATAACACCTGTTCAGAACGAAAGAAAGCACAGAGCCCCAGATTCTATGTTGTACTGGAGAGCTTGCAGAGCACTGGGGAAAGGCAGGCAGAGAATTCCCTGCTAGCACCTTCTCTGTGCCTGTTCACATTGCTTCGCAGAATCGCTTTTGTGCAGAAAACACTAACACTTGTTCAGAACGAAAGAAAGCACAGAGCCCCAGATTTTATGTTGTCCTGGAGAGCTTGCAGAGCACTGGGGAAAGGCAGGCAGAGAATTCCCTGCTAGCACCTTCTCTGTGCCTGGGAAGCAGAAGTGTTCACATTGCTTCACAGAATCACTTTTCTGCAGAAAACAGTAACACTTGTTCAGAACGAAAGAAAGCACAGAGCCCCAGATTTGCTGTTGTCCTGGAGAGCTTGCAGAGCACTGGGGAAAGGCAGGCAGAGAATTCCCTGCTAGCACCTTCTCTGTGCCTGGGAAACAGAAGTGTTCCCATTGCTTCGCAGAATCGCTTTTGTGCAGAAAACAGTAACACTTGTTCAGAACGAAAGAAAGCACAGAGCCCCAGATTTTATGTTGTCCTGGAGAGCTTGCACAGCACTGGGGAAAGGCAGGCAGAGAATTCCCTGCTAGCACCTTCTCTGTGCCTGGGAAACAGAAGTGTTCCCATTGCTTCGCAGAATCGCTTTTGTGCAGAAAACAGTAACACTTGTTCAGAACGAAACAAAGCACAGAGCCCCAGATTTGCTGTTGTGATGGAGAGCTTGCAGAGCACTGGGGAAAGGCAGGCAGAGAATTCCCTGCTAGCACCTTCTATGTGCCTGGGAAGCAGAAGTGTTCACATTCCTTCGCAGAATCGCTTTTGTGCAGAAAACAGTAACACTTGTTCAGAACGAAAGAAAGCACAGAGCCCCAGATTTTATGTTGTCCTGGAGAGCTTGCAGAGCACTGGGGAAAGGCAGGCAGAGAATTCCCTGCTAGCACCTTCTCTGTGCCTGGGAAGCAGAAGTGTTCACATTGCTTCGCAGAATCGCTTTTGTGCAGAAAACAATAACACCTGTTCAGAACGAAAGAAAGCACAGAGCCCCAGATTTTATGTTGTTCTGGAGAGCTTGCAGAGCACTGGGGAAAGGCAGGCAGAGAATTCCCTGCTAGCACCTTCTCTGTGCCTGGGAAACAGAAGTGTTCACATTGCTTCGCAGAATCGCTTTTGTGCAGAAAACAATAACACTTGTTCAGAACGAAAGAAAGCACAGAGCCCCAGATTTTATGTTGTCCTGGAGAGCTTGCAGAGCACTGGGGAAAGGCAGGCAGAGAATTCCCTGCTAGCACCTTCTCTGTGCCTGTTCACATTGCTTCGCAGAATCGCTTTTGTGCAGAAAACAGTAACACTTGTTCAGACGAAAGAAAGCACAGAGCCCCAGATTTTATGTTGTCCTGGAGAGCTTGCAGAGCACTGGGGAAAGGCAGGCAGAGAATTCCCTGCTAGCACCTTCTCTGTGCCTGGGAAGCAGAAGTCTTCACATTGCTTCGCAGAATCGCTTTTGTGCAGAAAACACTAACACTTGTTCAGAACGAAAGAAAGCACAGAGCCCCAGATTTTATGTTGTCCTGGAGAGCTTGCAGAGCACTGGGGAAAAGCAGGCAGAGAATTCCCTGCTAGCACCTTCTCTGTGCCTGGGAAACAGAAGTGTTCACATTTCTTCGCAGAATCGCTTTTGTGCAGAAAACAGTAACACTTGTTCAGAACGAAAGAAAGCACAGAGCCCCAGATTCTATGTTGTACTGGAGAGCTTGCAGAGCACTGGGGAAAGGCAGGCAGAGAATTCCCTGCTAGCACCTTCTCTGTGCCTGTTCACATTGCTTCGCAGAATCGCTTTTGTGCAGAAAACACTAACACTTGTTCAGAACGAAAGAAAGCACAGAGCCCCAGATTTTATGTTGTCCTGGAGAGCTTGCAGAGCACTGGGGAAAGGCAGGCAGAGAATTCCCTGCTAGCACCTTCTCTGTGCCTGGGAAGCAGAAGTGTTCACATTGCTTCACAGAATCACTTTTCTGCAGAAAACAGTAACACTTGTTCAGAACGAAAGAAAGCACAGAGCCCCAGATTTGCTGTTGTCCTGGAGAGCTTGCAGAGCACTGGGGAAAGGCAGGCAGAGAATTCCCTGCTAGCACCTTCTCTGTGCCTGGGAAACAGAAGTGTTCCCATTGCTTCGCAGAATCGCTTTTGTGCAGAAAACAGTAACACTTGTTCAGAACGAAAGAAAGCACAGAGCCCCAGATCTGCTGTTGTCCTGGAGAGCTTGCACAGCACTGGGGAAAGGCAGGCAGAGAATTCCCTGCTAGCACCTTCTCTGTGCCTGGGAAACAGAAGTGTTCCCATTGCTTCGCAGAATCGCTTTTGTGCAGAAAACAGTAACACTTGTTCAGAACGAAACAAAGCACAGAGCCCCAGATTTGCTGTTGTGATGGAGAGCTTGCAGAGCACTGGGGAAAGGCAGGCAGAGAATTCCCTGCTAGCACCTTCTATGTGCCTGGGAAGCAGAAGTGTTCACATTCCTTCGCAGAATCGCTTTTGTGCAGAAAACAGTAACACTTGTTCAGAACGAAAGAAAGCACAGAGCCCCAGATTTTATGTTGTCCTGGAGAGCTTGCAGAGCACTGGGGAAAGGCAGGCAGAGAATTCCCTGCTAGCACCTTCTCTGTGCCTGGGAAGCAGAAGCCTTCACATTGCTTCGCAGAATCGCTTTTGTGCAGAAAACAATAACACCTGTTCAGAACGAAAGAAAGCACAGAGCCCCAGATTTTATGTTGTTCTGGAGAGCTTGCAGAGCACTGGGGAAAGGCAGGCAGAGAATTCCCTGCTAGCACCTTCTCTGTGCCTGGGAAACAGAAGTGTTCACATTGCTTCGCAGAATCGCTTTTGTGCAGAAAACAATAACACTTGTTCAGAACGAAAGAAAGCACAGAGCCCCAGATTTTATGTTGTCCTGGAGAGCTTGCAGAGCACTGGGGAAAGGCAGGCAGACAATTCCCTGCTAGCACCTTCTCTGTGCCTGTTCACATTGCTTCGCAGAATCGCTTTTGTGCAGAAAACAGTAACACTTGTTCAGACGAAAGAAAGCACAGAGCCCCAGATTTTATGTTGTCCTGGAGAGCTTGCAGAGCACTGGGGAAAGGCAGGCAGAGAATTCCCTGCTAGCACCTTCTCTGTGCCTGTGAAGCAGAAGTGTTCACATTGCTTCGCAGAATCGCTTTTGTGCAGAAAACACTAACACTTGTTCAGAACGAAAGAAAGCACAGAGCCCCAGATTTTATGTTGTCCTGGAGAGCTTGCAGAGCACTGGGGAAAGGCAGGCAGAGAATTCCCTGCTAGCACCTTCTCTGTGCCTGGGAAGCAGAAGTGTTCACATTGCTTCGCAGAATCGCTTTTGTGCAGAAAACAGTAACACTTGTTCAGAACGAAAGAAAGCACAGAGCCCCAGATTTTATGTTGTCCTGGAGAGCTTGCAGAGCACTGGGGAAAAGCAGGCAGAGAATTCCCTGCTAGAACCTTCTCTGTACCTGGGAAACAGAAGTGTTCACATTTCTTCGCAGAATCGCTTTTGTGCAGAAAACAGTAACACTTGTTCAGAACGAAAGAAAGCACAGAGCCCCAGATTCTATGTTGTCCTGGAGAGCTTGCAGAGCACTGGGGAAAGGCAGGCAGAGAATTCCCTGCTAGCACCTTCTCTGTGCCTGTTCACATTCCTTCGCAGAATCGCTTTTGTGCAGAAAACAGTAACACTTGTTCAGAACGAAAGAAAGCACAGAGCCCCAGATTTTATGTTGTCCTGGAGAGCTTGCAGAGCACTGGGGAAAGGCAGGCAGAGAATTCCCTGCTAGCACCTTCTCTGTGCCTGGGAAACAGAAGTGTTCACATTGCTTCGCAGAATCGCTTTTGTGCAGAAAACAATAACACTTGTTCAGAACGAAAGAAAGCACAGAGCCCCAGATTCTATGTTGTCCTGGAGAGCTTGCAGGGCACTGGGGAAAGGCAGGCAGAGAATTCCCTGCTAGCACCTTCTCTGTGCCTGGGAAGCAGAAGTGTTCACATTGCTTCGCAGAATCGGTTTTGTGCAGAAAACAGTAACACTTGTTCAGAACAAAAGAAAGCACAGAGCCCCAGATTTTATGTTGTCCTGGAGAGCTTGCAGAGCACTGGGGAAAAGCAGGCAGAGAATTCCCTGCTAGCACCTTCTCTGTGCCTGGGAAGCAGAAGTCTTCACATTGCTTCGCAGAATCGCTTTTGTGCAGAAAACACTAACACTTGTTCAGAACGAAAGAAAGCACAGAGCCCCAGATTCTATGTTGTCCTGGAGAGCTTGCAGAGCACTGGGGAAAGGCAGGCAGAGAATTCCCTGCTAGCACCTTCTCTGTGCCTGTTCACATTGCTTCGCAGAATCGCTTTTGTGCAGAAAACAGTAACACTTGTTCAGAACGAAAGAAAGCACAGAGCCCCAGATTTTATGTTGTCCTGGAGAGCTTGCAGAGCACTGGGGAAAGGCAGGCAGAGAATTCCCTGCTAGCACCTTCTCTGTGCCTGGGAAGCAGAAGTGTTCACATTGCTTCGCAGAATCGCTTTTGTGCAGAAAACAATAACACCTGTTCAGAACGAAAGAAAGCACAGAGCCCCAGATTCTATGTTGTCCTGGAGAGCTTGCAGGGCACTGGGGAAAGGCAGGCAGAGAATTCACTGCTAGCACCTTCTCTGTGCCTGGGAAGCAGAAGTGTTCACATTGCTTGGCAGAATCGCTTTTGTGCAGAAAACAGTAACACTTGTTCAGAACAAAAGAAAGCACAGAGCCCCAGATTTTATGTTGTCCTGGAGAGCTTGCAGAGCACTGGGGAAAAGCAGGCAGAGAATTTCCTGCTAGCACCTTCTCTGTGCCTGGGAAACAGAAGTGTTCCCATTGCTTCGCAGAATCGCTTTTGTGCAGAAAACACTAACACTTGTTCAGACGAAAGAAAGCACAGAGCCCCAGATTTTATGTTGTCCTGGAGAGCTTGCAGAGCACTGGGGAAAGGCAGGCAGAGAATTCCCTGCTAGCACCTTCTCTGTGCCTGGGAAGCAGAAGTGTTCACATTGCTTCACAGAATCACTTTTCTGCAGAAAACAGTAACACTTGTTCAGAACGAAAGAAAGCACAGAGCCCCAGATTTTATGTTGTCCTGGAGAGCTTGCAGAGCACTGGGGAAAAGCAGGCAGAGAATTCCCTGCTAGCACCTTCTCTGTGCCTGGGAAGCAGAAGTGTTCACATTGCTTCGCAGAATCGCTTTTGTGCAGAAAACACTAACACTTGTTCAGAACGAAAGAAAGCACAGAGCCCCAGATTTGCTGTTGTCCTGGACAGCTTGCAGAGCACTGGGGAAAAGCAGGCAGAGAATTCCCTGCTAGCACCTTCTCTGTGCCTGGGAAGCAGAAGTGTTCACATTGCTTCGCAGAATCGCTTTTGTGCAGAAAACAGTAACACTTGTTCAGAACGAAAGAAAGCACAGAGCCCCAGATCTGCTGTTGTCCTGGAGAGCTTGCACAGCACTGGGGAAAGGCAGGCAGAGAATTCCCTGCTAGCACCTTCTCTGTGCCTGGGAAACAGAAGTGTTCACAGTGCTTCGCAGAATCGCTTTTGTGCAGAAAACAGTAACACTTGTTCAGAACGAAAGAAAGCACAGAGCCCCAGATTTTATGTTGTCCTGGAGAGCTTGCAGAGCACTGGGGAAAGGCAGGCAGAGAATTCCCTGCTAGCACCTTCTCTGTGCCTGGGAAGTAGAAGCCTTCACATTGCTTCGCAGAATCGCTTTTGTGCAGAAAACAATAACACCTGTTCAGAACGAAAGAAAGCACAGAGCCCCAGATTTTATGTTGTTCTGGAGAGCTTTCAGAGCACTGGGGAAAGGCAGGCAGAGAATTCCCTGCTAGCACCTTCTCTGTGCCTGGGAAACAGAAGTGTTCACATTGCTTCGCAGAATCGCTTTTGTGCAGAAAACAATAACACCTGTTCAGAACGAAAGAAAGCACAGAGCCCCAGATTTTATGTTGTCCTGGAGAGCTTGCAGAGCACTGGGGAAAGGCAGGCAGAGAATTCCCTGCTAGCACCTTCTCTGTGCCTGTTCACATTGCTTCGCAGAATCGCTTTTGTGCAGAAAACAGTAACACTTGTTCAGACGAAAGAAAGCACAGAGCCCCAGATTTTATGTTGTCCTGGAGAGCTTGCAGAGCACTGGGGAAAGGCAGGCAGAGAATTCCCTGCTAGCACCTTCTCTGTGCCTGGGAAGCAGAAGTGTTCACATTGCTTCGCAGAATCGCTTTTGTGCAGAAAACACTAACACTTGTTCAGAACTAAAGAAAGCACAGAGCCCCAGATTCTATGCTGTCCTGGAGAGCTTGCAGAGCACTGGGGAAAGGCAGGCAGAGAATTCCCTGCTAGCACCTTCTCTGTGCCTGGGAAGCAGAAGTGTTCCCATTGCTTCGCAGAATCGCTTTTGTGCAGAAAACAGTAACACTTGTTCAGAACGAAAGAAAGCACAGAGCCCCAGATTTGCTGTTGTCCTGGAGAGCTTGCAGAGCACTGGGGAAAGGCAGGCAGAGAATTCCCTGCTAGCACCTTCTCTGTGCCTGGAAAGCAGAAGTCTTCACATTGCTTTGCAGAATCGCTTTTGTGCAGAAAACAATAACACCTGTTCAGAACGAAAGAAAGCACAGAGCCCCAGATTTTATGTTGTCCTGGAGAGCTTGCAGAGCACTGGGGAAAAGCAGGCAGAGAATTCCCTGCTAGCACCTTCTCTGTGCCTCGGAAACAGAAGTGTTCACATTTCTTCGCAGAATCGCTTTTGTGCAGAAAACAGTAACACTTGTTCAGAACGAAAGAAAGCACAGAGCCCCAGATTCTATGTTGTCCTGGAGAGCTTGCAGAGCACTGGGGAAAGGCAGGCAGAGAATTCCCTGCTAGCACCTTCTCTGTGCCTGTTCACATTTCTTCGCAGAATCGCTTTTGTGCAGAAAACAGTAACACTTGTTCAGAACGAAAGAAAGCACAGAGCCCCAGATTTTATGTTGTCCTGGAGAGCTTGCAGAGCACTGGGGAAAGGCAGGCAGAGAATTCCCTGCTAGCACCTTCTCTGTGCCTGGGAAGCAGAAGTGTTCACATTGCTTCGCAGAATCGCTTTTGTGCAGAAAACAATAACACTTGTTCAGAACGAAAGAAAGCACAGAGCCCCAAATTCTATGTTGTCCTGGAGAGCTTGCAGGGCACTGGGGAAAGGCAGGCAGAGAATTCACTGCTAGCACCTTCTCTGTGCCTGGGAAGCAGAAGTGTTCACATTGCTTGGCAGAATCGCTTTTGTGCAGAAAACAGTAACTCTTGTTCAGAACAAAAGAAAGCACAGAGCCCCAGATTTTATGTTGTCCTGGAGAGCTTGCAGAGCACTGGGGAAAAGCAGGCAGAGAATTCCCTGCTAGCACCTTCTCTGTGCCTGGGAAACAGAAGTGTTCACATTGCTTCGCAGAATCGCTTTTGTGCAGAAAACAGTAACACTTGTTCAGACGAAAGAAAGCACAGAGCCCCAGATTTTATGTTGTCCTGGAGAGCTTGCAGAGCACTGGGGAAAGGCAGGCAGAGAATTCCCTGCTAGCACCTTCTCTGTGCCTGGGAAGCAGAAGTGTTCACATTGCTTGGCAGAATCGCTTTTGTGCAGAAAACACTAACACTTGTTCAGAACGAAAGAAAGCACAGAGCCCCAGATTTTATGTTGTCCTGGAGAGCTTGCAGAGCACTGGGGAAAAGCAGGCAGAGAATTCCCTGCTAGCACCTTCTCTGTGCCTGGGAAGCAGAAGTGTTCACATTGCTTCGCAGAATCGCTTTTGTGCAGAAAACAGTAACACTTGTTCAGAACGAAAGAAAGCACAGAGCCCCAGATTTTATGTTGTCCTGGAGAGCTTGCAGAGCACTGGGGAAAGGCAGGCAGAGAATTCCCTGCTAGCACCTTCTCTGTGCCTGTTCACATTCCTTCGCAGAATCGCTTTTGTGCAGAAAACAGTAACACTTGTTCAGAACGAAAGAAAGCACAGAGCCCCAGATCTGCTGTTGTCCTGGAGAGCTTGCAGAGCACTGGGGAAAAGCAGGCAGAGAATTCCCTGCTAGCACCTTCTCTGTGCCTGGGAAACAGAAGTGTTCCCATTGCTTCGCAGAATCGCTTTTGTGCAGAAAACAGTAACACTTGTTCAGACGAAAGAAAGCACAGAGCCCCAGATTTTATGTTGTCCTGGAGAGCTTGCAGAGCACTGGGGAAAGGCAGGCAGAGAATTCCCTGCTAGCACCTTCTCTGTGCCTGGGAAGCAGAAGTGTTGACATTGCTTCGCAGAATCGCTTTTGTGCAGAAAACACTAACACTTGTTCAGAACGAAAGAAAGCACAGAGCCCCAGATTTTATGTTGTCCTGGAGAGCTTGCAGAGCACTGGGGAAAAGCAGGCAGAGAATTCCCTGCTAGCACCTTCTCTGTGCCTGGGAAGCAGAAGTCTTCACATTGCTTCGCAGAATCGCTTTTGTGCAGAAAACAATAACACTTGTTCAGAACGAAAGAAAGCACAGAGCCCCAGATTTTATGTTGTCCTGGAGAGCTTGCAGAGCACTGGGGAAAGGCAGGCAGACAATTCCCTGCTAGCACCTTCTCTGTGCCTGTTCACATTGCTTCGCAGAATCGCTTTTGTGCAGAAAACAGTAACACTTGTTCAGAACGAAAGAAAGCACAGAGCCCCAGATCTGCTGTTGTCCTGGAGAGCTTGCAGAGCACTGGGGAAAAGCAGGCAGAGAATTTCCTGCTAGCACCTTCTCTGTGCCTGGGAAACAGAAGTGTTCCCATTGCTTCGCAGAATCGCTTTTGTGCAGAAAACAATAACACTTGTTCAGAACGAAAGAAAGCACAGAGCCCCAGATTCTATGTTGTCCTGGAGAGCTTGCAGGGCACTGGGGAAAGGCAGGCAGAGAATTCACTGCTAGCACCTTCTCTGTGCCTGGGAAGCAGAAGTGTTCACATTGCTTCGCAGAATCGCTTTTGTGCAGAAAACAGTAACTCTTGTTCAGAACAAAAGAAAGCACAGAGCCCCAGATTTTATGTTGCCCTGGAGAGCTTGCAGAGCACTGGGGAAAAGCAGGCAGAGAATTCCCTGCTAGCACCTTCTCTGTGCCTGGGAAACAGAAGTGTTCACATTGCTTCGCAGAATCGCTTTTGTGCAGAAAACAGTAACACTTGTTCAGACGAAAGAAAGCACAGAGCCCCAGATTTTATGTTGTCCTGGAGAGCTTGCAGAGCACTGGGGAAAGGCAGGCAGAGAATTCCCTGCTAGCACCTTCTCTGTGCCTGGGAAGCAGAAGTCTTCACATTGCTTCGCAGAATCGCTTTTGTGCAGAAAACACTAACACTTGTTCAGAACGAAAGAAAGCACAGAGCCCCAGATTTTATGTTGTCCTGGAAAGCTTGCAGAGCACTGGGGAAAAGCAGGCAGAGAATTCCCTGCTAGCACCTTCTCTGTGCCTGGGAAGCAGAAGTGTTCACATTGCTTCGCAGAATCGCTTTTGTGCAGAAAACAGTAACACTTGTTCAGAACGAAAGAAAGCACAGAGCCCCAGATTTTATGTTGTCCTGGAGAGCTTGCAGAGCACTGGGGAAAGGCAGGCAGACAATTCCCTGCTAGCACCTTCTCTGTGCCTGTTCACATTGCTTCGCAGAATCGCTTTTGTGCAGAAAACAGTAACACTTGTTCAGAACGAAAGAAAGCACAGAGCCCCAGATTTTATGTTGTCCTGGAGAGCTTGCAGAGCACTGGGGAAAAGCAGGCAGAGAATTCCCTGCTAGCACCTTCTCTGTGCCTGGGAAACAGAAGTGTTCCCATTGCTTCGCAGAATCGCTTTTGTGCAGAAAACAGTAACACTTGTTCAGACGAAAGAAAGCACAGAGCCCCAGATTTTATGTTGTCCTGGAGAGCTTGCAGAGCACTGGGGAAAGGCAGGCAGAGAATTCCCTGCTAGCACCTTCTCTGTGCCTGGGAAGCAGAAGTGTTCACATTGCTTCACAGAATCACTTTTCTGCAGAAAACAGTAACACTTGTTCAGAACGAAAGAAAGCACAGAGCCCCAGATTTGCTGTTGTCCTGGAGAGCTTGCAGAGCACTGGGGAAAGGCAGGCAGAGAATTCCCTGCTAGCACCTTCTCTGTGCCTGGGAAACAGAAGTGTTCCCATTGCTTCGCAGAATCGCTTTTGTGCAGAAAACAGTAACACTTGTTCAGAACGAAAGAAAGCACAGAGCCCCAGATCTGCTGTTGTCCTGGAGAGCTTGCACAGCACTGGGGAAAGGCAGGCAGAGAATTCCCTGCTAGCACCTTCTCTGTGCCTGGGAAACAGAAGTGTTCCCATTGCTTCGCAGAATCGCTTTTCTGCAGAAAACAGTAACACTTGTTCAGAACGAAACAAAGCACAGAGCCCCAGATTTGCTGTTGTGATGGAGAGCTTGCAGAGCACTGGGGAAAGGCAGGCAGAGAATTCCCTGCTAGCACCTTCTATGTGCCTGGGAAGCAGAAGTGTTCACATTGCTTCGCAGAATCGCTTTTGTGCAGAAAACAGTAACACTTGTTCAGAACGAAAGAAAGCACAGAGCCCCAGATTTTATGTTGTCCTGGAGAGCTTGCAGAGCACTGGGGAAAGGCAGGCAGAGAATTCCCTGCTAGCACCTTCTCTGTGCCTGGGAAGCAGAAGCCTTCACATTGCTTCGCAGAATCGCTTTTGTGCAGAAAACAATAACACCTGTTCAGAACGAAAGAAAGCACAGAGCCCCAGATTTTATGTTGTTCTGGAGAGCTTGCAGAGCACTGGGGAAAGGCAGGCAGAGAATTCCCTGCTAGCACCTTCTCTGTGCCTGGGAAACAGAAGTGTTCACATTGCTTCGCAGAATCGCTTTTGTGCAGAAAACAATAACACTTGTTCAGAACGAAAGAAAGCACAGAGCCCCAGATTTTATGTTGTCCTGGAGAGCTTGCAGAGCACTGGGGAAAGGCAGGCAGAGAATTCCCTGCTAGCACCTTCTCTGTGCCTGTTCACATTGCTTCGCAGAATCGCTTTTGTGCAGAAAACAGTAACACTTGTTCAGACGAAAGAAAGCACAGAGCCCCAGATTTTATGTTGTCCTGGAGAGCTTGCAGAGCACTGGGGAAAGGCAGGCAGAGAATTCCCTGCTAGCACCTTCTCTGTGCCTGTGAAGCAGAAGTGTTCACATTGCTTCGCAGAATCGCTTTTGTGCAGAAAACACTAACACTTGTTCAGAACGAAAGAAAGCACAGAGCCCCAGATTTTATGTTGTCCTGGAGAGCTTGCAGAGCACTGGGGAAAGGCAGGCAGAGAATTCCCTGCTAGCACCTTCTCTGTGCCTGGGAAGCAGAAGTGTTCACATTGCTTCGCAGAATCGCTTTTCTGCAGAAAACAGTAACACTTGTTCAGAACGAAAGAAAGCACAGAGCCCCAGATTTGCTGTTGTCCTGGAGAACTTGCAGAGCACTGGGGAAAGGCAGGCAGAGAATTCCCTGCTAGCACCTTCTCTGTGCCTGGGAAGCAGAAGTCTTCACATTGCTTCGCAGAATCGTTTTTGTGCAGAAAACAATAACACCTGTTCAGAACGAAAGAAAGCACAGAGCCCCAGATTTTATGTTGTCCTGGAGAGCTTGCAGAGCACTGGGGAAAGGCAGGCAGAGAATTCCCTGCTAGCACCTTCTCTGTGCCTGGGAAGCAGAAGTGTTCACATTGCTTCGCAGAATCGCTTTTGTGCAGAAAACAATAACACTTGTTCAGAACGAAAGAAAGCACAGAGCCCCAGATTCTATGTTGTCCTGGAGAGCTTGCAGGGCACTGGGGAAAGGCAGGCAGAGAATTCACTGCTAGCACCTTCTCTGTGCCTGGGAAGCAGAAGTGTTCACATTGCTTGGCAGAATCGCTTTTGTGCAGAAAACAGTAACACTTGTTCAGAACAAAAGAAAGCACAGAGCCCCAGATTTTATGTTGTCCTGGAGAGCTTGCAGAGCACTGGGGAAAAGCAGGCAGAGAATTCCCTGCTAGAACCTTCTCTGTACCTGGGAAACAGAAGTGTTCACATTTCTTCGCAGAATCGCTTTTGTGCAGAAAACAGTAACACTTGTTCAGAACGAAAGAAAGCACAGAGCCCCAGATTTGCTGTTGTCCTGGAGAGCTTGCAGAGCACTGGGGAAAGGCAGGCAGAGAATTCCCTGCTAGCACCTTCTCTGTGCCTGGGAAACAGAAGTGTTCCCATTGCTTCGCAGAATCGCTTTTGTGCAGAAAACAGTAACACTTGTTCAGAACGAAACAAAGCACAGAGCCCCAGATTTGCTGTTGTGATGGAGAGCTTGCAGAGCACTGGGGAAAGGCAGGCAGAGAATTCCCTGCTAGCACCTTCTCTGTGCCTGGGAAGCAGAAGCCTTCACATTGCTTCGCAGAATCGCTTTTGTGCAGAAAACAATAACACCTGTTCAGAACGAAAGAAAGCACAGAGCCCCAGATTTTATGTTGTTCTGGAGAGCTTGCAGAGCACTGGGGAAAGGCAGGCAGAGAATTCCCTGCTAGCACCTTCTCTGTGCCTGGGAAACAGAAGTGTTCACATTGCTTCGCAGAATCGCTTTTGTGCAGAAAACAATAACACTTGTTCAGAACGAAAGAAAGCACAGAGCCCCAGATTTTATGTTGTCCTGGAGAGCTTGCAGAGCACTGGGGAAAGGCAGGCAGAGAATTCCCTGCTAGCACCTTCTCTGTGCCTGTTCACATTGCTTCGCAGAATCGCTTTTGTGCAGAAAACAGTAACACTTGTTCAGACGAAAGAAAGCACAGAGCCCCAGATTTTATGTTGTCCTGGAGAGCTTGCAGAGCACTGGGGAAAGGCAGGCAGAGAATTCCCTGCTAGCACCTTCTCTGTGCCTGTGAAGCAGAAGTGTTCACATTGCTTCGCAGAATCGCTTTTGTGCAGAAAACACTAACACTTGTTCAGAACGAAAGAAAGCACAGAGCCCCAGATTTTATGTTGTCCTGGAGAGCTTGCAGAGCACTGGGGAAAGGCAGGCAGAGAATTCCCTGCTAGCACCTTCTCTGTTCCTGGGAAGCAGAAGTGTTCACATTGCTTCGCAGAATCGCTTTTCTGCAGAAAACAGTAACACTTGTTCAGAACGAAAGAAAGCACAGAGCCCCAGATTTGCTGTTGTCCTGGAGAACTTGCAGAGCACTGGGGAAAGGCAGGCAGAGAATTCCCTGCTAGCACCTTCTCTGTGCCTGGGAAGCAGAAGTCTTCACATTGCTTCGCAGAATCGCTTTTGTGCAGAAAACAATAACACCTGTTCAGAACGAAAGAAAGCACAGAGCCCCAGATTTTATGTTGTCCTGGAGAGCTTGCAGAGCACTGGGGAAAAGCAGGCAGAGAATTCCCTGCTAGCACCTTCTCTGTGCCTGGGAAACAGAAGTGTTCACATTTCTTCGCAGAATCGCTTTTGTGCAGAAAACAGTAACACTTGTTCAGAACGAAAGAAAGCACAGAGCCCCAGATTCTATGTTGTACTGGAGAGCTTGCAGAGCACTGGGGAAAGGCAGGCAGAGAATTCCCTGCTAGCACCTTCTCTGTGCCTGTTCACATTGCTTCGCAGAATCGCTTTTGTGCAGAAAACACTAACACTTGTTCAGAACGAAAGAAAGCACAGAGCCCCAGATTTTATGTTGTCCTGGAGAGCTTGCAGAGCACTGGGGAAAGGCAGGCAGAGAATTCCCTGCTAGCACCTTCTCTGTGCCTGGGAAGCAGAAGTGTTCACATTGCTTCGCAGAATCGCTTTTGTGCAGAAAACAATAACACTTGTTCAGAACGAAAGAAAGCACAGAGCCCCAGATTCTATGTTGTCCTGGAGAGCTTGCAGGGCACTGGGGAAAGGCAGGCAGAGAATTCACTGCTAGCACCTTCTCTGTGCCTGGGAAGCAGAAGTGTTCACATTGCTTGGCAGAATCGCTTTTGTGCAGAAAACAGTAACACTTGTTCAGAACAAAAGAAAGCACAGAGCCCCAGATTTTATGTTGTCCTGGAGAGCTTGCAGAGCACTGGGGAAAAGCAGGCAGAGAATTCCCTGCTAGAACCTTCTCTGTACCTGGGAAACAGAAGTGTTCACATTTCTTCGCAGAATCGCTTTTGTGCAGAAAACAGTAACACTTGTTCAGAACGAAAGAAAGCACAGAGCCCCAGATTCTATGTTGTCCTGGAGAGCTTGCAGAGCACTGGGGAAAGGCAGGCAGAGAATTCCCTGCTAGCACCTTCTCTGTGCCTGTTCACATTCCTTCGCAGAATCGCTTTTGTGCAGAAAACAGTAACACTTGTTCAGAACGAAAGAAAGCACAGAGCCCCAGATTTTATGTTGTCCTGGAGAGCTTGCAGAGCACTGGGGAAAGGCAGGCAGAGAATTCCCTGCTAGCACCTTCTCTGTGCCTGGGAAGCAGAAGTGTTCACATTGCTTCGCAGAATCGCTTTTGTGCAGAAAACAATAACACTTGTTCAGAACGAAAGAAAGCACAGAGCCCCAGATTCTATGTTGTCCTGGAGAGCTTGCAGGGCACTGGGGAAAGGCAGGCAGAGAATTCACTGCTAGCACCTTCTCTGTGCCTGGGAAGCAGAAGTGTTCACATTGCTTCGCAGAATCGCTTTTGTGCAGAAAACAGTAACACTTGTTCAGAACAAAAGAAAGCACAGAGCCCCAGATTTTATGTTGTCCTGGAGAGCTTGCAGAGCACTGGGGAAAAGCAGGCAGAGAATTCCCTGCTAGCACCTTCTCTGTGCCTGGGAAGCAGAAGTGTTCACATGGCTTCGCAGAATCGCTTTTGTGCAGAAAACACTAACACTTGTTCAGAACGAAAGAAAGCACAGAGCCCCAGATTCTATGTTGTACTGGAGAGCTTGCAGAGCACTGGGGAAAGGCAGGCAGAGAATTCCCTGCTAGCACCTTCTCTGTGCCTGTTCACATTCCTTCGCAGAATCGCTTTTGTGCAGAAAACAGTAACACTTGTTCAGAACGAAAGAAAGCACAGAGCCCCAGATTTTATGTTGTCCTGGAGAGCTTGCAGAGCACTGGGGAAAGGCAGGCAGAGAATTCCCTGCTAGCACCTTCTCTGTGCCTGGGAAACAGAAGTGTTCACATTGCTTCGCAGAATCGCTATTGTGCAGAAAACAGTAACACTTGTTCAGAACGAAAGAAAGCACAGAGCCCCAGATTTTATGTTGTCCTGGAGAGCTTGCAGAGCACTGGGGAAAGGCAGGCAGAGAATTCCCTGCTAGCACCTTCTCTGTGCCTGGGAAGCAGAAGCCTTCACATTGCTTCGCAGAATCGCTTTTGTGCAGAAAACAATAACACCTGTTCAGAACGAAAGAAAGCACAGAGCCCCAGATTTTATGTTGTTCTGGAGAGCTTGCAGAGCACTGGGGAAAGGCAGGCAGAGAATTCCCTGCTAGCACCTTCTCTGTGCCTGGGAAGCAGAACTGTTCACATTGCTTCGCAGAATCGCTTTTGTGCAGAAAACAATAACACTTGTTCAGAACGAAAGAAAGCACAGAGCCCCAGATTCTATGTTGTCCTGGAGAGCTTGCAGGGCACTGGGGAAAGGCAGGCAGAGAATTCACTGCTAGCACCTTCTCTGTGCCTGGGAAGCAGAAGTGTTCAC
This sequence comes from Strix uralensis, assembly GCF_047716275.1. Lineage (NCBI taxonomy): Eukaryota > Metazoa > Chordata > Aves > Strigiformes > Strigidae > Strix > Strix uralensis. Next base: position 9,144,209 of record NC_133973.1, read on the forward strand.
ATTGCTTCGCAGAATCGCTTTTGTGCAGAAAACAGTAACACTTGTTCAGAACAAAAGAAAGCACAGAGCCCCAGATTTTATGTTGTCCTGGAGAGCTTGCAGAGCACTGGGGAAAAGCAGGCAGAGAATTCCCTGCTAGCACCTTCTCTGTGCCTGGGAAGCAGAAGTGTTCACATGGCTTCGCAGAATCGCTTTTGTGCAGAAAACACTAACACTTGTTCAGAACGAAAGAAAGCACAGAGCCCCAGATTCTATGTTGTCCTGGAGAGCTTGCAGAGCACTGGGGAAAGGCAGGCAGAGAATTCCCTGCTAGCACCTTCTCTGTGCCTGTTCACATTCCTTCGCAGAATCGCTTTTGTGCAGAAAACAGTAACACTTGTTCAGAACGAAAGAAAGCACAGAGCCCCAGATTTTATGTTGTCCTGGAGAGCTTGCAGAGCACTGGGGAAAGGCAGGCAGAGAATTCCCTGCTAGCACCTTCTCTGTGCCTGGGAAACAGAAGTGTTCACATTGCTTCGCAGAATCGCTTTTGTGCAGAAAACAGTAACACTTGTTCAGAACGAAAGAAAGCACAGAGCCCCAGATTTTATGTTGTCCTGGAGAGCTTGCAGAGCACTGGGGAAAGGCAGGCAGAGAATTCCCTGCTAGCACCTTCTCTGTGCCTGGGAAGCAGAAGCCTTCACATTGCTTCGCAGAATCGCTTTTGTGCAGAAAACAATAACACCTGTTCAGAACGAAAGAAAGCACAGAGCCCCAGATTTTATGTTGTTCTGGAGAGCTTGCAGAGCACTGGGGAAAGGCAGGCAGAGAATTCCCTGCTAGCACCTTCTCTGTGCCTGGGAAGCAGAAGTGTTCACATTGCTTCGCAGAATCGCTTTTGTGCAGAAAACAATAACACTTGTTCAGACGAAAGAAAGCACAGAGCCCCAGATTTTATGTTGTCCTGGAGAGCTTGCAGAGCACTGGGGAAAGGCAGGCAGAGAATTCCCTGCTAGCACCTTCTCTGTGCCTGTGAAGCAGAAGTGTTCACATTGCTTCGCAGAATCGCTTTTGTGCAGAAAACACTAACACTTGTTCAGAACGAAAGAAAGCACAGAGCCCCAGATTTTATGTTGTCCTGGAGAGCTTGCAGAGCACTGGGGAAAGGCAGGCAGAGAATTCCCTGCTAGCACCTTCTCTGTGCCTGGGAAGCAGAAGTGTTCACATTGCTTCGCAGAATCGCTTTTCTGCAGAAAACAGTAACACTTGTTCAGAACGAAAGAAAGCACAGAGCCCCAGATTTGCTGTTGTCCTGGAGAACTTGCAGAGCACTGGGGAAAGGCAGGCAGAGAATTCCCTGCTAGCACCTTCTCTGTGCCTGGGAAGCAGAAGTCTTCACATTGCTTCGCAGAATCGCTTTTGTGCAGAAAACAATAACACCTGTTCAGAACGAAAGAAAGCACAGAGCCCCAGATTTTATGTTGTCCTGGAGAGCTTGCAGAGCACTGGGGAAAAGCAGGCAGAGAATTCCCTGCTAGCACCTTCTCTGTGCCTGGGAAACAGAAGTGTTCACATTGCTTCGCAGAATCGCTTTTGTGCAGAAAACAGTAACACTTGTTCAGAACGAAAGAAAGCACAGAGCCCCAGATTTTATGTTGTCCTGGAGAGCTTGCAGAGCACTGGGGAAAGGCAGGCAGAGAATTCCCTGCTAGCACCTTCTCTGTGCCTGGGAAGCAGAAGCCTTCACATTGCTTCGCAGAATCGCTTTTGTGCAGAAAACAATAACACTTGTTCAGAACGAAAGAAAGCACAGAGCCCCAGATTTTATGTTGTTCTGGAGAGCTTGCAGAGCACTGGGGAAAGGCAGGCAGAGAATTCCCTGCTAGCACCTTCTCTGTGCCTGTGAAGCAGAAGTGTTCACATTGCTTCGCAGAATCGCTTTTGTGCAGAAAACACTAACACTTGTTCAGAACGAAAGAAAGCACAGAGCCCCAGATTTTATGTTGTCCTGGAGAGCTTGCAGAGCACTGGGGAAAGGCAGGCAGAGAATTCCCTGCTAGCACCTTCTCTGTGCCTGGGAAGCAGAAGTGTTCACATTGCTTCGCAGAATCGCTTTTGTGCAGAAAACAATAACACTTGTTCAGAACGAAAGAAAGCACAGAGCCCCAGATTCTATGTTGTCCTGGAGAGCTTGCAGGGCACTGGGGAAAGGCAGGCAGAGAATTCACTGCTAGCACCTTCTCTGTGCCTGGGAAGCAGAAGTGTTCACATTGCTTCGCAGAATCGCTTTTGTGCAGAAAACAGTAACACTTGTTCAGAACAAAAGAAAGCACAGAGCCCCAGATTTTATGTTGTCCTGGAGAGCTTGCAGAGCACTGGGGAAAAGCAGGCAGAGAATTCCCTGCTAGAACCTTCTCTGTACCTGGGAAACAGAAGTGTTCACATTTCTTCGCAGAATCGCTTTTGTGCAGAAAACAGTAACACTTGTTCAGAACGAAAGAAAGCACAGAGCCCCAGATTCTATGTTGTCCTGGAGAGCTTGCAGAGCACTGGGGAAAGGCAGGCAGAGAATTCCCTGCTAGCACCTTCTCTGTGCCTGTTCACATTCCTTCGCAGAATCGCTTTTGTGCAGAAAACAGTAACACTTGTTCAGAACGAAAGAAAGCACAGAGCCCCAGATTTTATGTTGTCCTGGAGAGCTTGCAGAGCACTGGGGAAAGGCAGGCAGAGAATTCCCTGCTAGCACCTTCTCTGTGCCTGGGAAGCAGAAGTGTTCACATTGCTTCGCAGAATCGCTTTTGTGCAGAAAACAATAACACTTGTTCAGAACGAAAGAAAGCACAGAGCCCCAGATTCTATGTTGTCCTGGAGAGCTTGCAGGGCACTGGGGAAAGGCAGGCAGAGAATTCACTGCTAGCACCTTCTCTGTGCCTGGGAAGCAGAAGTGTTCACATTGCTTCGCAGAATCGCTTTTGTGCAGAAAACAGTAACACTTGTTCAGAACAAAAGAAAGCACAGAGCCCCAGATTTTATGTTGTCCTGGAGAGCTTGCAGAGCACTGGGGAAAAGCAGGCAGAGAATTCCCTGCTAGCACCTTCTCTGTGCCTGGGAAGCAGAAGTGTTCACATGGCTTCGCAGAATCGCTTTTGTGCAGAAAACACTAACACTTGTTCAGAACGAAAGAAAGCACAGAGCCCCAGATTCTATGTTGTCCTGGAGAGCTTGCAGAGCACTGGGGAAAGGCAGGCAGAGAATTCCCTGCTAGCACCTTCTCTGTGCCTGTTCACATTCCTTCGCAGAATCGCTTTTGTGCAGAAAACAGTAACACTTGTTCAGAACGAAAGAAAGCACAGAGCCCCAGATTTTATGTTGTCCTGGAGAGCTTGCAGAGCACTGGGGAAAGGCAGGCAGAGAATTCCCTGCTAGCACCTTCTCTGTGCCTGGGAAACAGAAGTGTTCACATTGCTTCGCAGAATCGCTTTTGTGCAGAAAACAGTAACACTTGTTCAGAACGAAACAAAGCACAGAGCCCCAGATTTGCTGTTGTGATGGAGAGCTTGCAGAGCACTGGGGAAAGGCAGGCAGAGAATTCCCTGCTAGCACCTTCTATGTGCCTGGGAAGCAGAAGTGTTCACATTCCTTCGCAGAATCGCTTTTGTGCAGAAAACAGTAACACTTGTTCAGAACGAAAGAAAGCACAGAGCCCCAGATTTTATGTTGTCCTGGAGAGCTTGCAGAGCACTGGGGAAAGGCAGGCAGAGAATTCCCTGCTAGCACCTTCTCTGTGCCTGGGAAGCAGAAGCCTTCACATTGCTTCGCAGAATCGCTTTTGTGCAGAAAACAATAACACCTGTTCAGAACGAAAGAAAGCACAGAGCCCCAGATTTTATGTTGTTCTGGAGAGCTTGCAGAGCACTGGGGAAAGGCAGGCAGAGAATTCCCTGCTAGCACCTTCTCTGTGCCTGGGAAGCAGAAGTGTTCACATTGCTTCGCAGAATCGCTTTTGTGCAGAAAACAATAACACTTGTTCAGACGAAAGAAAGCACAGAGCCCCAGATTTTATGTTGTCCTGGAGAGCTTGCAGAGCACTGGGGAAAGGCAGGCAGAGAATTCCCTGCTAGCACCTTCTCTGTGCCTGTGAAGCAGAAGTGTTCACATTGCTTCGCAGAATCGCTTTTGTGCAGAAAACACTAACACTTGTTCAGAACGAAAGAAAGCACAGAGCCCCAGATTTTATGTTGTCCTGGAGAGCTTGCAGAGCACTGGGGAAAGGCAGGCAGAGAATTCCCTGCTAGCACCTTCTCTGTGCCTGGGAAGCAGAAGTGTTCACATTGCTTCGCAGAATCGCTTTTCTGCAGAAAACAGTAACACTTGTTCAGAACGAAAGAAAGCACAGAGCCCCAGATTTGCTGTTGTCCTGGAGAACTTGCAGAGCACTGGGGAAAGGCAGGCAGAGAATTCCCTGCTAGCACCTTCTCTGTGCCTGGGAAGCAGAAGCCTTCACATTGCTTCGCAGAATCGCTTTTGTGCAGAAAACAATAACACCTGTTCAGAACGAAAGAAAGCACAGAGCCCCAGATTTTATGTTGTTCTGGAGAGCTTGCAGAGCACTGGGGAAAGGCAGGCAGAGAATTCCCTGCTAGCACCTTCTCTGTGCCTGGGAAACAGAAGTGTTCACATTCCTTCGCAGAATCGCTTTTGTGCAGAAAACAGTAACACTTGTTCAGAACGAAAGAAAGCACAGAGCCCCAGATTTTATGTTGTCCTGGAGAGCTTGCAGAGCACTGGGGAAAGGCAGGCAGAGAATTCCCTGCTAGCACCTTCTCTGTGCCTGGGAAGCAGAAGCCTTCACATTGCTTCGCAGAATCGCTTTTGTGCAGAAAACAATAACACCTGTTCAGAACGAAAGAAAGCACAGAGCCCCAGATTTTATGTTGTTCTGGAGAGCTTGCAGAGCACTGGGGAAAGGCAGGCAGAGAATTCCCTGCTAGCACCTTCTCTGTGCCTGGGAAACAGAAGTGTTCACATTGCTTCGCAGAATCGCTTTTGTGCAGAAAACAGTAACACTTGTTCAGAACGAAAGAAAGCACAGAGCCCCAGATTTTATGTTGTCCTGGAGAGCTTGCAGAGCACTGGGGAAAGGCAGGCAGAGAATTCCCTGCTAGCACCTTCTCTGTGCCTGTGAAGCAGAAGTGTTCACATTGCTTCGCAGAATCGCTTTTGTGCAGAAAACACTAACACTTGTTCAGAACGAAAGAAAGCACAGAGCCCCAGATTTTATGTTGTCCTGGAGAGCTTGCAGAGCACTGGGGAAAGGCAGGCAGAGAATTCCCTGCTAGCACCTTCTCTGTGCCTGGGAAGCAGAAGTGTTCACATTGCTTCGCAGAATCGCTTTTCTGCAGAAAACAGTAACACTTGTTCAGAACGAAAGAAAGCACAGAGCCCCAGATTTGCTGTTGTCCTGGAGAACTTGCAGAGCACTGGGGAAAGGCAGGCAGAGAATTCCCTGCTAGCACCTTCTCTGTGCCTGGGAAGCAGAAGTCTTCACATTGCTTCGCAGAATCGCTTTTGTGCAGAAAACAATAACACCTGTTCAGAACGAAAGAAAGCACAGAGCCCCAGATTTTATGTTGTCCTGGAGAGCTTGCAGAGCACTGGGGAAAAGCAGGCAGAGAATTCCCTGCTAGCACCTTCTCTGTGCCTGGGAAACAGAAGTGTTCCCATTGCTTCGCAGAATCGCTTTTGTGCAGAAAACAGTAACACTTGTTCAGAACGAAAGAAAGCACAGAGCCCCAGATTTTATGTTGTCCTGGAGAGCTTGCAGAGCACTGGGGAAAGGCAGGCAGAGAATTCCCTGCTAGCACCTTCTCTGTGCCTGGGAAGCAGAAGCCTTCACATTGCTTCGCAGAATCGCTTTTGTGCAGAAAACAATAACACCTGTTCAGAACGAAAGAAAGCACAGAGCCCCAGATTTTATGTTGTTCTGGAGAGCTTGCAGAGCACTGGGGAAAGGCAGGCAGAGAATTCCCTGCTAGCACCTTCTCTGTGCCTGGGAAACAGAAGTGTTCACATTGCTTCGCAGAATCGCTTTTGTGCAGAAAACAATAACACTTGTTCAGAACGAAAGAAAGCACAGAGCCCCAGATTTTATGTTGTCCTGGAGAGCTTGCAGAGCACTGGGGAAAGGCAGGCAGAGAATTCCCTGCTAGCACCTTCTCTGTGCCTGTTCACATTGCTTCGCAGAATCGCTTTTGTGCAGAAAACAGTAACACTTGTTCAGACGAAAGAAAGCACAGAGCCCCAGATTTTATGTTGTCCTGGAGAGCTTGCAGAGCACTGGGGAAAGGCAGGCAGAGAATTCCCTGCTAGCACCTTCTCTGTGCCTGTGAAGCAGAAGTGTTCACATTGCTTCGCAGAATCGCTTTTGTGCAGAAAACACTAACACTTGTTCAGAACGAAAGAAAGCACAGAGCCCCAGATTTTATGTTGTCCTGGAGAGCTTGCAGAGCACTGGGGAAAGGCAGGCAGAGAATTCCCTGCTAGCACCTTCTCTGTGCCTGGGAAGCAGAAGTGTTCACATTGCTTCGCAGAATCGCTTTTCTGCAGAAAACAGTAACACTTGTTCAGAACGAAAGAAAGCACAGAGCCCCAGATTTGCTGTTGTCCTGGAGAACTTGCAGAGCACTGGGGAAAGGCAGGCAGAGAATTCCCTGCTAGCACCTTCTCTGTGCCTGGGAAGCAGAAGTCTTCACATTGCTTCGCAGAATCGCTTTTGTGCAGAAAACAATAACACCTGTTCAGAACGAAAGAAAGCACAGAGCCCCAGATTCTATGTTGTCCTGGAGAGCTTGCAGAGCACTGGGGAAAAGCAGGCAGAGAATTCCCTGCTAGCACCTTCTCTGTGCCTGGGAAACAGAAGTGTTCACATTTCTTCGCAGAATCGCTTTTGTGCAGAAAACAGTAACACTTGTTCAGAACGAAAGAAAGCACAGAGCCCCAGATTCTATGTTGTACTGGAGAGCTTGCAGAGCACTGGGGAAAGGCAGGCAGAGAATTCCCTGCTAGCACCTTCTCTGTGCCTGGGAAGCAGAAGCCTTCACATTGCTTCGCAGAATCGCTTTTGTGCAGAAAACAATAACACCTGTTCAGAACGAAAGAAAGCACAGAGCCCCAGATTTTATGTTGTTCTGGAGAGCTTGCAGAGCACTGGGGAAAGGCAGGCAGAGAATTCCCTGCTAGCACCTTCTCTGTGCCTGGGAAACAGAAGTGTTCACATTGCTTCGCAGAATCGCTTTTGTGCAGAAAACAATAACACTTGTTCAGAACGAAAGAAAGCACAGAGCCCCAGATTTTATGTTGTCCTGGAGAGCTTGCAGAGCACTGGGGAAAGGCAGGCAGAGAATTCCCTGCTAGCACCTTCTCTGTGCCTGTTCACATTGCTTCGCAGAATCGCTTTTGTGCAGAAAACAGTAACACTTGTTCAGACGAAAGAAAGCACAGAGCCCCAGATTTTATGTTGTCCTGGAGAGCTTGCAGAGCACTGGGGAAAGGCAGGCAGAGAATTCCCTGCTAGCACCTTCTCTGTGCCTGTGAAGCAGAAGTGTTCACATTGCTTCGCAGAATCGCTTTTGTGCAGAAAACACTAACACTTGTTCAGAACGAAAGAAAGCACAGAGCCCCAGATTTTATGTTGTCCTGGAGAGCTTGCAGAGCACTGGGGAAAGGCAGGCAGAGAATTCCCTGCTAGCACCTTCTCTGTGCCTGGGAAGCAGAAGTGTTCACATTGCTTCGCAGAATCGCTTTTCTGCAGAAAACAGTAACACTTGTTCAGAACGAAAGAAAGCACAGAGCCCCAGATTTGCTGTTGTCCTGGAGAACTTGCAGAGCACTGGGGAAAGGCAGGCAGAGAATTCCCTGCTAGCACCTTCTCTGTGCCTGGGAAGCAGAAGTCTTCACATTGCTTCGCAGAATCGCTTTTGTGCAGAAAACAATAACACCTGTTCAGAACGAAAGAAAGCACAGAGCCCCAGATTTTATGTTGTCCTGGAGAGCTTGCAGAGCACTGGGGAAAAGCAGGCAGAGAATTCCCTGCTAGCACCTTCTCTGTGCCTGGGAAACAGAAGTGTTCACATTTCTTCGCAGAATCGCTTTTGTGCAGAAAACAGTAACACTTGTTCAGAACGAAAGAAAGCACAGAGCCCCAGATTCTATGTTGTACTGGAGAGCTTGCAGAGCACTGGGGAAAGGCAGGCAGAGAATTCCCTGCTAGCACCTTCTCTGTGCCTGTTCACATTGCTTCGCAGAATCGCTTTTGTGCAGAAAACACTAACACTTGTTCAGAACGAAAGAAAGCACAGAGCCCCAGATTCTATGTTGTCCTGGAGAGCTTGCAGGGCACTGGGGAAAGGCAGGCAGAGAATTCACTGCTAGCACCTTCTCTGTGCCTGGGAAGCAGAAGTGTTCACATTGCTTGGCAGAATCGCTTTTGTGCAGAAAACAGTAACACTTGTTCAGAACAAAAGAAAGCACAGAGCCCCAGATTTTATGTTGTCCTGGAGAGCTTGCAGAGCACTGGGGAAAAGCAGGCAGAGAATTCCCTGCTAGCACCTTCTCTGTACCTGGGAAACAGAAGTGTTCACATTTCTTCGCAGAATCGCTTTTGTGCAGAAAACAGTAACACTTGTTCAGAACGAAAGAAAGCACAGAGCCCCAGATTCTATGTTGTCCTGGAGAGCTTGCAGAGCACTGGGGAAAGGCAGGCAGAGAATTCCCTGCTAGCACCTTCTCTGTGCCTGTTCACATTCCTTCGCAGAATCGCTTTTGTGCAGAAAACAGTAACACTTGTTCAGAACGAAAGAAAGCACAGAGCCCCAGATTTTATGTTGTCCTGGAGAGCTTGCAGAGCACTGGGGAAAGGCAGGCAGAGAATTCCCTGCTAGCACCTTCTCTGTGCCTGGGAAGCAGAAGTGTTCACATTGCTTCGCAGAATCGCTTTTGTGCAGAAAACAATAACACTTGTTCAGAACGAAAGAAAGCACAGAGCCCCAGATTCTATGTTGTCCTGGAGAGCTTGCAGGGCACTGGGGAAAGGCAGGCAGAGAATTCACTGCTAGCACCTTCTCTGTGCCTGGGAAGCAGAAGTGTTCACATTGCTTCGCAGAATCGCTTTTGTGCAGAAAACAGTAACACTTGTTCAGAACAAAAGAAAGCACAGAGCCCCAGATTTTATGTTGTCCTGGAGAGCTTGCAGAGCACTGGGGAAAAGCAGGCAGAGAATTCCCTGCTAGCACCTTCTCTGTGCCTGGGAAGCAGAAGTGTTCACATTCCTTCGCAGAATCGCTTTTGTGCAGAAAACAGTAACACTTGTTCAGAACGAAAGAAAGCACAGAGCCCCAGATTCTATGTTGTCCTGGAGAGCTTGCAGAGCACTGGGGAAAGGCAGGCAGAGAATTCCCTGCTAGCACCTTCTCTGTGCCTGTTCACATTCCTTCGCAGAATCGCTTTTGTGCAGAAAACAGTAACACTTGTTCAGAACGAAAGAAAGCACAGAGCCCCAGATTTTATGTTGTCCTGGAGAGCTTGCAGAGCACTGGGGAAAGGCAGGCAGAGAATTCCCTGCTAGCACCTTCTCTGTGCCTGGGAAGCAGAAGTGTTCACATTGCTTCGCAGAATCGCTTTTGTGCAGAAAACAGTAACACTTGTTCAGAACGAAACAAAGCACAGAGCCCCAGATTTGCTGTTGTGATGGAGAGCTTGCAGAGCACTGGGGAAAGGCAGGCAGAGAATTCCCTGCTAGCACCTTCTATGTGCCTGGGAAGCAGAAGTGTTCACATTCCTTCGCAGAATCGCTTTTGTGCAGAAAACAGTAACACTTGTTCAGAACGAAAGAAAGCACAGAGCCCCAGATTTTATGTTGTCCTGGAGAGCTTGCAGAGCACTGGGGAAAGGCAGGCAGAGAATTCCCTGCTAGCACCTTCTCTGTGCCTGGGAAGCAGAAGCCTTCACATTGCTTCGCAGAATCGCTTTTGTGCAGAAAACAATAACACCTGTTCAGAACGAAAGAAAGCACAGAGCCCCAGATTTTATGTTGTTCTGGAGAGCTTGCAGAGCACTGGGGAAAGGCAGGCAGAGAATTCCCTGCTAGCACCTTCTCTGTGCCTGGGAAACAGAAGTGTTCACATTGCTTCGCAGAATCGCTTTTGTGCAGAAAACAATAACACTTGTTCAGAACGAAAGAAAGCACAGAGCCCCAGATTTTATGTTGTCCTGGAGAGCTTGCAGAGCACTGGGGAAAGGCAGGCAGAGAATTCCCTGCTAGCACCTTCTCTGTGCCTGTTCACATTGCTTCGCAGAATCGCTTTTGTGCAGAAAACAGTAACACTTGTTCAGACGAAAGAAAGCACAGAGCCCCAGATTTTATGTTGTCCTGGAGAGCTTGCAGAGCACTGGGGAAAGGCAGGCAGAGAATTCCCTGCTAGCACCTTCTCTGTGCCTGTTCACATTGCTTCGCAGAATCGCTTTTGTGCAGAAAACAGTAACACTTGTTCAGACGAAAGAAAGCACAGAGCCCCAGATTTTATGTTGTCCTGGAGAGCTTGCAGAGCACTGGGGAAAGGCAGGCAGAGAATTCCCTGCTAGCACCTTCTCTGTGCCTGTGAAGCAGAAGTGTTCACATTGCTTCGCAGAATCGCTTTTGTGCAGAAAACACTAACACTTGTTCAGAACGAAAGAAAGCACAGAGCCCCAGATTCTATGTTGTCCTGGAGAGCTTGCAGGGCACTGGGGAAAGGCAGGCAGAGAATTCACTGCTAGCACCTTCTCTGTGCCTGGGAAGCAGAAGTGTTCACATTGCTTCGCAGAATCGCTTTTGTGCAGAAAACAGTAACACTTGTTCAGAACAAAAGAAAGCACAGAGCCCCAGATTTTATGTTGTCCTGGAGAGCTTGCAGAGCACTGGGGAAAAGCAGGCAGAGAATTCCCTGCTAGCACCTTCTCTGTGCCTGGGAAGCAGAAGTGTTCACATGGCTTCGCAGAATCGCTTTTGTGCAGAAAACACTAACACTTGTTCAGAACGAAAGAAAGCACAGAGCCCCAGATTCTATGTTGTCCTGGAGAGCTTGCAGAGCACTGGGGAAAGGCAGGCAGAGAATTCCCTGCTAGCACCTTCTCTGTGCCTGTTCACATTCCTTCGCAGAATCGCTTTTGTGCAGAAAACAGTAACACTTGTTCAGAACGAAAGAAAGCACAGAGCCCCAGATTTTATGTTGTCCTGGAGAGCTTGCAGAGCACTGGGGAAAGGCAGGCAGAGAATTCCCTGCTAGCACCTTCTCTGTGCCTGGGAAGCAGAAGTGTTCACATTGCTTCGCAGAATCGCTTTTGTGCAGAAAACAATAACACTTGTTCAGAACGAAAGAAAGCACAGAGCCCCAGATTCTATGTTGTCCTGGAGAGCTTGCAGGGCACTGGGGAAAGGCAGGCAGAGAATTCACTGCTAGCACCTTCTCTGTGCCTGGGAAGCAGAAGTGTTCACATTGCTTCGCAGAATCGCTTTTGTGCAGAAAACAGTAACACTTGTTCAGAACAAAAGAAAGCACAGAGCCCCAGATTTTATGTTGTCCTGGAGAGCTTGCAGAGCACTGGGGAAAAGCAGGCAGAGAATTCCCTGCTAGCACCTTCTCTGTGCCTGGGAAGCAGAAGTGTTCACATTCCTTCGCAGAATCGCTTTTGTGCAGAAAACAGTAACACTTGTTCAGAACGAAAGAAAGCACAGAGCCCCAGATTCTATGTTGTCCTGGAGAGCTTGCAGAGCACTGGGGAAAGGCAGGCAGAGAATTCCCTGCTAGCACCTTCTCTGTGCCTGTTCACATTCCTTCGCAGAATCGCTTTTGTGCAGAAAACAGTAACACTTGTTCAGAACGAAAGAAAGCACAGAGCCCCAGATTTTATGTTGTCCTGGAGAGCTTGCAGAGCACTGGGGAAAGGCAGGCAGAGAATTCCCTGCTAGCACCTTCTCTGTGCCTGGGAAGCAGAAGTGTTCACATTGCTTCGCAGAATCGCTTTTGTGCAGAAAACAGTAACACTTGTTCAGAACGAAACAAAGCACAGAGCCCCAGATTTGCTGTTGTGATGGAGAGCTTGCAGAGCACTGGGGAAAGGCAGGCAGAGAATTCCCTGCTAGCACCTTCTATGTGCCTGGGAAGCAGAAGTGTTCACATTCCTTCGCAGAATCGCTTTTGTGCAGAAAACAGTAACACTTGTTCAGAACGAAAGAAAGCACAGAGCCCCAGATTTTATGTTGTCCTGGAGAGCTTGCAGAGCACTGGGGAAAGGCAGGCAGAGAATTCCCTGCTAGCACCTTCTCTGTGCCTGGGAAGCAGAAGCCTTCACATTGCTTCGCAGAATCGCTTTTGTGCAGAAAACAATAACACCTGTTCAGAACGAAAGAAAGCACAGAGCCCCAGATTTTATGTTGTTCTGGAGAGCTTGCAGAGCACTGGGGAAAGGCAGGCAGAGAATTCCCTGCTAGCACCTTCTCTGTGCCTGGGAAACAGAAGTGTTCACATTGCTTCGCAGAATCGCTTTTGTGCAGAAAACAATAACACTTGTTCAGAACGAAAGAAAGCACAGAGCCCCAGATTTTATGTTGTCCTGGAGAGCTTGCAGAGCACTGGGGAAAGGCAGGCAGAGAATTCCCTGCTAGCACCTTCTCTGTGCCTGTTCACATTGCTTCGCAGAATCGCTTTTGTGCAGAAAACAGTAACACTTGTTCAGACGAAAGAAAGCACAGAGCCCCAGATTTTATGTTGTCCTGGAGAGCTTGCAGAGCACTGGGGAAAGGCAGGCAGAGAATTCCCTGCTAGCACCTTCTCTGTGCCTGTTCACATTGCTTCGCAGAATCGCTTTTGTGCAGAAAACAGTAACACTTGTTCAGACGAAAGAAAGCACAGAGCCCCAGATTTTATGTTGTCCTGGAGAGCTTGCAGAGCACTGGGGAAAGGCAGGCAGAGAATTCCCTGCTAGCACCTTCTCTGTGCCTGTGAAGCAGAAGTGTTCACATTGCTTCGCAGAATCGCTTTTGTGCAGAAAACACTAACACTTGTTCAGAACGAAAGAAAGCACAGAGCCCCAGATTCTATGTTGTCCTGGAGAGCTTGCAGGGCACTGGGGAAAGGCAGGCAGAGAATTCACTGCTAGCACCTTCTCTGTGCCTGGGAAGCAGAAGTGTTCACATTGCTTCGCAGAATCGCTTTTGTGCAGAAAACAGTAACACTTGTTCAGAACAAAAGAAAGCACAGAGCCCCAGATTTTATGTTGTCCTGGAGAGCTTGCAGAGCACTGGGGAAAAGCAGGCAGAGAATTCCCTGCTAGCACCTTCTCTGTGCCTGGGAAGCAGAAGTGTTCACATGGCTTCGCAGAATCGCTTTTGTGCAGAAAACACTAACACTTGTTCAGAACGAAAGAAAGCACAGAGCCCCAGATTCTATGTTGTCCTGGAGAGCTTGCAGAGCACTGGGGAAAGGCAGGCAGAGAATTCCCTGCTAGCACCTTCTCTGTGCCTGTTCACATTCCTTCGCAGAATCGCTTTTGTGCAGAAAACAGTAACACTTGTTCAGAACGAAAGAAAGCACAGAGCCCCAGATTTTATGTTGTCCTGGAGAGCTTGCAGAGCACTGGGGAAAGGCAGGCAGAGAATTCCCTGCTAGCACCTTCTCTGTGCCTGGGAAGCAGAAGTGTTCACATTGCTTCGCAGAATCGCTTTTGTGCAGAAAACAGTAACACTTGTTCAGAACGAAACAAAGCACAGAGCCCCAGATTTGCTGTTGTGATGGAGAGCTTGCAGAGCACTGGGGAAAGGCAGGCAGAGAATTCCCTGCTAGCACCTTCTATGTGCCTGGGAAGCAGAAGTGTTCACATTCCTTCGCAGAATCGCTTTTGTGCAGAAAACAGTAACACTTGTTCAGAACGAAAGAAAGCACAGAGCCCCAGATTTTATGTTGTCCTGGAGAGCTTGCAGAGCACTGGGGAAAGGCAGGCAGAGAATTCCCTGCTAGCACCTTCTCTGTGCCTGGGAAGCAGAAGCCTTCACATTGCTTCGCAGAATCGCTTTTGTGCAGAAAACAATAACACCTGTTCAGAACGAAAGAAAGCACAGAGCCCCAGATTTTATGTTGTTCTGGAGAGCTTGCAGAGCACTGGGGAAAGGCAGGCAGAGAATTCCCTGCTAGCACCTTCTCTGTGCCTGGGAAACAGAAGTGTTCACATTGCTTCGCAGAATCGCTTTTGTGCAGAAAACAATAACACTTGTTCAGAACGAAAGAAAGCACAGAGCCCCAGATTTTATGTTGTCCTGGAGAGCTTGCAGAGCACTGGGGAAAGGCAGGCAGAGAATTCCCTGCTAGCACCTTCTCTGTGCCTGTTCACATTGCTTCGCAGAATCGCTTTTGTGCAGAAAACAGTAACACTTGTTCAGACGAAAGAAAGCACAGAGCCCCAGATTTTATGTTGTCCTGGAGAGCTTGCAGAGCACTGGGGAAAGGCAGGCAGAGAATTCCCTGCTAGCACCTTCTCTGTGCCTGGGAAGCAGAAGTGTTCACATTGCTTCGCAGAATCGCTTTTGTGCAGAAAACAATAACACTTGTTCAGAACGAAAGAAAGCACAGAGCCCCAGATTCTATGTTGTCCTGGAGAGCTTGCAGGGCACTGGGGAAAGGCAGGCAGAGAATTCACTGCTAGCACCTTCTCTGTGCCTGGGAAGCAGAAGTGTTCACATTGCTTGGCAGAATCGCTTTTGTGCAGAAAACAGTAACACTTGTTCAGAACAAAAGAAAGCACAGAGCCCCAGATTTTATGTTGTCCTGGAGAGCTTGCAGAGCACTGGGGAAAAGCAGGCAGAGAATTCCCTGCTAGCACCTTCTCTGTACCTGGGAAACAGAAGTGTTCACATTTCTTCGCAGAATCGCTTTTGTGCAGAAAACAGTAACACTTGTTCAGAACGAAAGAAAGCACAGAGCCCCAGATTCTATGTTGTCCTGGAGAGCTTGCAGAGCACTGGGGAAAGGCAGGCAGAGAATTCCCTGCTAGCACCTTCTCTGTGCCTGTTCACATTCCTTCGCAGAATCGCTTTTGTGCAGAAAACAGTAACACTTGTTCAGAACGAAAGAAAGCACAGAGCCCCAGATTTTATGTTGTCCTGGAGAGCTTGCAGAGCACTGGGGAAAGGCAGGCAGAGAATTCCCTGCTAGCACCTTCTCTGTGCCTGGGAAGCAGAAGTGTTCACATTGCTTCGCAGAATCGCTTTTGTGCAGAAAACAGTAACACTTGTTCAGAACGAAACAAAGCACAGAGCCCCAGATTTGCTGTTGTGATGGAGAGCTTGCAGAGCACTGGGGAAAGGCAGGCAGAGAATTCCCTGCTAGCACCTTCTATGTGCCTGGGAAGCAGAAGTGTTCACATTCCTTCGCAGAATCGCTTTTGTGCAGAAAACAGTAACACTTGTTCAGAACGAAAGAAAGCACAGAGCCCCAGATTTTATGTTGTCCTGGAGAGCTTGCAGAGCACTGGGGAAAGGCAGGCAGAGAATTCCCTGCTAGCACCTTCTCTGTGCCTGGGAAGCAGAAGCCTTCACATTGCTTCGCAGAATCGCTTTTGTGCAGAAAACAATAACACCTGTTCAGAACGAAAGAAAGCACAGAGCCCCAGATTTTATGTTGTTCTGGAGAGCTTGCAGAGCACTGGGGAAAGGCAGGCAGAGAATTCCCTGCTAGCACCTTCTCTGTGCCTGGGAAACAGAAGTGTTCACATTGCTTCGCAGAATCGCTTTTGTGCAGAAAACAATAACACTTGTTCAGAACGAAAGAAAGCACAGAGCCCCAGATTTTATGTTGTCCTGGAGAGCTTGCAGAGCACTGGGGAAAGGCAGGCAGAGAATTCCCTGCTAGCACCTTCTCTGTGCCTGTTCACATTGCTTCGCAGAATCGCTTTTGTGCAGAAAACAGTAACACTTGTTCAGACGAAAGAAAGCACAGAGCCCCAGATTTTATGTTGTCCTGGAGAGCTTGCAGAGCACTGGGGAAAGGCAGGCAGAGAATTCCCTGCTAGCACCTTCTCTGTGCCTGTTCACATTGCTTCGCAGAATCGCTTTTGTGCAGAAAACAGTAACACTTGTTCAGACGAAAGAAAGCACAGAGCCCCAGATTTTATGTTGTCCTGGAGAGCTTGCAGAGCACTGGGGAAAGGCAGGCAGAGAATTCCCTGCTAGCACCTTCTCTGTGCCTGTGAAGCAGAAGTGTTCACATTGCTTCGCAGAATCGCTTTTGTGCAGAAAACACTAACACTTGTTCAGAACGAAAGAAAGCACAGAGCCCCAGATTCTATGTTGTCCTGGAGAGCTTGCAGGGCACTGGGGAAAGGCAGGCAGAGAATTCACTGCTAGCACCTTCTCTGTGCCTGGGAAGCAGAAGTGTTCACATTGCTTCGCAGAATCGCTTTTGTGCAGAAAACAGTAACACTTGTTCAGAACAAAAGAAAGCACAGAGCCCCAGATTTTATGTTGTCCTGGAGAGCTTGCAGAGCACTGGGGAAAAGCAGGCAGAGAATTCCCTGCTAGCACCTTCTCTGTGCCTGGGAAGCAGAAGTGTTCACATGGCTTCGCAGAATCGCTTTTGTGCAGAAAACACTAACACTTGTTCAGAACGAAAGAAAGCACAGAGCCCCAGATTCTATGTTGTCCTGGAGAGCTTGCAGAGCACTGGGGAAAGGCAGGCAGAGAATTCCCTGCTAGCACCTTCTCTGTGCCTGTTCACATTCCTTCGCAGAATCGCTTTTGTGCAGAAAACAGTAACACTTGTTCAGAACGAAAGAAAGCACAGAGCCCCAGATTTTATGTTGTCCTGGAGAGCTTGCAGAGCACTGGGGAAAGGCAGGCAGAGAATTCCCTGCTAGCACCTTCTCTGTGCCTGGGAAGCAGAAGTGTTCACATTGCTTCGCAGAATCGCTTTTGTGCAGAAAACAGTAACACTTGTTCAGAACGAAACAAAGCACAGAGCCCCAGATTTGCTGTTGTGATGGAGAGCTTGCAGAGCACTGGGGAAAGGCAGGCAGAGAATTCCCTGCTAGCACCTTCTATGTGCCTGGGAAGCAGAAGTGTTCACATTCCTTCGCAGAATCGCTTTTGTGCAGAAAACAGTAACACTTGTTCAGAACGAAAGAAAGCACAGAGCCCCAGATTTTATGTTGTCCTGGAGAGCTTGCAGAGCACTGGGGAAAGGCAGGCAGAGAATTCCCTGCTAGCACCTTCTCTGTGCCTGGGAAGCAGAAGCCTTCACATTGCTTCGCAGAATCGCTTTTGTGCAGAAAACAATAACACCTGTTCAGAACGAAAGAAAGCACAGAGCCCCAGATTTTATGTTGTTCTGGAGAGCTTGCAGAGCACTGGGGAAAGGCAGGCAGAGAATTCCCTGCTAGCACCTTCTCTGTGCCTGGGAAACAGAAGTGTTCACATTGCTTCGCAGAATCGCTTTTGTGCAGAAAACAATAACACTTGTTCAGAACGAAAGAAAGCACAGAGCCCCAGATTTTATGTTGTCCTGGAGAGCTTGCAGAGCACTGGGGAAAGGCAGGCAGAGAATTCCCTGCTAGCACCTTCTCTGTGCCTGTTCACATTGCTTCGCAGAATCGCTTTTGTGCAGAAAACAGTAACACTTGTTCAGACGAAAGAAAGCACAGAGCCCCAGATTTTATGTTGTCCTGGAGAGCTTGCAGAGCACTGGGGAAAGGCAGGCAGAGAATTCCCTGCTAGCACCTTCTCTGTGCCTGGGAAGCAGAAGTGTTCACATTGCTTCGCAGAATCGCTTTTGTGCAGAAAACAATAACACTTGTTCAGAACGAAAGAAAGCACAGAGCCCCAGATTCTATGTTGTCCTGGAGAGCTTGCAGGGCACTGGGGAAAGGCAGGCAGAGAATTCACTGCTAGCACCTTCTCTGTGCCTGGGAAGCAGAAGTGTTCACATTGCTTGGCAGAATCGCTTTTGTGCAGAAAACAGTAACACTTGTTCAGAACAAAAGAAAGCACAGAGCCCCAGATTTTATGTTGTCCTGGAGAGCTTGCAGAGCACTGGGGAAAAGCAGGCAGAGAATTCCCTGCTAGCACCTTCTCTGTACCTGGGAAACAGAAGTGTTCACATTTCTTCGCAGAATCGCTTTTGTGCAGAAAACAGTAACACTTGTTCAGAACGAAAGAAAGCACAGAGCCCCAGATTCTATGTTGTCCTGGAGAGCTTGCAGAGCACTGGGGAAAGGCAGGCAGAGAATTCCCTGCTAGCACCTTCTCTGTGCCTGTTCACATTCCTTCGCAGAATCGCTTTTGTGCAGAAAACAGTAACACTTGTTCAGAACGAAAGAAAGCACAGAGCCCCAGATTTTATGTTGTCCTGGAGAGCTTGCAGAGCACTGGGGAAAGGCAGGCAGAGAATTCCCTGCTAGCACCTTCTCTGTGCCTGGGAAGCAGAAGTGTTCACATTGCTTCGCAGAATCGCTTTTGTGCAGAAAACAATAACACTTGTTCAGAACGAAAGAAAGCACAGAGCCCCAGATTCTATGTTGTCCTGGAGAGCTTGCAGGGCACTGGGGAAAGGCAGGCAGAGAATTCACTGCTAGCACCTTCTCTGTGCCTGGGAAGCAGAAGTGTTCACATTGCTTCGCAGAATCGCTTTTGTGCAGAAAACAGTAACACTTGTTCAGAACAAAAGAAAGCACAGAGCCCCAGATTTTATGTTGTCCTGGAGAGCTTGCAGAGCACTGGGGAAAAGCAGGCAGAGAATTCCCTGCTAGCACCTTCTCTGTGCCTGGGAAGCAGAAGTGTTCACATGGCTTCGCAGAATCGCTTTTGTGCAGAAAACACTAACACTTGTTCAGAACGAAAGAAAGCACAGAGCCCCAGATTCTATGTTGTCCTGGAGAGCTTGCAGAGCACTGGGGAAAGGCAGGCAGAGAATTCCCTGCTAGCACCTTCTCTGTGCCTGTTCACATTCCTTCGCAGAATCGCTTTTGTGCAGAAAACAGTAACACTTGTTCAGAACGAAAGAAAGCACAGAGCCCCAGATTTTATGTTGTCCTGGAGAGCTTGCAGAGCACTGGGGAAAGGCAGGCAGAGAATTCCCTGCTAGCACCTTCTCTGTGCCTGGGAAGCAGAAGTGTTCACATTGCTTCGCAGAATCGCTTTTGTGCAGAAAACAGTAACACTTGTTCAGAACGAAACAAAGCACAGAGCCCCAGATTTGCTGTTGTGATGGAGAGCTTGCAGAGCACTGGGGAAAGGCAGGCAGAGAATTCCCTGCTAGCACCTTCTATGTGCCTGGGAAGCAGAAGTGTTCACATTCCTTCGCAGAATCGCTTTTGTGCAGAAAACAGTAACACTTGTTCAGAACGAAAGAAAGCACAGAGCCCCAGATTTTATGTTGTCCTGGAGAGCTTGCAGAGCACTGGGGAAAGGCAGGCAGAGAATTCCCTGCTAGCACCTTCTCTGTGCCTGGGAAGCAGAAGCCTTCACATTGCTTCGCAGAATCGCTTTTGTGCAGAAAACAATAACACCTGTTCAGAACGAAAGAAAGCACAGAGCCCCAGATTTTATGTTGTTCTGGAGAGCTTGCAGAGCACTGGGGAAAGGCAGGCAGAGAATTCCCTGCTAGCACCTTCTCTGTGCCTGGGAAGCAGAAGCCTTCACATTGCTTCGCAGAATCGCTTTTGTGCAGAAAACAATAACACCTGTTCAGAACGAAAGAAAGCACAGAGCCCCAGATTTTATGTTGTTCTGGAGAGCTTGCAGAGCACTGGGGAAAGGCAGGCAGAGAATTCCCTGCTAGCACCTTCTCTGTACCTGGGAAACAGAAGTGTTCACATTGCTTCGCAGAATCGCTTTTGTGCAGAAAACAGTAACACTTGTTCAGAACGAAACAAAGCACAGAGCCCCAGATTTGCTGTTGTGATGGAGAGCTTGCAGAGCACTGGGGAAAGGCAGGCAGAGAATTCCCTGCTAGCACCTTCTCTGTGCCTGGGAAGCAGAAGCCTTCACATTGCTTCGCAGAATCGCTTTTGTGCAGAAAACAATAACACCTGTTCAGAACGAAAGAAAGCACAGAGCCCCAGATTTTATGTTGTTCTGGAGAGCTTGCAGAGCACTGGGGAAAGGCAGGCAGAGAATTCCCTGCTAGCACCTTCTCTGTACCTGGGAAACAGAAGTGTTCACATTGCTTCGCAGAATCGCTTTTGTGCAGAAAACAGTAACACTTGTTCAGAACGAAACAAAGCACAGAGCCCCAGATTTGCTGTTGTGATGGAGAGCTTGCAGAGCACTGGGGAAAGGCAGGCAGAGAATTCCCTGCTAGCACCTTCTCTGTGCCTGTTCACATTCCTTCGCAGAATCGCTTTTGTGCAGAAAACAGTAACACTTGTTCAGAACGAAAGAAAGCACAGAGCCCCAGATTTTATGTTGTCCTGGAGAGCTTGCAGAGCACTGGGGAAAGGCAGGCAGAGAATTCCCTGCTAGCACCTTCTCTGTGCCTGGGAAGCAGAAGTGTTCACATTGCTTCGCAGAATCGCTTTTGTGCAGAAAACAATAACACTTGTTCAGAACGAAAGAAAGCACAGAGCCCCAGATTCTATGTTGTCCTGGAGAGCTTGCAGAGCACTGGGGAAAGGCAGGCAGAGAATTCACTGCTAGCACCTTCTCTGTGCCTGGGAAGCAGAAGTGTTCACATTGCTTCGCAGAATCGCTTTTGTGCAGAAAACAGTAACACTTGTTCAGAACAAAAGAAAGCACAGAGCCCCAGATTTTATGTTGTCCTGGAGAGCTTGCAGAGCACTGGGGAAAAGCAGGCAGAGAATTCCCTGCTAGCACCTTCTCTGTGCCTGGGAAGCAGAAGTGTTCACATGGCTTCGCAGAATCGCTTTTGTGCAGAAAACACTAACACTTGTTCAGAACGAAAGAAAGCACAGAGCCCCAGATTCTATGTTGTCCTGGAGAGCTTGCAGAGCACTGGGGAAAGGCAGGCAGAGAATTCCCTGCTAGCACCTTCTCTGTGCCTGTTCACATTCCTTCGCAGAATCGCTTTTGTGCAGAAAACAGTAACACTTGTTCAGAACGAAAGAAAGCACAGAGCCCCAGATTCTATGTTGTCCTGGAGAGCTTGCAGAGCACTGGGGAAAGGCAGGCAGAGAATTCCCTGCTAGCACCTTCTCTGTGCCTGTTCACATTCCTTCGCAGAATCGCTTTTGTGCAGAAAACAGTAACACTTGTTCAGAACGAAAGAAAGCACAGAGCCCCAGATTTTATGTTGTCCTGGAGAGCTTGCAGAGCACTGGGGAAAGGCAGGCAGAGAATTCCCTGCTAGCACCTTCTCTGTGCCTGGGAAGCAGAAGTGTTCACATTGCTTCGCAGAATCGCTTTTGTGCAGAAAACAATAACACTTGTTCAGAACGAAAGAAAGCACAGAGCCCCAGATTCTATGTTGTCCTGGAGAGCTTGCAGGGCACTGGGGAAAGGCAGGCAGAGAATTCACTGCTAGCACCTTCTCTGTGCCTGGGAAGCAGAAGTGTTCACATTGCTTCGCAGAATCGCTTTTGTGCAGAAAACAGTAACACTTGTTCAGAACGAAACAAAGCACAGAGCCCCAGATTTGCTGTTGTGATGGAGAGCTTGCAGAGCACTGGGGAAAGGCAGGCAGAGAATTCCCTGCTAGCACCTTCTCTGTGCCTGGGAAGCAGAAGCCTTCACATTGCTTCGCAGAATCGCTTTTGTGCAGAAAACAATAACACCTGTTCAGAACGAAAGAAAGCACAGAGCCCCAGATTTTATGTTGTTCTGGAGAGCTTGCAGAGCACTGGGGAAAGGCAGGCAGAGAATTCCCTGCTAGCACCTTCTCTGTGCCTGGGAAACAGAAGTGTTCACATTGCTTCGCAGAATCGCTTTTGTGCAGAAAACAATAACACTTGTTCAGAACGAAAGAAAGCACAGAGCCCCAGATTTTATGTTGTCCTGGAGAGCTTGCAGAGCACTGGGGAAAGGC
Organism: Strix uralensis; assembly: GCF_047716275.1. NCBI lineage: Eukaryota > Metazoa > Chordata > Aves > Strigiformes > Strigidae > Strix > Strix uralensis. The sequence continues at coordinate 9,166,249 of NC_133973.1, forward strand.
AGGCAGAGAATTCCCTGCTAGCACCTTCTCTGTGCCTGTTCACATTGCTTCGCAGAATCGCTTTTGTGCAGAAAACAGTAACACTTGTTCAGACGAAAGAAAGCACAGAGCCCCAGATTTGCTGTTGTCCTGGAGAGCTTGCAGAGCACTGGGGAAAGGCAGGCAGAGAATTCCCTGCTAGCACCTTCTCTGTGCCTGTTCACATTGCTTCGCAGAATCGCTTTTGTGCAGAAAACAGTAACACTTGTTCAGACGAAAGAAAGCACAGAGCCCCAGATTTTATGTTGTCCTGGAGAGCTTGCAGAGCACTGGGGAAAGGCAGGCAGAGAATTCCCTGCTAGCACCTTCTCTGTGCCTGTGAAGCAGAAGTGTTCACATTGCTTCGCAGAATCGCTTTTGTGCAGAAAACACTAACACTTGTTCAGAACGAAAGAAAGCACAGAGCCCCAGATTTTATGTTGTCCTGGAGAGCTTGCAGAGCACTGGGGAAAGGCAGGCAGAGAATTCCCTGCTAGCACCTTCTCTGTGCCTGGGAAGCAGAAGTGTTCACATTGCTTCGCAGAATCGCTTTTCTGCAGAAAACAGTAACACTTGTTCAGAACGAAAGAAAGCACAGAGCCCCAGATTTGCTGTTGTCCTGGAGAACTTGCAGAGCACTGGGGAAAGGCAGGCAGAGAATTCCCTGCTAGCACCTTCTCTGTGCCTGGGAAGCAGAAGTCTTCACATTGCTTCGCAGAATCGCTTTTGTGCAGAAAACAATAACACCTGTTCAGAACGAAAGAAAGCACAGAGCCCCAGATTTTATGTTGTCCTGGAGAGCTTGCAGAGCACTGGGGAAAAGCAGGCAGAGAATTCCCTGCTAGCACCTTCTCTGTGCCTGGGAAACAGAAGTGTTCACATTTCTTCGCAGAATCGCTTTTGTGCAGAAAACAGTAACACTTGTTCAGAACGAAAGAAAGCACAGAGCCCCAGATTCTATGTTGTACTGGAGAGCTTTCAGAGCACTGGGGAAAGGCAGGCAGAGAATTCCCTGCTAGCACCTTCTCTGTGCCTGTTCACATTGCTTCGCAGAATCGCTTTTGTGCAGAAAACAGTAACACTTGTTCAGACGAAAGAAAGCACAGAGCCCCAGATTTTATGTTGTCCTGGAGAGCTTGCAGAGCACTGGGGAAAGGCAGGCAGAGAATTCCCTGCTAGCACCTTCTCTGTGCCTGGGAAGCAGAAGTGTTCACATTGCTTCGCAGAATCGCTTTTGTGCAGAAAACAATAACACTTGTTCAGAACGAAAGAAAGCACAGAGCCCCAGATTCTATGTTGTCCTGGAGAGCTTGCAGGGCACTGGGGAAAGGCAGGCAGAGAATTCACTGCTAGCACCTTCTCTGTGCCTGGGAAGCAGAAGTGTTCACATTGCTTGGCAGAATCGCTTTTGTGCAGAAAACAGTAACACTTGTTCAGAACAAAAGAAAGCACAGAGCCCCAGATTTTATGTTGTCCTGGAGAGCTTGCAGAGCACTGGGGAAAAGCAGGCAGAGAATTCCCTGCTAGCACCTTCTCTGTACCTGGGAAACAGAAGTGTTCACATTTCTTCGCAGAATCGCTTTTGTGCAGAAAACAGTAACACTTGTTCAGAACGAAAGAAAGCACAGAGCCCCAGATTCTATGTTGTCCTGGAGAGCTTGCAGAGCACTGGGGAAAGGCAGGCAGAGAATTCCCTGCTAGCACCTTCTCTGTGCCTGTTCACATTCCTTCGCAGAATCGCTTTTGTGCAGAAAACAGTAACACTTGTTCAGAACGAAAGAAAGCACAGAGCCCCAGATTTTATGTTGTCCTGGAGAGCTTGCAGAGCACTGGGGAAAGGCAGGCAGAGAATTCCCTGCTAGCACCTTCTCTGTGCCTGGGAAGCAGAAGTCTTCACATTGCTTCGCAGAATCGCTTTTGTGCAGAAAACAATAACACCTGTTCAGAACGAAAGAAAGCACAGAGCCCCAGATTTTATGTTGTCCTGGAGAGCTTGCAGAGCACTGGGGAAAAGCAGGCAGAGAATTCCCTGCTAGCACCTTCTCTGTGCCTGGGAAACAGAAGTGTTCACATTTCTTCGCAGAATCGCTTTTGTGCAGAAAACAGTAACACTTGTTCAGAACGAAAGAAAGCACAGAGCCCCAGATTCTATGTTGTACTGGAGAGCTTGCAGAGCACTGGGGAAAGGCAGGCAGAGAATTCCCTGCTAGCACCTTCTCTGTGCCTGTTCACATTGCTTCGCAGAATCGCTTTTGTGCAGAAAACACTAACACTTGTTCAGAACGAAAGAAAGCACAGAGCCCCAGATTCTATGTTGTCCTGGAGAGCTTGCAGGGCACTGGGGAAAGGCAGGCAGAGAATTCACTGCTAGCACCTTCTCTGTGCCTGGGAAGCAGAAGTGTTCACATTGCTTGGCAGAATCGCTTTTGTGCAGAAAACAGTAACACTTGTTCAGAACAAAAGAAAGCACAGAGCCCCAGATTTTATGTTGTCCTGGAGAGCTTGCAGAGCACTGGGGAAAAGCAGGCAGAGAATTCCCTGCTAGCACCTTCTCTGTACCTGGGAAACAGAAGTGTTCACATTTCTTCGCAGAATCGCTTTTGTGCAGAAAACAGTAACACTTGTTCAGAACGAAAGAAAGCACAGAGCCCCAGATTCTATGTTGTCCTGGAGAGCTTGCAGAGCACTGGGGAAAGGCAGGCAGAGAATTCCCTGCTAGCACCTTCTCTGTGCCTGTTCACATTCCTTCGCAGAATCGCTTTTGTGCAGAAAACAGTAACACTTGTTCAGAACGAAAGAAAGCACAGAGCCCCAGATTTTATGTTGTCCTGGAGAGCTTGCAGAGCACTGGGGAAAGGCAGGCAGAGAATTCCCTGCTAGCACCTTCTCTGTGCCTGGGAAGCAGAAGTGTTCACATTGCTTCGCAGAATCGCTTTTGTGCAGAAAACAATAACACTTGTTCAGAACGAAAGAAAGCACAGAGCCCCAGATTCTATGTTGTCCTGGAGAGCTTGCAGGGCACTGGGGAAAGGCAGGCAGAGAATTCACTGCTAGCACCTTCTCTGTGCCTGGGAAGCAGAAGTGTTCACATTGCTTCGCAGAATCGCTTTTGTGCAGAAAACAGTAACACTTGTTCAGAACAAAAGAAAGCACAGAGCCCCAGATTTTATGTTGTCCTGGAGAGCTTGCAGAGCACTGGGGAAAAGCAGGCAGAGAATTCCCTGCTAGCACCTTCTCTGTGCCTGGGAAGCAGAAGTGTTCACATGGCTTCGCAGAATCGCTTTTGTGCAGAAAACACTAACACTTGTTCAGAACGAAAGAAAGCACAGAGCCCCAGATTCTATGTTGTCCTGGAGAGCTTGCAGAGCACTGGGGAAAGGCAGGCAGAGAATTCCCTGCTAGCACCTTCTCTGTGCCTGTTCACATTCCTTCGCAGAATCGCTTTTGTGCAGAAAACAGTAACACTTGTTCAGAACGAAAGAAAGCACAGAGCCCCAGATTTTATGTTGTCCTGGAGAGCTTGCAGAGCACTGGGGAAAGGCAGGCAGAGAATTCCCTGCTAGCACCTTCTCTGTGCCTGGGAAGCAGAAGTGTTCACATTGCTTCGCAGAATCGCTTTTGTGCAGAAAACAGTAACACTTGTTCAGAACGAAACAAAGCACAGAGCCCCAGATTTGCTGTTGTGATGGAGAGCTTGCAGAGCACTGGGGAAAGGCAGGCAGAGAATTCCCTGCTAGCACCTTCTATGTGCCTGGGAAGCAGAAGTGTTCACATTCCTTCGCAGAATCGCTTTTGTGCAGAAAACAGTAACACTTGTTCAGAACGAAAGAAAGCACAGAGCCCCAGATTTTATGTTGTCCTGGAGAGCTTGCAGAGCACTGGGGAAAGGCAGGCAGAGAATTCCCTGCTAGCACCTTCTCTGTGCCTGGGAAGCAGAAGCCTTCACATTGCTTCGCAGAATCGCTTTTGTGCAGAAAACAATAACACCTGTTCAGAACGAAAGAAAGCACAGAGCCCCAGATTTTATGTTGTTCTGGAGAGCTTGCAGAGCACTGGGGAAAGGCAGGCAGAGAATTCCCTGCTAGCACCTTCTCTGTGCCTGGGAAACAGAAGTGTTCACATTGCTTCGCAGAATCGCTTTTGTGCAGAAAACAATAACACTTGTTCAGAACGAAAGAAAGCACAGAGCCCCAGATTTTATGTTGTCCTGGAGAGCTTGCAGAGCACTGGGGAAAGGCAGGCAGAGAATTCCCTGCTAGCACCTTCTCTGTGCCTGTTCACATTGCTTCGCAGAATCGCTTTTGTGCAGAAAACAGTAACACTTGTTCAGACGAAAGAAAGCACAGAGCCCCAGATTTTATGTTGTCCTGGAGAGCTTGCAGAGCACTGGGGAAAGGCAGGCAGAGAATTCCCTGCTAGCACCTTCTCTGTGCCTGTTCACATTGCTTCGCAGAATCGCTTTTGTGCAGAAAACAGTAACACTTGTTCAGACGAAAGAAAGCACAGAGCCCCAGATTTTATGTTGTCCTGGAGAGCTTGCAGAGCACTGGGGAAAGGCAGGCAGAGAATTCCCTGCTAGCACCTTCTCTGTGCCTGTGAAGCAGAAGTGTTCACATTGCTTCGCAGAATCGCTTTTGTGCAGAAAACACTAACACTTGTTCAGAACGAAAGAAAGCACAGAGCCCCAGATTTTATGTTGTCCTGGAGAGCTTGCAGAGCACTGGGGAAAGGCAGGCAGAGAATTCCCTGCTAGCACCTTCTCTGTGCCTGGGAAGCAGAAGTCTTCACATTGCTTCGCAGAATCGCTTTTGTGCAGAAAACAATAACACCTGTTCAGAACGAAAGAAAGCACAGAGCCCCAGATTTTATGTTGTCCTGGAGAGCTTGCAGAGCACTGGGGAAAAGCAGGCAGAGAATTCCCTGCTAGCACCTTCTCTGTGCCTGGGAAACAGAAGTGTTCACATTTCTTCGCAGAATCGCTTTTGTGCAGAAAACAGTAACACTTGTTCAGAACGAAAGAAAGCACAGAGCCCCAGATTCTATGTTGTACTGGAGAGCTTTCAGAGCACTGGGGAAAGGCAGGCAGAGAATTCCCTGCTAGCACCTTCTCTGTGCCTGTTCACATTGCTTCGCAGAATCGCTTTTGTGCAGAAAACAGTAACACTTGTTCAGACGAAAGAAAGCACAGAGCCCCAGATTTTATGTTGTCCTGGAGAGCTTGCAGAGCACTGGGGAAAGGCAGGCAGAGAATTCCCTGCTAGCACCTTCTCTGTGCCTGGGAAGCAGAAGTGTTCACATTGCTTCGCAGAATCGCTTTTGTGCAGAAAACAATAACACTTGTTCAGAACGAAAGAAAGCACAGAGCCCCAGATTCTATGTTGTCCTGGAGAGCTTGCAGGGCACTGGGGAAAGGCAGGCAGAGAATTCACTGCTAGCACCTTCTCTGTGCCTGGGAAGCAGAAGTGTTCACATTGCTTGGCAGAATCGCTTTTGTGCAGAAAACAGTAACACTTGTTCAGAACAAAAGAAAGCACAGAGCCCCAGATTTTATGTTGTCCTGGAGAGCTTGCAGAGCACTGGGGAAAAGCAGGCAGAGAATTCCCTGCTAGCACCTTCTCTGTACCTGGGAAACAGAAGTGTTCACATTTCTTCGCAGAATCGCTTTTGTGCAGAAAACAGTAACACTTGTTCAGAACGAAAGAAAGCACAGAGCCCCAGATTCTATGTTGTCCTGGAGAGCTTGCAGAGCACTGGGGAAAGGCAGGCAGAGAATTCCCTGCTAGCACCTTCTCTGTGCCTGTTCACATTCCTTCGCATAATCGCTTTTGTGCAGAAAACAGTAACACTTGTTCAGAACGAAAGAAAGCACAGAGCCCCAGATTTTATGTTGTCCTGGAGAGCTTGCAGAGCACTGGGGAAAGGCAGGCAGAGAATTCCCTGCTAGCACCTTCTCTGTGCCTGGGAAGCAGAAGTGTTCACATTGCTTCGCAGAATCGCTTTTGTGCAGAAAACAATAACACTTGTTCAGAACGAAAGAAAGCACAGAGCCCCAGATTCTATGTTGTCCTGGAGAGCTTGCAGGGCACTGGGGAAAGGCAGGCAGAGAATTCACTGCTAGCACCTTCTCTGTGCCTGGGAAGCAGAAGTGTTCACATTGCTTCGCAGAATCGCTTTTGTGCAGAAAACAGTAACACTTGTTCAGAACAAAAGAAAGCACAGAGCCCCAGATTTTATGTTGTCCTGGAGAGCTTGCAGAGCACTGGGGAAAAGCAGGCAGAGAATTCCCTGCTAGCACCTTCTCTGTGCCTGGGAAGCAGAAGTGTTCACATGGCTTCGCAGAATCGCTTTTGTGCAGAAAACACTAACACTTGTTCAGAACGAAAGAAAGCACAGAGCCCCAGATTCTATGTTGTCCTGGAGAGCTTGCAGAGCACTGGGGAAAGGCAGGCAGAGAATTCCCTGCTAGCACCTTCTCTGTGCCTGTTCACATTCCTTCGCAGAATCGCTTTTGTGCAGAAAACAGTAACACTTGTTCAGAACGAAAGAAAGCACAGAGCCCCAGATTTTATGTTGTCCTGGAGAGCTTGCAGAGCACTGGGGAAAGTCAGGCAGAGAATTCCCTGCTAGCACCTTCTCTGTGCCTGGGAAGCAGAAGTGTTCACATTGCTTCGCAGAATCGCTTTTGTGCAGAAAACAGTAACACTTGTTCAGAACGAAACAAAGCACAGAGCCCCAGATTTGCTGTTGTGATGGAGAGCTTGCAGAGCACTGGGGAAAGGCAGGCAGAGAATTCCCTGCTAGCACCTTCTATGTGCCTGGGAAGCAGAAGTGTTCACATTCCTTCGCAGAATCGCTTTTGTGCAGAAAACAGTAACACTTGTTCAGAACGAAAGAAAGCACAGAGCCCCAGATTTTATGTTGTCCTGGAGAGCTTGCAGAGCACTGGGGAAAGGCAGGCAGAGAATTCCCTGCTAGCACCTTCTCTGTGCCTGGGAAGCAGAAGCCTTCACATTGCTTCGCAGAATCGCTTTTGTGCAGAAAACAATAACACCTGTTCAGAACGAAAGAAAGCACAGAGCCCCAGATTTTATGTTGTTCTGGAGAGCTTGCAGAGCACTGGGGAAAGGCAGGCAGAGAATTCCCTGCTAGCACCTTCTCTGTGCCTGGGAAACAGAAGTGTTCACATTGCTTCGCAGAATCGCTTTTGTGCAGAAAACAATAACACTTGTTCAGAACGAAAGAAAGCACAGAGCCCCAGATTTTATGTTGTCCTGGAGAGCTTGCAGAGCACTGGGGAAAGGCAGGCAGAGAATTCCCTGCTAGCACCTTCTCTGTGCCTGTTCACATTGCTTCGCAGCATCGCTTTTGTGCAGAAAACAGTAACACTTGTTCAGACGAAAGAAAGCACAGAGCCCCAGATTTGCTGTTGTCCTGGAGAGCTTGCAGAGCACTGGGGAAAGGCAGGCAGAGAATTCCCTGCTAGCACCTTCTCTGTGCCTGTTCACATTGCTTCGCAGAATCGCTTTTGTGCAGAAAACAGTAACACTTGTTCAGACGAAAGAAAGCACAGAGCCCCAGATTTTATGTTGTCCTGGAGAGCTTGCAGAGCACTGGGGAAAGGCAGGCAGAGAATTCCCTGCTAGCACCTTCTCTGTGCCTTGGAAGCAGAAGTGTTCACATTGCTTCGCAGAATCGCTTTTGTGCAGAAAACACTAACACTTGTTCAGAACGAAAGAAAGCACAGAGCCCCAGATTTTATGTTGTCCTGGAGAGCTTGCAGAGCACTGGGGAAAGGCAGGCAGAGAATTCCCTGCTAGCACCTTCTCTGTGCCTGGGAAGCAGAAGTGTTCACATTGCTTCGCAGAATCGCTTTTCTGCAGAAAACAGTAACACTTGTTCAGAACGAAAGAAAGCACAGAGCCCCAGATTTGCTGTTGTCCTGGAGAACTTGCAGAGCACTGGGGAAAGGCAGGCAGAGAATTCCCTGCTAGCACCTTCTCTGTGCCTGGGAAGCAGAAGTCTTCACATTGCTTCGCAGAATCGCTTTTGTGCAGAAAACAATAACACCTGTTCAGAACGAAAGAAAGCACAGAGCCCCAGATTTTATGTTGTCCTGGAGAGCTTGCAGAGCACTGGGGAAAAGCAGGCAGAGAATTCCCTGCTAGCACCTTCTCTGTGCCTGGGAAACAGAAGTGTTCACATTTCTTCGCAGAATCGCTTTTGTGCAGAAAACAGTAACACTTGTTCAGAACGAAAGAAAGCACAGAGCCCCAGATTCTATGTTGTACTGGAGAGCTTTCAGAGCACTGGGGAAAGGCAGGCAGAGAATTCCCTGCTAGCACCTTCTCTGTGCCTGTTCACATTGCTTCGCAGAATCGCTTTTGTGCAGAAAACAGTAACACTTGTTCAGACGAAAGAAAGCACAGAGCCCCAGATTTTATGTTGTCCTGGAGAGCTTGCAGAGCACTGGGGAAAGGCAGGCAGAGAATTCCCTGCTAGCACCTTCTCTGTGCCTGGGAAGCAGAAGTGTTCACATTGCTTCGCAGAATCGCTTTTGTGCAGAAAACAATAACACTTGTTCAGAACGAAAGAAAGCACAGAGCCCCAGATTCTATGTTGTCCTGGAGAGCTTGCAGGGCACTGGGGAAAGGCAGGCAGAGAATTCACTGCTAGCACCTTCTCTGTGCCTGGGAAGCAGAAGTGTTCACATTGCTTGGCAGAATCGCTTTTGTGCAGAAAACAGTAACACTTGTTCAGAACAAAAGAAAGCACAGAGCCCCAGATTTTATGTTGTCCTGGAGAGCTTGCAGAGCACTGGGGAAAAGCAGGCAGAGAATTCCCTGCTAGCACCTTCTCTGTACCTGGGAAACAGAAGTGTTCACATTTCTTCGCAGAATCGCTTTTGTGCAGAAAACAGTAACACTTGTTCAGAACGAAAGAAAGCACAGAGCCCCAGATTCTATGTTGTCCTGGAGAGCTTGCAGAGCACTGGGGAAAGGCAGGCAGAGAATTCCCTGCTAGCACCTTCTCTGTGCCTGTTCACATTCCTTCGCAGAATCGCTTTTGTGCAGAAAACAGTAACACTTGTTCAGAACGAAAGAAAGCACAGAGCCCCAGATTTTATGTTGTCCTGGAGAGCTTGCAGAGCACTGGGGAAAGGCAGGCAGAGAATTCCCTGCTAGCACCTTCTCTGTGCCTGGGAAGCAGAAGTGTTCACATTGCTTCGCAGAATCGCTTTTGTGCAGAAAACAATAACACTTGTTCAGAACGAAAGAAAGCACAGAGCCCCAGATTCTATGTTGTCCTGGAGAGCTTGCAGGGCACTGGGGAAAGGCAGGCAGAGAATTCACTGCTAGCACCTTCTCTGTGCCTGGGAAGCAGAAGTGTTCACATTGCTTCGCAGAATCGCTTTTGTGCAGAAAACAGTAACACTTGTTCAGAACAAAAGAAAGCACAGAGCCCCAGATTTTATGTTGTCCTGGAGAGCTTGCAGAGCACTGGGGAAAAGCAGGCAGAGAATTCCCTGCTAGCACCTTCTCTGTGCCTGGGAAGCAGAAGTGTTCACATGGCTTCGCAGAATCGCTTTTGTGCAGAAAACACTAACACTTGTTCAGAACGAAAGAAAGCACCGAGCCCCAGATTCTATGTTGTCCTGGAGAGCTTGCAGAGCACTGGGGAAAGGCAGGCAGAGAATTCCCTGCTAGCACCTTCTCTGTGCCTGTTCACATTCCTTCGCAGAATCGCTTTTGTGCAGAAAACAGTAACACTTGTTCAGAACGAAAGAAAGCACAGAGCCCCAGATTTTATGTTGTCCTGGAGAGCTTGCAGAGCACTGGGGAAAGGCAGGCAGAGAATTCCCTGCTAGCACCTTCTCTGTGCCTGGGAAGCAGAAGTGTTCACATTGCTTCGCAGAATCGCTTTTGTGCAGAAAACAGTAACACTTGTTCAGAACGAAACAAAGCACAGAGCCCCAGATTTGCTGTTGTGATGGAGAGCTTGCAGAGCACTGGGGAAAGGCAGGCAGAGAATTCCCTGCTAGCACCTTCTATGTGCCTGGGAAGCAGAAGTGTTCACATTCCTTCGCAGAATCGCTTTTGTGCAGAAAACAGTAACACTTGTTCAGAACGAAAGAAAGCACAGAGCCCCAGATTTTATGTTGTCCTGGAGAGCTTGCAGAGCACTGGGGAAAGGCAGGCAGAGAATTCCCTGCTAGCACCTTCTCTGTGCCTGGGAAGCAGAAGCCTTCACATTGCTTCGCAGAATCGCTTTTGTGCAGAAAACAATAACACCTGTTCAGAACGAAAGAAAGCACAGAGCCCCAGATTTTATGTTGTTCTGGAGAGCTTGCAGAGCACTGGGGAAAGGCAGGCAGAGAATTCCCTGCTAGCACCTTCTCTGTGCCTGGGAAACAGAAGTGTTCACATTGCTTCGCAGAATCGCTTTTGTGCAGAAAACAATAACACTTGTTCAGAACGAAAGAAAGCACAGAGCCCCAGATTTTATGTTGTCCTGGAGAGCTTGCAGAGCACTGGGGAAAGGCAGGCAGAGAATTCCCTGCTAGCACCTTCTCTGTGCCTGTTCACATTGCTTCGCAGAATCGCTTTTGTGCAGAAAACAGTAACACTTGTTCAGACGAAAGAAAGCACAGAGCCCCAGATTTGCTGTTGTCCTGGAGAGCTTGCAGAGCACTGGGGAAAGGCAGGCAGAGAATTCCCTGCTAGCACCTTCTCTGTGCCTGTTCACATTGCTTCGCAGAATCGCTTTTGTGCAGAAAACAGTAACACTTGTTCAGACGAAAGAAAGCACAGAGCCCCAGATTTTATGTTGTCCTGGAGAGCTTGCAGAGCACTGGGGAAAGGCAGGCAGAGAATTCCCTGCTAGCACCTTCTCTGTGCCTGTGAAGCAGAAGTGTTCACATTGCTTCGCAGAATCGCTTTTGTGCAGAAAACACTAACACTTGTTCAGAACGAAAGAAAGCACAGAGCCCCAGATTTTATGTTGTCCTGGAGAGCTTGCAGAGCACTGGGGAAAGGCAGGCAGAGAATTCCCTGCTAGCACCTTCTCTGTGCCTGGGAAGCAGAAGTGTTCACATTGCTTCGCAGAATCGCTTTTCTGCAGAAAACAGTAACACTTGTTCAGAACGAAAGAAAGCACAGAGCCCCAGATTTGCTGTTGTCCTGGAGAACTTGCAGAGCACTGGGGAAAGGCAGGCAGAGAATTCCCTGCTAGCACCTTCTCTGTGCCTGGGAAGCAGAAGTCTTCACATTGCTTCGCAGAATCGCTTTTGTGCAGAAAACAATAACACCTGTTCAGAACGAAAGAAAGCACAGAGCCCCAGATTTTATGTTGTCCTGGAGAGCTTGCAGAGCACTGGGGAAAAGCAGGCAGAGAATTCCCTGCTAGCACCTTCTCTGTGCCTGGGAAACAGAAGTGTTCACATTTCTTCGCAGAATCGCTTTTGTGCAGAAAACAGTAACACTTGTTCAGAACGAAAGAAAGCACAGAGCCCCAGATTCTATGTTGTACTGGAGAGCTTTCAGAGCACTGGGGAAAGGCAGGCAGAGAATTCCCTGCTAGCACCTTCTCTGTGCCTGTTCACATTGCTTCGCAGAATCGCTTTTGTGCAGAAAACAGTAACACTTGTTCAGACGAAAGAAAGCACAGAGCCCCAGATTTTATGTTGTCCTGGAGAGCTTGCAGAGCACTGGGGAAAGGCAGGCAGAGAATTCCCTGCTAGCACCTTCTCTGTGCCTGGGAAGCAGAAGTGTTCACATTGCTTCGCAGAATCGCTTTTGTGCAGAAAACAATAACACTTGTTCAGAACGAAAGAAAGCACAGAGCCCCAGATTCTATGTTGTCCTGGAGAGCTTGCAGGGCACTGGGGAAAGGCAGGCAGAGAATTCACTGCTAGCACCTTCTCTGTGCCTGGGAAGCAGAAGTGTTCACATTGCTTGGCAGAATCGCTTTTGTGCAGAAAACAGTAACACTTGTTCAGAACAAAAGAAAGCACAGAGCCCCAGATTTTATGTTGTCCTGGAGAGCTTGCAGAGCACTGGGGAAAAGCAGGCAGAGAATTCCCTGCTAGCACCTTCTCTGTACCTGGGAAACAGAAGTGTTCACATTTCTTCGCAGAATCGCTTTTGTGCAGAAAACAGTAACACTTGTTCAGAACGAAAGAAAGCACAGAGCCCCAGATTCTATGTTGTCCTGGAGAGCTTGCAGAGCACTGGGGAAAGGCAGGCAGAGAATTCCCTGCTAGCACCTTCTCTGTGCCTGTTCACATTCCTTCGCAGAATCGCTTTTGTGCAGAAAACAGTAACACTTGTTCAGAACGAAAGAAAGCACAGAGCCCCAGATTTTATGTTGTCCTGGAGAGCTTGCAGAGCACTGGGGAAAGGCAGGCAGAGAATTCCCTGCTAGCACCTTCTCTGTGCCTGGGAAGCAGAAGTGTTCACATTGCTTCGCAGAATCGCTTTTGTGCAGAAAACAAAAACACTTGTTCAGAACGAAAGAAAGCACCGAGCCCCAGATTCTATGTTGTCCTGGAGAGCTTGCAGGGCACTGGGGAAAGGCAGGCAGAGAATTCACTGCTAGCACCTTCTCTGTGCCTGGGAAGCAGAAGTGTTCACATTGCTTCGCAGAATCGCTTTTGTGCAGAAAACAGTAACACTTGTTCAGAACAAAAGAAAGCACAGAGCCCCAGATTTTATGTTGTCCTGGAGAGCTTGCAGAGCACTGGGGAAAAGCAGGCAGAGAATTCCCTGCTAGCACCTTCTCTGTGCCTGGGAAGCAGAAGTGTTCACATGGCTTCGCAGAATCGCTTTTGTGCAGAAAACACTAACACTTGTTCAGAACGAAAGAAAGCACAGAGCCCCAGATTCTATGTTGTCCTGGAGAGCTTGCAGAGCACTGGGGAAAGGCAGGCAGAGAATTCCCTGCTAGCACCTTCTCTGTGCCTGTTCACATTCCTTCGCAGAATCGCTTTTGTGCAGAAAACAGTAACACTTGTTCAGAACGAAAGAAAGCACAGAGCCCCAGATTTTATGTTGTCCTGGAGAGCTTGCAGAGCACTGGGGAAAGGCAGGCAGAGAATTCCCTGCTAGCACCTTCTCTGTGCCTGGGAAGCAGAAGTGTTCACATTGCTTCGCAGAATCGCTTTTGTGCAGAAAACAGTAACACTTGTTCAGAACGAAACAAAGCACAGAGCCCCAGATTTGCTGTTGTGATGGAGAGCTTGCAGAGCACTGGGGAAAGGCAGGCAGAGAATTCCCTGCTAGCACCTTCTATGTGCCTGGGAAGCAGAAGTGTTCACATTCCTTCGCAGAATCGCTTTTGTGCAGAAAACAGTAACACTTGTTCAGAACGAAAGAAAGCACAGAGCCCCAGATTTTATGTTGTCCTGGAGAGCTTGCAGAGCACTGGGGAAAGGCAGGCAGAGAATTCCCTGCTAGCACCTTCTCTGTGCCTGGGAAGCAGAAGCCTTCACATTGCTTCGCAGAATCGCTTTTGTGCAGAAAACAATAACACCTGTTCAGAACGAAAGAAAGCACAGAGCCCCAGATTTTATGTTGTTCTGGAGAGCTTGCAGAGCACTGGGGAAAGGCAGGCAGAGAATTCCCTGCTAGCACCTTCTCTGTGCCTGGGAAACAGAAGTGTTCACATTGCTTCGCAGAATCGCTTTTGTGCAGAAAACAATAACACTTGTTCAGAACGAAAGAAAGCACAGAGCCCCAGATTTTATGTTGTCCTGGAGAGCTTGCAGAGCACTGGGGAAAGGCAGGCAGAGAATTCCCTGCTAGCACCTTCTCTGTGCCTGTTCACATTGCTTCGCAGAATCGCTTTTGTGCAGAAAACAGTAACACTTGTTCAGACGAAAGAAAGCACAGAGCCCCAGATTTTATGTTGTCCTGGAGAGCTTGCAGAGCACTGGGGAAAGGCAGGCAGAGAATTCCCTGCTAGCACCTTCTCTGTGCCTGTGAAGCAGAAGTGTTCACATTGCTTCGCAGAATCGCTTTTGTGCAGAAAACACTAACACTTGTTCAGAACGAAAGAAAGCACAGAGCCCCAGATTTTATGTTGTCCTGGAGAGCTTGCAGAGCACTGGGGAAAGGCAGGCAGAGAATTCCCTGCTAGCACCTTCTCTGTGCCTGGGAAGCAGAAGTGTTCACATTGCTTCGCAGAATCGCTTTTCTGCAGAAAACAGTAACACTTGTTCAGAACGAAAGAAAGCACAGAGCCCCAGATTTGCTGTTGTCCTGGAGAACTTGCAGAGCACTGGGGAAAGGCAGGCAGAGAATTCCCTGCTAGCACCTTCTCTGTGCCTGGGAAGCAGAAGTCTTCACATTGCTTCGCAGAATCGCTTTTGTGCAGAAAACAATAACACCTGTTCAGAACGAAAGAAAGCACAGAGCCCCAGATTTTATGTTGTCCTGGAGAGCTTGCAGAGCACTGGGGAAAAGCAGGCAGAGAATTCCCTGCTAGCACCTTCTCTGTGCCTGGGAAACAGAAGTGTTCACATTTCTTCGCAGAATCGCTTTTGTGCAGAAAACAGTAACACTTGTTCAGAACGAAAGAAAGCACAGAGCCCCAGATTCTATGTTGTCCTGGAGAGCTTGCAGAGCACTGGGGAAAGGCAGGCAGAGAATTCCCTGCTAGCACCTTCTCTGTGCCTGGGAAGCAGAAGCCTTCACATTGCTTCGCAGAATCGCTTTTGTGCAGAAAACAATAACACCTGTTCAGAACGAAAGAAAGCACAGAGCCCCAGATTTTATGTTGTTCTGGAGAGCTTGCAGAGCACTGGGGAAAGGCAGGCAGAGAATTCCCTGCTAGCACCTTCTCTGTGCCTGGGAAACAGAAGTGTTCACATTGCTTCGCAGAATCGCTTTTGTGCAGAAAACAATAACACTTGTTCAGAACGAAAGAAAGCACAGAGCCCCAGATTTTATGTTGTCCTGGAGAGCTTGCAGAGCACTGGGGAAAGGCAGGCAGAGAATTCCCTGCTAGCACCTTCTCTGTGCCTGTTCACATTGCTTCGCAGAATCGCTTTTGTGCAGAAAACAGTAACACTTGTTCAGACGAAAGAAAGCACAGAGCCCCAGATTTTATGTTGTCCTGGAGAGCTTGCAGAGCACTGGGGAAAGGCAGGCAGAGAATTCCCTGCTAGCACCTTCTCTGTGCCTGGGAAACAGAAGTGTTCACATTGCTTCGCAGAATCGCTTTTGTGCAGAAAACAGTAACACTTGTTCAGACGAAAGAAAGCACAGAGCCCCAGATTTTATGTTGTCCTGGAGAGCTTGCAGAGCACTGGGGAAAGGCAGGCAGAGAATTCCCTGCTAGCACCTTCTCTGTGCCTGGGAAGCAGAAGTGTTCACATTGCTTCGCAGAATCGCTTTTGTGCAGAAAACACTAACACTTGTTCAGAACGAAAGAAAGCACAGAGCCCCAGATTTTATGTTGTCCTGGAGAGCTTGCAGAGCACTGGGGAAAGGCAGGCAGACAATTCCCTGCTAGCACCTTCTCTGTGCCTGTTCACATTGCTTCGCAGAATCGCTTTTGTGCAGAAAACAGTAACACTTGTTCAGAACGAAAGAAAGCACAGAGCCCCAGATCTGCTGTTGTCCTGGAGAGCTTTCAGAGCACTGGGGAAAGGCAGGCAGAGAATTCCCTGCTAGCACCTTCTCTGTGCCTGGGAAACAGAAGTGTTCCCATTGCTTCGCAGAATCGCTTTTGTGCAGAAAACAGTAACACTTGTTCAGACGAAAGAAAGCACAGAGCCCCAGATTTTATGTTGTCCTGGAGAGCTTGCAGAGCACTGGGGAAAGGCAGGCAGAGAATTCCCTGCTAGCACCTTCTCTGTGCCTGGGAAGCAGAAGTGTTCACATTGCTTCGCAGAATCGCTTTTGTGCAGAAAACAATAACACCTGTTCAGAACGAAAGAAAGCACAGAGCCCCAGATTCTATGTTGTACTGGAGAGCTTGCAGAGCACTGGGGAAAGGCAGGCAGAGAATTCCCTGCTAGCACCTTCTCTGTGCCTGTTCACATTGCTTCGCAGAATCGCTTTTGTGCAGAAAACACTAACACTTGTTCAGAACGAAAGAAAGCACAGAGCCCCAGATTTTATGTTGTCCTGGAGAGCTTTCAGAGCACTGGGGAAAGGCAGGCAGAGAATTCCCTGCTAGCACCTTCTCTGTGCCTGGGAAGCAGAAGTGTTCACATTGCTTTGCAGAATCGCTTTTGTGCAGAAAACAATAACACTTGTTCAGAACGAAAGAAAGCACAGAGCCCCAGATTCTATGTTGTCCTGGAGAGCTTGCAGGGCACTGGGGAAAGGCAGGCAGAGAATTCACTGCTAGCACCTTCTCTGTGCCTGGGAAGCAGAAGTGTTCACATTGCTTGGCAGAATCGCTTTTGTGCAGAAAACAGTAACACTTGTTCAGAACAAAAGAAAGCACAGAGCCCCAGATTTTATGTTGTCCTGGAGAGCTTGCAGAGCACTGGGGAAAAGCAGGCAGAGAATTCCCTGCTAGAACCTTCTCTGTACCTGGGAAACAGAAGTGTTCACATTTCTTCGCAGAATCGCTTTTGTGCAGAAAACAGTAACACTTGTTCAGAACGAAAGAAAGCACAGAGCCCCAGATTCTATGTTGTCCTGGAGAGCTTGCAGAGCACTGGGGAAAGGCAGGCAGAGAATTCCCTGCTAGCACCTTCTCTGTGCCTGTTCACATTCCTTCGCAGAATCGCTTTTGTGCAGAAAACAGTAACACTTGTTCAGAACGAAAGAAAGCACAGAGCCCCAGATTTTATGTTGTCCTGGAGAGCTTGCAGAGCACTGGGGAAAGGCAGGCAGAGAATTCCCTGCTAGCACCTTCTCTGTGCCTGGGAAGCAGAAGTGTTCACATTGCTTCGCAGAATCGCTTTTGTGCAGAAAACAATAACACTTGTTCAGAACGAAAGAAAGCACAGAGCCCCAGATTCTATGTTGTCCTGGAGAGCTTGCAGGGCACTGGGGAAAGGCAGGCAGAGAATTCACTGCTAGCACCTTCTCTGTGCCTGGGAAGCAGAAGTGTTCACATTGCTTCGCAGAATCGCTTTTGTGCAGAAAACAGTAACACTTGTTCAGAACAAAAGAAAGCACAGAGCCCCAGATTTTATGTTGTCCTGGAGAGCTTGCAGAGCACTGGGGAAAAGCAGGCAGAGAATTCCCTGCTAGCACCTTCTCTGTGCCTGGGAAGCAGAAGTGTTCACATGGCTTCGCAGAATCGCTTTTGTGCAGAAAACACTAACACTTGTTCAGAACGAAAGAAAGCACAGAGCCCCAGATTCTATGTTGTCCTGGAGAGCTTGCAGAGCACTGGGGAAAGGCAGGCAGAGAATTCCCTGCTAGCACCTTCTCTGTGCCTGTTCACATTCCTTCGCAGAATCGCTTTTGTGCAGAAAACAGTAACACTTGTTCAGAACGAAAGAAAGCACAGAGCCCCAGATTTTATGTTGTCCTGGAGAGCTTGCAGAGCACTGGGGAAAGGCAGGCAGAGAATTCCCTGCTAGCACCTTCTCTGTGCCTGGGAAGCAGAAGTGTTCACATTGCTTCGCAGAATCGCTTTTGTGCAGAAAACAATAACACTTGTTCAGAACGAAAGAAAGCACAGAGCCCCAGATTCTATGTTGTCCTGGAGAGCTTGCAGGGCACTGGGGAAAGGCAGGCAGAGAATTCACTGCTAGCACCTTCTCTGTGCCTGGGAAGCAGAAGTGTTCACATTGCTTCGCAGAATCGCTTTTGTGCAGAAAACAGTAACACTTGTTCAGAACAAAAGAAAGCACAGAGCCCCAGATTTTATGTTGTCCTGGAGAGCTTGCAGAGCACTGGGGAAAAGCAGGCAGAGAATTCCCTGCTAGCACCTTCTCTGTGCCTGGGAAGCAGAAGTGTTCACATGGCTTCGCAGAATCGCTTTTGTGCAGAAAACACTAACACTTGTTCAGAACGAAAGAAAGCACAGAGCCCCAGATTCTATGTTGTCCTGGAGAGCTTGCAGAGCACTGGGGAAAGGCAGGCAGAGAATTCCCTGCTAGCACCTTCTCTGTGCCTGTTCACATTCCTTCGCAGAATCGCTTTTGTGCAGAAAACAGTAACACTTGTTCAGAACGAAAGAAAGCACAGAGCCCCAGATTTTATGTTGTCCTGGAGAGCTTGCAGAGCACTGGGGAAAGGCAGGCAGAGAATTCCCTGCTAGCACCTTCTCTGTGCCTGGGAAGCAGAAGTGTTCACATTGCTTCGCAGAATCGCTTTTGTGCAGAAAACAATAACACCTGTTCAGAACGAAAGAAAGCACAGAGCCCCAGATTTTATGTTGTTCTGGAGAGCTTGCAGAGCACTGGGGAAAGGCAGGCAGAGAATTCCCTGCTAGCACCTTCTCTGTGCCTGGGAAACAGAAGTGTTCACATTGCTTCGCAGAATCGCTTTTGTGCAGAAAACAATAACACTTGTTCAGAACGAAAGAAAGCACAGAGCCCCAGATTTTATGTTGTCCTGGAGAGCTTGCAGAGCACTGGGGAAAGGCAGGCAGAGAATTCCCTGCTAGCACCTTCTCTGTGCCTGTTCACATTGCTTCGCAGAATCGCTTTTGTGCAGAAAACAGTAACACTTGTTCAGACGAAAGAAAGCACAGAGCCCCAGATTTTATGTTGTCCTGGAGAGCTTGCAGAGCACTGGGGAAAGGCAGGCAGAGAATTCCCTGCTAGCACCTTCTCT
Organism: Strix uralensis; assembly: GCF_047716275.1. Lineage (NCBI taxonomy): Eukaryota > Metazoa > Chordata > Aves > Strigiformes > Strigidae > Strix > Strix uralensis. Next base: position 9,185,013 of record NC_133973.1, read on the forward strand.
GTGCCTGTGAAGCAGAAGTGTTCACATTGCTTCGCAGAATCGCTTTTGTGCAGAAAACACTAACACTTGTTCAGAACGAAAGAAAGCACAGAGCCCCAGATTTTATGTTGTCCTGGAGAGCTTGCAGAGCACTGGGGAAAGGCAGGCAGAGAATTCCCTGCTAGCACCTTCTCTGTGCCTGGGAAGCAGAAGTGTTCACATTGCTTCGCAGAATCGCTTTTCTGCAGAAAACAGTAACACTTGTTCAGAACGAAAGAAAGCACAGAGCCCCAGATTTGCTGTTGTCCTGGAGAACTTGCAGAGCACTGGGGAAAGGCAGGCAGAGAATTCCCTGCTAGCACCTTCTCTGTGCCTGGGAAGCAGAAGTCTTCACATTGCTTCGCAGAATCGCTTTTGTGCAGAAAACAATAACACCTGTTCAGAACGAAAGAAAGCACAGAGCCCCAGATTTTATGTTGTCCTGGAGAGCTTGCAGAGCACTGGGGAAAAGCAGGCAGAGAATTCCCTGCTAGCACCTTCTCTGTGCCTGGGAAACAGAAGTGTTCACATTTCTTCGCAGAATCGCTTTTGTGCAGAAAACAGTAACACTTGTTCAGAACGAAAGAAAGCACAGAGCCCCAGATTCTATGTTGTACTGGAGAGCTTGCAGGGCACTGGGGAAAGGCAGGCAGAGAATTCACTGCTAGCACCTTCTCTGTGCCTGTTCACATTGCTTCGCAGAATCGCTTTTGTGCAGAAAACACTAACACTTGTTCAGAACGAAAGAAAGCACAGAGCCCCAGATTTTATGTTGTCCTGGAGAGCTTGCAGAGCACTGGGGAAAGGCAGGCAGAGAATTCCCTGCTAGCACCTTCTCTGTGCCTGGGAACCACAAGTGTTCACATTGCTTCGCAGAATCGCTTTTGTGCAGAAAACAATAACACTTGTTCAGAACGAAAGAAAGCACAGAGCCCCAGATTCTATGTTGTCCTGGAGAGCTTGCAGGGCACTGGGGAAAGGCAGGCAGAGAATTCACTGCTAGCACCTTCTCTGTGCCTGGGAAGCAGAAGTGTTCACATTGCTTGGCAGAATCGCTTTTGTGCAGAAAACAGTAACACTTGTTCAGAACAAAAGAAAGCACAGAGCCCCAGATTTTATGTTGTCCTGGAGAGCTTGCAGAGCACTGGGGAAAAGCAGGCAGAGAATTCCCTGCTAGAACCTTCTCTGTACCTGGGAAACAGAAGTGTTCACATTTCTTCGCAGAATCGCTTTTGTGCAGAAAACAGTAACACTTGTTCAGAACGAAAGAAAGCACAGAGCCCCAGATTCTATGTTGTCCTGGAGAGCTTGCAGAGCACTGGGGAAAGGCAGGCAGAGAATTCCCTGCTAGCACCTTCTCTGTGCCTGTTCACATTCCTTCGCAGAATCGCTTTTGTGCAGAAAACAGTAACACTTGTTCAGAACGAAAGAAAGCACAGAGCCCCAGATTTTATGTTGTCCTGGAGAGCTTGCAGAGCACTGGGGAAAGGCAGGCAGAGAATTCCCTGCTAGCACCTTCTCTGTGCCTGGGAAACAGAAGTGTTCACATTGCTTCGCAGAATCGCTTTTGTGCAGAAAACTGTAACACTTCTTCAGAACGAAAGAAAGCACAGAGCCCCAGATTCTATGTTGTCCTGGAGAGCTTGCAGGGCACTGGGGAAAGGCAGGCAGAGAATTCACTGCTAGCACCTTCTCTGTGCCTGGGAAGCAGAAGTGTTCACATTGCTTCGCAGAATCGCTTTTGTGCAGAAAACAGTAACACTTGTTCAGAACAAAAGAAAGCACAGAGCCCCAGATTTTATGTTGTCCTGGAGAGCTTGCAGAGCACTGGGGAAAAGCAGGCAGAGAATTCCCTGCTAGCACCTTCTCTGTGCCTGGGAAGCAGAAGTGTTCACATTGCTTCGCAGAATCGCTTTTGTGCAGAAAACACTAACACTTGTTCAGAACGAAAGAAAGCACAGAGCCCCAGATTCTATGTTGTCCTGGAGAGCTTGCAGAGCACTGGGGAAAGGCAGGCAGAGAATTCCCTGCTAGCACCTTCTCTGTGCCTGTTCACATTCCTTCGCAGAATCGCTTTTGTGCAGAAAACAGTAACACTTGTTCAGAACGAAAGAAAGCACAGAGCCCCAGATTTTATGTTGTCCTGGAGAGCTTGCAGAGCACTGGGGAAAGGCAGGCAGAGAATTCCCTGCTAGCACCTTCTCTGTGCCTGGGAAGCAGAAGTGTTCACATTGCTTCGCAGAATCGCTTTTGTGCAGAAAACAATAACACTTGTTCAGAACGAAAGAAAGCACAGAGCCCCAGATTCTATGTTGTCCTGGAGAGCTTGCAGGGCACTGGGGAAAGGCAGGCAGAGAATTCACTGCTAGCACCTTCTCTGTGCCTGGGAAGCAGAAGTGTTCACATTGCTTGGCAGAATCGCTTTTGTGCAGAAAACAGTAACACTTGTTCAGAACAAAAGAAAGCACAGAGCCCCAGATTTTATGTTGTCCTGGAGAGCTTGCAGAGCACTGGGGAAAAGCAGGCAGAGAATTTCCTGCTAGCACCTTCTCTGTGCCTGGGAAACAGAAGTGTTCCCATTGCTTCGCAGAATCGCTTTTGTGCAGAAAACACTAACACTTGTTCAGACGAAAGAAAGCACAGAGCCCCAGATTTTATGTTGTCCTGGAGAGCTTGCAGAGCACTGGGGAAAGGCAGGCAGAGAATTCCCTGCTAGCACCTTCTCTGTGCCTGGGAAGCAGAAGTGTTCACATTGCTTCACAGAATCACTTTTCTGCAGAAAACAGTAACACTTGTTCAGAACGAAAGAAAGCACAGAGCCCCAGATTTTATGTTGTCCTGGAGAGCTTGCAGAGCACTGGGGAAAAGCAGGCAGAGAATTCCCTGCTAGCACCTTCTCTGTGCCTGGGAAGCAGAAGTGTTCACATTGCTTCGCAGAATCGCTTTTGTGCAGAAAACACTAACACTTGTTCAGAACGAAAGAAAGCACAGAGCCCCAGATTTGCTGTTGTCCTGGACAGCTTGCAGAGCACTGGGGAAAAGCAGGCAGAGAATTCCCTGCTAGCACCTTCTCTGTGCCTGGGAAGCAGAAGTGTTCACAGTGCTTCGCAGAATCACTTTTCTGCAGAAAACAGTAACACTTGTTCAGAACGAAAGAAAGCACAGAGCCCCAGATTTTATGTTGTTCTGGAGAGCTTTCAGAGCACTGGGGAAAGGCAGGCAGAGAATTCCCTGCTAGCACCTTCTCTGTGCCTGGGAAACAGAAGTGTTCACATTGCTTCGCAGAATCGCTTTTGTGCAGAAAACAATAACACCTGTTCAGAACGAAAGAAAGCACAGAGCCCCAGATTTTATGTTGTCCTGGAGAGCTTGCAGAGCACTGGGGAAAGGCAGGCAGAGAATTCCCTGCTAGCACCTTCTCTGTGCCTGTTCACATTGCTTCGCAGAATCGCTTTTGTGCAGAAAACAGTAACACTTGTTCAGACGAAAGAAAGCACAGAGCCCCAGATTTTATGTTGTCCTGGAGAGCTTGCAGAGCACTGGGGAAAGGCAGGCAGAGAATTCCCTGCTAGCACCTTCTCTGTGCCTGGGAAGCAGAAGTGTTCACATTGCTTCGCAGAATCGCTTTTGTGCAGAAAACACTAACACTTGTTCAGAACTAAAGAAAGCACAGAGCCCCAGATTCTATGCTGTCCTGGAGAGCTTGCAGGGCACTGGGGAAAGACAGGCAGAGAATTCCCTGCTAGCACCTTCTCTGTGCCTGGGAAGCAGAAGTGTTCACATTGCTTCGCAGAATCGCTTTTGTGCAGAAAACAGTAACACTTGTTCAGAACGAAAGAAAGCACAGAGCCCCAGATTTTATGTTGTCCTGGAGAGCTTGCAGAGCACTGGGGAAAAGCAGGCAGAGAATTCCCTGCTAGCACCTTCTCTGTGCCTGGGAAACAGAAGTGTTCACATTGCTTCGCAGAATCGCTTTTGTGCAGAAAACAGTAACACTTGTTCAGAACGAAAGAAAGCACAGAGCCCCAGATTTTATGTTGTCCTGGAGAGCTTGCAGAGCACTGGGGAAAGGCAGGCAGAGAATTCCCTGCTAGCACCTTCTCTGTGCCTGGGAAGCAGAAGTGTTCACATTGCTTCGCAGAATCGCTTTTGTGCAGAAAACAGTAACACTTGTTCAGAACGAAAGAAAGCACAGAGCCCCAGATTTGCTGTTGTCCTGGAGAGCTTGCAGAGCACTGGGGAAAGGCAGGCAGAGAATTCCCTGCTAGCACCTTCTCTGTGCCTGGAAAGCAGAAGTCTTCACATTGCTTTGCAGAATCGCTTTTGTGCAGAAAACAATAACACCTGTTCAGAACGAAAGAAAGCACAGAGCCCCAGATTTTATGTTGTCCTGGAGAGCTTGCAGAGCACTGGGGAAAAGCAGGCAGAGAATTCCCTGCTAGCACCTTCTCTGTGCCTGGGAAACACAAGTGTTCACATTTCTTCGCAGAATCGCTTTTGTGCAGAAAACAGTAACACTTGTTCAGAACGAAAGAAAGCACAGAGCCCCAGATTCTATGTTGTCCTGGAGAGCTTGCAGAGCACTGGGGAAAGGCAGGCAGAGAATTCCCTGCTAGCACCTTCTCTGTGCCTGTTCACATTTCTTCGCAGAATCGCTTTTGTGCAGAAAACAGTAACACTTGTTCAGAACGAAAGAAAGCACAGAGCCCCAGATTCTATGTTGTCCTGGAGAGCTTGCAGAGCACTGGGGAAAGGCAGGCAGAGAATTCCCTGCTAGCACCTTCTCTGTGCCTGGGAAGCAGAAGTGTTCACATTGCTTCGCAGAATCGCTTTTGTGCAGAAAACAATAACACTTGTTCAGAACGAAAGAAAGCACAGAGCCCCAAATTCTATGTTGTCCTGGAGAGCTTGCAGGGCACTGGGGAAAGGCAGGCAGAGAATTCACTGCTAGCACCTTCTCTGTGCCTGGGAAGCAGAAGTGTTCACATTGCTTGGCAGAATCGCTTTTGTGCAGAAAACAGTAACTCTTGTTCAGAACAAAAGAAAGCACAGAGCCCCAGATTTTATGTTGTCCTGGAGAGCTTGCAGAGCACTGGGGAAAAGCAGGCAGAGAATTCCCTGCTAGCACCTTCTCTGTGCCTGGGAAACAGAAGTGTTCACATTGCTTCGCAGAATCGCTTTTGTGCAGAAAACAGTAACACTTGTTCAGACGAAAGAAAGCACAGAGCCCCAGATTTTATGTTGTCCTGGAGAGCTTGCAGAGCACTGGGGAAAGGCAGGCAGAGAATTCCCTGCTAGCACCTTCTCTGTGCCTGGGAAGCAGAAGTGTTCACATTGCTTCGCAGAATCGCTTTTGTGCAGAAAACACTAACACTTGTTCAGAACGAAAGAAAGCACAGAGCCCCAGATTTTATGTTGTCCTGGAGAGCTTGCAGAGCACTGGGGAAAAGCAGGCAGAGAATTCCCTGCTAGCACCTTCTCTGTGCCTGGGAAGCAGAAGTGTTCACATTGCTTCGCAGAATCGCTTTTGTGCAGAAAACAGTAACACTTGTTCAGAACGAAAGAAAGCACAGAGCCCCAGATTTTATGTTGTCCTGGAGAGCTTGCAGAGCACTGGGGAAAGGCAGGCAGAGAATTCCCTGCTAGCACCTTCTCTGTGCCTGTTCACATTGCTTCGCAGAATCGCTTTTGTGCAGAAAACAATAACACTTGTTCAGAACGAAAGAAAGCACAGAGCCCCAGATCTGCTGTTGTCCTGGAGAGCTTGCAGAGCACTGGGGAAAAGCAGGCAGAGAATTCCCTGCTAGCACCTTCTCTGTGCCTGGGAAACAGAAGTGTTCCCATTGCTTCGCAGAATCGCTTTTGTGCAGAAAACAGTAACACTTGTTCAGAACGAAAGAAAGCACAGAGCCCCAGATTTTATGTTGTCCTGGAGAGCTTGCAGAGCACTGGGGAAAGGCAGGCAGAGAATTCCCTGCTAGCACCTTCTCTGTGCCTGGGAAGCAGAAGTGTTGACATTGCTTCGCAGAATCGCTTTTGTGCAGAAAACACTAACACTTGTTCAGAACGAAAGAAAGCACAGAGCCCCAGATCTGCTGTTGTCCTGGAGAGCTTGCAGAGCACTGGGGAAAAGCAGGCAGAGAATTCCCTGCTAGCACCTTCTCTGTGCCTGGGAAGCAGAAGTCTTCACATTGCTTCGCAGAATCGCTTTTGTGCAGAAAACAATAACACTTGTTCAGAACGAAAGAAAGCACAGAGCCCCAGATTTTATGTTGTCCTGGAGAGCTTGCAGAGCACTGGGGAAAGGCAGGCAGAGAATTCCCTGCTAGCACCTTCTCTGTGCCTGTTCACATTGCTTCGCAGAATCGCTTTTGTGCAGAAAACAGTAACACTTGTTCAGAACGAAAGAAAGCACAGAGCCCCAGATCTGCTGTTGTCCTGGAGAGCTTGCAGAGCACTGGGGAAAAGCAGGCAGAGAATTTCCTGCTAGCACCTTCTCTGTGCCTGGGAAACAGAAGTGTTCCCATTGCTTCGCAGAATCGCTTTTGTGCAGAAAACAATAACACTTGTTCAGAACGAAAGAAAGCACAGAGCCCCAGATTCTATGTTGTCCTGGAGAGCTTGCAGGGCACTGGGGAAAGGCAGGCAGAGAATTCACTGCTAGCACCTTCTCTGTGCCTGGGAAGCAGAAGTGTTCACATTGCTTCGCAGAATCGCTTTTGTGCAGAAAACACTAACACTTGTTCAGAACGAAAGAAAGCACAGAGCCCCAGATTTTATGTTGTCCTGGAGAGCTTGCAGAGCACTGGGGAAAAGCAGGCAGAGAATTCCCTGCTAGCACCTTCTCTGTGCCTGGGAAGCAGAAGTGTTCACATTGCTTCGCAGAATCGCTTTTGTGCAGAAAACAGTAACACTTGTTCAGAACGAAAGAAAGCACAGAGCCCCAGATTTTATGTTGTCCTGGAGAGCTTGCAGAGCACTGGGGAAAGGCAGGCAGACAATTCCCTGCTAGCACCTTCTCTGTGTCTGTTCACATTGCTTCGCAGAATCGCTTTTGTGCAGAAAACAGTAACACTTGTTCAGAACGAAAGAAAGCACAGAGCCCCAGATCTGCTGTTGTCCTGGAGAGCTTGCAGAGCACTGGGGAAAAGCAGGCAGAGAATTCCCTGCTAGCACCTTCTCTGTGCCTGGGAAACAGAAGTGTTCCCATTGCTTCGCAGAATCGCTTTTGTGCAGAAAACAGTAACACTTGTTCAGACGAAAGAAAGCACAGAGCCCCAGATTTTATGTTGTCCTGGAGAGCTTGCAGAGCACTGGGGAAAGGCAGGCAGAGAATTCCCTGCTAGCACCTTCTCTGTGCCTGGGAAGCAGAAGTGTTCACATTGCTTCACAGAATCACTTTTCTGCAGAAAACAGTAACACTTGTTCAGAACGAAAGAAAGCACAGAGCCCCAGATTTGCTGTTGTCCTGGAGAGCTTGCAGAGCACTGGGGAAAGGCAGGCAGAGAATTCCCTGCTAGCACCTTCTCTGTGCCTGGGAAACAGAAGTGTTCCCATTGCTTCGCAGAATCGCTTTTGTGCAGAAAACAGTAACACTTGTTCAGAACGAAAGAAAGCACAGAGCCCCAGATCTGCTGTTGTCCTGGAGAGCTTGCACAGCACTGGGGAAAGGCAGGCAGAGAATTCCCTGCTAGCACCTTCTCTGTGCCTGGGAAACAGAAGTGTTCCCATTGCTTCGCAGAATCGCTTTTGTGCAGAAAACAGTAACACTTGTTCAGAACGAAACAAAGCACAGAGCCCCAGATTTGCTGTTGTGATGGAGAGCTTGCAGAGCACTGGGGAAAGGCAGGCAGAGAATTCCCTGCTAGCACCTTCTATGTGCCTGGGAAGCAGAAGTGTTCACATTCCTTCGCAGAATCGCTTTTGTGCAGAAAACAGTAACACCTGTTCAGAACGAAAGAAAGCACAGAGCCCCAGATTTTATGTTGTCCTGGAGAGCTTGCAGAGCACTGGGGAAAGGCAGGCAGAGAATTCCCTGCTAGCACCTTCTCTGTGCCTGGGAAGCAGAAGCCTTCACATTGCTTCGCAGAATCGCTTTTGTGCAGAAAACAATAACACCTGTTCAGAACGAAAGAAAGCACAGAGCCCCAGATTTTATGTTGTTCTGGAGAGCTTGCAGAGCACTGGGGAAAGGCAGGCAGAGAATTCCCTGCTAGCACCTTCTCTGTGCCTGGGAAACAGAAGTGTTCACATTGCTTCGCAGAATCGCTTTTGTGCAGAAAACAATAACACTTGTTCAGAACGAAAGAAAGCACAGAGCCCCAGATTTTATGTTGTCCTGGAGAGCTTGCAGAGCACTGGGGAAAGGCAGGCAGAGAATTCCCTGCTAGCACCTTCTCTGTGCCTGTTCACATTGCTTCGCAGAATCGCTTTTGTGCAGAAAACAGTAACACTTGTTCAGACGAAAGAAAGCACAGAGCCCCAGATTTTATGTTGTCCTGGAGAGCTTGCAGAGCACTGGGGAAAGGCAGGCAGAGAATTCCCTGCTAGCACCTTCTCTGTGCCTGGGAAGCAGAAGTGTTCACATTGCTTCGCAGAATCGCTTTTGTGCAGAAAACAGTAACACTTGTTCAGAACGAAAGAAAGCACAGAGCCCCAGATCTGCTGTTGTCCTGGAGAGCTTGCAGAGCACTGGGGAAAGGCAGGCAGAGAATTCCCTGCTAGCACCTTCTCTGTGCCTGGGAAGCAGAAGTGTTGACATTGCTTCGCAGAATCGCTTTTGTGCAGAAAACAGTAACACTTGTTCAGAACGAAAGAAAGCACAGAGCCCCAGATTTTATGTTGTCCTGGAGAGCTTGCAGAGCACTGGGGAAAAGCAGGCAGAGAATTCCCTGCTAGCACCTTCTCTGTGCCTGGGAAGCAGAAGTGTTCACATTGCTTCGCAGAATCGCTTTTGTGCAGAAAACAGTAACACTTGTTCAGAACGAAAGAAAGCACAGAGCCCCAGATTTTATGTTGTCCTGGAGAGCTTGCAGAGCACTGGGGAAAGGCAGGCAGAGAATTCCCTGCTAGCACCTTCTCTGTGCCTGTTCACATTGCTTCGCAGAATCGCTTTTGTGCAGAAAACAGTAACACTTGTTCAGAACGAAAGAAAGCACAGAGCCCCAGATCTGCTGTTGTCCTGGAGAGCTTGCAGAGCACTGGGGAAAAGCAGGCAGAGAATTCCCTGCTAGCACCTTCTCTGTGCCTGGGAAACAGAAGTGTTCACATTGCTTCGCAGAATCCCTTTTGTGCAGAAAACACTAACACTTGTTCAGAACGAAAGAAAGCACAGAGCCCCAGATTCTATGTTGTCCTGGAGAGCTTGCAGAGCACTGGGGAAAGGCAGGCAGAGAATTCCCTGCTAGCACCTTCTCTGTGCCTGTTCACATTCCTTCGCAGAATCGCTTTTGTGCAGAAAACAGTAACACTTGTTCAGAACGAAAGAAAGCACAGAGCCCCAGATTTTATGTTGTCCTGGAGAGCTTGCAGAGCACTGGGGAAAGGCAGGCAGAGAATTCCCTGCTAGCACCTTCTCTGTGCCTGGGAAGCAGAAGTGTTCACATTGCTTCGCAGAATCGCTTTTGTGCAGAAAACAATAACACTTGTTCAGAACGAAAGAAAGCACAGAGCCCCAGATTCTATGTTGTCCTGGAGAGCTTGCAGGGCACTGGGGAAAGGCAGGCAGAGAATTCACTGCTAGCACCTTCTCTGTGCCTGGGAAGCAGAAGTGTTCACATTGCTTGGCAGAATCGCTTTTGTGCAGAAAACAGTAACACTTGTTCAGAACGAAAGAAAGCACAGAGCCCCAGATTTTATGTTGTCCTGGAGAGCTTGCAGAGCACTGGGGAAAAGCAGGCAGAGAATTTCCTGCTAGCACCTTCTCTGTGCCTGGGAAACAGAAGTGTTCCCATTGCTTCGCAGAATCGCTTTTGTGCAGAAAACACTAACACTTGTTCAGACGAAAGAAAGCACAGAGCCCCAGATTTTATGTTGTCCTGGAGAGCTTGCAGAGCACTGGGGAAAGGCAGGCAGAGAATTCCCTGCTAGCACCTTCTCTGTGCCTGGGAAGCAGAAGTGTTCACATTGCTTCACAGAATCACTTTTCTGCAGAAAACAGTAACACTTGTTCAGAACGAAAGAAAGCACAGAGCCCCAGATTTTATGTTGTCCTGGAGAGCTTGCAGAGCACTGGGGAAAAGCAGGCAGAGAATTCCCTGCTAGCACCTTCTCTGTGCCTGGGAAGCAGAAGTGTTCACATTGCTTCGCAGAATCGCTTTTGTGCAGAAAACACTAACACTTGTTCAGAACGAAAGAAAGCACAGAGCCCCAGATTTGCTGTTGTCCTGGACAGCTTGCAGAGCACTGGGGAAAAGCAGGCAGAGAATTCCCTGCTAGCACCTTCTCTGTGCCTGGGAAGCAGAAGTCTTCACATTGCTTCGCAGAATCGCTTTTGTGCAGAAAACAGTAACACTTGTTCAGAACGAAAGAAAGCACAGAGCCCCAGATCTGCTGTTGTCCTGGAGAGCTTGCACAGCACTGGGGAAAGGCAGGCAGAGAATTCCCTGCTAGCACCTTCTCTGTGCCTGGGAAACAGAAGTGTTCACAGTGCTTCGCAGAATCACTTTTCTGCAGAAAACAGTAACACTTGTTCAGAACGAAAGAAAGCACAGAGCCCCAGATTTTATGTTGTTCTGGAGAGCTTTCAGAGCACTGGGGAAAGGCAGGCAGAGAATTCCCTGCTAGCACCTTCTCTGTGCCTGGGAAACAGAAGTGTTCACATTGCTTCGCAGAATCGCTTTTGTGCAGAAAACAATAACACCTGTTCAGAACGAAAGAAAGCACAGAGCCCCAGATTTTATGTTGTCCTGGAGAGCTTGCAGAGCACTGGGGAAAGGCAGGCAGAGAATTCCCTGCTAGCACCTTCTCTGTGCCTGTTCACATTGCTTCGCAGAATCGCTTTTGTGCAGAAAACAGTAACACTTGTTCAGACGAAAGAAAGCACAGAGCCCCAGATTTTATGTTGTCCTGGAGAGCTTGCAGAGCACTGGGGAAAGGCAGGCAGAGAATTCCCTGCTAGCACCTTCTCTGTGCCTGGGAAGCAGAAGTCTTCACATTGCTTCGCAGAATCGCTTTTGTGCAGAAAACACTAACACTTGTTCAGAACTAAAGAAAGCACAGAGCCCCAGATTCTATGCTGTCCTGGAGAGCTTGCAGGGCACTGGGGAAAGACAGGCAGAGAATTCCCTGCTAGCACCTTCTCTGTGCCTGGGAAGCAGAAGTGTTCACATTGCTTCGCAGAATCGCTTTTGTGCAGAAAACAGTAACACTTGTTCAGAACGAAAGAAAGCACAGAGCCCCAGATTTTATGTTGTCCTGGAGAGCTTGCAGAGCACTGGGGAAAAGCAGGCAGAGAATTCCCTGCTAGCACCTTCTCTGTGCCTGGGAAACAGAAGTGTTCACATTGCTTCGCAGAATCGCTTTTGTGCAGAAAACAGTAACACTTGTTCAGAACGAAAGAAAGCACAGAGCCCCAGATTTTATGTTGTCCTGGAGAGCTTGCAGAGCACTGGGGAAAGGCAGGCAGAGAATTCCCTGCTAGCACCTTCTCTGTGCCTGGGAAGCAGAAGTGTTCACATTGCTTCACAGAATCGCTTTTGTGCAGAAAACAGTAACACTTGTTCAGAACGAAAGAAAGCACAGAGCCCCAGATTTGCTGTTGTCCTGGAGAGCTTGCAGAGCACTGGGGAAAGGCAGGCAGAGAATTCCCTGCTAGCACCTTCTCTGTGCCTGGAAAGCAGAAGTCTTCACATTGCTTTGCAGAATCGCTTCTGTGCAGAAAACAATAACACCTGTTCAGAACGAAAGAAAGCACAGAGCCCCAGATTTTATGTTGTCCTGGAGAGCTTGCAGAGCACTGGGGAAAAGCAGGCAGAGAATTCCCTGCTAGCACCTTCTCTGTGCCTGGGAAACAGAAGTGTTCACATTTCTTCGCAGAATCGCTTTTGTGCAGAAAACAGTAACACTTGTTCAGAACGAAAGAAAGCACAGAGCCCCAGATTCTATGTTGTCCTGGAGAGCTTGCAGAGCACTGGGGAAAGGCAGGCAGAGAATTCCCTGCTAGCACCTTCTCTGTGCCTGTTCACATTTCTTCGCAGAATCGCTTTTGTGCAGAAAACAGTAACACTTGTTCAGAACGAAAGAAAGCACAGAGCCCCAGATTCTATGTTGTCCTGGAGAGCTTGCAGAGCACTGGGGAAAGGCAGGCAGAGAATTCCCTGCTAGCACCTTCTCTGTGCCTGGGAAGCAGAAGTGTTCACATTGCTTGGCAGAATCGCTTTTGTGCAGAAAACAGTAACTCTTGTTCAGAACAAAAGAAAGCACAGAGCCCCAGATTTTATGTTGTCCTGGAGAGCTTGCAGAGCACTGGGGAAAAGCAGGCAGAGAATTCCCTGCTAGCACCTTCTCTGTGCCTGGGAAACAGAAGTGTTCACATTGCTTCGCAGAATCGCTTTTGTGCAGAAAACAGTAACACTTGTTCAGACGAAAGAAAGCACAGAGCCCCAGATTTTATGTTGTCCTGGAGAGCTTGCAGAGCACTGGGGAAAGGCAGGCAGAGAATTCCCTGCTAGCACCTTCTCTGTGCCTGGGAAGCAGAAGTGTTCACATTGCTTCGCAGAATCGCTTTTGTGCAGAAAACACTAACACTTGTTCAGAACGAAAGAAAGCACAGAGCCCCAGATTTTATGTTGTCCTGGAGAGCTTGCAGAGCACTGGGGAAAAGCAGGCAGAGAATTCCCTGCTAGCACCTTCTCTGTGCCTGGGAAGCAGAAGTGTTCACATTGCTTCGCAGAATCGCTTTTGTGCAGAAAACAGTAACACTTGTTCAGAACGAAAGAAAGCACAGAGCCCCAGATTTTATGTTGTCCTGGAGAGCTTGCAGAGCACTGGGGAAAGGCAGGCAGAGAATTCCCTGCTAGCACCTTCTCTGTGCCTGTTCACATTGCTTCGCAGAATCGCTTTTGTGCAGAAAACACTAACACTTGTTCAGAACGAAAGAAAGCACAGAGCCCCAGATCTGCTGTTGTCCTGGAGAGCTTGCAGAGCACTGGGGAAAAGCAGGCAGAGAATTCCCTGCTAGCACCTTCTCTGTGCCTGGGAAACAGAAGTGTTCCCATTGCTTCGCAGAATCGCTTTTGTGCAGAAAACAGTAACACTTGTTCAGACGAAAGAAAGCACAGAGCCCCAGATTTTATGTTGTCCTGGAGAGCTTGCAGAGCACTGGGGAAAGGCAGGCAGAGAATTCCCTGCTAGCACCTTCTCTGTGCCTGGGAAGCAGAAGTGTTGACATTGCTTCGCAGAATCGCTTTTGTGCAGAAAACACTAACACTTGTTCAGAACGAAAGAAAGCACAGAGCCCCAGATTTTATGTTGTCCTGGAGAGCTTGCAGAGCACTGGGGAAAAGCAGGCAGAGAATTCCCTGCTAGCACCTTCTCTGTGCCTGGGAAGCAGAAGTCTTCACATTGCTTCGCAGAATCGCTTTTGTGCAGAAAACAATAACACTTGTTCAGAACGAAAGAAAGCACAGAGCCCCAGATTTTATGTTGTCCTGGAGAGCTTGCAGAGCACTGGGGAAAGGCAGGCAGACAATTCCCTGCTAGCACCTTCTCTGTGCCTGTTCACATTGCTTCGCAGAATCGCTTTTGTGCAGAAAACAGTAACACTTGTTCAGAACGAAAGAAAGCACAGAGCCCCAGATCTGCTGTTGTCCTGGAGAGCTTGCAGAGCACTGGGGAAAAGCAGGCAGAGAATTTCCTGCTAGCACCTTCTCTGTGCCTGGGAAACAGAAGTGTTCCCATTGCTTCGCAGAATCGCTTTTGTGCAGAAAACAATAACACTTGTTCAGAACGAAAGAAAGCACAGAGCCCCAGATTCTATGTTGTCCTGGAGAGCTTGCAGGGCACTGGGGAAAGGCAGGCAGAGAATTCACTGCTAGCACCTTCTCTGTGCCTGGGAAGCAGAAGTGTTCACATTGCTTGGCAGAATCGCTTTTGTGCAGAAAACAGTAACTCTTGTTCAGAACAAAAGAAAGCACAGAGCCCCAGATTTTATGTTGTCCTGGAGAGCTTGCAGAGCACTGGGGAAAAGCAGGCAGAGAATTCCCTGCTAGCACCTTCTCTGTGCCTGGGAAACAGAAGTGTTCACATTGCTTCGCAGAATCGCTTTTGTGCAGAAAACAGTAACACTTGTTCAGACGAAAGAAAGCACAGAGCCCCAGATTTTATGTTGTCCTGGAGAGCTTGCAGAGCACTGGGGAAAGGCAGGCAGAGAATTCCCTGCTAGCACCTTCTCTGTGCCTGGGAAGCAGAAGTGTTCACATTGCTTCGCAGAATCGCTTTTGTGCAGAAAACACTAACACTTGTTCAGAACGAAAGAAAGCACAGAGCCCCAGATTTTATGTTGTCCTGGAGAGCTTGCAGAGCACTGGGGAAAAGCAGGCAGAGAATTCCCTGCTAGCACCTTCTCTGTGCCTGGGAAGCAGAAGTGTTCACATTGCTTCGCAGAATCGCTTTTGTGCAGAAAACAGTAACACTTGTTCAGAACGAAAGAAAGCACAGAGCCCCAGATTTTATGTTGTCCTGGAGAGCTTGCAGAGCACTGGGGAAAGGCAGGCAGACAATTCCCTGCTAGCACCTTCTCTGTGTCTGTTCACATTGCTTCGCAGAATCGCTTTTGTGCAGAAAACAGTAACACTTGTTCAGAACGAAAGAAAGCACAGAGCCCCAGATCTGCTGTTGTCCTGGAGAGCTTGCAGAGCACTGGGGAAAAGCAGGCAGAGAATTCCCTGCTAGCACCTTCTCTGTGCCTGGGAAACAGAAGTGTTCCCATTGCTTCGCAGAATCGCTTTTGTGCAGAAAACAGTAACACTTGTTCAGACGAAAGAAAGCACAGAGCCCCAGATTTTATGTTGTCCTGGAGAGCTTGCAGAGCACTGGGGAAAGGCAGGCAGAGAATTCCCTGCTAGCACCTTCTCTGTGCCTGGGAAGCAGAAGTGTTCACATTGCTTCACAGAATCACTTTTCTGCAGAAAACAGTAACACTTGTTCAGAACGAAAGAAAGCACAGAGCCCCAGATTTGCTGTTGTCCTGGAGAGCTTGCAGAGCACTGGGGAAAGGCAGGCAGAGAATTCCCTGCTAGCACCTTCTCTGTGCCTGGGAAGCAGAAGTGTTCACATTCCTTCGCAGAATCGCTTTTGTGCAGAAAACAGTAACACCTGTTCAGAACGAAAGAAAGCACAGAGCCCCAGATTTTATGTTGTCCTGGAGAGCTTGCAGAGCACTGGGGAAAGGCAGGCAGAGAATTCCCTGCTAGCACCTTCTCTGTGCCTGTTCACATTGCTTCGCAGAATCGCTTTTGTGCAGAAAACAGTAACACTTGTTCAGACGAAAGAAAGCACAGAGCCCCAGATTTTATGTTGTCCTGGAGAGCTTGCAGAGCACTGGGGAAAGGCAGGCAGAGAATTCCCTGCTAGCACCTTCTCTGTGCCTGTGAAGCAGAAGTGTTCACATTGCTTCGCAGAATCGCTTTTGTGCAGAAAACAGTAACACTTGTTCAGAACGAAAGAAAGCACAGAGCCCCAGATCTGCTGTTGTCCTGGAGAGCTTGCAGAGCACTGGGGAAAGGCAGGCAGAGAATTCCCTGCTAGCACCTTCTCTGTGCCTGGGAAGCAGAAGTGTTGACATTGCTTCGCAGAATCGCTTTTGTGCAGAAAACACTAACACTTGTTCAGAACGAAAGAAAGCACAGAGCCCCAGATTTTATGTTGTCCTGGAGAGCTTGCAGAGCACTGGGGAAAAGCAGGCAGAGAATTCCCTGCTAGCACCTTCTCTGTGCCTGGGAAGCAGAAGTGTTCACATTGCTTCGCAGAATCGCTTTTGTGCAGAAAACAGTAACACTTGTTCAGAACGAAAGAAAGCACAGAGCCCCAGATTTTATGTTGTCCTGGAGAGCTTGCAGAGCACTGGGGAAAGGCAGGCAGAGAATTCCCTGCTAGCACCTTCTCTGTGCCTGTTCACATTGCTTCGCAGAATCGCTTTTGTGCAGAAAACAGTAACACTTGTTCAGAACGAAAGAAAGCACAGAGCCCCAGATCTGCTGTTGTCCTGGAGAGCTTGCAGAGCACTGGGGAAAAGCAGGCAGAGAATTCCCTGCTAGCACCTTCTCTGTGCCTGGGAAACAGAAGTGTTCCCATTGCTTCGCAGAATCGCTTTTGTGCAGAAAACAGTAACACTTGTTCAGACGAAAGAAAGCACAGAGCCCCAGATTTTATGTTGTCCTGGAGAGCTTGCAGAGCACTGGGGAAAGGCAGGCAGAGAATTCCCTGCTAGCACCTTCTCTGTGCCTGGGAAGCAGAAGTGTTGACATTGCTTCGCAGAATCGCTTTTGTGCAGAAAACACTAACACTTGTTCAGAACGAAAGAAAGCACAGAGCCCCAGATTTTATGTTGTCCTGGAGAGCTTGCAGAGCACTGGGGAAAAGCAGGCAGAGAATTCCCTGCTAGCACCTTCTCTGTGCCTGGGAAGCAGAAGTCTTCACATTGCTTCGCAGAATCGCTTTTGTGCAGAAAACAATAACACTTGTTCAGAACGAAAGAAAGCACAGAGCCCCAGATTTGCTGTTGTCCTGGAGAGCTTGCAGAGCACTGGGGAAAGGCAGGCAGAGAATTCCCTGCTAGCACCTTCTCTGTGCCTGTTCACATTGCTTCGCAGAATCGCTTTTGTGCAGAAAACAGTAACACTTGTTCAGAACGAAAGAAAGCACAGAGCCCCAGATCTGCTGTTGTCCTGGAGAGCTTGCAGAGCACTGGGGAAAAGCAGGCAGAGAATTTCCTGCTAGCACCTTCTCTGTGCCTGGGAAACAGAAGTGTTCCCATTGCTTCGCAGAATCGCTTTTGTGCAGAAAACAATAACACTTGTTCAGAACGAAAGAAAGCACAGAGCCCCAGATTCTATGTTGTCCTGGAGAGCTTGCAGGGCACTGGGGAAAGGCAGGCAGAGAATTCACTGCTAGCACCTTCTCTGTGCCTGGGAAGCAGAAGTGTTCACATTGCTTGGCAGAATCGCTTTTGTGCAGAAAACAGTAACTCTTGTTCAGAACAAAAGAAAGCACACAGCCCCAGATTTTATGTTGTCCTGGATAGCTTGCAGAGCACTGGGGAAAAGCAGGCAGAGAATTCCCTGCTAGCACCTTCTCTGTGCCTGGGAAACAGAAGTGTTCACATTGCTTCGCAGAATCGCTTTTGTGCAGAAAACAGTAACACTTGTTCAGACGACAGAAAGCACAGAGCCCCAGATTTTATGTTGTCCTGGAGAGCTTGCAGAGCACTGGGGAAAGGCAGGCAGAGAATTCCCTGCTAGCACCTTCTCTGTGCCTGGGAAGCAGAAGTGTTCACATTGCTTCGCAGAATCGCTTTTGTGCAGAAAACACTAACACTTGTTCAGAACGAAAGAAAGCACAGAGCCCCAGATTTTATGTTGTCCTGGAGAGCTTGCAGAGCACTGGGGAAAAGCAGGCAGAGAATTCCCTGCTAGCACCTTCTCTGTGCCTGGGAAGCAGAAGTGTTCACATTGCTTCGCAGAATCGCTTTTGTGCAGAAAACAGTAACACTTGTTCAGAACGAAAGAAAGCACAGAGCCCCAGATTTTATGTTGTCCTGGAGAGCTTGCAGAGCACTGGGGAAAGGCAGGCAGACAATTCCCTGCTAGCACCTTCTCTGTGTCTGTTCACATTGCTTCGCAGAATCGCTTTTGTGCAGAAAACAGTAACACTTGTTCAGAACGAAAGAAAGCACAGAGCCCCAGATCTGCTGTTGTCCTGGAGAGCTTGCAGAGCACTGGGGAAAAGCAGGCAGAGAATTCCCTGCTAGCACCTTCTCTGTGCCTGGGAAACAGAAGTGTTCCCATTGCTTCGCAGAATCGCTTTTGTGCAGAAAACAGTAACACTTGTTCAGACGAAAGAAAGCACAGAGCCCCAGATTTTATGTTGTCCTGGAGAGCTTGCAGAGCACTGGGGAAAGGCAGGCAGAGAATTCCCTGCTAGCACCTTCTCTGTGCCTGGGAAGCAGAAGTGTTCACATTGCTTCACAGAATCACTTTTCTGCAGAAAACAGTAACACTTGTTCAGAACGAAAGAAAGCACAGAGCCCCAGATTTGCTGTTGTCCTGGAGAGCTTGCAGAGCACTGGGGAAAGGCAGGCAGAGAATTCCCTGCTAGCACCTTCTCTGTGCCTGGGAAGCAGAAGTGTTCACATTCCTTCGCAGAATCGCTTTTGTGCAGAAAACAGTAACACCTGTTCAGAACGAAAGAAAGCACAGAGCCCCAGATTTTATGTTGTCCTGGAGAGCTTGCAGAGCACTGGGGAAAGGCAGGCAGAGAATTCCCTGCTAGCACCTTCTCTGTGCCTGGGAAGCAGAAGCCTTCACATTGCTTCGCAGAATCGCTTTTGTGCAGAAAACAATAACACCTGTTCAGAACGAAAGAAAGCACAGAGCCCCAGATTCTATGTTGTTCTGGAGAGCTTGCAGAGCACTGGGGAAAGGCAGGCAGAGAATTCCCTGCTAGCACCTTCTCTGTGCCTGGGAAACAGAAGTGTTCACATTGCTTCGCAGAATCGCTTTTGTGCAGAAAACAATAACACTTGTTCAGAACGAAAGAAAGCACAGAGCCCCAGATTTTATGTTGTCCTGGAGAGCTTGCAGAGCACTGGGGAAAGGCAGGCAGAGAATTCCCTGCTAGCACCTTCTCTGTGCCTGTTCACATTGCTTCGCAGAATCGCTTTTGTGCAGAAAACAGTAACACTTGTTCAGACGAAAGAAAGCACAGAGCCCCAGATTTTATGTTGTCCTGGAGAGCTTGCAGAGCACTGGGGAAAGGCAGGCAGAGAATTCCCTGCTAGCACCTTCTCTGTGCCTGTGAAGCAGAAGTGTTCACATTGCTTCGCAGAATCGCTTTTGTGCAGAAAACAGTAACACTTGTTCAGAACGAAAGAAAGCACAGAGCCCCAGATCTGCTGTTGTCCTGGAGAGCTTGCAGAGCACTGGGGAAAGGCAGGCAGAGAATTCCCTGCTAGCACCTTCTCTGTGCCTGGGAAGCAGAAGTGTTGACATTGCTTCGCAGAATCGCTTTTGTGCAGAAAACACTAACACTTGTTCAGAACGAAAGAAAGCACAGAGCCCCAGATTTTATGTTGTCCTGGAGAGCTTGCAGAGCACTGGGGAAAAGCAGGCAGAGAATTCCCTGCTAGCACCTTCTCTGTGCCTGGGAAGCAGAAGTGTTCACATTGCTTCGCAGAATCGCTTTTGTGCAGAAAACAGTAACACTTGTTCAGAACGAAAGAAAGCACAGAGCCCCAGATTTTATGTTGTCCTGGAGAGCTTGCAGAGCACTGGGGAAAGGCAGGCAGAGAATTCCCTGCTAGCACCTTCTCTGTGCCTGTTCACATTGCTTCGCAGAATCGCTTTTGTGCAGAAAACAGTAACACTTGTTCAGAACGAAAGAAAGCACAGAGCCCCAGATCTGCTGTTGTCCTGGAGAGCTTGCAGAGCACTGGGGAAAATCAGGCAGAGAATTCCCTGCTAGCACCTTCTCTGTGCCTGGGAAACAGAAGTGTTCCCATTGCTTCGCAGAATCGCTTTTGTGCAGAAAACAGTAACACTTGTTCAGACGAAAGAAAGCACAGAGCCCCAGATTTTATGTTGTCCTGGAGAGCTTGCAGAGCACTGGGGAAAGGCAGGCAGAGAATTCCCTGCTAGCACCTTCTCTGTGCCTGGGAAGCAGAAGTGTTCACATTGCTTCGCAGAATCGCTTTTGTGCAGAAAACACTAACACTTGTTCAGAACGAAAGAAAGCACAGAGCCCCAGATTTTATGTTGTCCTGGAGAGCTTGCAGAGCACTGGGGAAAAGCAGGCAGAGAATTCCCTGCTAGCACCTTCTCTGTGCCTGGGAAGCAGAAGTCTTCACATTGCTTCGCAGAATCGCTTTTGTGCAGAAAACAATAACACTTGTTCAGAACGAAAGAAAGCACAGAGCCCCAGATTTGCTGTTGTCCTGGAGAGCTTGCAGAGCACTGGGGAAAGGCAGGCAGAGAATTCCCTGCTAGCACCTTCTCTGTGCCTGTTCACATTGCTTCGCAGAATCGCTTTTGTGCAGAAAACAGTAACACTTGTTCAGAACGAAAGAAAGCACAGAGCCCCAGATCTGCTGTTGTCCTGGAGAGCTTGCAGAGCACTGGGGAAAAGCAGGCAGAGAATTTCCTGCTAGCACCTTCTCTGTGCCTGGGAAACAGAAGTGTTCCCATTGCTTCGCAGAATCGCTTTTGTGCAGAAAACAATAACACTTGTTCAGAACGAAAGAAAGCACAGAGCCCCAGATTTTATGTTGTCCTGGAGAGCTTGTAGGGCACTGGGGAAAGGCAGGCAGAGAATTCACTGCTAGCACCTTCTCTGTGCCTGGGAAGCAGAAGTGTTCACATTGCTTGGCAGAATCGCTTTTGTGCAGAAAACAGTAACTCTTGTTCAGAACAAAAGAAAGCACAGAGCCCCAGATTTTATGTTGTCCTGGAGAGCTTGCAGAGCACTGGGGAAAAGCAGGCAGAGAATTCCCTGCTAGCACCTTCTCTGTGCCTGGGAAACAGAAGTGTTCACATTGCTTCGCAGAATCGCTTTTGTGCAGAAAACAGTAACACTTGTTCAGACGAAAGAAAGCACAGAGCCCCAGATTTTATGTTGTCCTGGAGAGCTTGCAGAGCACTGGGGAAAGGCAGGCAGAGAATTCCCTGCTAGCACCTTCTCTGTGCCTGGGAAGCAGAAGTGTTCACATTGCTTCGCAGAATCGCTTTTGTGCAGAAAACACTAACACTTGTTCAGAACGAAAGAAAGCACAGAGCCCCAGATTTTATGTTGTCCTGGAGAGCTTGCAGAGCACTGGGGAAAAGCAGGCAGAGAATTCCCTGCTAGCACCTTCTCTGTGCCTGGGAAGCAGAAGTGTTCACATTGCTTCGCAGAATCGCTTTTGTGCAGAAAACAGTAACACTTGTTCAGAACGAAAGAAAGCACAGAGCCCCAGATTTTATGTTGTCCTGGAGAGCTTGCAGAGCACTGGGGAAAGGCAGGCAGACAATTCCCTGCTAGCACCTTCTCTGTGCCTGTTCACATTGCTTCGCAGAATCGCTTTTGTGCAGAAAACAGTAACACTTGTTCAGAACGAAAGAAAGCACAGAGCCCCAGATCTGCTGTTGTCCTGGAGAGCTTGCAGAGCACTGGGGAAAAGCAGGCAGAGAATTCCCTGCTAGCACCTTCTCTGTGCCTGGGAAACAGAAGTGTTCCCATTGCTTCGCAGAATCGCTTTTGTGCAGAAAACAGTAACACTTGTTCAGACGAAAGAAAGCACAGAGCCCCAGATTTTATGTTGTCCTGGAGAGCTTGCAGAGCACTGGGGAAAGGCAGGCAGAGAATTCCCTGCTAGCACCTTCTCTGTGCCTGGGAAGCAGAAGTGTTCACATTGCTTCACAGAATCACTTTTCTGCAGAAAACAGTAACACTTGTTCAGAACGAAAAAAAGCACAGAGCCCCAGATTTGCTGTTGTCCTGGAGAGCTTGCAGGGCACTGGGGAAAGGCAGGCAGAGAATTCCCTGCTAGCACCTTCTCTGTGCCTGGGAAACAGAAGTGTTCCCATTGCTTCGCAGAATCGCTTTTGTGCAGAAAACAGTAACACTTGTTCAGAACGAAACAAAGCACAGAGCCCCAGATTTGCTGTTGTGATGGAGAGCTTGCAGAGCACTGGGGAAAGGCAGGCAGAGAATTCCCTGCTAGCACCTTCTATGTGCCTGGGAAGCAGAAGTGTTCACATTCCTTCGCAGAATCGCTTTTGTGCAGAAAACAGTAACACCTGTTCAGAACGAAAGAAAGCACAGAGCCCCAGATTTTATGTTGTCCTGGAGAGCTTGCAGAGCACTGGGGAAAGGCAGGCAGAGAATTCCCTGCTAGCACCTTCTCTGTGCCTGGGAAGCAGAAGCCTTCACATTGCTTCGCAGAATCGCTTTTGTGCAGAAAACAATAACACCTGTTCAGAACGAAAGAAAGCACAGAGCCCCAGATTTTATGTTGTTCTGGAGAGCTTGCAGAGCACTGGGGAAAGGCAGGCAGAGAATTCCCTGCTAGCACCTTCTCTGTGCCTGGGAAACAGAAGTGTTCACATTGCTTCGCAGAATCGCTTTTGTGCAGAAAACAGTAACACTTGTTCAGACGAAAGAAAGCACAGAGCCCCAGATTTTATGTTGTCCTGGAGAGCTTGCAGAGCACTGGGGAAAGGCAGGCAGAGAATTCCCTGCTAGCACCTTCTCTGTGCCTGGGAAGCAGAAGTGTTGACATTGCTTCGCAGAATCGCTTTTGTGCAGAAAACACTAACACTTGTTCAGAACGAAAGAAAGCACAGAGCCCCAGATTTTATGTTGTCCTGGAGAGCTTGCAGAGCACTGGGGAAAAGCAGGCAGAGAATTCCCTGCTAGCACCTTCTCTGTGCCTGGGAAGCAGAAGTCTTCACATTGCTTCGCAGAATCGCTTTTGTGCAGAAAACAATAACACTTGTTCAGAACGAAAGAAAGCACAGAGCCCCAGATTTGCTGTTGTCCTGGAGAGCTTGCAGAGCACTGGGGAAAGGCAGGCAGAGAATTCCCTGCTAGCACCTTCTCTGTGCCTGTTCACATTGCTTCGCAGAATCGCTTTTGTGCAGAAAACAGTAACACTTGTTCAGAACGAAAGAAAGCACAGAGCCCCAGATCTGCTGTTGTCCTGGAGAGCTTGCAGAGCACTGGGGAAAAGCAGGCAGAGAATTTCCTGCTAGCACCTTCTCTGTGCCTGGGAAACAGAAGTGTTCCCATTGCTTCGCAGAATCGCTTTTGTGCAGAAAACAATAACACTTGTTCAGAACGAAAGAAAGCACAGAGCCCCAGATTCTATGTTGTCCTGGAGAGCTTGCAGGGCACTGGGGAAAGGCAGGCAGAGAATTCACTGCTAGCACCTTCTCTGTGCCTGGGAAGCAGAAGTGTTCACATTGCTTGGCAGAATCGCTTTTGTGCAGAAAACAGTAACTCTTGTTCAGAACAAAAGAAAGCACAGAGCCCCAGATTTTATGTTGTCCTGGAGAGCTTGCAGAGCACTGGGGAAAAGCAGGCAGAGAATTCCCTGCTAGCACCTTCTCTGTGCCTGGGAAACAGAAGTGTTCACATTGCTTCGCAGAATCGCTTTTGTGCAGAAAACAGTAACACTTGTTCAGACGAAAGAAAGCACAGAGCCCCAGATTTTATGTTGTCCTGGAGAGCTTGCAGAGCACTGGGGAAAGGCAGGCAGAGAATTCCCTGCTAGCACCTTCTCTGTGCCTGGGAAGCAGAAGTGTTCACATTGCTTCGCAGAATCGCTTTTGTGCAGAAAACACTAACACTTGTTCAGAACGAAAGAAAGCACAGAGCCCCAGATTTTATGTTGTCCTGGAGAGCTTGCAGAGCACTGGGGAAAAGCAGGCAGAGAATTCCCTGCTAGCACCTTCTCTGTGCCTGGGAAGCAGAAGTGTTCACATTGCTTCGCAGAATCGCTTTTGTGCAGAAAACAGTAACACTTGTTCAGAACGAAAGAAAGCACAGAGCCCCAGATTTTATGTTGTCCTGGAGAGCTTGCAGAGCACTGGGGAAAGGCAGGCAGACAATTCCCTGCTAGCACCTTCTCTGTGTCTGTTCACATTGCTTCGCAGAATCGCTTTTGTGCAGAAAACAGTAACACTTGTTCAGAACGAAAGAAAGCACAGAGCCCCAGATCTGCTGTTGTCCTGGAGAGCTTGCAGAGCACTGGGGAAAAGCAGGCAGAGAATTCCCTGCTAGCACCTTCTCTGTGCCTGGGAAACAGAAGTGTTCCCATTGCTTCGCAGAATCGCTTTTGTGCAGAAAACAGTAACACTTGTTCAGACGAAAGAAAGCACAGAGCCCCAGATTTTATGTTGTCCTGGAGAGCTTGCAGAGCACTGGGGAAAGGCAGGCAGAGAATTCCCTGCTAGCACCTTCTCTGTGCCTGGGAAGCAGAAGTGTTCACATTGCTTCACAGAATCACTTTTCTGCAGAAAACAGTAACACTTGTTCAGAACGAAAGAAAGCACAGAGCCCCAGATTTGCTGTTGTCCTGGAGAGCTTGCAGAGCACTGGGGAAAGGCAGGCAGAGAATTCCCTGCTAGCACCTTCTCTGTGCCTGGGAAGCAGAAGTGTTCACATTCCTTCGCAGAATCGCTTTTGTGCAGAAAACAGTAACACCTGTTCAGAACGAAAGAAAGCACAGAGCCCCAGATTTTATGTTGTCCTGGAGAGCTTGCAGAGCACTGGGGAAAGGCAGGCAGAGAATTCCCTGCTAGCACCTTCTCTGTGCCTGGGAAGCAGAAGCCTTCACATTGCTTCGCAGAATCGCTTTTGTGCAGAAAACAATAACACCTGTTCAGAACGAAAGAAAGCACAGAGCCCCAGATTTTATGTTGTTCTGGAGAGCTTGCAGAGCACTGGGGAAAGGCAGGCAGAGAATTCCCTGCTAGCACCTTCTCTGTGCCTGTGAAGCAGAAGTGTTCACATTGCTTCGCAGAATCGCTTTTGTGCAGAAAACAGTAACACTTGTTCAGAACGAAAGAAAGCACAGAGCCCCAGATCTGCTGTTGTCCTGGAGAGCTTGCAGAGCACTGGGGAAAGGCAGGCAGAGAATTCCCTGCTAGCACCTTCTCTGTGCCTGGGAAGCAGAAGTGTTGACATTGCTTCGCAGAATCGCTTTTCTGCAGAAAACACTAACACTTGTTCAGAACGAAAGAAAGCACAGAGCCCCAGATTTTATGTTGTCCTGGAGAGCTTGCAGAGCACTGGGGAAAAGCAGGCAGAGAATTCCCTGCTAGCACCTTCTCTGTGCCTGGGAAGCAGAAGTGTTCACATTGCTTCGCAGAATCGCTTTTGTGCAGAAAACAGTAACACTTGTTCAGAACGAAAGAAAGCACAGAGCCCCAGATTTTATGTTGTCCTGGAGAGCTTGCAGAGCACTGGGGAAAGGCAGGCAGAGAATTCCCTGCTAGCACCTTCTCTGTGTCTGTTCACATTGCTTCGCAGAATCGCTTTTGTGCAGAAAACAGTAACACTTGTTCAGAACGAAAGAAAGCACAGAGCCCCAGATCTGCTGTTGTCCTGGAGAGCTTGCAGAGCACTGGGGAAAAGCAGGCAGAGAATTCCCTGCTAGCACCTTCTCTGTGCCTGGGAAACAGAAGTCTTCCCATTGCTTCGCAGAATCGCTTTTGTGCAGAAAACAGTAACACTTGTTCAGACGAAAGAAAGCACAGAGCCCCAGATTTTATGTTGTCCTGGAGAGCTTGCAGAGCACTGGGGAAAGGCAGGCAGAGAATTCCCTGCTAGCACCTTCTCTGTGCCTGGGAAGCAGAAGTGTTGACATTGCTTCGCAGAATCGCTTTTGTGCAGAAAACACTAACACTTGTTCAGAACGAAAGAAAGCACAGAGCCCCAGATTTTATGTTGTCCTGGAGAGCTTGCAGAGCACTGGGGAAAAGCAGGCAGAGAATTCCCTGCTAGCACCTTCTCTGTGCCTGGGAAGCAGAAGTCTTCACATTGCTTCGCAGAATCGCTTTTGTGCAGAAAACAATAACACTTGTTCAGAACGAAAGAAAGCACAGAGCCCCAGATTTGCTGTTGTCCTGGAGAGCTTGCAGAGCACTGGGGAAAGGCAGGCAGAGAATTCCCTGCTAGCACCTTCTCTGTGCCTGTTCACATTGCTTCGCAGAATCGCTTTTGTGCAGAAAACAGTAACACTTGTTCAGAACGAAAGAAAGCACAGAGCCCCAGATCTGCTGTTGTCCTGGAGAGCTTGCAGAGCACTGGGGAAAAGCAGGCAGAGAATTTCCTGCTAGCACCTTCTCTGTGCCTGGGAAACAGAAGTGTTCCCATTGCTTCGCAGAATCGCTTTTGTGCAGAAAACAATAACACTTGTTCAGAACGAAAGAAAGCACAGAGCCCCAGATTTTATGTTGTCCTGGAGAGCTTGTAGGGCACTGGGGAAAGGCAGGCAGAGAATTCACTGCTAGCACCTTCTCTGTGCCTGGGAAGCAGAAGTGTTCACATTGCTTGGCAGAATCGCTTTTGTGCAGAAAACAGTAACTCTTGTTCAGAACAAAAGAAAGCACAGAGCCCCAGATTTTATGTTGTCCTGGAGAGCTTGCAGAGCACTGGGGAAAAGCAGGCAGAGAATTCCCTGCTAGCACCTTCTCTGTGCCTGGGAAACAGAAGTGTTCACATTGCTTCGCAGAATCGCTTTTGTGCAGAAAACAGTAACACTTGTTCAGACGAAAGAAAGCACAGAGCCCCAGATTTTATGTTGTCCTGGAGAGCTTGCAGAGCACTGGGGAAAGGCAGGCAGAGAATTCCCTGCTAGCACCTTCTCTGTGCCTGGGAAGCAGAAGTGTTCACATTGCTTCGCAGAATCGCTTTTGTGCAGAAAACAGTAACACTTGTTCAGAACGAAAGAAAGCACAGAGCCCCAGATTTTATGTTGTCCTGGAGAGCTTGCAGAGCACTGGGGAAAGGCAGGCAGACAATTCCCTGCTAGCACCTTCTCTGTGCCTGTTCACATTGCTTCGCAGAATCGCTTTTGTGCAGAAAACAGTAACACTTGTTCAGAACGAAAGAAAGCACAGAGCCCCAGATCTGCTGTTGTCCTGGAGAGCTTGCAGAGCACTGGGGAAAAGCAGGCAGAGAATTCCCTGCTAGCACCTTCTCTGTGCCTGGGAAACAGAAGTGTTCCCATTGCTTCGCAGAATCGCTTTTGTGCAGAAAACAGTAACACTTGTTCAGACGAAAGAAAGCACAGAGCCCCAGATTTTATGTTGTCCTGGAGAGCTTGCAGAGCACTGGGGAAAGGCAGGCAGAGAATTCCCTGCTAGCACCTTCTCTGTGCCTGGGAAGCAGAAGTGTTCACATTGCTTCACAGAATCACTTTTCTGCAGAAAACAGTAACACTTGTTCAGAACGAAAAAAAGCACAGAGCCCCAGATTTGCTGTTGTCCTGGAGAGCTTGCAGGGCACTGGGGAAAGGCAGGCAGAGAATTCCCTGCTAGCACCTTCTCTGTGCCTGGGAAACAGAAGTGTTCCCATTGCTTCGCAGAATCGCTTTTGTGCAGAAAACAGTAACACTTGTTCAGAACGAAACAAAGCACAGAGCCCCAGATTTGCTGTTGTGATGGAGAGCTTGCAGAGCACTGGGGAAAGGCAGGCAGAGAATTCCCTGCTAGCACCTTCTATGTGCCTGGGAAGCAGAAGTGTTCACATTTTCGCAGAATCGCTTTTGTGCAGAAAACAGTAACACCTGTTCAGAACGAAAGAAAGCACAGAGCCCCAGATTTTATGTTGTCCTGGAGAGCTTGCAGAGCACTGGGGAAAGGCAGGCAGAGAATTCCCTGCTAGCACCTTCTCTGTGCCTGGGAAGCAGAAGCCTTCACATTGCTTCGCAGAATCGCTTTTGTGCAGAAAACAATAACACCTGTTCAGAACGAAAGAAAGCACAGAGCCCCAGATTTTATGTTGTTCTGGAGAGCTTGCAGAGCACTGGGGAAAGGCAGGCAGAGAATTCCCTGCTAGCACCTTCTCTGTGCCTGGGAAACAGAAGTGTTCACATTGCTTCGCAGAATCGCTTTTGTGCAGAAAACAATAACACTTGTTCAGAACGAAAGAAAGCACAGAGCCCCAGATTTTATGTTGTCCTGGAGAGCTTGCAGAGCACTGGGGAAAAGCAGGCAGAGAATTCCCTGCTAGCACCTTCTCTGTGCCTTTTCACATTGCTTCGCAGAATCGCTTTTGTGCAGAAAACAGTAACACTTGTTCAGAACGAAAGAAAGCACAGAGCCCCAGATTTGCTGTTGTCCTGGAGAGCTTGCAGAGCACTGGGGAAAGGCAGGCAGACAATTCCCTGCTAGCACCTTCTCTGTGCCTGTGAAGCAGAAGTGTTCACATTGCTTCGCAGAATCGCTTTTGTGCAGAAAACACTAACACTTGTTCAGAACGAAAGAAAGCACAGAGCCCCAGATTTTATGTTGTCCTGGAGAGCTTGCAGAGCACTGGGGAAAGGCAGGCAGAGAATTCCCTGCTAGCACCTTCTCTGTGCCTGGGAAGCAGAAGTGTTCACATTGCTTCGCAGAATCGCTTTTCTGCAGAAAACAGTAACACTTGTTCAGAACGAAAGAAAGCACAGAGCCCCAGATTTGCTGTTGTCCTGGAGAGCTTGCAGAGCACTGGGGAAAGGCAGGCAGAGAATTCCCTGCTAGCAGCTTCTCTGTGCCTGGGAAGCAGAAGTGTTCACATTGCTTCGCAGAATCGCTTTTCTGCAGAAAACAGTAACACTTGTTCAGAACGAAAGAAAGCACAGAGCCCCAGATTTGCTGTTGTCCTGGAGAACTTGCAGAGCACTGGGGAAAGGCAGGCAGAGAATTCCCTGCTAGCACCTTCTCTGTGCCTGGGAAGCAGAAGTCTTCACATTGCTTCGCAGAATCGTTTTTGTGCAGAAAACAATAACACCTGTTCAGAACGAAAGAAAGCACAGAGCCCCAGATTTTATGTTGTCCTGGAGAGCTTGCAGAGCACTGGGGAAAAGCAGGCAGAGAATTCCCTGCTAGCACCTTCTCTGTGCCTGGGAAACAGAAGTGTTCACATTTCTTCGCAGAATCGCTTTTGTGCAGAAAACAGTAACACTTGTTCAGAACGAAAGAAAGCACAGAGCCCCAGATTCTATGTTGTACTGGAGAGCTTGCAGAGCACTGGGGAAAGGCAGGCAGAGAATTCCCTGCTAGCACCTTCTCTGTGCCTGTTCACATTGCTTCGCAGAATCGCTTTTGTGCAGAAAACAGTAACACTTGTTCAGACGAAAGAAAGCACAGAGCCCCAGATTTTATGTTGTCCTGGAGAGCTTGCAGAGCACTGGGGAAAGGCAGGCAGAGAATTCCCTGCTAGCACCTTCTCTGTGCCTGGGAAGCAGAAGTGTTCACATTGCTTCGCAGAATCGCTTTTGTGCAGAAAACACTAACACATGTTCAGAACGAAAGAAAGCACAGAGCCCCAGATTTTATGTTGTCCTGGAGAGCTTGCAGAGCACTGGGGAAAAGCAGGCAGAGAATTCCCTGCTAGCACCTTCTCTGTGCCTGGGAAGCAGAAGTGTTCACATTGCTTCGCAGAATCGCTTTTGTGCAGAAAACAGTAACACTTGTTCAGAACGAAAGAAAGCACAGAGCCCCAGATTTTATGTTGTCCTGGAGAGCTTGCAGAGCACTGGGGAAAGGCAGGCAGACAATTCCCTGCTAGCACCTTCTCTGTGCCTGGGAAGCAGAAGTGTTCACATTGCTTCGCAGAATCGCTTTTGTGCAGAAAACACTAACACATGTTCAGAACGAAAGAAAGCACAGAGCCCCAGATTTTATGTTGTCCTGGAGAGCTTGCAGAGCACTGGGGAAAAGCAGGCAGAGAATTCCCTGCTAGCACCTTCTCTGTGCCTGGGAAGCAGAAGTGTTCACATTGCTTCGCAGAATCGCTTTTGTGCAGAAAACAGTAACACTTGTTCAGAACGAAAGAAAGCACAGAGCCCCAGATTTTATGTTGTCCTGGAGAGCTTGCAGAGCACTGGGGAAAGGCAGGCAGAGAATTCCCTGCTAGCACCTTCTCTGTGCCTGGGAAGCAGAAGTGTTCACATTGCTTCACAGAATCACTTTTCTGCAGAAAACAGTAACACTTGTTCAGAACGAAAGAAAGCACAGAGCCCCAGATTTGCTGTTGTCCTGGAGAGCTTGCAGAGCACTGGGGAAAGGCAGGCAGAGAATTCCCTGCTAGCACCTTCTCTGTGCCTGGGAAACAGAAGTGTTCCCATTGCTTCGCAGAATCGCTTTTGTGCAGAAAACAGTAACACTTGTTCAGAACGAAAGAAAGCACAGAGCCCCAGATCTGCTGTTGTCCTGGAGAGCTTGCAGGGCACTGGGGAAAGGCAGGCAGAGAATTCCCTGCTAGCACCTTCTCTGTGCCTGGGAAACAGAAGTGTTCCCATTGCTTCGCAGAATCGCTTTTGTGCAGAAAACAGTAACACTTGTTCAGAACGAAACAAAGCACAGAGCCCCAGATTTTATGTTGTGATGGAGAGCTTGCAGAGCACTGGGGAAAGGCAGGCAGAGAATTCCCTGCTAGCACCTTCTATGTGCCTGGGAAGCAGAAGTGTTCACATTCCTTCGCAGAATCGCTTTTGTGCAGAAAACAGTAACACCTGTTCAGAACGAAAGAAAGCACAGAGCCCCAGATTTTATGTTGTCCTGGAGAGCTTGCAGAGCACTGGGGAAAGGCAGGCAGAGAATTCCCTGCTAGCACCTTCTCTGTGCCTGGGAAGCAGAAGTGTTCACATTGCTTCGCAGAATCGCTTTTGTGCAGAAAACAATAACACCTGTTCAGAACGAAAGAAAGCACAGAGCCCCAGATTTTATGTTGTTCTGGAGAGCTTGCAGAGCACTGGGGAAAGGCAGGCAGAGAATTCCCTGCTAGCACCTTCTCTGTGCCTGGGAAACAGAAGTGTTCACATTGCTTCGCAGAATCGCTTTTGTGCAGAAAACAATAACACTTGTTCAGAACGAAAGAAAGCACAGAGCCCCAGATTTTATGTTGTCCTGGAGAGCTTGCAGAGCACTGGGGAAAAGCAGGCAGAGAATTCCCTGCTAGCACCTTCTCTGTGCCTGTTCACATTGCTTCGCAGAATCGCTTTTGTGCAGAAAACAGTAACACTTGTTCAGACGAAAGAAAGCACAGAGCCCCAGATTTTATGTTGTCCTGGAGAGCTTGCAGAGCACTGGGGAAAGGCAGGCAGAGAATTCCCTGCTAGCACCTTCTCTGTGCCTGTGAAGCAGAAGTGTTCACATTGCTTTGCAGAATCGCTTTTGTGCAGAAAACACTAACACTTGTTCAGAACGAAAGAAAGCACAGAGCCCCAGATTTTATGTTGTCCTGGAGAGCTTGCAGAGCACTGGGGAAAGGCAGGCAGAGAATTCCCTGCTAGCACCTTCTCTGTGCCTGGGAAGCAGAAGTGTTCACATTGCTTCGCAGAATCGCTTTTCTGCAGAAAACAGTAACACTTGTTCAGAACGAAAGAAAGCACAGAGCCCCAGATTTGCTGTTGTCCTGGAGAACTTGCAGAGCACTGGGGAAAGGCAGGCAGAGAATTCCCTGCTAGCACCTTCTCTGTGCCTGGGAAGCAGAAGTCTTCACATTGCTTCGCAGAATCGTTTTTGTGCAGAAAACAATAACACCTGTTCAGAACGAAAGAAAGCACAGAGCCCCAGATTTTATGTTGTCCTGGAGAGCTTGCAGAGCACTGGGGAAAAGCAGGCAGAGAATTCCCTGCTAGCACCTTCTCTGTGCCTGGGAAACAGAAGTGTTCACATTTCTTCGCAGAATCGCTTTTGTGCAGAAAACAGTAACACTTGTTCAGAACGAAAGAAAGCACAGAGCCCCAGATTCTATGTTGTCCTGGAGAGCTTGCAGAGCACTGGGGAAAGGCAGGCAGAGAATTCCCTGCTAGCACCTTCTCTGTGCCTGTTCACATTGCTTCGCAGAATCGCTTTTGTGCAGAAAACACTAACACTTGTTCAGAACGAAAGAAAGCACAGAGCCCCAGATTTTATGTTGTCCTGGAGAGCTTGCAGAGCACTGGGGAAAGGCAGGCAGAGAATTCCCTGCTAGCACCTTCTCTGTGCCTGGGAAGCAGAAGTGTTCACATTGCTTCGCAGAATCGCTTTTGTGCAGAAAACAATAACACTTGTTCAGAACGAAAGAAAGCACAGAGCCCCAGATTCTATGTTGTCCTGGAGAGCTTGCAGGGCACTGGGGAAAGGCAGGCAGAGAATTCCCTGCTAGCACCTTCTCTGTGCCTGGGAAGCAGAAGTGTTCACATTGCTTCGCAGAATCGCTTTTGTGCAGAAAACAATAACACTTGTTCAGAACGAAAGAAAGCACAGAGCCCCAGATTTTATGTTGTCCTGGAGAGCTTGCAGAGCACTGGGGAAAAGCAGGCAGAGAATTCCCTGCTAGCACCTTCTCTGTGCCTGTTCACATTGCTTCGCAGAATCGCTTTTGTGCAGAAAACAGTAACACTTGTTCAGAACGAAAGAAAGCACAGAGCCCCAGATCTGCTGTTGTCCTGGAGAGCTTGCAGAGCACTGGGGAAAAGCAGGCAGAGAATTTCCGGCTAGCACCTTCTCTGTGCCTGGGAAACAGAAGTGTTCCCATTGCTTCGCAGAATCGCTTTTGTGCAGAAAACAATAACACTTGTTCAGAACGAAAGAAAGCACAGAGCCCCAGATTCTATGTTGTCCTGGAGAGCTTGCAGGGCACTGGGGAAAGGCAGGCAGAGAATTCACTGCTAGCACCTTCTCTGTGCCTGGGAAGCAGAAGTGTTCACATTGCTTGGCAGAATCGCTTTTGTGCAGAAAACAGTAACTCTTGTTCAGAACAAAAGAAAGCACAGAGCCCCAGATTTTATGTTGTCCTGGAGAGCTTGCAGAGCACTGGGGAAAAGCAGGCAGAGAATTCCCTGCTAGCACCTTCTCTGTGCCTGGGAAGCAGAAGTGTTCACATTGCTTCGCAGAATCGCTTTTGTGCAGAAAACAGTAACACTTGTTCAGACGAAAGAAAGCACAGAGCCCCAGATTTTATGTTGTCCTGGAGAGCTTGCAGAGCACTGGGGAAAGGCAGGCAGAGAATTCCCTGCTAGCACCTTCTCTGTGCCTGGGAAGCAGAAGTGTTCACATTGCTTCGCAGAATCGCTTTTGTGCAGAAAACACTAACACTTGTTCAGAACGAAAGAAAGCACAGAGCCCCAGATCTGCTGTTGTCCTGGAGAGCTTTCAGAGCACTGGGGAAAGGCAGGCAGAGAATTCCCTGCTAGCACCTTCTCTGTGCCTGGGAAACAGAAGTGTTCACATTGCTTCGCAGAATCACTTTTGTGCAGAAAACAGTAACACTTGTTCAGACGAAAGAAAGCACAGAGCCCCAGATTTTATGTTGTCCTGGAGAGCTTGCAGAGCACTGGGGAAAGGCAGGCAGAGAATTCCCTGCTAGCACCTTCTCTGTGCCTGGGAAGCAGAAGTGTTCACATTGCTTCACAGAATCACTTTTCTGCAGAAAACAGTAACACTTGTTCAGAACGAAAGAAAGCACAGAGCCCCAGATTTGCTGTTGTCCTGGAGAGCTTGCAGAGCACTGGGGAAAGGCAGGCAGAGAATTCCCTGCTAGCACCTTCTCTGTGCCTGGGAAACAGAAGTGTTCCCATTGCTTCGCAGAATCGCTTTTGTGCAGAAAACAGTAACACTTGTTCAGAACGAAAGAAAGCACAGAGCCCCAGATCTGCTGTTGTCCTGGAGAGCTTGCACAGCACTGGGGAAAGGCAGGCAGAGAATTCCCTGCTAGCACCTTCTCTGTGCCTGGGAAACAGAAGCCTTCACATTGCTTCGCAGAATCGCTTTTGTGCAGAAAACAATAACACCTGTTCAGAACGAAAGAAAGCACAGAGCCCCAGATTTTATGTTGTTCTGGAGAGCTTGCAGAGCACTGGGGAAAGGCAGGCAGAGAATTCCCTGCTAGCACCTTCTCTGTGCCTGGGAAACAGAAGTGTTCACATTGCTTCGCAGAATCGCTTTTGTGCAGAAAACAATAACACTTGTTCAGAACGAAAGAAAGCACAGAGCCCCAGATTTTATGTTGTCCTGGAGAGCTTGCAGAGCACTGGGGAAAGGCAGGCAGAGAATTCCCTGCTAGCACCTTCTCTGTGCCTGTTCACATTGCTTCGCAGAATCGCTTTTGTGCAGAAAACAGTAACACTTGTTCAGACGAAAGAAAGCACAGAGCCCCAGATTTTATGTTGTCCTGGAGAGCTTGCAGAGCACTGGGGAAAGGCAGGCAGAGAATTCCCTGCTAGCACCTTCTCTGTGCCTGTGAAGCAGAAGTGTTCACATTGCTTCGCAGAATCGCTTTTGTGCAGAAAACACTAACACTTGTTCAGAACGAAAGAAAGCACAGAGCCCCAGATTTTATGTTGTCCTGGAGAGCTTGCAGAGCACTGGGGAAAGGCAGGCAGAGAATTCCCTGCTAGCACCTTCTCTGTGCCTGGGAAGCAGAAGTGTTCACATTGCTTCGCAGAATCGCTTTTCTGCAGAAAACAGTAACACTTGTTCAGAACGAAAGAAAGCACAGAGCCCCAGATTTGCTGTTGTCCTGGAGAACTTGCAGAGCACTGGGGAAAGGCAGGCAGAGAATTCCCTGCTAGCACCTTCTCTGTGCCTGGGAAGCAGAAGTCTTCACATTGCTTCGCAGAATCGCTTTTGTGCAGAAAACAATAACACCTGTTCAGAACGAAAGAAAGCACAGAGCCCCAGATTTTATGTTGTCCTGGAGAGCTTGCAGAGCACTGGGGAAAAGCAGGCAGAGAATTCCCTGCTAGCACCTTCTCTGTGCCTGGGAAACAGAAGTGTTCACATTTCTTCGCAGAATCGCTTTTGTGCAGAAAACAGTAACACTTGTTCAGAACGAAAGAAAGCACAGAGCCCCAGATTCTATGTTGTACTGGAGAGCTTGCAGAGCACTGGGGAAAGGCAGGCAGAGAATTCCCTGCTAGCACCTTCTCTGTGCCTGTTCACATTGCTTCGCAGAATCGCTTTTGTGCAGAAAACACTAACACTTGTTCAGAACGAAAGAAAGCACAGAGCCCCAGATTTTATGTTGTCCTGGAGAGCTTGCAGAGCACTGGGGAAAGGCAGGCAGAGAATTCCCTGCTAGCACCTTCTCTGTGCCTGGGAAGCAGAAGTGTTCACATTGCTTCGCAGAATCGCTTTTGTGCAGAAAACAATAACACTTGTTCAGAACGAAAGAAAGCACAGAGCCCCAGATTCTATGTTGTCCTGGAGAGCTTGCAGGGCACTGGGGAAAGGCAGGCAGAGAATTCACTGCTAGCACCTTCTCTGTGCCTGGGAAGCAGAAGTGTTCACATTGCTTGGCAGAATCGCTTTTGTGCAGAAAACAGTAACACTTGTTCAGAACAAAAGAAAGCACAGAGCCCCAGATTTTATGTTGTCCTGGAGAGCTTGCAGAGCACTGGGGAAAAGCAGGCAGAGAATTCCCTGCTAGAACCTTCTCTGTACCTGGGAAACAGAAGTGTTCACATTTCTTCGCAGAATCGCTTTTGTGCAGAAAACAGTAACACTTGTTCAGAACGAAAGAAAGCACAGAGCCCCAGATTTTATGTTGTCCTGGAGAGCTTGGAGAGCACTGGGGAAAGGCAGGCAGAGAATTCCCTGCTAGCACCTTCTCTGTGCCTGGGAAGCAGAAGTGTTCACATTGCTTCACAGAATCACTTTTCTGCAGAAAACAGTAACACTTGTTCAGAACGAAAGAAAGCACAGAGCCCCAGATTTGCTGTTGTCCTGGAGAGCTTGCAGAGCACTGGGGAAAGGCAGGCAGAGAATTCCCTGCTAGCACCTTCTCTGTGCCTGGGAAACAGAAGTGTTCCCATTGCTTCGCAGAATCGCTTTTGTGCAGAAAACAGTAACACTTGTTCAGAACGAAAGAAAGCACAGAGCCCCAGATCTGCTGTTGTCCTGGAGAGCTTGCAGGGCACTGGGGAAAGGCAGGCAGAGAATTCCCTGCTAGCACCTTCTCTGTGCCTGGGAAACAGAAGTGTTCCCATTGCTTCGCAGAATCGCTTTTGTGCAGAAAACAGTAACACTTGTTCAGAACGAAACAAAGCACAGAGCCCCAGATTTTATGTTGTGATGGAGAGCTTGCAGAGCACTGGGGAAAGGCAGGCAGAGAATTCCCTGCTAGCACCTTCTATGTGCCTGGGAAGCAGAAGTGTTCACATTCCTTCGCAGAATCGCTTTTGTGCAGAAAACAGTAACACCTGTTCAGAACGAAAGAAAGCACAGAGCCCCAGATTTTATGTTGTCCTGGAGAGCTTGCAGAGCACTGGGGAAAGGCAGGCAGAGAATTCCCTGCTAGCACCTTCTCTGTGCCTGGGAAGCAGAAGTGTTCACATTGCTTCGCAGAATCGCTTTTGTGCAGAAAACAATAACACCTGTTCAGAACGAAAGAAAGCACAGAGCCCCAGATTTTATGTTGTTCTGGAGAGCTTGCAGAGCACTGGGGAAAGGCAGGCAGAGAATTCCCTGCTAGCACCTTCTCTGTGCCTGGGAAACAGAAGTGTTCACATTGCTTCGCAGAATCGCTTTTGTGCAGAAAACAATAACACTTGTTCAGAACGAAAGAAAGCACAGAGCCCCAGATTTTATGTTGTCCTGGAGAGCTTGCAGAGCACTGGGGAAAAGCAGGCAGAGAATTCCCTGCTAGCACCTTCTCTGTGCCTGTTCACATTGCTTCGCAGAATCGCTTTTGTGCAGAAAACAGTAACACTTGTTCAGACGAAAGAAAGCACAGAGCCCCAGATTTTATGTTGTCCTGGAGAGCTTGCAGAGCACTGGGGAAAGGCAGGCAGAGAATTCCCTGCTAGCACCTTCTCTGTGCCTGTGAAGCAGAAGTGTTCACATTGCTTTGCAGAATCGCTTTTGTGCAGAAAACACTAACACTTGTTCAGAACGAAAGAAAGCACAGAGCCCCAGATTTTATGTTGTCCTGGAGAGCTTGCAGAGCACTGGGGAAAGGCAGGCAGAGAATTCCCTGCTAGCACCTTCTCTGTGCCTGGGAAGCAGAAGTGTTCACATTGCTTCGCAGAATCGCTTTTCTGCAGAAAACAGTAACACTTGTTCAGAACGAAAGAAAGCACAGAGCCCCAGATTTGCTGTTGTCCTGGAGAACTTGCAGAGCACTGGGGAAAGGCAGGCAGAGAATTCCCTGCTAGCACCTTCTCTGTGCCTGGGAAGCAGAAGTCTTCACATTGCTTCGCAGAATCGTTTTTGTGCAGAAAACAATAACACCTGTTCAGAACGAAAGAAAGCACAGAGCCCCAGATTTTATGTTGTCCTGGAGAGCTTGCAGAGCACTGGGGAAAAGCAGGCAGAGAATTCCCTGCTAGCACCTTCTCTGTGCCTGGGAAACAGAAGTGTTCACATTTCTTCGCAGAATCGCTTTTGTGCAGAAAACAGTAACACTTGTTCAGAACGAAAGAAAGCACAGAGCCCCAGATTCTATGTTGTCCTGGAGAGCTTGCAGAGCACTGGGGAAAGGCAGGCAGAGAATTCCCTGCTAGCACCTTCTCTGTGCCTGTTCACATTGCTTCGCAGAATCGCTTTTGTGCAGAAAACACTAACACTTGTTCAGAACGAAAGAAAGCACAGAGCCCCAGATTTTATGTTGTCCTGGAGAGCTTGCAGAGCACTGGGGAAAGGCAGGCAGAGAATTCCCTGCTAGCACCTTCTCTGTGCCTGGGAAGCAGAAGTGTTCACATTGCTTCGCAGAATCGCTTTTGTGCAGAAAACAATAACACTTGTTCAGAACGAAAGAAAGCACAGAGCCCCAGATTCTATGTTGTCCTGGAGAGCTTGCAGGGCACTGGGGAAAGGCAGGCAGAGAATTCCCTGCTAGCACCTTCTCTGTGCCTGGGAAGCAGAAGTGTTCACATTGCTTCGCAGAATCGCTTTTGTGCAGAAAACAATAACACTTGTTCAGAACGAAAGAAAGCACAGAGCCCCAGATTTTATGTTGTCCTGGAGAGCTTGCAGAGCACTGGGGAAAAGCAGGCAGAGAATTCCCTGCTAGCACCTTCTCTGTGCCTGTTCACATTGCTTCGCAGAATCGCTTTTGTGCAGAAAACAGTAACACTTGTTCAGAACGAAAGAAAGCACAGAGCCCCAGATCTGCTGTTGTCCTGGAGAGCTTGCAGAGCACTGGGGAAAAGCAGGCAGAGAATTTCCGGCTAGCACCTTCTCTGTGCCTGGGAAACAGAAGTGTTCCCATTGCTTCGCAGAATCGCTTTTGTGCAGAAAACAATAACACTTGTTCAGAACGAAAGAAAGCACAGAGCCCCAGATTCTATGTTGTCCTGGAGAGCTTGCAGGGCACTGGGGAAAGGCAGGCAGAGAATTCACTGCTAGCACCTTCTCTGTGCCTGGGAAGCAGAAGTGTTCACATTGCTTGGCAGAATCGCTTTTGTGCAGAAAACAGTAACTCTTGTTCAGAACAAAAGAAAGCACAGAGCCCCAGATTTTATGTTGTCCTGGAGAGCTTGCAGAGCACTGGGGAAAAGCAGGCAGAGAATTCCCTGCTAGCACCTTCTCTGTGCCTGGGAAGCAGAAGTGTTCACATTGCTTCGCAGAATCGCTTTTGTGCAGAAAACAGTAACACTTGTTCAGACGAAAGAAAGCACAGAGCCCCAGATTTTATGTTGTCCTGGAGAGCTTGCAGAGCACTGGGGAAAGGCAGGCAGAGAATTCCCTGCTAGCACCTTCTCTGTGCCTGGGAAGCAGAAGTGTTCACATTGCTTCGCAGAATCGCTTTTGTGCAGAAAACACTAACACTTGTTCAGAACGAAAGAAAGCACAGAGCCCCAGATCTGCTGTTGTCCTGGAGAGCTTTCAGAGCACTGGGGAAAGGCAGGCAGAGAATTCCCTGCTAGCACCTTCTCTGTGCCTGGGAAACAGAAGTGTTCACATTGCTTCGCAGAATCACTTTTGTGCAGAAAACAGTAACACTTGTTCAGACGAAAGAAAGCACAGAGCCCCAGATTTTATGTTGTCCTGGAGAGCTTGCAGAGCACTGGGGAAAGGCAGGCAGAGAATTCCCTGCTAGCACCTTCTCTGTGCCTGGGAAGCAGAAGTGTTCACATTGCTTCACAGAATCACTTTTCTGCAGAAAACAGTAACACTTGTTCAGAACGAAAGAAAGCACAGAGCCCCAGATTTGCTGTTGTCCTGGAGAGCTTGCAGAGCACTGGGGAAAGGCAGGCAGAGAATTCCCTGCTAGCACCTTCTCTGTGCCTGGGAAACAGAAGTGTTCCCATTGCTTCGCAGAATCGCTTTTGTGCAGAAAACAGTAACACTTGTTCAGAACGAAAGAAAGCACAGAGCCCCAGATCTGCTGTTGTCCTGGAGAGCTTGCACAGCACTGGGGAAAGGCAGGCAGAGAATTCCCTGCTAGCACCTTCTCTGTGCCTGGGAAACAGAAGCCTTCACATTGCTTCGCAGAATCGCTTTTGTGCAGAAAACAATAACACCTGTTCAGAACGAAAGAAAGCACAGAGCCCCAGATTTTATGTTGTTCTGGAGAGCTTGCAGAGCACTGGGGAAAGGCAGGCAGAGAATTCCCTGCTAGCACCTTCTCTGTGCCTGGGAAACAGAAGTGTTCACATTGCTTCGCAGAATCGCTTTTGTGCAGAAAACAATAACACTTGTTCAGAACGAAAGAAAGCACAGAGCCCCAGATTTTATGTTGTCCTGGAGAGCTTGCAGAGCACTGGGGAAAGGCAGGCAGAGAATTCCCTGCTAGCACCTTCTCTGTGCCTGTTCACATTGCTTCGCAGAATCGCTTTTGTGCAGAAAACAGTAACACTTGTTCAGACGAAAGAAAGCACAGAGCCCCAGATTTTATGTTGTCCTGGAGAGCTTGCAGAGCACTGGGGAAAGGCAGGCAGAGAATTCCCTGCTAGCACCTTCTCTGTGCCTGTGAAATAGAAGTGTTCACATTGCTTCGCAGAATCGCTTTTGTGCAGAAAACACTAACACTTGTTCAGAACGAAAGAAAGCACAGAGCCCCAGATTTTATGTTGTCCTGGAGAGCTTGCAGAGCACTGGGGAAAGGCAGGCAGAGAATTCCCTGCTAGCACCTTCTCTGTGCCTGGGAAGCAGAAGTGTTCACATTGCTTCGCAGAATCGCTTTTCTGCAGAAAACAGTAACACTTGTTCAGAACGAAAGAAAGCACAGAGCCCCAGATTTGCTGTTGTCCTGGAGAACTTGCAGAGCACTGGGGAAAGGCAGGCAGAGAATTCCCTGCTAGCACCTTCTCTGTGCCTGGGAAGCAGAAGTCTTCACATTGCTTCGCAGAATCGCTTTTGTGCAGAAAACAATAACACCTGTTCAGAACGAAAGAAAGCACAGAGCCCCAGATTTTATGTTGTCCTGGAGAGCTTGCAGAGCACTGGGGAAAAGCAGGCAGAGAATTCCCTGCTAGCACCTTCTCTGTGCCTGGGAAACAGAAGTGTTCACATTTCTTCGCAGAATCGCTTTTGTGCAGAAAACAGTAACACTTGTTCAGAACGAAAGAAAGCACAGAGCCCCAGATTCTATGTTGTACTGGAGAGCTTGCAGAGCACTGGGGAAAGGCAGGCAGAGAATTCCCTGCTAGCACCTTCTCTGTGCCTGTTCACATTGCTTCGCAGAATCGCTTTTGTGCAGAAAACACTAACACTTGTTCAGAACGAAAGAAAGCACAGAGCCCCAGATTTTATGTTGTCCTGGAGAGCTTGCAGAGCACTGGGGAAAGGCAGGCAGAGAATTCCCTGCTAGCACCTTCTCTGTGCCTGGGAAGCAGAAGTGTTCACATTGCTTCGCAGAATCGCTTTTGTGCAGAAAACAATAACACTTGTTCAGAACGAAAGAAAGCACAGAGCCCCAGATTCTATGTTGTCCTGGAGAGCTTGCAGGGCACTGGGGAAAGGCAGGCAGAGAATTCACTGCTAGCACCTTCTCTGTGCCTGGGAAGCAGAAGTGTTCACATTGCTTGGCAGAATCGCTTTTGTGCAGAAAACAGTAACACTTGTTCAGAACAAAAGAAAGCACAGAGCCCCAGATTTTATGTTGTCCTGGAGAGCTTGCAGAGCACTGGGGAAAAGCAGGCAGAGAATTCCCTGCTAGAACCTTCTCTGTACCTGGGAAACAGAAGTGTTCACATTTCTTCGCAGAATCGCTTTTGTGCAGAAAACAGTAACACTTGTTCAGAACGAAAGAAAGCACAGAGCCCCAGATTTTATGTTGTCCTGGAGAGCTTGGAGAGCACTGGGGAAAGGCAGGCAGAGAATTCCCTGCTAGCACCTTCTCTGTGCCTGGGAAACAGAAGTGTTCACATTGCTTCGCAGAATCGCTTTTGTGCAGAAAACAATAACACTTGTTCAGAACGAAAGAAAGCACAGAGCCCCAGATTCTATGTTGTCCTGGAGAGCTTGCAGGGCACTGGGGAAAGGCAGGCAGAGAATTCACTGCTAGCACCTTCTCTGTGCCTGGGAAGCAGAAGTGTTCACATTGCTTAGCAGAATCGCTTTTGTGCAGAAAACAGTAACACTTGTTCAGAACAAAAGAAAGCACAGAGCCCCAGATTTTATGTTGTCCTGGAGAGCTTGCAGAGCACTGGGGAAAAGCAGGCAGAGAATTCCCTGCTAGCACCTTCTCTGTGCCTGGGAAGCAGAAGTGTTCACATGGCTTCGCAGAATCGCTTTTGTGCAGAAAACAATAACACTTGTTCAGAACGAAAGAAAGCACAGAGCCCCAGATTCTATGTTGTCCTGGAGAGCTTGCAGAGCACTGGGGAAAGGCAGGCAGAGAATTCCCTGCTAGCACCTTCTCTGTGCCTGTTCACATTGCTTCGCAGAATCGCTTTTGTGCAGAAAACACTAACACTTGTTCAGAACGAAAGAAAGCACAGAGCCCCAGATTTTATGTTGTCCTGGATAGCTTGCAGAGCACTGGGGAAAGGCAGGCAGAGAATTCCCTGCTAGCACCTTCTCTGTGCCTGGGAAGCAGAAGTGTTCACATTGCTTCGCAGAATCGCTTTTGTGCAGAAAACAATAACACTTGTTCAGACGAAAGAAAGCACAGAGCCCCAGATTCTATGTTGTCCTGGAGAGCTTGCAGGGCACTGGGGAAAGGCAGGCAGAGAATTCACTGCTAGCACCTTCTCTGTGCCTGGGAAGCAGAAGTGTTCACATTGCTTCGCAGAATCGCTTTTGTGCAGAAAACAGTAACACTTGTTCAGAACGAAAGAAAGCACAGAGCCCCAGATCTGCTGTTGTCCTGGAGAGCTTGCAGAGCACTGGGGAAAAGCAGGCAGAGAATTCCCTGCTAGAACCTTCTCTGTACCTGGGAAGCAGAAGTGTTCACATTTCTTCGCAGAATCGCTTTTGTGCAGAAAACAGTAACACTTGTTCAGAACGAAAGAAAGCACAGAGCCCCAGATTTTATGTTGTCCTGGAGAGCTTGCAGAGCACTGGGGAAAGGCAGGCAGAGAATTCCCTGCTAGCACCTTCTCTGTGCCTGGGAAACAGAAGTGTTCACATTGCTTCGCAGAATCGCTTTTGTGCAGAAAACAATAACACTTGTTCAGAACGAAAGAAAGCACAGAGCCCCAGATTCTATGTTGTCCTGGAGAGCTTGCAGGGCACTGGGGAAAGGCAGGCAGAGAATTCACTGCTAGCACCTTCTCTGTGCCTGGGAAGCAGAAGTGTTCACATTGCTTCGCAGAATCGCTTTTGTGCAGAAAACAATAACACTTGTTCAGAACGAAAGAAAGCACAGAGCCCCAGATTCTATGTTGTCCTGGAGAGCTTGCAGAGCACTGGGGAAAGGCAGGCAGAGAATTCCCTGCTAGCACCTTCTCTGTGCCTGTTCACATTCCTTCGCAGAATCGCTTTTGTGCAGAAAACAGTAACACTTGTTCAGAACGAAAGAAAGCACAGAGCCCCAGATTTTATGTTGTCCTGGAGAGCTTGCAGAGCACTGGGGAAAGGCAGGCAGAGAATTCCCTGCTAGCACCTTCTCTGTGCCTTGGAAGCAGAAGTGTTCACATTGCTTCGCAGAATCGCTTTTGTGCAGAAAACAATAACACTTGTTCAGAACGAAAGAAAGCACAGAGCCCCAGATTCTATGTTGTCCTGGAGAGCTTGCAGGGCACTGGGGAAAGGCAGGCAGAGAATTCCCTGCTAGCACCTTCTCTGTGCCTGGGAAGCAGAAGTGTTCACATTGCTTGGCAGAATCGCTTTTGTGCAGAAAACAGTAACACTTGTTCAGAACAAAAGAAAGCACAGAGCCCCAGATTTTATGTTGTCCTGGAGAGCTTGCAGAGCACTGGGGAAAAGCAGGCAGAGAATTTCCTGCTAGCACCTTCTCTGTGCCTGGGAAGCAGAAGTGTTCCCATTGCTTCGCAGAATCGCTTTTGTGCAGAAAACACTAACACTTGTTCAGACGAAAGAAAGCACAGAGCCCCAGATTTTATGTTGTCCTGGAGAGCTTGCAGAGCACTGGGGAAAGGCAGGCAGAGAATTCCCTGCTAGCACCTTCTCTGTGCCTGGGAAGCAGAAGTGTTCACATTGCTTCACAGAATCACTTTTCTGCAGAAAACAGTAACACTTGTTCAGAACGAAAGAAAGCACAGAGCCCCAGATTTTATGTTGTCCTGGAGAGCTTGCAGAGCACTGGGGAAAAGCAGGCAGAGAATTCCCTGCTAGCATCTTCTCTGTGCCTGGGAAGCAGAAGTGTTCACATTGCTTCGCAGAATCGCTTTTGTGCAGAAAACACTAACACTTGTTCAGAACGAAAGAAAGCACAGAGCCCCAGATTTGCTGTTGTCCTGGACAGCTTGCAGAGCACTGGGGAAAAGCAGGCAGAGAATTCCCT
The DNA here is from genome assembly GCF_047716275.1 of Strix uralensis. Taxonomy (NCBI): domain Eukaryota; kingdom Metazoa; phylum Chordata; class Aves; order Strigiformes; family Strigidae; genus Strix; species Strix uralensis. The sequence continues at coordinate 9,228,771 of NC_133973.1, forward strand.
GCTAGCACCTTCTCTGTGCCTGGGAAGCAGAAGTGTTCACATTGCTTCGCAGAATCGCTTTTGTGCAGAAAACAGTAACACTTGTTCAGAACGAAAGAAAGCACAGAGCCCCAGATCTGCTGTTGTCCTGGAGAGCTTGCACAGCACTGGGGAAAGGCAGGCAGAGAATTCCCTGCTAGCACCTTCTCTGTGCCTGGGAAACAGAAGTGTTCACAGTGCTTCGCAGAATCACTTTTCTGCAGAAAACAGTAACACTTGTTCAGAACGAAAGAAAGCACAGAGCCCCAGATTTTATGTTGTCCTGGAGAGCTTGCAGAGCACTGGGGAAAGGCAGGCAGAGAATTCCCTGCTAGCACCTTCTCTGTGCCTGGGAAGTAGAAGCCTTCACATTGCTTCGCAGAATCGCTTTTGTGCAGAAAACAATAACACCTGTTCAGAACGAAAGAAAGCACAGAGCCCCAGATTTTAGGTTGTTCTGGAGAGCTTGCAGAGCACTGGGGAAAGGCAGGCAGAGAATTCCCTGCTAGCACCTTCTCTGTGCCTGGGAAACAGAAGTGTTCACATTGCTTCGCAGAATCGCTTTTGTGCAGAAAACAATAACACCTGTTCAGAACGAAAGAAAGCACAGAGCCCCAGATTTTATGTTGTCCTGGAGAGCTTGCAGAGCACTGGGGAAAGGCAGGCAGAGAATTCCCTGCTAGCACCTTCTCTGTGGCTGTTCACATTGCTTCGCAGAATCGCTTTTGTGCAGAAAACAGTAACACTTGTTCAGACGAAAGAAAGCACAGAGCCCCAGATTTTATGTTGTCCTGGAGAGCTTGCAGAGCACTGGGGAAAGGCAGGCAGAGAATTCCCTGCTAGCACCTTCTCTGTGCCTGGGAAGCAGAAGTGTTCACATTGCTTCGCAGAATCGCTTTTGTGCAGAAAACACTAACACTTGTTCAGAACTAAAGAAAGCACAGAGCCCCAGATTCTATGCTGTCCTGGAGAGCTTGCAGGGCACTGGGGAAAGACAGGCAGAGAATTCCCTGCTAGCACCTTCTCTGTGCCTGGGAAGCAGAAGTGTTCACATTGCTTCGCAGAATCGCTTTTGTGCAGAAAACAGTAACACTTGTTCAGAACGAAAGAAAGCACAGAGCCCCAGATTTTATGTTGTCCTGGAGAGCTTGCAGAGCACTGGGGAAAAGCAGGCAGAGAATTCCCTGCTAGCACCTTCTCTGTGCCTGGGAAACAGAAGTGTTCACATTGCTTCGCAGAATCGCTTTTGTGCAGAAAACAGTAACACTTGTTCAGAACGAAAGAAAGCACAGAGCCCCAGATTTTATGTTGTCCTGGAGAGCTTGCAGAGCACTGGGGAAAGGCAGGCAGAGAATTCCCTGCTAGCACCTTCTCTGAGCCTGGGAAGCAGAAGTGTTCACATTGCTTCGCAGAATCGCTTTTGTGCAGAAAACAGTAACACTTGTTCAGAACGAAAGAAAGCACAGAGCCCCAGATTTGCTGTTGTCCTGGAGAGCTTGCAGAGCACTGGGGAAAGGCAGGCAGAGAATTCCCTGCTAGCACCTTCTCTGTGCCTGGAAAGCAGAAGTCTTCACATTGCTTTGCAGAATCGCTTTTGTGCAGAAAACAATAACACCTGTTCAGAACGAAAGAAAGCACAGAGCCCCAGATTTTATGTTGTCCTGGAGAGCTTGCAGAGCACTGGGGAAAAGCAGGCAGAGAATTCCCTGCTAGCACCTTCTCTGTGCCTGGGAAACAGAAGTGTTCACATTTCTTCGCAGAATCGCTTTTGTGCAGAAAACAGTAACACTTGTTCAGAACGAAAGAAAGCACAGAGCCCCAGATTCTATGTTGTCCTGGAGAGCTTGCAGAGCACTGGGGAAAGGCAGGCAGAGAATTCCCTGCTAGCACCTTCTCTGTGCCTGTTCACATTGCTTCGCAGAATCGCTTTTGTGCAGAAAACAGTAACACTTGTTCAGAACGAAAGAAAGCACAGAGCCCCAGATTTTATGTTGTCCTGGAGAGCTTGCAGAGCACTGGGGAAAGGCAGGCAGAGAATTCCCTGCTAGCACCTTCTCTGTGCCTGGGAAGCAGAAGTGTTCACATTGCTTCGCAGAATCGCTTTTGTGCAGAAAACAGTAACACTTGTTCAGACGAAAGAAAGCACAGAGCCCCAGATTTTATGTTGTCCTGGAGAGCTTGCAGAGCACTGGGGAAAGGCAGGCAGAGAATTCCCTGCTAGCACCTTCTCTGTGCCTGGGAAGCAGAAGTGTTCACATTGCTTCGCAGAATCGCTTTTGTGCAGAAAACACTAACACTTGTTCAGAACGAAAGAAAGCACAGAGCCCCAGATTTTATGTTGTCCTGGAGAGCTTGCAGAGCACTGGGGAAAAGCAGGCAGAGAATTCCCTGCTAGCACCTTCTCTGTGCCTGGGAAGCAGAAGTGTTCACATTGCTTCGCAGAATCGCTTTTGTGCAGAAAACAGTAACACTTGTTCAGAACGAAAGAAAGCACAGAGCCCCAGATTTTATGTTGTCCTGGAGAGCTTGCAGAGCACTGGGGAAAGGCAGGCAGAGAATTCCCTGCTAGCACCTTCTCTGTGCCTGTTCACATTGCTTCGCAGAATCGCTTTTGTGCAGAAAACAGTAACACTTGTTCAGAACGAAAGAAAGCACAGAGCCCCAGATCTGCTGTTGTCCTGGAGAGCTTGCAGAGCACTGGGGAAAAGCAGGCAGAGAATTCCCTGCTAGCACCTTCTCTGTGCCTGGGAAGCAGAAGTCTTCACATTGCTTCGCAGAATCGCTTTTGTGCAGAAAACAGTAACACTTGTTCAGAACGAAAGAAAGCACAGAGCCCCAGATTTTATGTTGTCCTGGAGAGCTTGCAGAGCACTGGGGAAAGGCAGGCAGACAATTCCCTGCTAGCACCTTCTCTGTGCCTGTTCACATTGCTTCGCAGAATCGCTTTTGTGCAGAAAACAGTAACACTTGTTCAGAACGAAAGAAAGCACAGAGCCCCAGATCTGCTGTTGTCCTGGAGAGCTTGCAGAGCACTGGGGAAAAGCAGGCAGAGAATTTCCTGCTAGCACCTTCTCTGTGCCTGGGAAACAGAAGTGTTCCCATTGCTTCGCAGAATCGCTTTTGTGCAGAAAACACTAACACTTGTTCAGACGAAAGAAAGCACAGAGCCCCAGATTTTATGTTGTCCTGGAGAGCTTGCAGAGCACTGGGGAAAGGCAGGCAGAGAATTCCCTGCTAGCACCTTCTCTGTGCCTGGGAAGCAGAAGTGTTCACATTGCTTCACAGAATCACTTTTCTGCAGAAAACAGTAACACTTGTTCAGAACGAAAGAAAGCACAGAGCCCCAGATTTTATGTTGTCCTGGAGAGCTTGCAGAGCACTGGGGAAAAGCAGGCAGAGAATTCCCTGCTAGCACCTTCTCTGTGCCTGGGAAGCAGAAGTGTTCCCATTGCTTCGCAGAATCGCTTTTGTGCAGAAAACAGTAACACTTGTTCAGAACGAAAGAAAGCACAGAGCCCCAGATTTGCTGTTGTGCTGGAGAGCTTGCAGAGCACTGGGGAAAGGCAGGCAGAGAATTCCCTGCTAGCACCTTCTATGTGCCTGGGAAGCAGAAGTGTTCACATTGCTTCGCAGAATCACTTTTCTGCAGAAAACAGTAACACTTGTTCAGAACGAAAGAAAGCACAGAGCCCCAGATTTGCTGTTGTCCTGGAGAGCTTGCAGAGCACTGGGGAAAGGCAGGCAGAGAATTCCCTGCTAGCACCTTCTCTGTGCCTGGGAAGCAGAAGCCTTCACATTGCTTCGCAGAATCGCTTTTGTGCAGAAAGCAATAACACCTGTTCAGAACGAAAGAAAGCACAGAGCCCCAGATTTTATGTTCTTCTGGAGACCTTTCAGAGCACTGGGGAAAGGCAGGCAGAGAATTCCCTGCTAGCACCTTCTCTGTGCCTGGGAAACAGAAGTGTTCACATTGCTTCGCAGAATCGCTTTTGTGCAGAAAACAGTAACACTTGTTCAGACGAAAGAAAGCACAGAGCCCCAGATTTTATGTTGTCCTGGAGAGCTTGCAGAGCACTGGGGAAAGGCAGGCAGAGAATTCCCTGCTAGCACCTTCTCTGTGCCTGGGAAGCAGAAGTGTTCACATTGCTTCACAGAATCACTTTTGTGCAGAAAACAGTAACACTTGTTCAGAACGAAAGAAAGCACAGAGCCCCAGATTTGCTGTTGTCCTGGAGAGCTTGCAGAGCACTGGGGAAAGGCAGGCAGAGAATTCCCTGCTAGCACCTTCTCTGTGCCTGGGAAACAGAAGTGTTCCCATTGCTTCGCAGAATCGCTTTTGTGCAGAAAACAGTAACACTTGTTCAGAACGAAAGAAAGCACAGAGCCCCAGATCTGCTGTTGTCCTGGAGAGCTTGCACAGCACTGGGGAAAGGCAGGCAGAGAATTCCCTGCTAGCACCTTCTCTGTGCCTGGGAAACAGAAGTGTTCCCATTGCTTCGCAGAATCGCTTTTGTGCAGAAAACAGTAACACTTGTTCAGAACGAAAGAAAGCACAGAGCCCCAGATTTTATGTTGTCCTGGAGAGCTTGCAGAGCACTGGGGAAAGGCAGGCAGAGAATTCCCTGCTAGCACCTTCTCTGTGCCTGGGAAGCAGAAGCCTTCACATTGCTTCGCAGAATCGCTTTTGTGCAGAAAACAATAACACCTGTTCAGAACGAAAGAAAGCACAGAGCCCCAGATTTTATGTTGTTCTGGAGAGCTTGCAGAGCACTGGGGAAAGGCAGGCAGAGAATTCCCTGCTAGCACCTTCTCTGTGCCTGGGAAACAGAAGTGTTCACATTGCTTCGCAGAATCGCTTTTGTGCAGAAAACAATAACACTTGTTCAGAACGAAAGAAAGCACAGAGCCCCAGATTTTATGTTGTCCTGGAGAGCTTGCAGAGCACTGGGGAAAGGCAGGCAGAGAATTCCCTGCTAGCACCTTCTCTGTGCCTGTTCACATTGCTTCGCAGAATCGCTTTTGTGCAGAAAACAGTAACACTTGTTCAGACGAAAGAAAGCACAGAGCCCCAGATTTTATGTTGTCCTGGAGAGCTTGCAGAGCACTGGGGAAAGGCAGGCAGAGAATTCCCTGCTAGCACCTTCTCTGTGCCTGTGAAGCAGAAGTGTTCACATTGCTTCGCAGAATCGCTTTTGTGCAGAAAACACTAACACTTGTTCAGAACGAAAGAAAGCACAGAGCCCCAGATTTTATGTTGTCCTGGAGAGCTTGCAGAGCACTGGGGAAAGGCAGGCAGAGAATTCCCTGCTAGCACCTTCTCTGTGCCTGGGAAGCAGAAGTGTTCACATTTCTTCGCAGAATCGCTTTTGTGCAGAAAACACTAACACTTGTTCAGAACTAAAGAAAGCACAGAGCCCCAGATTCTATGCTGTCCTGGAGAGCTTGCAGGGCACTGGGGAAAGACAGGCAGAGAATTCCCTGCTAGCACCTTCTCTGTGCCTGGGAAGCAGAAGTGTTCACATTGCTTCGCAGAATCGCTTTTGTGCAGAAAACAGTAACACTTGTTCAGAACGAAAGAAAGCACAGAGCCCCAGATTTTATGTTGTCCTGGAGAGCTTGCAGAGCACTGGGGAAAAGCAGGCAGAGAATTCCCTGCTAGCACCTTCTCTGTGCCTGGGAAACAGAAGTGTTCACATTGCTTCGCAGAATCGCTTTTGTGCAGAAAACAGTAACACTTGTTCAGAACGAAAGAAAGCACAGAGCCCCAGATTTTATGTTGTCCTGGAGAGCTTGCAGAGCACTGGGGAAAGGCAGGCAGAGAATTCCCTGCTAGCACCTTCTCTGTGCCTGGGAAGCAGAAGTGTTCACATTGCTTCGCAGAATCGCTTTTGTGCAGAAAACAGTAACACTTGTTCAGAACGAAAGAAAGCACAGAGCCCCAGATTTTATGTTGTCCTGGAGAGCTTGCAGAGCACTGGGGAAAGGCAGGCAGAGAATTCCCTGCTAGCACCTTCTCTGTGCCTGGGAAGCAGAAGTGTTCACATTGCTTCGCAGAATCGCTTTTGTGCAGAAAACAATAACACTTGTTCAGAACGAAAGAAAGCACAGAGCCCCAGATTCTATGTTGTCCTGGAGAGCTTGCAGGGCACTGGGGAAAGGCAGGCAGAGAATTCACTGCTAGCACCTTCTCTGTGCCTGGGAAGCAGAAGTGTTCACATTGCTTGGCAGAATCGCTTTTGTGCAGAAAACAGTAACACTTGTTCAGAACAAAAGAAAGCACAGAGCCCCAGATTTTATGTTGTCCTGGAGAGCTTGCAGAGCACTGGGGAAAAGCAGGCAGAGAGTTCCCTGCTAGAACCTTCTCTGTACCTGGGAAACAGAAGAGTTCACATTTCTTCGCAGAATCGCTTTTGTGCAGAAAACAGTAACACTTGTTCAGAACGAAAGAAAGCACAGAGCCCCAGATTTTATGTTGTCCTGGAGAGCTTGCAGAGCACTGGGGAAAGGCAGGCAGAGAATTCCCTGCTAGCACCTTCTCTGTGCCTGGGAAACAGAAGTGTTCACATTGCTTCGCAGAATCGCTTTTGTGCAGAAAACAATAACACTTGTTCAGAACGAAAGAAAGCACAGAGCCCCAGATTCTATGTTGTCCTGGAGAGCTTGCAGGGCACTGGGGAAAGGCAGGCAGAGAATTCACTGCTAGCACCTTCTCTGTGCCTGGGAAGCAGAAGTGTTCACATTGCTTCGCAGAATCGCTTTTGTGCAGAAAACAGTAACACTTGTTCAGAACAAAAGAAAGCACAGAGCCCCAGATTTTATGTTGTCCTGGAGAGCTTGCAGAGCACTGGGGAAAAGCAGGCAGAGAATTTCCTGCTAGCACCTTCTCTGTGCCTGGGAAGCAGAAGTGTTCACATGGCTTCGCAGAATCGCTTTTGTGCAGAAAACAATAACACTTGTTCAGAACGAAAGAAAGCACAGAGCCCCAGATTCTATGTTGTCCTGGAGAGCTTGCAGAGCACTGGGGAAAGGCAGGCAGAGAATTCCCTGCTAGCACCTTCTCTGTGCCTGTTCACATTCCTTCGCAGAATCGCTTTTGTGCAGAAAACAATAACACTTGTTCAGAACGAAAGAAAGCACAGAGCCCCAGATTTTATGTTGTCCTGGAGAGCTTGCAGAGCACTGGGGAAAGGCAGGCAGAGAATTCCCTGCTAGCACCTTCTCTGTGCCTGGGAAGCAGAAGTGTTCACATTGCTTCGCAGAATCGCTTTTGTGCAGAAAACAATAACACTTGTTCAGAACGAAAGAAAGCACAGAGCCCCAGATTCTATGTTGTCCTGGAGAGCTTGCAGGGCACTGGGGAAAGGCAGGCAGAGAATTCACTGCTAGCACCTTCTCTGTGCCTGGGAAGCAGAAGTGTTCACATTGCTTGGCAGAATCGCTTTTGTGCAGAAAACAGTAACACTTGTTCAGAACAAAAGAAAGCACAGAGCCCCAGATTTTATGTTGTCTTGGAGAGCTTGCAGAGCACTGGGGAAAAGCAGGCAGAGAATTTCCTGCTAGCACCTTCTCTGTGCCTGGGAAACAGAAGTGTTCCCATTGCTTCGCAGAATCGCTTTTGTGCAGAAAACACTAACACTTGTTCAGACGAAAGAAAGCACAGAGCCCCAGATTTTATGTTGTCCTGGAGAGCTTGCAGAGCACTGGGGAAAGGCAGGCAGAGAATTCCCTGCTAGCACCTTCTCTGTGCCTGGGAAGCAGAAGTGTTCACATTGCTTCACAGAATCACTTTTCTGCAGAAAACAGTAACACTTGTTCAGAACGAAAGAAAGCACAGAGCCCCAGATTTTATGTTGTCCTGGAGAGCTTGCAGAGCACTGGGGAAAAGCAGGCAGAGAATTCCCTGCTAGCACCTTCTCTGTGCCTGGGAAGCAGAAGTGTTCACATTGCTTCGCAGAATCGCTTTTGTGCAGAAAACACTAACACTTGTTCAGAACGAAAGAAAGCACAGAGCCCCAGATTTGCTGTTGTCCTGGACAGCTTGCAGAGCACTGGGGAAAAGCAGGCAGAGAATTCCCTGCTAGCACCTTCTCTGTGCCTGGGAAGCAGAAGTGTTCACATTGCTTCGCAGAATCGCTTTTGTGCAGAAAACAGTAACACTTGTTCAGAACGAAAGAAAGCACAGAGCCCCAGATCTGCTGTTGTCCTGGAGAGCTTGCACAGCACTGGGGAAAGGCAGGCAGAGAATTCCCTGCTAGCACCTTCTCTGTGCCTGGGAAACAGAAGTGTTCACAGTGCTTCGCAGAATCACTTTTCTGCAGAAAACAGTAACACTTGTTCAGAACGAAAGAAAGCACAGAGCCCCAGATTTTATGTTGTCCTGGAGAGCTTGCAGAGCACTGGGGAAAGGCAGGCAGAGAATTCCCTGCTAGCACCTTCTCTGTGCCTGGGAAGTAGAAGCCTTCACATTGCTTCGCAGAATCGCTTTTGTGCAGAAAACAATAACACTTGTTCAGAACGAAAGAAAGCACAGAGCCCCAGATTCTATGTTGTCCTGGAGAGCTTGCAGGGCACTGGGGAAAGGCAGGCAGAGAATTCACTGCTAGCACCTTCTCTGTGCCTGGGAAGCAGAAGTGTTCACATTGCTTGGCAGAATCGCTTTTGTGCAGAAAACAGTAACACTTGTTCAGAACAAAAGAAAGCACAGAGCCCCAGATTTTATGTTGTCCTGGAGAGCTTGCAGAGCACTGGGGAAAAGCAGGCAGAGAATTCCCTGCTAGAACCTTCTCTGTACCTGGGAAACAGAAGTGTTCACATTTCTTCGCAGAATCGCTTTTGTGCAGAAAACAGTAACACTTGTTCAGAACGAAAGAAAGCACAGAGCCCCAGATTTTATGTTGTCCTGGAGAGCTTGCAGAGCACTGGGGAAAGGCAGGCAGAGAATTCCCTGCTAGCACCTTCTCTGTGCCTGGGAAACAGAAGTGTTCACATTGCTTCGCAGAATCGCTTTTGTGCAGAAAACAATAACACTTGTTCAGAACGAAAGAAAGCACAGAGCCCCAGATTCTATGTTGTCCTGGAGAGCTTGCAGGGCACTGGGGAAAGGCAGGCAGAGAATTCACTGCTAGCACCTTCTCTGTGCCTGGGAAGCAGAAGTGTTCACATTGCTTCGCAGAATCGCTTTTGTGCAGAAAACAGTAACACTTGTTCAGAACAAAAGAAAGCACAGAGCCCCAGATTTTATGTTGTCCTGGAGAGCTTGCAGAGCACTGGGGAAAGGCAGGCAGAGAATTCCCTGCTAGCACCTTCTCTGTGCCTGGGAAGCAGAAGTGTTCACATTGCTTCGCAGAATCGCTTTTGTGCAGAAAACAGTAACACTTGTTCAGAACGAAAGAAAGCACAGAGCCCCAGATTTACTGTTGTCCTGGAGAGCTTGCAGAGCACTGGGGAAAGGCAGGCAGAGAATTCCCTGCTAGCACCTTCTCTGTGCCTGGGAAGCAGAAGTGTTCACATTGCTTCGCAGAATCGCTTTTGTGCAGAAAACAGTAACACTTGTTCAGAACGAAAGAAAGCACAGAGCCCCAGATTTTATGTTGTCCTGGAGAGCTTGCAGAGCACTGGGGAAAGGCAGGCAGAGAATTCCCTGCTAGCACCTTCTCTGTGCCTGGGAAGCAGAAGTGTTCACATTGCTTCGCAGAATCGCTTTTGTGCAGAAAACAGTAACACTTGTTCAGAACGAAAGAAAGCACAGAGCCCCAGATTTTATGTTGTCCTGGAGAGCTTGCAGAGCACTGGGGAAAGGCAGGCAGAGAATTCCCTGCTAGCACCTTCTCTGTGCCTGGGAAGCAGAAGTGTTCACATTGCTTCGCAGAATCGCTTTTGTGCAGAAAACAGTAACACTTGTTCAGAACGAAAGAAAGCACAGAGCCCCAGATTTTATGTTGTCCTGGAGAGCTTGCAGAGCACTGGGGAAAGGCAGGCAGAGAATTCCCTGCTAGCACCTTCTCTGTGCCTGGGAAGCAGAAGTGTTCACATTGCTTCGCAGAATCGCTTTTGTGCAGAAAACAGTAACACTTGTTCAGAACGAAAGAAAGCACAGAGCCCCAGATTTGCTGTTGTCCTGGAGAGCTTGCAGAGCACTGGGGAAAGGCAGGCAGAGAATTCCCTGCTAGCACCTTCTCTGTGCCTGGGAAGCACAAGTGTTCACATTGCTTCGCAGAATCGCTTTTGTGCAGAAAACAATAACACCTGTTCAGAACGAAAGAAAGCACAGAGCCCCAGATTTTATGTTGTCCTGGAGAGCTTGCAGAGCACTGGGGAAAGGCAGGCAGAGAATTCCCTGCTAGCACCTTCTCTGTGCCTGTTCACATTGCTTCGCAGAATCGCTTTTGTGCAGAAAACACTAACACTTGTTCAGAACGAAAGAAAGCACAGAGCCCCAGATTTTATGTTGTCCTGGAGAGCTTGCAGAGCACTGGGGAAAGGCAGGCAGAGAATTCCCTGCTAGCACCTTCTCTGTGCCTGGGAAGCAGAAGTGTTCACATTGCTTCGCAGAATCGCTTTTGTGCAGAAAACAATAACACTTGTTCAGAACGAAAGAAAGCACAGAGCCCCAGATTCTATGTTGTCCTGGAGAGCTTGCAGGGCACTGGGGAAAGGCAGGCAGAGAATTCACTGCTAGCACCTTCTCTGTGCCTGGGAAGCAGAAGTGTTCACATTGCTTGGCAGAATCGCTTTTGTGCAGAAAACAGTAACACTTGTTCAGAACAAAAGAAAGCACAGAGCCCCAGATTTTATGTTGTCCTGGAGAGCTTGCAGAGCACTGGGGAAAAGCAGGCAGAGAATTCCCTGCTAGAACCTTCTCTGTACCTGGGAAACAGAAGTGTTCACATTTCTTCGCAGAATCGCTTTTGTGCAGAAAACAGTAACACTTGTTCAGAACGAAAGAAAGCACAGAGCCCCAGATTTTATGTTGTCCTGGAGAGCTTGCAGAGCACTGGGGAAAGGCAGGCAGAGAATTCCCTGCTAGCACCTTCTCTGTGCCTGGGAAACAGAAGTGTTCACATTGCTTCGCAGAATCGCTTTTGTGCAGAAAACAATAACACTTGTTCAGAACGAAAGAAAGCACAGAGCCCCAGATTCTATGTTGTCCTGGAGAGCTTGCAGGGCACTGGGGAAAGGCAGGCAGAGAATTCACTGCTAGCACCTTCTCTGTGCCTGGGAAGCAGAAGTGTTCACATTGCTTCGCAGAATCGCTTTTGTGCAGAAAACAGTAACACTTGTTCAGAACAAAAGAAAGCACAGAGCCCCAGATTTTATGTTGTCCTGGAGAGCTTGCAGAGCACTGGGGAAAAGCAGGCAGAGAATTCCCTGCTAGCACCTTCTCTGTGCCTGGGAAGCAGAAGTGTTCACATGGCTTCGCAGAATCGCTTTTGTGCAGAAAACAATAACACTTGTTCAGAACGAAAGAAAGCACAGAGCCCCAGATTCTATGTTGTCCTGGAGAGCTTGCAGAGCACTGGGGAAAGGCAGGCAGAGAATTCCCTGCTAGCACCTTCTCTGTGCCTGTTCACATTCCTTCGCAGAATCGCTTTTGTGCAGAAAACAATAACACTTGTTCAGAACGAAAGAAAGCACAGAGCCCCAGATTTTATGTTGTCCTGGAGAGCTTGCAGAGCACTGGGGAAAGGCAGGCAGAGAATTCCCTGCTAGCACCTTCTCTGTGCCTGGGAAGCAGAAGTGTTCACATTGCTTCGCAGAATCGCTTTTGTGCAGAAAACAATAACACTTGTTCAGAACGAAAGAAAGCACAGAGCCCCAGATTCTATGTTGTCCTGGAGAGCTTGCAGGGCACTGGGGAAAGGCAGGCAGAGAATTCACTGCTAGCACCTTCTCTGTGCCTGGGAAGCAGAAGTGTTCACATTGCTTGGCAGAATCGCTTTTGTGCAGAAAACAGTAACACTTGTTCAGAACAAAAGAAAGCACAGAGCCCCAGATTTTATGTTGTCTTGGAGAGCTTGCAGAGCACTGGGGAAAAGCAGGCAGAGAATTTCCTGCTAGCACCTTCTCTGTGCCTGGGAAACAGAAGTGTTCCCATTGCTTCGCAGAATCGCTTTTGTGCAGAAAACACTAACACTTGTTCAGACGAAAGAAAGCACAGAGCCCCAGATTTTATGTTGTCCTGGAGAGCTTGCAGAGCACTGGGGAAAGGCAGGCAGAGAATTCCCTGCTAGCACCTTCTCTGTGCCTGGGAAGCAGAAGTGTTCACATTGCTTCACAGAATCACTTTTCTGCAGAAAACAGTAACACTTGTTCAGAACGAAAGAAAGCACAGAGCCCCAGATTTTATGTTGTCCTGGAGAGCTTGCAGAGCACTGGGGAAAAGCAGGCAGAGAATTCCCTGCTAGCACCTTCTCTGTGCCTGGGAAGCAGAAGTGTTCACATTGCTTCGCAGAATCGCTTTTGTGCAGAAAACACTAACACTTGTTCAGAACGAAAGAAAGCACAGAGCCCCAGATTTGCTGTTGTCCTGGACAGCTTGCAGAGCACTGGGGAAAAGCAGGCAGAGAATTCCCTGCTAGCACCTTCTCTGTGCCTGGGAAGCAGAAGTGTTCACATTGCTTCGCAGAATCGCTTTTGTGCAGAAAACAGTAACACTTGTTCAGAACGAAAGAAAGCACAGAGCCCCAGATCTGCTGTTGTCCTGGAGAGCTTGCACAGCACTGGGGAAAGGCAGGCAGAGAATTCCCTGCTAGCACCTTCTCTGTGCCTGGGAAACAGAAGTGTTCACAGTGCTTCGCAGAATCACTTTTTTGCAGAAAACAATAACACTTGTTCAGAACGAAAGAAAGCACAGAGCCCCAGATTTTATGTTGTTCTGGAGAGCTTTCAGAGCACTGGGGAAAGGCAGGCAGAGAATTCCCTGCTAGCACCTTCTCTGTGCCTGGGAAGCAGAAGTGTTCACATTGCTTGGCAGAATCGCTTTTGTGCAGAAAACAGTAACACTTGTTCAGAACAAAAGAAAGCACAGAGCCCCAGATTTTATGTTGTCTTGGAGAGCTTGCAGAGCACTGGGGAAAAGCAGGCAGAGAATTTCCTGCTAGCACCTTCTCTGTGCCTGGGAAACAGAAGTGTTCCCATTGCTTCGCAGAATCGCTTTTGTGCAGAAAACACTAACACTTGTTCAGACGAAAGAAAGCACAGAGCCCCAGATTTTATGTTGTCCTGGAGAGCTTGCAGAGCACTGGGGAAAGGCAGGCAGAGAATTCCCTGCTAGCACCTTCTCTGTGCCTGGGAAGCAGAAGTGTTCACATTGCTTCACAGAATCACTTTTCTGCAGAAAACAGTAACACTTGTTCAGAACGAAAGAAAGCACAGAGCCCCAGATTTTATGTTGTCCTGGAGAGCTTGCAGAGCACTGGGGAAAAGCAGGCAGAGAATTCCCTGCTAGCACCTTCTCTGTGCCTGGGAAGCAGAAGTGTTCACATTGCTTCGCAGAATCGCTTTTGTGCAGAAAACAGTAACACTTGTTCAGAACGAAAGAAAGCACAGAGCCCCAGATTTGCTGTTGTCCTGGACAGCTTGCAGAGCACTGGGGAAAAGCAGGCAGAGAATTCCCTGCTAGCACCTTCTCTGTGCCTGGGAAACAGAAGTGTTCACATTGCTTCGCAGAATCGCTTTTGTGCAGAAAACAGTAACACTTGTTCAGAACGAAAGAAAGCACAGAGCCCCAGATCTGCTGTTGTCCTGGAGAGCTTGCACAGCACTGGGGAAAGGCAGGCAGAGAATTCCCTGCTAGCACCTTCTCTGTGCCTGGGAAACAGAAGTGTTCACAGTGCTTCGCAGAATCACTTTTCTGCAGAAAACAGTAACACTTGTTCAGAACGAAAGAAAGCACAGAGCCCCAGATTTTATGTTGTCCTGGAGAGCTTGCAGAGCACTGGGGAAAGGCAGGCAGAGAATTCCCTGCTAGCACCTTCTCTGTGCCTGGGAAGTAGAAGCCTTCACATTGCTTCGCAGAATCGCTTTTGTGCAGAAAACAATAACACCTGTTCAGAACGAAAGAAAGCACAGAGCCCCAGATTTTATGTTGTTCTGGAGAGATTTCAGAGCACTGGGGAAAGGCAGGCAGAGAATTCCCTGCTAGCACCTTCTCTGTGCCTGGGAAACAGAAGTGTTCACATTGCTTCGCAGAATCGCTTTTGTGCAGAAAACAATAACACCTGTTCAGAACGAAAGAAAGCACAGAGCCCCAGATTTTATGTTGTCCTGGAGAGCTTGCAGAGCACTGGGGAAAGGCAGGCAGAGAATTCCCTGCTAGCACCTTCTCTGTGCCTGTTCACATTCCTTCGCAGAATCGCTTTTGTGCAGAAAACACTAACACTTGTTCAGAACGAAAGAAAGCACAGAGCCCCAGATTTTATGTTGTCCTGGAGAGCTTGCAGAGCACTGGGGAAAGGCAGGCAGAGAATTCCCTGCTAGCACCTTCTCTGTGCCTGGGAAGCAGAAGTGTTCACATTGCTTCGCAGAATCGCTTTTGTGCAGAAAACAATAACACTTGTTCAGAACGAAAGAAAGCACAGAGCCCCAGATTCTATGTTGTCCTGGAGAGCTTGCAGGGCACTGGGGAAAGGCAGGCAGAGAAATCACTGGTAGCACCTTCTCTGTGCCTGGGAAGCAGAAGTGTTCACATTGCTTGGCAGAATCGCTTTTGTGCAGAAAACAGTAACACTTGTTCAGAACAAAAGAAAGCACAGAGCCCCAGATTTTATGTTGTCCTGGAGAGCTTGCAGAGCACTGGGGAAAAGCAGGCAGAGAATTCCCTGCTAGAACCTTCTCTGTACCTGGGAAACAGAAGTGTTCACATTTCTTCGCAGAATCGCTTTTGTGCAGAAAACAGTAACACTTGTTCAGAACGAAAGAAAGCACAGAGCCCCAGATTTTATGTTGTCCTGGAGAGCTTGCAGAGCACTGGGGAAAGGCAGGCAGAGAATTCCCTGCTAGCACCTTCTCTGTGCCTGGGAAACAGAAGTGTTCACATTGCTTCGCAGAATCGCTTTTGTGCAGAAAACAATAACACTTGTTCAGAACGAAAGAAAGCACAGAGCCCCAGATTCTATGTTGTCCTGGAGAGCTTGCAGGGCACTGGGGAAAGGCAGGCAGAGAATTCACTGCTAGCACCTTCTCTGTGCCTGGGAAGCAGAAGTGTTCACATTGCTTCGCAGAATCGCTTTTGTGCAGAAAACAGTAACACTTGTTCAGAACAAAAGAAAGCACAGAGCCCCAGATTTTATGTTGTCCTGGAGAGCTTGCAGAGCACTGGGGAAAAGCAGGCAGAGAATTCCCTGCTAGCACCTTCTCTGTGCCTGGGAAGCAGAAGTGTTCACATGGCTTCGCAGAATCGCTTTTGTGCAGAAAACAATAACACTTGTTCAGAACGAAAGAAAGCACAGAGCCCCAGATTCTATGTTGTCCTGGAGAGCTTGCAGAGCACTGGGGAAAGGCAGGCAGAGAATTCCCTGCTAGCACCTTCTCTGTGCCTGTTCACATTCCTTCGCAGAATCGCTTTTGTGCAGAAAACAATAACACTTGTTCAGAACGAAAGAAAGCACAGAGCCCCAGATTTTATGTTGTCCTGGAGAGCTTGCAGAGCACTGGGGAAAGGCAGGCAGAGAATTCCCTGCTAGCACCTTCTCTGTGCCTGGGAAGCAGAAGTGTTCACATTGCTTCGCAGAATCGCTTTTGTGCAGAAAACAATAACACTTGTTCAGAACGAAAGAAAGCACAGAGCCCCAGATTCTATGTTGTCCTGGAGAGCTTGCAGGGCACTGGGGAAAGGCAGGCAGAGAATTCACTGCTAGCACCTTCTCTGTGCCTGGGAAGCAGAAGTGTTCACATTGCTTGGCAGAATCGCTTTTGTGCAGAAAACAGTAACACTTGTTCAGAACAAAAGAAAGCACAGAGCCCCAGATTTTATGTTGTCTTGGAGAGCTTGCAGAGCACTGGGGAAAAGCAGGCAGAGAATTTCCTGCTAGCACCTTCTCTGTGCCTGGGAAACAGAAGTGTTCCCATTGCTTCGCAGAATCGCTTTTGTGCAGAAAACACTAACACTTGTTCAGACGAAAGAAAGCACAGAGCCCCAGATTTTATGTTGTCCTGGAGAGCTTGCAGAGCACTGGGGAAAGGCAGGCAGAGAATTCCCTGCTAGCACCTTCTCTGTGCCTGGGAAGCAGAAGTGTTCACATTGCTTCACAGAATCACTTTTCTGCAGAAAACAGTAACACTTGTTCAGAACGAAAGAAAGCACAGAGCCCCAGATTTGCTGTTGTCCTGGAGAGCTTGCAGAGCACTGGGGAAAAGCAGGCAGAGAATTCCCTGCTAGCACCTTCTCTGTGCCTGGGAAGCAGAAGTGTTCACATTGCTTCGCAGAATCGCTTTTGTGCAGAAAACACTAACACTTGTTCAGAACGAAAGAAAGCACAGAGCCCCAGATTTGCTGTTGTCCTGGACAGCTTGCAGAGCACTGGGGAAAAGCAGGCAGAGAATTCCCTGCTAGCACCTTCTCTGTGCCTGGGAAGCAGAAGTGTTCACATTGCTTCGCAGAATCGCTTTTGTGCAGAAAACAGTAACACTTGTTCAGAACGAAAGAAAGCACAGAGCCCCAGATCTGCTGTTGTCCTGGAGAGCTTGCACAGCACTGGGGAAAGGCAGGCAGAGAATTCCCTGCTAGCACCTTCTCTGTGCCTGGGAAACAGAAGTGTTCACATTGCTTCGCAGAATCGCTTTTGTGCAGAAAACACTAACACTTGTTCAGAACTAAAGAAAGCACAGAGCCCCAGATTCTATGCTGTCCTGGAGAGCTTGCAGGGCACTGGGGAAAGACAGGCAGAGAATTCCCTGCTAGCACCTTCTCTGTGCCTGGGAAGCAGAAGTGTTCACATTGCTTCGCAGAATCGCTTTTGTGCAGAAAACAGTAACACTTGTTCAGAACGAAAGAAAGCACAGAGCCCCAGATTTTATGTTGTCCTGGAGAGCTTGCAGAGCACTGGGGAAAAGCAGGCAGAGAATTCCCTGCTAGCACCTTCTCTGTGCCTGGGAAACAGAAGTGTTCACATTGCTTCGCAGAATCGCTTTTGTGCAGAAAACAGTAACACTTGTTCAGAACGAAAGAAAGCACAGAGCCCCAGATTTTATGTTGTCCTGGAGAGCTTGCAGAGCACTGGGGAAAGGCAGGCAGAGAATTCCCTGCTAGCACCTTCTCTGTGCCTGGGAAGCAGAAGTGTTCACATTGCTTCGCAGAATCGCTTTTGTGCAGAAAACAGTAACACTTGTTCAGAACGAAAGAAAGCACAGAGCCCCAGATTTTATGTTGTCCTGGAGAGCTTGCAGAGCACTGGGGAAAGGCAGGCAGAGAATTCCCTGCTAGCACCTTCTCTGTGCCTGTTCACATTCCTTCGCAGAATCGCTTTTGTGCAGAAAACAGTAACACTTGTTCAGAACGAAAGAAAGCACAGAGCCCCAGATTTTATGTTGTCCTGGAGAGCTTGCAGAGCACTGGGGAAAGGCAGGCAGAGAATTCCCTGCTAGCACCTTCTCTGTGCCTGGGAAGCAGAAGTGTTCACATTGCTTCGCAGAATCGCTTTTGTGCAGAAAACAGTAACACTTGTTCAGACGAAAGAAAGCACAGAGCCCCAGATTTTATGTTGTCCTGGAGAGCTTGCAGAGCACTGGGGAAAGGCAGGCAGAGAATTCCCTGCTAGCACCTTCTCTGTGCCTGGGAAGCAGAAGTGTTCACATTGCTTCGCAGAATCGCTTTTGTGCAGAAAACACTAACACTTGTTCAGAACGAAAGAAAGCACAGAGCCCCAGATTTTATGTTGTCCTGGAGAGCTTGCAGAGCACTGGGGAAAAGCAGGCAGAGAATTCCCTGCTAGCACCTTCTCTGTGCCTGGGAAGCAGAAGTGTTCACATTGCTTCGCAGAATCGCTTTTGTGCAGAAAACAGTAACACTTGTTCAGAACGAAAGAAAGCACAGAGCCCCAGATTTTATGTTGTCCTGGAGAGCTTGCAGAGCACTGGGGAAAGGCAGGCAGAGAATTCCCTGCTAGCACCTTCTCTGTGCCTGTTCACATTGCTTCGCAGAATCGCTTTTGTGCAGAAAACAGTAACACTTGTTCAGAACGAAAGAAAGCACAGAGCCCCAGATCTGCTGTTGTCCTGGAGAGCTTGCAGAGCACTGGGGAAAAGCAGGCAGAGAATTCCCTGCTAGCACCTTCTCTGTGCCTGGGAAGCAGAAGTCTTCACATTGCTTCGCAGAATCGCTTTTGTGCAGAAAACAATAACACTTGTTCAGAACGAAAGAAAGCACAGAGCCCCAGATTTTATGTTGTCCTGGAGAGCTTGCAGAGCACTGGGGAAAGGCAGGCAGACAATTCCCTGCTAGCACCTTCTCTGTGCCTGTTCACATTGCTTCGCAGAATCGCTTTTGTGCAGAAAACAGTAACACTTGTTCAGAACGAAAGAAAGCACAGAGCCCCAGATCTGCTGTTGTCCTGGAGAGCTTGCAGAGCACTGGGGAAAAGCAGGCAGAGAATTTCCTGCTAGCACCTTCTCTGTGCCTGGGAAACAGAAGTGTTCCCATTGCTTCGCAGAATCGCTTTTGTGCAGAAAACAGTAACACTTGTTCAGACGAAAGAAAGCACAGAGCCCCAGATTTTATGTTGTCCTGGAGAGCTTGCAGAGCACTGGGGAAAGGCAGGCAGAGAATTCCCTGCTAGCACCTTCTCTGTGCCTGGGAAGCAGAAGTGTTCACATTGCTTCACAGAATCACTTTTCTGCAGAAAACAGTAACACTTGTTCAGAACGAAAGAAAGCACAGAGCCCCAGATTTGCTGTTGTCCTGGAGAGCTTGCAGAGCACTGGGGAAAAGCAGGCAGAGAATTCCCTGCTAGCACCTTCTCTGTGCCTGGGAAGCAGAAGTGTTCACATTGCTTTGCAGAATCGCTTTTGTGCAGAAAACAATAACACCTGTTCAGAACGAAAGAAAGCACAGAGCCCCAGATTTTATGTTGTCCTGGAGAGCTTGCAGAGCACTGGGGAAAAGCAGGCAGAGAATTCCCTGCTAGCACCTTCTCTGTGCCTGGGAAACAGAAGTGTTCACATTTCTTCGCAGAATCGCTTTTGTGCAGAAAACAGTAACACTTGTTCAGAACGAAAGAAAGCACAGAGCCCCAGATTCTATGTTGTCCTGGAGAGCTTGCAGAGCACTGGGGAAAGGCAGGCAGAGAATTCCCTGCTAGCACCTTCTCTGTGCCTGGGAAGCAGAAGTGTTCACATTGCTTCGCAGAATCGCTTTTGTGCAGAAAACAGTAACACTTGTTCAGACGAAAGAAAGCACAGAGCCCCAGATTTTATGTTGTCCTGGAGAGCTTGCAGAGCACTGGGGAAAGGCAGGCAGAGAATTCCCTGCTAGCACCTTCTCTGTGCCTGGGAAGCAGAAGTGTTCACATTGCTTCGCAGAATCGCTTTTGTGCAGAAAACACTAACACTTGTTCAGAACGAAAGAAAGCACAGAGCCCCAGATTTTATGTTGTCCTGGAGAGCTTGCAGAGCACTGGGGAAAAGCAGGCAGAGAATTCCCTGCTAGCACCTTCTCTGTGCCTGGGAAGAAGAAGTGTTCACATTGCTTCGCAGAATCGCTTTTGTGCAGAAAACAGTAACACTTGTTCAGAACGAAAGAAAGCACAGAGCCCCAGATTTTATGTTGTCCTGGAGAGCTTGCAGAGCACTGGGGAAAGGCAGGCAGAGAATTCCCTGCTAGCACCTTCTCTGTGCCTGTTCACATTGCTTCGCAGAATCGCTTTTGTGCAGAAAACAGTAACACTTGTTCAGAACGAAAGAAAGCACAGAGCCCCAGATCTGCTGTTGTCCTGGAGAGCTTGCAGAGCACTGGGGAAAAGCAGGCAGAGAATTCCCTGCTAGCACCTTCTCTGTGCCTGGGAAGCAGAAGTCTTCACATTGCTTCGCAGAATCGCTTTTGTGCAGAAAACAATAACACTTGTTCAGAACGAAAGAAAGCACAGAGCCCCAGATTTTATGTTGTCCTGGAGAGCTTGCAGAGCACTGGGGAAAGGCAGGCAGACAATTCCCTGCTAGCACCTTCTCTGTGCCTGTTCACATTGCTTCGCAGAATCGCTTTTGTGCAGAAAACAGTAACACTTGTTCAGAACGAAAGAAAGCACAGAGCCCCAGATCTGCTGTTGTCCTGGAGAGCTTGCAGAGCACTGGGGAAAAGCAGGCAGAGAATTTCCTGCTAGCACCTTCTCTGTGCCTGGGAAACAGAAGTGTTCCCATTGCTTCGCAGAATCGCTTTTGTGCAGAAAACACTAACACTTGTTCAGACGAAAGAAAGCACAGAGCCCCAGATTTTATGTTGTCCTGGAGAGCTTGCAGAGCACTGGGGAAAGGCAGGCAGAGAATTCCCTGCTAGCACCTTCTCTGTGCCTGGGAAGCAGAAGTGTTCACATTGCTTCACAGAATCACTTTTCTGCAGAAAACAGTAACACTTGTTCAGAACGAAAGAAAGCACAGAGCCCCAGATTTTATGTTGTCCTGGAGAGCTTGCAGAGCACTGGGGAAAAGCAGGCAGAGAATTCCCTGCTAGCACCTTCTCTGTGCCTGGGAAGCAGAAGTGTTCCCATTGCTTCGCAGAATCGCTTTTGTGCAGAAAACAGTAACACTTGTTCAGAACGAAAGAAAGCACAGAGCCCCAGATCTGCTGTTGTTCTGGAGAGCTTGCACAGCACTGGGGAAAGGCAGGCAGAGAATTCCCTGCTAGCACCTTCTCTGTGCCTGGGAAACAGAAGTGTTCCCATTGCTTCGCAGAATCGCTTTTGTGCAGAAAACAGTAACACTTGTTCAGAACGAAACAAAGCACAGAGCCCCAGATTTGCTGTTGTGCTGGAGAGCTTGCAGAGCACTGGGGAAAGGCAGGCAGAGAATTCCCTGCTAGCACCTTCTATGTGCCTGGGAAGCAGAAGTGTTCACATTGCTTCGCAGAATCACTTTTCTGCAGAAAACAGTAACACTTGTTCAGAACGAAAGAAAGCACAGAGCCCCAGATTTTATGTTGTCCTGGAGAGCTTGCAGAGCACTGGGGAAAGGCAGGCAGAGAATTCCCTGCTAGCACCTTCTCTGTGCCTGGGAAGCAGAAGCCTTCACATTGCTTCGCAGAATCGCTTTTGTGCAGAAAGCAATAACACCTGTTCAGAACGAAAGAAAGCACAGAGCCCCAGATTCTATGTTGTTCTGGAGAGCTTTCAGAGCACTGGGGAAAGGCAGGCAGAGAATTCCCTGCTAGCACCTTCTCTGTGCCTGGGAAACAGAAGTGTTCACATTGCTTCGCAGAATCGCTTTTGTGCAGAAAACAATAACACCTGTTCAGAACGAAAGAAAGCACAGAGCCCCAGATTTTATGTTGTCCTGGAGAGCTTGCAGAGCACTGGGGAAAGGCAGGCAGAGAATTCCCTGCTAGCACCTTCTCTGTGCCTGTTCACATTGCTTCGCAGAATCGCTTTTGTGCAGAAAACAGTAACACTTGTTCAGACGAAAGAAAGCACAGAGCCCCAGATTTTATGTTGTCCTGGAGAGCTTGCAGAGCACTGGGGAAAGGCAGGCAGAGAATTCCCTGCTAGCACCTTCTCTGTGCCTGTTCACATTCCTTCGCAGAATCGCTTTTGTGCAGAAAACAGTAACACTTGTTCAGAACGAAAGAAAGCACAGAGCCCCAGATTCTATGTTGTCCTGGAGAGCTTGCAGGGCACTGGGGAAAGGCAGGCAGAGAATTCACTGCTAGCACCTTCTCTGTGCCTGGGAAGCAGAAGTGTTCACATTGCTTCGCAGAATCACTTTTGTGCAGAAAACAGTAACACTTGTTCAGAACGAAAGAAAGCACAGAGCCCCAGATTTTATGTTGTCCTGGAGAGCTTGCAGAGCACTGGGGAAAAGCAGGCAGAGAATTCCCTGCTAGCACCTTCTCTGTGCCTGGGAAACAGAAGTGTTCACATTGCTTCGCAGAATCGCTTTTGTGCAGAAAACAGTAACACTTGTTCAGAACGAAAGAAAGCACAGAGCCCCAGATTTTATGTTGTCCTGGAGAGCTTGCAGAGCACTGGGGAAAGGCAGGCAGAGAATTCCCTGCTAGCACCTTCTCTGTGCCTGGAAAGCAGAAGTCTTCACATTGCTTTGCAGAATCGCTTTTGTGCAGAAAACAATAACACCTGTTCAGAACGAAAGAAAGCACAGAGCCCCAGATTTTATGTTGTCCTGGAGAGCTTGCAGAGCACTGGGGAAAAGCAGGCAGAGAATTCCCTGCTAGCACCTTCTCTGTGCCTGGGAAACAGAAGTGTTCACATTTCTTCGCAGAATCGCTTTTGTGCAGAAAACAGTAACACTTGTTCAGAACGAAAGAAAGCACAGAGCCCCAGATTTTATGTTGTTCTGGAGAGCTTGCAGAGCACTGGGGAAAGGCAGGCAGACAATTCCCTGCTAGCACCTTCTCTGTGCCTGTTCACATTGCTTCGCAGAATCGCTTTTGTGCAGAAAACAGTAACACTTGTTCAGAACGAAAGAAAGCACAGAGCCCCAGATCTGCTGTTGTCCTGGAGAGCTTGCAGAGCACTGGGGAAAGGCAGGCAGAGAATTCCCTGCTAGCACCTTCTCTGTGCCTGGGAAGCAGAAGTGTTCACATTGCTTCGCAGAATCGCTTTTGTGCAGAAAACAATAACACTTGTTCAGAACGAAAGAAAGCACAGAGCCCCAAATTCTATGTTGTCCTGGAGAGCTTGCAGGGCACTGGGGAAAGGCAGGCAGAGAATTCCCTGCTAGCACCTTCTCTGTGCCTGTTCACATTCCTTCGCAGAATCGCTTTTGTGCAGAAAACAGTAACTCTTGTTCAGAACAAAAGAAAGCACAGAGCACCAGATTTTATGTTGTCCTGGAGAGCTTGCAGAGCACTGGGGAAAAGCAGGCAGAGAATTCCCTGCTAGCACCTTCTCTGTGCCTGGGAAACAGAAGTGTTCACATTGCTTCGCAGAATCGCTTTTGTGCAGAAAACAGTAACACTTGTTCAGACGAAAGAAAGCACAGAGCCCCAGATTTTATGTTGTCCTGGAGAGCTTGCAGAGCACTGGGGAAAGGCAGGCAGAGAATTCCCTGCTAGCACCTTCTCTGTGCCTGGGAAGCAGAAGTGTTCACATTGCTTCGCAGAATCGCTTTTGTGCAGAAAACACTAACACTTGTTCAGAACGAAAGAAAGCACAGAGCCCCAGATTTTATGTTGTCCTGGAGAGCTTGCAGAGCACTGGGGAAAAGCAGGCAGAGAATTCCCTGCTAGCACCTTCTCTGTGCCTGGGAAGCAGAAGTGTTCACATTGCTTCGCAGAATCGCTTTTGTGCAGAAAACAGTAACACTTGTTCAGAACGAAAGAAAGCACAGAGCCCCAGATCTGCTGTTGTCCTGGAGAGCTTGCAGAGCACTGGGGAAAAGCAGGCAGAGAATTCCCTGCTAGCACCTTCTCTGTGCCTGCGAAACACAAGTGTTCACATTGCTTCGCAGAATCGCTTTTGTGCAGAAAACAGTAACACTTGTTCAGACGAAAGAAAGCACAGAGCCCCAGATTTTATGTTGTCCTGGAGAGCTTGCAGAGCACTGGGGAAAGGCAGGCAGAGAATTCCCTGCTAGCACCTTCTCTGTGCCTGGGAAGCAGAAGTGTTCACATTGCTTCGCAGAATCGCTTTTGTGCAGAAAACACTAACACTTGTTCAGAACGAAAGAAAGCACAGAGCCCCAGATTTTATGTTGTCCTGGAGAGCTTGCAGAGCACTGGGGAAAAGCAGGCAGAGAATTCCCTGCTAGCACCTTCTCTGTGCCTGGGAAGCAGAAGTGTTCACATTCCTTCGCAGAAACGCTTTTGTGCAGAAAACAGTAACACTTGTTCAGAACGAAAGAAAGCACAGAGCCCCAGATCTGCTGTTGTTCTGGAGAGCTTGCACAGCACTGGGGAAAGGCAGGCAGAGAATTCCCTGCTAGCACCTTCTCTGTGCCTGGGAAACAGAAGTGTTCCCATTGCTTCGCAGAATCGCTTTTGTGCAGAAAACAGTAACACTTGTTCAGAACGAAACAAAGCACAGAGCCCCAGATTTGCTGTTGTGCTGGAGAGCTTGCAGAGCACTGGGGAAAGGCAGGCAGAGAATTCCCTGCTAGCACCTTCTATGTGCCTGGGAAGCAGAAGTGTTCACATTGCTTCGCAGAATCACTTTTCTGCAGAAAACAGTAACACTTGTTCAGAACGAAAGAAAGCACAGAGCCCCAGATTTTATGTTGTCCTGGAGAGCTTGCAGAGCACTGGGGAAAGGCAGGCAGAGAATTCCCTGCTAGCACCTTCTCTGTGCCTGGGAAGCAGAAGCCTTCACATTGCTTCGCAGAATCGCTTTTGTGCAGAAAGCAATAACACCTGTTCAGAACGAAAGAAAGCACAGAGCCCCAGATTTGCTGTTGTCCTGGAGAGCTTTCAGAGCACTGGGGAAAGGCAGGCAGACAATTCCTTGCTAACACCTTCTCTGTGCCTGTTCACATTGCTTCGCAGAATCGCTTTTGTGCAGAAAACAGTAACACTTGTTCAGAACGAAAGAAAGCACAGAGCCCCAGATTTTATGTTGTCCTGGAGAGCTTGCAGAGCACTGGGGAAAGGCAGGCAGAGAATTCCCTGCTAGCACCTTCTCTGTGCCTGGGAAGCAGAAGTGTTCACATTGCTTCGCAGAATCGCTTTTGTGCAGAAAACAATAACACTTGTTCAGAACGAAAGAAAGCACAGAGCCCCAGATTCTATGTTGTCCTGGAGAGCTTGCAGGGCACTGGGGAAAGGCAGGCAGACAATTCCCTGCTAGCACCTTCTCTGTGCCTGTTCACATTGCTTCGCAGAATCGCTTTTGTGCAGAAAACAGTAACACTTGTTCAGAACGAAAGAAAGCACAGAGCCCCAGATCTGCTGTTGTCCTGGAGAGCTTGCAGAGCACTGGGGAAAAGCAGGCAGAGAATTCCCTGCTAGCACCTTCTCTGTGCCTGGGAAACAGAAGTGTTCCCATTGCTTCGCAGAATCGCTTTTGTGCAGAAAACAGTAACACTTGTTCAGACGAAAGAAAGCACAGAGCCCCAGATTTTATGTTGTCCTGGAGAGCTTGCAGAGCACTGGGGAAAGGCAGGCAGAGAATTCCCTGCTAGCACCTTCTCTGTGCCTGGGAAACAGAAGCCTTCACATTGCTTCGCAGAATCGCTTTTGTGCAGAAAACAATAACACCTGTTCAGAACGAAAGAAAGCACAGAGCCCCAGATTTTATGTTGTTCTGAAGAGCTTGCAGGGCACTGGGGAAAGGCAGGCAGAGAATTCCCTGCTAGCACCTTCTCTGTGCCTGGGAAACAGAAGTGTTCACATTGCTTCGCAGAATCTCTTTTGTGCAGAAAACAATAACACTTGTTCAGAACGAAAGAAAGCACAGAGCCCCAGATTTTATGTTGTCCTGGAGAGCTTGCAGAGCACTGGGGAAAGGCAGGCAGAGAATTCCCTGCTAGCACCTTCTCTGTGCCTGTTCACATTGCTTCGCAGAATCGCTTTTGTGCAGAAAACAGTAACACTTGTTCAGACGAAAGAAAGCACAGAGCCCCAGATTTTATGTTGTCCTGGAGAGCTTGCAGAGCACTGGGGAAAGGCAGGCAGAGAATTCCTTGCTAGCACCTTCTCTGTGCCTGGGAAGCAGAAGTGTTCCCATTGCTTCGCAGAATCGCTTTTGTGCAGAAAACACTAACACTTGTTCAGAACGAAAGAAAGCACAGAGCCCCAGATTCTATGTTGTCCTGGAGAGCTTGCAGGGCACTGGGGAAAGGCAGGCAGAGAATTCCCTGCTAGCACCTTCTCTGTGCCTGGGAAGCAGAAGTGTTCACATTGCTTCGCAGAATCGCTTTTGTGCAGACAACACTAACACTTTTTCAGAACAAAAGAAAGCACAGAGCCCCAGATTTTATGTTGTCCTGGAGAGCTTGCAGAGCACTGGGGAAAAGCAGGCAGAGAATTCCCTGCTAGCACCTTCTCTGTGCCTGGGAAACAGAAGTGTTCACATTGCTTCGCAGAATCGCTTTTGTGCAGAAAACAGTAACACTTGTTCGGAACGAAAGAAAGCACAGAGCCCCAGATTTTATGTTGTCCTGGAGAGCTTGCAGAGCACTGGGGAAAGGCAGGCCGAGAATTCCCTGCTAGCACCTTCTCTGTGCCTGTTCACATTGCTTCGCAGAATCGCTTTTGTGCAGAAAACAGTAACACATGTTCAGACGAAAGAAAGTACAGAGCCCCAGATTTTATGTTGTCCTGGAGAGCTTGCAGAGCACTGGGGAAAAGCAGGCAGAGAATTCCCTGCTAGCACCTTCTCTGTGCCTGGGAAACAGAAGTGTTCCCATTGCTTCGCAGAATCGCTTTTGTGCAGAAAACACTAACACTTGTTCAGAACGAAAGAAAGCACAGAGCCCCAGATTTTATGTTGTCCTGGAGAGCTTGCAGAGCACTGGGGAAAGGCAGGCAGAGAATTCCCTGCTAGCACCTTCTCTGTGCCTGGGAAGCAGAAGTGTTCACATTGGTTCGCAGAATCACTTTTGTGCAGAAAACAGTAACACTTGTTCAGAACGAAAGAAAGCACAGAGCCCCAGATTTTATGTTGTCCTGGAGAGCTTTCAGAGCACTGGGGAAAGGCAGGTAGACAATTCCTTGCTAACACCTTCTCTGTGCCTGTTCACATTCCTTCGCAGAATCGCTTTTGTGCAGAAAACAGTAACACTTGTTCAGAACGAAAGAAAGCACAGAGCCCCAGATTTTATGTTGTCCTGGAGAGCTTGCAGAGCACTGGGGAAAAGCAGGCAGAGAATTCCCTGCTAGCACCTTCTCTGTGCCTGGGAAGCAGAAGTGTTCACATTCCTTCGCAGAAACGCTTTTGTGCAGAAAACAATAACACTTGTTCAGAACGAAAGAAAGCACAGAGCCCCAGATCTGCTGTTGTTCTGGAGAGCTTGCACAGCACTGGGGAAAGGCAGGCAGAGAATTCCCTGCTAGCACCTTCTCTGTGCCTGGGAAACAGAAGTGTTCCCATTGCTTCGCAGAATCGCTTTTGTGCAGAAAACAGTAACACTTGTTCAGAACGAAACAAAGCACAGAGCCCCAGATTTGCTGTTGTGCTGGAGAGCTTGCAGAGCACTGGGGAAAGGCAGGCAGAGAATTCCCTGCTAGCACCTTCTCTGTGCCTGGGAAGCAGAAGTGTTCACATTGCTTCGCAGAATCACTTTTCTGCAGAAAACAGTAACACTTGTTCAGAACGAAAGAAAGCACAGAGCCCCAGATTTTATGTTGTCCTGGAGAGCTTGCAGAGCACTGGGGAAAGGCAGGCAGAGAATTCCCTGCTAGCACCTTCTCTGTGCCTGGGAAGCAGAAGCCTTCACATTGCTTCGCAGAATCGCTTTTGTGCAGAAAGCAATAACACCTGTTCAGAACGAAAGAAAGCACAGAGCCCCAGATTTGCTGTTGTCCTGGAGAGCTTTCAGAGCACTGGGGAAAGGCAGGCAGACAATTCCTTGCTAACACCTTCTCTGTGCCTGTTCACATTGCTTCGCAGAATCGCTTTTGTGCAGAAAACAGTAACACTTGTTCAGAACGAAAGAAAGCACAGAGCCCCAGATTTTATGTTGTCCTGGAGAGCTTGCAGAGCACTGGGGAAAGGCAGGCAGAGAATTCCCTGCTAGCACCTTCTCTGTGCCTGGGAAGCAGAAGTGTTCACATTGCTTCGCAGAATCGCTTTTGTGCAGAAAACAATAACACTTGTTCAGAACGAAAGAAAGCACAGAGCCCCAGATTCTATGTTGTCCTGGAGAGCTTGCAGGGCACTGGGGAAAGGCAGGCAGACAATTCCCTGCTAGCACCTTCTCTGTGCCTGTTCACATTGCTTCGCAGAATCGCTTTTGTGCAGAAAACAGTAACACTTGTTCAGAACGAAAGAAAGCACAGAGCCCCAGATCTGCTGTTGTCCTGGAGAGCTTGCAGAGCACTGGGGAAAAGCAGGCAGAGAATTCCCTGCTAGCACCTTCTCTGTGCCTGGGAAACAGAAGTGTTCCCATTGCTTCGCAGAATCGCTTTTGTGCAGAAAACAGTAACACTTGTTCAGACGAAAGAAAGCACAGAGCCCCAGATTTTATGTTGTCCTGGAGAGCTTGCAGAGCACTGGGGAAAGGCAGGCAGAGAATTCCCTGCTAGCACCTTCTCTGTGCCTGGGAAACAGAAGCCTTCACATTGCTTCGCAGAATCGCTTTTGTGCAGAAAACAATAACACCTGTTCAGAACGAAAGAAAGCACAGAGCCCCAGATTTTATGTTGTTCTGAAGAGCTTGCAGGGCACTGGGGAAAGGCAGGCAGAGAATTCCCTGCTAGCACCTTCTCTGTGCCTGGGAAACAGAAGTGTTCACATTGCTTCGCAGAATCTCTTTTGTGCAGAAAACAATAACACTTGTTCAGAACGAAAGAAAGCACAGAGCCCCAGATTTTATGTTGTCCTGGAGAGCTTGCAGAGCACTGGGGAAAGGCAGGCAGAGAATTCCCTGCTAGCACCTTCTCTGTGCCTGTTCACATTGCTTCGCAGAATCGCTTTTGTGCAGAAAACAGTAACACTTGTTCAGACGAAAGAAAGCACAGAGCCCCAGATTTTATGTTGTCCTGGAGAGCTTGCAGAGCACTGGGGAAAGGCAGGCAGAGAATTCCTTGCTAGCACCTTCTCTGTGCCTGGGAAGCAGAAGTGTTCCCATTGCTTCGCAGAATCGCTTTTGTGCAGAAAACACTAACACTTGTTCAGAACGAAAGAAAGCACAGAGCCCCAGATTCTATGTTGTCCTGGAGAGCTTGCAGGGCACTGGGGAAAGGCAGGCAGAGAATTCCCTGCTAGCACCTTCTCTGTGCCTGGGAAGCAGAAGTGTTCACATTGCTTCGCAGAATCGCTTTTGTGCAGACAACACTAACACTTTTTCAGAACAAAAGAAAGCACAGAGCCCCAGATTTTATGTTGTCCTGGAGAGCTTGCAGAGCACTGGGGAAAAGCAGGCAGAGAATTCCCTGCTAGCACCTTCTCTGTGCCTGGGAAACAGAAGTGTTCACATTGCTTCGCAGAATCGCTTTTGTGCAGAAAACAGTAACACTTGTTCGGAACGAAAGAAAGCACAGAGCCCCAGATTTTATGTTGTCCTGGAGAGCTTGCAGAGCACTGGGGAAAGGCAGGCCGAGAATTCCCTGCTAGCACCTTCTCTGTGCCTGTTCACATTGCTTCGCAGAATCGCTTTTGTGCAGAAAACAGTAACACATGTTCAGACGAAAGAAAGTACAGAGCCCCAGATTTTATGTTGTCCTGGAGAGCTTGCAGAGCACTGGGGAAAAGCAGGCAGAGAATTCCCTGCTAGCACCTTCTCTGTGCCTGGGAAACAGAAGTGTTCCCATTGCTTCGCAGAATCGCTTTTGTGCAGAAAACACTAACACTTGTTCAGAACGAAAGAAAGCACAGAGCCCCAGATTTTATGTTGTCCTGGAGAGCTTGCAGAGCACTGGGGAAAGGCAGGCAGAGAATTCCCTGCTAGCACCTTCTCTGTGCCTGGGAAGCAGAAGTGTTCACATTGGTTCGCAGAATCACTTTTGTGCAGAAAACAGTAACACTTGTTCAGAACGAAAGAAAGCACAGAGCCCCAGATTTTATGTTGTCCTGGAGAGCTTGCAGAGCACTGGGGAAAAGCAGGCAGAGAATTCCCTGCTAGCACCTTCTCTGTGCCTGGGAAGCAGAAGTGTTCACATTCCTTCGCAGAAACGCTTTTGTGCAGAAAACAATAACACTTGTTCAGAACGAAAGAAAGCACAGAGCCCCAGATCTGCTGTTGTTCTGGAGAGCTTGCACAGCACTGGGGAAAGGCAGGCAGAGAATTCCCTGCTAGCACCTTCTCTGTGCCTGGGAAACAGAAGTGTTCCCATTGCTTCGCAGAATCGCTTTTGTGCAGAAAACAGTAACACTTGTTCAGAACGAAACAAAGCACAGAGCCCCAGATTTGCTGTTGTGCTGGAGAGCTTGCAGAGCACTGGGGAAAGGCAGGCAGAGAATTCCCTGCTAGCACCTTCTCTGTGCCTGGGAAGCAGAAGTGTTCACATTGCTTCGCAGAATCACTTTTCTGCAGAAAACAGTAACACTTGTTCAGAACGAAAGAAAGCACAGAGCCCCAGATTTTATGTTGTCCTGGAGAGCTTGCAGAGCACTGGGGAAAGGCAGGCAGAGAATTCCCTGCTAGCACCTTCTCTGTGCCTGGGAAGCAGAAGTGTTCACATTGCTTCGCAGAATCGCTTTTGTGCAGAAAACAATAACACTTGTTCAGAACGAAAGAAAGCACAGAGCCCCAGATTCTATGTTGTCCTGGAGAGCTTGCAGGGCACTGGGGAAAGGCAGGCAGACAATTCCCTGCTAGCACCTTCTCTGTGCCTGTTCACATTGCTTCGCAGAATCGCTTTTGTGCAGAAAACAGTAACACTTGTTCAGAACGAAAGAAAGCACAGAGCCCCAGATCTGCTGTTGTCCTGGAGAGCTTGCAGAGCACTGGGGAAAAGCAGGCAGAGAATTCCCTGCTAGCACCTTCTCTGTGCCTGGGAAACAGAAGTGTTCCCATTGCTTCGCAGAATCGCTTTTGTGCAGAAAACAGTAACACTTGTTCAGACGAAAGAAAGCACAGAGCCCCAGATTTTATGTTGTCCTGGAGAGCTTGCAGAGCACTGGGGAAAGGCAGGCAGAGAATTCCCTGCTAGCACCTTCTCTGTGCCTGGGAAGTAGAAGCCTTCACATTGCTTCGCAGAATCGCTTTTGTGCAGAAAACAATAACACCTGTTCAGAACGAAAGAAAGCACAGAGCCCCAGATTTTATGTTGTTCTGAAGAGCTTGCAGGGCACTGGGGAAAGGCAGGCAGAGAATTCCCTGCTAGCACCTTCTCTGTGCCTGGGAAACAGAAGTGTTCACATTGCTTCGCAGAATCTCTTTTGTGCAGAAAACAATAACACTTGTTCAGAACGAAAGAAAGCACAGAGCCCCAGATTTTATGTTGTCCTGGAGAGCTTGCAGAGCACTGGGGAAAGGCAGGCAGAGAATTCCCTGCTAGCACCTTCTCTGTGCCTGTTCACATTGCTTCGCAGAATCGCTTTTGTGCAGAAAACAGTAACACTTGTTCAGACGAAAGAAAGCACAGAGCCCCAGATTTTATGTTGTCCTGGAGAGCTTGCAGAGCACTGGGGAAAGGCAGGCAGAGAATTCCTTGCTAGCACCTTCTCTGTGCCTGGGAAGCAGAAGTGTTCCCATTGCTTCGCAGAATCGCTTTTGTGCAGAAAACACTAACACTTGTTCAGAACGAAAGAAAGCACAGAGCCCCAGATTCTATGTTGTCCTGGAGAGCTTGCAGGGCACTGGGGAAAGGCAGGCAGAGAATTCCCTGCTAGCACCTTCTCTGTGCCTGGGAAGCAGAAGTGTTCACATTGCTTCGCAGAATCGCTTTTGTGCAGACAACACTAACACTTTTTCAGAACAAAAGAAAGCACAGAGCCCCAGATTTTATGTTGTCCTGGAGAGCTTGCAGAGCACTGGGGAAAAGCAGGCAGAGAATTCCCTGCTAGCACCTTCTCTGTGCCTGGGAAACAGAAGTGTTCCCATTGCTTCGCAGAATCGCTTTTGTGCAGAAAACACTAACACTTGTTCAGAACGAAAGAAAGCACAGAGCCCCAGATTTTATGTTGTCCTGGAGAGCTTGCAGAGCACTGGGGAAAGGCAGGCAGAGAATTCCCTGCTAGCACCTTCTCTGTGCCTGGGAAGCAGAAGTGTTCACATTGGTTCGCAGAATCACTTTTGTGCAGAAAACAGTAACACTTGTTCAGAACGAAAGAAAGCACAGAGCCCCAGATTTTATGTTGTCCTGGAGAGCTTTCAGAGCACTGGGGAAAGGCAGGCAGACAATTCCTTGCTAACACCTTCTCTGTGCCTGTTCACATTCCTTCGCAGAATCGCTTTTGTGCAGAAAACAGTAACACTTGTTCAGAACGAAAGAAAGCACAGAGCCCCAGATTTTATGTTGTCCTGGAGAGCTTGCAGAGCACTGGGGAAAAGCAGGTAGAGAATTCCCTGCTAGCACCTTCTCTGTGCCTGTTCACATTGCTTCGCAGAATCGCTTTTGTGCAGAAAACAGTAACACTTGTTCAGACGAAAGAAAGCACAGAGCCCCAGATTTTATGTTGTCCTGGAGAGCTTGCAGAGCACTGGGGAAAGGCAGGCAGAGAATTCCTTGCTAGCACCTTCTCTGTGCCTGGGAAGCAGAAGTGTTCCCATTGCTTCGCAGAATCGCTTTTGTGCAGAAAACACTAACACTTGTTCAGAACGAAAGAAAGCACAGAGCCCCAGATTCTATGTTGTCCTGGAGAGCTTGCAGGGCACTGGGGAAAGGCAGGCAGAGAATTCCCTGCTAGCACCTTCTCTGTGCCTGGGAAGCAGAAGTGTTCACATTGCTTCGCAGAATCGCTTTTGTGCAGACAACACTAACACTTTTTCAGAACAAAAGAAAGCACAGAGCCCCAGATTTTATGTTGTCCTGGAGAGCTTGCAGAGCACTGGGGAAAAGCAGGCAGAGAATTCCCTGCTAGCACCTTCTCTGTGCCTGGGAAACAGAAGTGTTCCCATTGCTTCGCAGAATCGCTTTTGTGCAGAAAACACTAACACTTGTTCAGAACGAAAGAAAGCACAGAGCCCCAGATTTTATGTTGTCCTGGAGAGCTTGCAGAGCACTGGGGAAAGGCAGGCAGAGAATTCCCTGCTAGCACCTTCTCTGTGCCTGGGAAGCAGAAGTGTTCACATTGGTTCGCAGAATCACTTTTGTGCAGAAAACAGTAACACTTGTTCGGAACGAAAGAAAGCACAGAGCCCCAGATTTTATGTTGTCCTGGAGAGCTTGCAGAGCACTGGGGAAAGGCAGGCCGAGAATTCCCTGCTAGCACCTTCTCTGTGCCTGTTCACATTGCTTCGCAGAATCGCTTTTGTGCAGAAAACAGTAACACATGTTCAGACGAAAGAAAGTACAGAGCCCCAGATTTTATGTTGTCCTGGAGAGCTTGCAGAGCACTGGGGAAAAGCAGGCAGAGAATTCCCTGCTAGCACCTTCTCTGTGCCTGGGAAACAGAAGTGTTCACATTGCTTCGCAGAATCGCTTTTGTGCAGAAAACAATAACACTTGTTCAGAACGAAAGAAAGCACAGAGCCCCAGATTTTATGTTGTCCTGGAGAGCTTGCAGAGCACTGGGGAAAGGCAGGCAGAGAATTCCCTGCTAGCACCTTCTCTGTGCCTGGGAAGCAGAAGTGTTCACATTGGTTCGCAGAATCACTTTTGTGCAGAAAACAGTAACACTTGTTCAGAACGAAAGAAAGCACAGAGCCCCAGATTTTATGTTGTCCTGGAGAGCTTGCAGAGCACTGGGGAAAGGCAGGCAGAGAATTCCCTGCTAGCACCTTCTCTGTGCCTGGGAAGCAGAAGTGTTCACATTGCTTCGCAGAATCGCTTTTGTGCAGAAAACAATAACACTTGTTCAGAACGAAAGAAAGCACAGAGCCCCAGATTCTATGTTGTCCTGGAGAGCTTGCAGGGCACTGGGGAAAGGCAGGCAGACAATTCCCTGCTAGCACCTTCTCTGTGCCTGTTCACATTGCTTCGCAGAATCGCTTTTGTGCAGAAAACAGTAACACTTGTTCAGAACGAAAGAAAGCACAGAGCCCCAGATCTGCTGTTGTCCTGGAGAGCTTGCAGAGCACTGGGGAAAAGCAGGCAGAGAATTCCCTGCTAGCACCTTCTCTGTGCCTGGGAAACAGAAGTGTTCCCATTGCTTCGCAGAATCGCTTTTGTGCAGAAAACAGTAACACTTGTTCAGACGAAAGAAAGCACAGAGCCCCAGATTTTATGTTGTCCTGGAGAGCTTGCAGAGCACTGGGGAAAGGCAGGCAGAGAATTCCCTGCTAGCACCTTCTCTGTGCCTGGGAAACAGAAGCCTTCACATTGCTTCGCAGAATCGCTTTTGTGCAGAAAACAATAACACCTGTTCAGAACGAAAGAAAGCACAGAGCCCCAGATTTTATGTTGTTCTGAAGAGCTTGCAGGGCACTGGGGAAAGGCAGGCAGAGAATTCCCTGCTAGCACCTTCTCTGTGCCTGGGAAACAGAAGTGTTCACATTGCTTCGCAGAATCTCTTTTGTGCAGAAAACAATAACACTTGTTCAGAACGAAAGAAAGCACAGAGCCCCAGATTTTATGTTGTCCTGGAGAGCTTGCAGAGCACTGGGGAAAGGCAGGCAGAGAATTCCCTGCTAGCACCTTCTCTGTGCCTGTTCACATTGCTTCGCAGAATCGCTTTTGTGCAGAAAACAGTAACACTTGTTCAGACGAAAGAAAGCACAGAGCCCCAGATTTTATGTTGTCCTGGAGAGCTTGCAGAGCACTGGGGAAAGGCAGGCAGAGAATTCCTTGCTAGCACCTTCTCTGTGCCTGGGAAGCAGAAGTGTTCCCATTGCTTCGCAGAATCGCTTTTGTGCAGAAAACACTAACACTTGTTCAGAACGAAAGAAAGCACAGAGCCCCAGATTCTATGTTGTCCTGGAGAGCTTGCAGGGCACTGGGGAAAGGCAGGCAGAGAATTCCCTGCTAGCACCTTCTCTGTGCCTGGGAAGCAGAAGTGTTCACATTGCTTCGCAGAATCGCTTTTGTGCAGACAACACTAACACTTTTTCAGAACAAAAGAAAGCACAGAGCCCCAGATTTTATGTTGTCCTGGAGAGCTTGCAGAGCACTGGGGAAAAGCAGGCAGAGAATTCCCTGCTAGCACCTTCTCTGTGCCTGGGAAACAGAAGTGTTCACATTGCTTCGCAGAATCGCTTTTGTGCAGAAAACAGTAACACTTGTTCGGAACGAAAGAAAGCACAGAGCCCCAGATTTTATGTTGTCCTGGAGAGCTTGCAGAGCACTGGGGAAAGGCAGGCCGAGAATTCCCTGCTAGCACCTTCTCTGTGCCTGTTCACATTGCTTCGCAGAATCGCTTTTGTGCAGAAAACAGTAACACATGTTCAGACGAAAGAAAGTACAGAGCCCCAGATTTTATGTTGTCCTGGAGAGCTTGCAGAGCACTGGGGAAAAGCAGGCAGAGAATTCCCTGCTAGCACCTTCTCTGTGCCTGGGAAACAGAAGTGTTCCCATTGCTTCGCAGAATCGCTTTTGTGCAGAAAACACTAACACTTGTTCAGAACGAAAGAAAGCACAGAGCCCCAGATTTTATGTTGTCCTGGAGAGCTTGCAGAGCACTGGGGAAAGGCAGGCAGAGAATTCCCTGCTAGCACCTTCTCTGTGCCTGGGAAGCAGAAGTGTTCACATTGGTTCGCAGAATCACTTTTGTGCAGAAAACAGTAACACTTGTTCAGAACGAAAGAAAGCACAGAGCCCCAGATTTTATGTTGTCCTGGAGAGCTTGCAGAGCACTGGGGAAAAGCAGGCAGAGAATTCCCTGCTAGCACCTTCTCTGTGCCTGGGAAGCAGAAGTGTTCACATTCCTTCGCAGAAACGCTTTTGTGCAGAAAACAATAACACTTGTTCAGAACGAAAGAAAGCACAGAGCCCCAGATCTGCTGTTGTTCTGGAGAGCTTGCACAGCACTGGGGAAAGGCAGGCAGAGAATTCCCTGCTAGCACCTTCTCTGTGCCTGGGAAACAGAAGTGTTCCCATTGCTTCGCAGAATCGCTTTTGTGCAGAAAACAGTAACACTTGTTCAGAACGAAACAAAGCACAGAGCCCCAGATTTGCTGTTGTGCTGGAGAGCTTGCAGAGCACTGGGGAAAGGCAGGCAGAGAATTCCCTGCTAGCACCTTCTCTGTGCCTGGGAAGCAGAAGTGTTCACATTGCTTCGCAGAATCACTTTTCTGCAGAAAACAGTAACACTTGTTCAGAACGAAAGAAAGCACAGAGCCCCAGATTTTATGTTGTCCTGGAGAGCTTGCAGAGCACTGGGGAAAGGCAGGCAGAGAATTCCCTGCTAGCACCTTCTCTGTGCCTGGGAAGCAGAAGCCTTCACATTGCTTCGCAGAATCGCTTTTGTGCAGAAAGCAATAACACCTGTTCAGAACGAAAGAAAGCACAGAGCCCCAGATTTGCTGTTGTCCTGGAGAGCTTTCAGAGCACTGGGGAAAGGCAGGCAGACAATTCCTTGCTAACACCTTCTCTGTGCCTGTTCACATTGCTTCGCAGAATCGCTTTTGTGCAGAAAACAGTAACACTTGTTCAGAACGAAAGAAAGCACAGAGCCCCA
The DNA here is from genome assembly GCF_047716275.1 of Strix uralensis. Lineage (NCBI taxonomy): Eukaryota > Metazoa > Chordata > Aves > Strigiformes > Strigidae > Strix > Strix uralensis. The sequence continues at coordinate 9,265,262 of NC_133973.1, forward strand.
GATTTTATGTTGTCCTGGAGAGCTTGCAGAGCACTGGGGAAAGGCAGGCAGAGAATTCCCTGCTAGCACCTTCTCTGTGCCTGGGAAGCAGAAGTGTTCACATTGCTTCGCAGAATCGCTTTTGTGCAGAAAACAATAACACTTGTTCAGAACGAAAGAAAGCACAGAGCCCCAGATTCTATGTTGTCCTGGAGAGCTTGCAGGGCACTGGGGAAAGGCAGGCAGACAATTCCCTGCTAGCACCTTCTCTGTGCCTGTTCACATTGCTTCGCAGAATCGCTTTTGTGCAGAAAACAGTAACACTTGTTCAGAACGAAAGAAAGCACAGAGCCCCAGATCTGCTGTTGTCCTGGAGAGCTTGCAGAGCACTGGGGAAAAGCAGGCAGAGAATTCCCTGCTAGCACCTTCTCTGTGCCTGGGAAACAGAAGTGTTCCCATTGCTTCGCAGAATCGCTTTTGTGCAGAAAACAGTAACACTTGTTCAGACGAAAGAAAGCACAGAGCCCCAGATTTTATGTTGTCCTGGAGAGCTTGCAGAGCACTGGGGAAAGGCAGGCAGAGAATTCCCTGCTAGCACCTTCTCTGTGCCTGGGAAGTAGAAGCCTTCACATTGCTTCGCAGAATCGCTTTTGTGCAGAAAACAATAACACCTGTTCAGAACGAAAGAAAGCACAGAGCCCCAGATTTTATGTTGTTCTGAAGAGCTTGCAGGGCACTGGGGAAAGGCAGGCAGAGAATTCCCTGCTAGCACCTTCTCTGTGCCTGGGAAACAGAAGTGTTCACATTGCTTCGCAGAATCTCTTTTGTGCAGAAAACAATAACACTTGTTCAGAACGAAAGAAAGCACAGAGCCCCAGATTTTATGTTGTCCTGGAGAGCTTGCAGAGCACTGGGGAAAGGCAGGCAGAGAATTCCCTGCTAGCACCTTCTCTGTGCCTGTTCACATTGCTTCGCAGAATCGCTTTTGTGCAGAAAACAGTAACACTTGTTCAGACGAAAGAAAGCACAGAGCCCCAGATTTTATGTTGTCCTGGAGAGCTTGCAGAGCACTGGGGAAAGGCAGGCAGAGAATTCCTTGCTAGCACCTTCTCTGTGCCTGGGAAGCAGAAGTGTTCCCATTGCTTCGCAGAATCGCTTTTGTGCAGAAAACACTAACACTTGTTCAGAACGAAAGAAAGCACAGAGCCCCAGATTCTATGTTGTCCTGGAGAGCTTGCAGGGCACTGGGGAAAGGCAGGCAGAGAATTCCCTGCTAGCACCTTCTCTGTGCCTGGGAAGCAGAAGTGTTCACATTGCTTCGCAGAATCGCTTTTGTGCAGACAACACTAACACTTTTTCAGAACAAAAGAAAGCACAGAGCCCCAGATTTTATGTTGTCCTGGAGAGCTTGCAGAGCACTGGGGAAAAGCAGGCAGAGAATTCCCTGCTAGCACCTTCTCTGTGCCTGGGAAACAGAAGTGTTCCCATTGCTTCGCAGAATCGCTTTTGTGCAGAAAACAGTAACACTTGTTCAGAACGAAAGAAAGCACAGAGCCCCAGATTTTATGTTGTCCTGGAGAGCTTGCAGAGCACTGGGGAAAGGCAGGCAGAGAATTCCCTGCTAGCACCTTCTCTGTGCCTGGGAAGCAGAAGTGTTCACATTGGTTCGCAGAATCACTTTTGTGCAGAAAACAGTAACACTTGTTCAGAACGAAAGAAAGCACAGAGCCCCAGATTTTATGTTGTCCTGGAGAGCTTTCAGAGCACTGGGGAAAGGCAGGCAGACAATTCCTTGCTAACACCTTCTCTGTGCCTGTTCACATTCCTTCGCAGAATCGCTTTTGTGCAGAAAACAGTAACACTTGTTCAGAACGAAAGAAAGCACAGAGCCCCAGATTTTATGTTGTCCTGGAGAGCTTGCAGAGCACTGGGGAAAAGCAGGTAGAGAATTCCCTGCTAGCACCTTCTCTGTGCCTGTTCACATTGCTTCGCAGAATCGCTTTTGTGCAGAAAACAGTAACACTTGTTCAGACGAAAGAAAGCACAGAGCCCCAGATTTTATGTTGTCCTGGAGAGCTTGCAGAGCACTGGGGAAAGGCAGGCAGAGAATTCCTTGCTAGCACCTTCTCTGTGCCTGGGAAGCAGAAGTGTTCCCATTGCTTCGCAGAATCGCTTTTGTGCAGAAAACACTAACACTTGTTCAGAACGAAAGAAAGCACAGAGCCCCAGATTCTATGTTGTCCTGGAGAGCTTGCAGGGCACTGGGGAAAGGCAGGCAGAGAATTCCCTGCTAGCACCTTCTCTGTGCCTGGGAAGCAGAAGTGTTCACATTGCTTCGCAGAATCGCTTTTGTGCAGACAACACTAACACTTTTTCAGAACAAAAGAAAGCACAGAGCCCCAGATTTTATGTTGTCCTGGAGAGCTTGCAGAGCACTGGGGAAAAGCAGGCAGAGAATTCCCTGCTAGCACCTTCTCTGTGCCTGGGAAACAGAAGTGTTCCCATTGCTTCGCAGAATCGCTTTTGTGCAGAAAACACTAACACTTGTTCAGAACGAAAGAAAGCACAGAGCCCCAGATTTTATGTTGTCCTGGAGAGCTTGCAGAGCACTGGGGAAAGGCAGGCAGAGAATTCCCTGCTAGCACCTTCTCTGTGCCTGGGAAGCAGAAGTGTTCACATTGCTTCGCAGAATCGCTTTTGTGCAGAAAACACTAACACTTGTTCAGAACGAAAGAAAGCACAGAGCCCCAGATTTTATGTTGTCCTGGAGAGCTTGCAGAGCACTGGGGAAAAGCAGGCAGAGAATTCCCTGCTAGCACCTTCTCTGTGCCTGGGAAACAGAAGTGTTCACATTGCTTCGCAGAATCGCTTTTGTGCAGAAAACAGTAACACTTGTTCAGACGAAAGAAAGTACAGAGCCCCAGATTTTATGTTGTCCTGGAGAGCTTGCAGAGCACTGGGGAAAGGCAGGCAGAGAATTCCCTGCTAGCACCTTCTCTGTGCCTGGGAAGCAGAAGTGTTCACATTGCTTCGCAGAATCGCTTTTGTGCAGAAAACAGTAACACTTGTTCAGAACGAAACAAAGCACAGAGTCCCAGATTTGCTGTTGTCCTGGAGAGCTTGCAGAGCACTGGGGAAAGGCAGGCAGACAATTCCCTGCTAGCACCTTCTCTGTGCCTGTTCACATTGCTTCGCAGAATCGCTTTTGTGCAGAAAACAGTAACACTTGTTCAGAACGAAAGAAAGCACAGAGCCCCAGATCTGCTGTTGTCCTGGAGAGCTTGCAGAGCACTGGGGAAAAGCAGGCAGAGAATTCCCTGCTAGCACCTTCTCTGTGCCTGGGAAACAGAAGTGTTCACATTGCTTCGCAGAATCGCTTTTGTGCAGAAAACAGTAACACTTGTTCAGACGAAAGAAAGCACAGAGCCCCAGATTTTATGTTGTCCTGGAGAGCTTGCAGAGCACTGGGGAAAGGCAGGCAGATAATTCCCTGCTAGCACCTTCTCTGTGCCTGGGAAGCAGAAGTGTTCACATTGCTTCACAGAATCACTTTTCTGCAGAAAACAGTAACACTTGTTCAGAACGAAAGAAAGCACAGAGCCCCAGATTTTATGTTGTCCTGGAGAGCTTGCAGAGCACTGGGGAAAAGCAGGCAGAGAATTCCCTGCTAGCACCTTCTCTGTGCCTGGGAAGCAGAAGTGTTCACATTGCTTCGCAGAATCGCTTTTGTGCAGAAAACACTAACACTTGTTCAGAACGAAAGAAAGCACAGAGCCCCAGATTTGCTGTTGTCCTGGAGAGCTTGCAGAGCACTGGGGAAAGGCAGGCAGAGAATTCCCTGCTAGCACCTTCTCTGTGCCTGGGAAACAGAAGTGTTCCCATTGCTTCGCAGAATCGCTTTTGTGCAGAAAACAGTAACACTTGTTCAGAACGAAAGAAAGCACAGAGCCCCAGATCTGCTGTTGTCCTGGAGAGCTTGCACAGCACTGGGGAAAGGCAGGCAGAGAATTCCCTGCTAGCACCTTCTCTGTGCCTGGGAAACAGAAGTGTTCACATTGCTTCGCAGAATCGCTTTTGTGCAGAAAACACTAACACTTGTTCAGAACGAAAGAAAGCACAGAGCCCCAGATTTTATGTTGTCCTGGAGAGCTTGCAGAGCACTGGGGAAAGGCAGGCAGAGAATTCCCTGCTAGCACCTTCTCTGTGCCTGTTCACATTGCTTCGCAGAATCGCTTTTGTGCAGAAAACAGTAACACTTGTTCAGAACGAAAGAAAGCACAGAGCCCCAGATTTTATGTTGTCCTGGAGAGCTTGCAGAGCACTGGGGAAAAGCATGCAGAGAATTCCCTGCTAGCACCTTCTCTGTGCCTGGGAAGCAGAAGTGTTCACATTGCTTCGCAGAATCGCTTTTGTGCAGAAAACAGTAACACTTGTTCAGAACGAAAGAAAGCACAGAGTCCCAGATTCTATGTTGTCCTGGAGAGCTTGCAGGGCACTGGGGAAAGGCAGGCAGAGAATTCCCTGCTAGCACCTTCTCTGTGCCTGTTCACATTGCTTCGCAGAATCGTTTTTGTGCAGAAAACAGTAACACTTGTTCAGAACAAAAGAAAGCACAGAGCCCCAGATTTTATGTTGTCCTGGAGAGCTTGCAGAGCACTGGGGAAAAGCAGGCAGAGAATTCCCTGCTAGCACCTTCTCTGTGCCTGGGAAACAGAAGTGTTCACATTGCTTTGCAGAATCGCTTTTGTGAAGAAAACAATAACACTTGTTCAGAACGAAAGAAAGCACAGAGCCCCAGATTCTATGTTGTCCTGGAGAGCTTGCAGAGCACTGGGGAAAAGCAGGCAGAGAATTCCCTGCTAGCACCTTCTCTGTGCCTGGGAAACAGAAGTGTTCACATTGCTTCGCAGAATCGCTTTTGTGCAGAAAACAGTAACACTTGTTCAGACGAAAGAAAGCACAGAGCCCCAGATTTTATGTTGTCCTGGAGAGCTTGCAGAGCACTGGGGAAAGGCAGGCAGAGAATTCCCTGCTAGCACCTTCTCTGTGCCTGGGAAGCAGAAGTGTTCACATTGCTTCGCAGAATCGCTTTTGTGCAGAAAACACTAACACTTGTTCAGAACGAAAGAAAGCACAGAGCCCCAGATTTTATGTTGTCCTGGAGAGCTTGCAGAGCACTGGGGAAAAGCAGGCAGAGAATTCCCTGCTAGCACCTTCTCTGTGCCTGGGAAACAGAAGTGTTCACATTGCTTCGCAGAATCGCTTTTGTGCAGAAAACAGTAACACTTGTTCAGACGAAAGAAAGTACAGAGCCCCAGATTTTATGTTGTCCTGGAGAGCTTGCAGAGCACTGGGGAAAGGCAGGCAGAGAATTCCCTGCTAGCACCTTCTCTGTGCCTGGGAAGCAGAAGTGTTCACATTGCTTCGCAGAATCGCTTTTGTGCAGAAAACAGTAACACTTGTTCAGAACGAAACAAAGCACAGAGTCCCAGATTTGCTGTTGTCCTGGAGAGCTTGCAGAGCACTGGGGAAAGGCAGGCAGACAATTCCCTGCTAGCACCTTCTCTGTGCCTGTTCACATTGCTTCGCAGAATCGCTTTTGTGCAGAAAACAGTAACACTTGTTCAGAACGAAAGAAAGCACAGAGCCCCAGATCTGCTGTTGTCCTGGAGAGCTTGCAGAGCACTGGGGAAAAGCAGGCAGAGAATTCCCTGCTAGCACCTTCTCTGTGCCTGGGAAACAGAAGTGTTCACATTGCTTCGCAGAATCGCTTTTGTGCAGAAAACAGTAACACTTGTTCAGACGAAAGAAAGCACAGAGCCCCAGATTTTATGTTGTCCTGGAGAGCTTGCAGAGCACTGGGGAAAGGCAGGCAGATAATTCCCTGCTAGCACCTTCTCTGTGCCTGGGAAGCAGAAGTGTTCACATTGCTTCACAGAATCACTTTTCTGCAGAAAACAGTAACACTTGTTCAGAACGAAAGAAAGCACAGAGCCCCAGATTTTATGTTGTCCTGGAGAGCTTGCAGAGCACTGGGGAAAAGCAGGCAGAGAATTCCCTGCTAGCACCTTCTCTGTGCCTGGGAAGCAGAAGTGTTCACATTGCTTCGCAGAATCGCTTTTGTGCAGAAAACACTAACACTTGTTCAGAACGAAAGAAAGCACAGAGCCCCAGATTTGCTGTTGTCCTGGAGAGCTTGCAGAGCACTGGGGAAAGGCAGGCAGAGAATTCCCTGCTAGCACCTTCTCTGTGCCTGGGAAACAGAAGTGTTCCCATTGCTTCGCAGAATCGCTTTTGTGCAGAAAACAGTAACACTTGTTCAGAACGAAAGAAAGCACAGAGCCCCAGATCTGCTGTTGTCCTGGAGAGCTTGCACAGCACTGGGGAAAGGCAGGCAGAGAATTCCCTGCTAGCACCTTCTCTGTGCCTGGGAAACAGAAGTGTTCACATTGCTTCGCAGAATCGCTTTTGTGCAGAAAACACTAACACTTGTTCAGAACGAAAGAAAGCACAGAGCCCCAGATTTTATGTTGTCCTGGAGAGCTTGCAGAGCACTGGGGAAAGGCAGGCAGAGAATTCCCTGCTAGCACCTTCTCTGTGCCTGGGAAGCAGAAGTGTTCACATTGCTTCGCAGAATCGCTTTTGTGCAGAAAACACTAACACTTGTTCAGAACGAAAGAAAGCACAGAGCCCCAGATTTTATGTTGTCCTGGAGAGCTTGCAGAGCACTGGGGAAAAGCAGGCAGAGAATTCCCTGCTAGCACCTTCTCTGTGCCTGGGAAACAGAAGTGTTCACATTGCTTCGCAGAATCGCTTTTGTGCAGAAAACAGTAACACTTGTTCAGACGAAAGAAAGTACAGAGCCCCAGATTTTATGTTGTCCTGGAGAGCTTGCAGAGCACTGGGGAAAGGCAGGCAGAGAATTCCCTGCTAGCACCTTCTCTGTGCCTGGGAAGCAGAAGTGTTCACATTGCTTCGCAGAATCGCTTTTGTGCAGAAAACAGTAACACTTGTTCAGAACGAAACAAAGCACAGAGCCCCAGATTTGCTGTTGTCCTGGAGAGCTTGCAGAGCACTGGGGAAAGGCAGGCAGACAATTCCCTGCTAGCACCTTCTCTGTGCCTGTTCACATTGCTTCGCAGAATCGCTTTTGTGCAGAAAACAGTAACACTTGTTCAGAACGAAAGAAAGCACAGAGCCCCAGATCTGCTGTTGTCCTGGAGAGCTTGCAGAGCACTGGGGAAAAGCAGGCAGAGAATTCCCTGCTAGCACCTTCTCTGTGCCTGGGAAACAGAAGTGTTCACATTGCTTCGCAGAATCGCTTTTGTGCAGAAAACAGTAACACTTGTTCAGACGAAAGAAAGCACAGAGCCCCAGATTTTATGTTGTCCTGGAGAGCTTGCAGAGCACTGGGGAAAGGCAGGCAGATAATTCCCTGCTAGCACCTTCTCTGTGCCTGGGAAGCAGAAGTGTTCACATTGCTTCACAGAATCACTTTTCTGCAGAAAACAGTAACACTTGTTCAGAACGAAAGAAAGCACAGAGCCCCAGATTTTATGTTGTCCTGGAGAGCTTGCAGAGCACTGGGGAAAAGCAGGCAGAGAATTCCCTGCTAGCACCTTCTCTGTGCCTGGGAAGCAGAAGTGTTCACATTGCTTCGCAGAATCGCTTTTGTGCAGAAAACACTAACACTTGTTCAGAACGAAAGAAAGCACAGAGCCCCAGATTTGCTGTTGTCCTGGAGAGCTTGCAGAGCACTGGGGAAAGGCAGGCAGAGAATTCCCTGCTAGCACCTTCTCTGTGCCTGGGAAACAGAAGTGTTCCCATTGCTTCGCAGAATCGCTTTTGTGCAGAAAACAGTAACACTTGTTCAGAACGAAAGAAAGCACAGAGCCCCAGATCTGCTGTTGTCCTGGAGAGCTTTCACAGCACTGGGGAAAGGCAGGCAGAGAATTCCCTGCTAGCACCTTCTCTGTGCCTGGGAAACAGAAGTGTTCACATTGCTTCGCAGAATCGCTTTTGTGCAGAAAACACTAACACTTGTTCAGAACGAAAGAAAGCACAGAGCCCCAGATTTTATGTTGTCCTGGAGAGCTTGCAGAGCACTGGGGAAAGGCAGGCAGAGAATTCCCTGCTAGCACCTTCTCTGTGCCTGTTCACATTGCTTCGCAGAATCGCTTTTGTGCAGAAAACAGTAACACTTGTTCAGACGAAAGAAAGCACAGAGCCCCAGATTTTATGTTGTCCTGGAGAGCTTGCAGAGCACTGGGGAAAGGCAGGCAGAGAATTCCCTGCTAGCACCTTCTCTGTGCCTGGGAAGCAGAAGTGTTCACATTGCTTCGCAGAATCGCTTTTGTGCAGACAACACTAACACTTTTTCAGAACAAAAGAAAGCACAGAGCCCCAGATTCTATGTTGTCCTGGAGAGCTTGCAGAGCACTGGGGAAAAGCAGGCAGAGAATTCCCTGCTAGCACCTTCTCTGTGCCTGGGAAGCAGAAGTGTTCACATTGCTTCGCAGAATCGCTTTTGTGCAGAAAACAGTAACACTTGTTCAGAACGAAAGAAAGCACAGAGCCCCAGATTTTATGTTGTCCTGGAGAGCTTGCAGAGCACTGGGGAAAGGCAGGCAGAGAATTCCCTGCTAGCACCTTCTCTGTGCCTGTTCACATTGCTTCGCAGAATCGCTTTTGTGCAGAAAACAGTAACACTTGTTCAGAACGAAAGAAAGCACAGAGCCCCAGATTTTATGTTGTACTGGAGAGCTTGCAGAGCACTGGGGAAAAGCAGGCAGAGAATTCCCTGCTAGCACCTTCTCTGTGCCTGGGAAGCAGAAGTGTTCACATTGCTTTGCAGAATCGCTTTTGTGCAGAAAACAGTAACACTTGTTCAGAACGAAAGAAAGCACAGAGCCCCAGATTTTATGTTGTCCTGGAGAGCTTGCAGAGCACTGGGGAAAAGCAGGCAGAGAATTCCCTGCTAGCACCTTCTCTGTGCCTGGGAAACAGAAGTGTTCACATTGCTTCGCAGAATCGCTTTTGTGCAGAAAACAGTAACACTTGTTCAGACGAAAGAAAGCACAGAGCCCCAGATTTTATGTTGTCCTGGAGAGCTTGCAGAGCACTGGGGAAAGGCAGGCAGAGAATTCCCTGCTAGCACCTTCTCTGTGCCTGGGAAGCAGAAGTGTTCACATTGCTTCACAGAATCACTTATCTGCAGAAAACAGTAACACTTGTTCAGAACGAAAGAAAGCACAGAGCCCCAGATTTTATGTTGTCCTGGAGAGCTTGCAGAGCACTGGGGAAAAGCAGGCAGAGAATTCCCTGCTAGCACCTTCTCTGTGCCTGGGAAGCAGAAGTGTTCACATTGCTTCGCAGAATCGCTTTTGTGCAGAAAACACTAACACTTGTTCAGAACGAAAGAAAGCACAGAGCCCCAGATTTGCTGTTGTCCTGGAGAGCTTGCAGAGCACTGGGGAAAGGCAGGCAGAGAATTCCCTGCTAGCACCTTCTCTGTGCCTGGGAAACAGAAGTGTTCCCATTGCTTCGCAGAATCGCTTTTGTGCAGAAAACAGTAACACTTGTTCAGAACGAAAGAAAGCACAGAGCCCCAGATCTGCTGTTGTCCTGGAGAGCTTGCACAGCACTGGGGAAAGGCAGGCAGAGAATTCCCTGCTAGCACCTTCTCTGTGCCTGGGAAACAGAAGTGTTCCCATTGCTTCTCAGAATCGCTTTTGTGCAGAAAACAGTAACACTTGTTCAGAACGAAACAAAGCACAGAGCACCAGATTTTATGTTGTGCTGGAGAGCTTGCAGAGCACTGGGGAAAGGCAGGCAGAGAATTCCCTGCTAGCACCTTCTATGTGCCTGGGAAGCAGAAGTGTTCACATTGCTTCGCAGAATCACTTTTCTGCAGAAAACAGTAACACTTGTTCAGAACGAAAGAAAGCACAGAGCCCCAGATTTTATGTTGTCCTGGAGAGCTTGCAGAGCACTGGGGAAAGGCAGGCAGAGAATTCCCTGCTAGCACCTTCTCTGTGCCTGTTCACATTGCTTCGCAGAATCGCTTTTGTGCAGAAAACAGTAACACTTGTTCAGACGAAAGAAAGCACAGAGCCCCAGATTTTATGTTGTCCTGGAGAGCTTGCAGAGCACTGGGGAAAGGCAGGCAGAGAATTCCCTGCTAGCACCTTCTCTGTGCCTGGGAAGCAGAAGTGTTCACATTGCTTCGCAGAATCGCTTTTGTGCAGACAACACTAACACTTTTTCAGAACAAAAGAAAGCACAGAGCCCCAGATTCTATGTTGTCCTGGAGAGCTTGCAGAGCACTGGGGAAAAGCAGGCAGAGAATTCCCTGCTAGCACCTTCTCTGTGCCTGGGAAACAGAAGTGTTCACATTGCTTCGCAGAATCGCTTTTGTGCAGAAAACAGTAACACTTGTTCAGAACGAAACAAAGCACAGAGCCCCAGATTTTATGTTGTCCTGGAGAGCTTGCAGAGCACTGGGGAAAGGCAGGCAGAGAATTCCCTGCTAGCACCTTCTCTGTGCCTGTTCACATTGCTTCGCAGAATCGCTTTTGTGCAGAAAACAGTAACACTTGTTCAGAACGAAAGAAAGCACAGAGCCCCAGATTTTATGTTGTCCTGGAGAGCTTGCAGAGCACTGGGGAAAGGCAGGCAGAGAATTCCCTGCTAGCACCTTCTCTGTGCCTGGGAAGCAGAAGTGTTCACATTGCTTCGCAGAATCGCTTTTGTGCAGACAACACTAACACTTTTTCAGAACAAAAGAAAGCACAGAGCCCCAGATTCTATGTTGTCCTGGAGAGCTTTCAGAGCACTGGGGAAAAGCAGGCAGAGAATTCCCTGCTAGCACCTTCTCTGTGCCTGGGAAACAGAAGTGTTCACATTGCTTCGCAGAATCGCTTTTGTGCAGAAAACAGTAACACTTGTTCAGAACGAAAGAAAGCACAGAGCCCCAGATTTTATGTTGTCCTGGAGAGCTTGCAGAGCACTGGGGAAAGGCAGGCAGAGAATTCCCTGCTAGCACCTTCTCTGTGCCTGTTCACATTGCTTCGCAGAATCGCTTTTGTGCAGAAAACAGTAACACTTGTTCAGAACGAAAGAAAGCACAGAGCCCCAGATTTTATGTTGTACTGGAGAGCTTGCAGAGCACTGGGGAAAAGCAGGCAGAGAATTCCCTGCTAGCACCTTCTCTGTGCCTGGGAAGCAGAAGTGTTCACATTGCTTTGCAGAATCGCTTTTGTGCAGAAAACAGTAACACTTGTTCAGAATGAAAGAAAGCACAGAGCCCCAGATTTTATGTTGTCCTGGAGAGCTTGCAGAGCACTGGGGAAAGGCAGGCAGAGAATTCCCTGCTAGCACCTTCTCTGTGCCTGTTCACATTGCTTCGCAGAATCGCTTTTGTGCAGAAAACAGTAACACTTGTTCAGAACGAAAGAAAGCACAGAGCCCCAGATCTGCTGTTGTCCTGGAGAGCTTGCAGAGCACTGGGGAAAAGCAGGCAGAGAATTCCCTGCTAGCACCTTCTCTGTGCCTGGGAAACAGAAGTGTTCACATTGCTTCGCAGAATCGCTTTTGTGCAGAAAACAGTAACACTTGTTCAGACGAAAGAAAGCACAGAGCCCCAGATTTTATGTTGTCCTGGAGAGCTTGCAGAGCACTGGGGAAAGGCAGGCAGAGAATTCCCTGCTAGCACCTTCTCTGTGCCTGGGAAGCAGAAGTGTTCACATTGCTTCACAGAATCACTTTTCTGCAGAAAACAGTAACACTTGTTCAGAACGAAAGAAAGCACAGAGCCCCAGATTTTATGTTGTCCTGGAGAGCTTGCAGAGCACTGGGGAAAAGCAGGCAGAGAATTCCCTGCTAGCACCTTCTCTGTGCCTGGGAAGCAGAAGTGTTCACATTGCTTCGCAGAATCGCTTTTGTGCAGAAAACACTAACACTTGTTCAGAACGAAAGTAAGCACAGAGCCCCAGATTTGCTGTTGTCCTGGAGAGCTTGCAGAGCACTGGGGAAAGGCAGGCAGAGAATTCCCTGCTAGCACCTTCTCTGTGCCTGGGAAACAGAAGTGTTCCCATTGCTTCGCAGAATCGCTTTTGTGCAGAAAACAGTAACACTTGTTCAGAACGAAAGAAAGCACATAGCCCCAGATCTGCTGTTGTCCTGGAGAGATTGCAGAGCACTGGGGAAAGGCAGGCAGAGAATTCCCTGCTAGCACCTTCTCTGTGCCTGGGAAGCAGAAGTGTTCACATTGCTTTGCAGAATCGCTTTTGTGCAGAAAACAGTAACACTTGTTCAGAACGAAAGAAAGCACAGAGCCCCAGATTTTATGTTGTCCTGGAGAGCTTGCAGAGCACTGGGGAAAGGCAGGCAGAGAATTCCCTGCTAGCACCTTCTCTGTGCCTGTTCACATTGCTTCGCAGAATCGCTTTTGTGCAGAAAACAGTAACACTTGTTCAGAACGAAAGAAAGCACAGAGCCCCAGATCTGCTGTTGTCCTGGAGAGCTTGCAGAGCACTGGGGAAAAGCAGGCAGAGAATTCCCTGCTAGCACCTTCTCTGTGCCTGGGAAACAGAAGTGTTCACATTGCTTCGCAGAATCGCTTTTGTGCAGAAAACAGTAACACTTGTTCAGACGAAAGAAAGCACAGAGCCCCAGATTTTATGTTGTCCTGGAGAGCTTGCAGAGCACTGGGGAAAGGCAGGCAGAGAATTCCCTGCTAGCACCTTCTCTGTGCCTGGGAAGCAGAAGTGTTCACATTGCTTCACAGAATCACTTTTCTGCAGAAAACAGTAACACTTGTTCAGAACGAAAGAAAGCACAGAGCCCCAGATTTTATGTTGTCCTGGAGAGCTTGCAGAGCACTGGGGAAAAGCAGGCAGAGAATTCCCTGCTAGCACCTTCTCTGTGCCTGGGAAGCAGAAGTGTTCACATTGCTTCGCAGAATCGCTTTTGTGCAGAAAACACTAACACTTGTTCAGAACGAAAGAAAGCACAGAGCCCCAGATTTGCTGTTGTCCTGGAGAGCTTGCAGAGCACTGGGGAAAGGCAGGCAGAGAATTCCCTGCTAGCACCTTCTCTGTGCCTGGGAAACAGAAGTGTTCCCATTGCTTCGCAGAATCGCTTTTGTGCAGAAAACAGTAACACTTGTTCAGAACGAAAGAAAGCACAGAGCCCCAGATCTGCTGTTGTCCTGGAGAGATTGCAGAGCACTGGGGAAAGGCAGGCAGAGAATTCCCTGCTAGCACCTTCTCTGTGCCTGGGAAACAGAAGTGTTCCCATTGCTTCTCAGAATCGCTTTTGTGCAGAAAACACTAACACTTGTTCAGAACGAAAGAAAGCACAGAGCCCCAGATTTTATGTTGTCCTGGAGAGCTTGCAGAGCACTGGGGAAAAGCAGGCAGATAATTCCCTGCTAGCACCTTCTATGTGCCTGGGAAGCAGAAGTGTTCACATTGCTTCGCAGAATCACTTTTCTGCAGAAAACAGTAACACTTGTTCAGAACGAAAGAAAGCACAGAGCCCCAGATTTTATGTTGTCCTGGAGAGCTTGCAGAGCACTGGGGAAAGGCAGGCAGAGAATTCCCTGCTAGCACCTTCTCTGTGCCTGGGAAGCAGAAGCCTTCACATTGCTTCGCAGAATCGCTTTTGTGCAGAAAACAATAACACCTGTTCAGAACGAAAGAAAGCACAGAGCCCCAGATTTTATGTTGTTCTGGAGAGCTTTCAGAGCACTGGGGAAAGGCAGGCAGAGAATTCCCTGCTAGCACCTTCTCTGTGCCTGTTCACATTGCTTCGCAGAATCGCTTTTGTGCAGAAAACAATAACACCTGTTCAGAACGAAAGAAAGCACAGAGCCCCAGATTTTATGTTGTTCTGGAGAGCTTGCAGAGCACTGGGGAAAGGCAGGCAGAGAATTCCCTGCTAGCACCTTCTCTGTGCCTGTTCACATTGCTTCGCAGAATCGCTTTTGTGCAGAAAACAGTAACACTTGTTCAGACGAAAGAAAGCACAGAGCCCCAGATTTTATGTTGTCCTGGAGAGCTTGCAGAGCACTGGGGAAAGGCAGACAGAGAATTCCCTGCTAGCACCTTCTCTGTGCCTGGGAAGCAGAAGTGTTCACATTGCTTCGCAGAATCGCTTTTGTGCAGACAACACTAACACTTGTTCAGAACAAAAGAAAGCACAGAGCCCCAGATTCTATGTTGTCCTGGAGAGCTTGCAGAGCACTGGGGAAAAGCAGGCAGAGAATTCCCTGCTAGCACCTTCTCTGTGCCTGGGAAACAGAAGTGTTCACATTGCTTCGCAGAATCGCTTTTGTGCAGAAAACAGTAACACTTGTTCAGAACGAAAGAAAGCACAGAGCCCCAGATTTTATGTTGTCCTGGAGAGCTTGCAGAGCACTGGGGAAAGGCAGGCAGAGAATTCCCTGCTAGCACCTTCTCTGTGCCTGTTCACATTGCTTCGCAGAATCGCTTTTGTGCAGAAAACAGTAACACTTGTTCAGAACGAAAGAAAGCACAGAGCCCCAGATTTTATGTTGTACTGGAGAGCTTGCAGAGCACTGGGGAAAAGCAGGCAGAGAATTCCCTGCTAGCACCTTCTCTGTGCCTGGGAAGCAGAAGTGTTCACATTGCTTTGCAGAATCGCTTTTGTGCAGAAAACAGTAACACTTGTTCAGAACGAAAGAAAGCACAGAGCCCCAGATTTTATGTTGTCCTGGAGAGCTTGCAGAGCACTGGGGAAAAGCAGGCAGAGAATTCCCTGCTATCACCTTCTCTGTGCCTGTTCACATTGCTTCGCAGAATCGCTTTTGTGCAGAAAACACTAACACTTGTTCAGAACGAAAGAAAGCACAGAGCCCCAGATTCTATGTTGTCCTGGAGAGCTTGCAGAGCACTGGGGAAAGGCAGGCAGAGAATTCCCTGCTAGCACCTTCTCTGTGCCTGGGAAGCAGAAGTGTTCACATTGCTTCGCAGAATCACTTTTGTGCAGAAAACAGTAACACTTGTTCAGAACGAAAGAAAGCACAGAGCCCCAGATTTGCTGTTGTCCTGGAGAGCTTGCAGAGCACTGGGGAAAGGCAGGCAGAGAATTCCCTGCTAGCACCTTCTCTGTGCCTGTTCACATTCCTTCGCAGAATCGCTTTTGTGCAGAAAACAGTAACACTTGTTCAGAACGAAAGAAAGCACAGAGCCCCAGATTTTATGTTGTGCTGGAGAGCTTGCAGAGCACTGGGGAAAAGCAGGCAGAGAATTCCCTGCTAGCACCTTCTCTGTGCCTGGGAAACAGAAGTGTTCCCATTGCTTCGCAGAATCACTTTTCTGCAGAAAACAGTAACACTTGTTCAGAACGAAAGAAAGCACAGAGCCCCAGATTTTATGTTGTCCTGGAGAGCTTGCAGAGCACTGGGGAAAGGCAGGCAGAGAATTCCCTGCTAGCACCTTCTCTGTGCCTGGGAAGCAGAAGCCTTCACATTGCTTCGCAGAATCGCTTTTGTGCAGAAAACAATAACACCTGTTCAGAACGAAAGAAAGCACAGAGCCCCAGATTTTATGTTGTTCTGGAGAGCTTTCAGAGCACTGGGGAAAGGCAGGCAGAGAATTCCCTGCTAGCACCTTCTCTGTGCCTGGGAAGCAGAAGTGTTCACATTGCTTCGCAGAATCGCTTTTGTGCAGACAACACTAACACTTTTTCAGAACGAAAGAAAGCACAGAGCCCCAGATTCTATGTTGTCCTGGAGAGCTTGCAGAGCACTGGGGAAAAGCAGGCAGAGAATTCCCTGCTAGCACCTTCTCTGTGCCTGGGAAACAGAAGTGTTCACATTGCTTCGCAGAATCGCTTTTGTGCAGAAAACAGTAACACTTGTTCAGAACGAAAGAAAGCACAGAGCCCCAGATTTTATGTTGTCCTGGAGAGCTTGCAGAGCACTGGGGAAAGGCAGGCAGAGAATTCCCTGCTAGCACCTTCTCTGTGCCTGTTCACATTGCTTCGCAGAATCGCTTTTGTGCAGAAAACAGTAACACTTGTTCAGAACGAAAGAAAGCACAGAGCCCCAGATTTTATGTTGTACTGGAGAGCTTGCAGAGCACTGGGGAAAAGCAGGCAGAGAATTCCCTGCTAGCACCTTCTCTGTGCCTGGGAAGCAGAAGTGTTCACATTGCTTTGCAGAATCGCTTTTGTGCAGAAAACAGTAACACTTGTTCAGAACGAAAGAAAGCACAGAGCCCCAGATTTTATGTTGTCCTGGAGAGCTTGCAGAGCACTGGGGAAAAGCAGGCAGAGAATTCCCTGCTATCACCTTCTCTGTGCCTGTTCACATTGCTTCGCAGAATCGCTTTTGTGCAGAAAACACTAACACTTGTTCAGAACGAAAGAAAGCACAGAGCCCCAGATTCTATGTTGTCCTGGAGAGCTTGCAGAGCACTGGGGAAAGGCAGGCAGAGAATTCCCTGCTAGCACCTTCTCTGTGCCTGGGAAGCAGAAGTGTTCACATTGCTTCGCAGAATCACTTTTGTGCAGAAAACAGTAACACTTGTTCAGAACGAAAGAAAGCACAGAGCCCCAGATTTGCTGTTGTCCTGGAGAGCTTTCAGAGCACTGGGGAAAGGCAGGCAGACAATTCCTTGTTAAGACCTTCTCTGTGCCTGTTCACATTCCTTCGCAGAATCGCTTTTGTGCAGAAAACAGTAACACTTGTTCAGAACGAAAGAAAGCACAGAGCCCCAGATTTTATGTTGTCCTGGAGAGCTTGCAGAGCACTGGGGAAAAGCAGGCAGAGCATTTCCTGCTAGCACCTTCTCTGTGCCTGGGAAGCAGAAGTGTTCACATTGCTTGGCAGAATCGCTTTTGTGCAGAAAACAGTAACACTTGTTCAGAACGAAAGAAAGCACAGAGCCCCAGATTTTATGTTGTCCTGGAGAGCTTGCAGAGCACTGGGGAAAAGCAGGCAGAGAATTCCCTGCTAGCACCTTCTCTGTGCCTGGGAAACACAAGTGTTCCCATTACTTCGCAGAATCGCTTTTGTGCAGAAAACAGTAACACTTGTTCAGAACGAAACAAAGCACAGAGCCCCAAATTTGCTGTTGTCCTGGAGAGCTTGCAGAGCACTGGGGAAAGGCAGGCAGAGAATTCCCTGCTAGCACCTTCTCTGTGCCTGTTCACATTCCTTCGCAGAATCGCTTTTGTGCAGAAAACAGTAACACTTGTTCAGAACGAAAGAAAGCACAGAGCCCCAGATTTTATGTTGTCCTGGAGAGCTTGCAGAGCACTGGGGAAAAGCAGGCAGAGAATTCCCTGCTAGCACCTTCTCTGTGCCTGGGAAACAGAAGTGTTCCCATTGCTTCGCAGAATCACTTTTCTGCAGAAAACAGTAACACTTGTTCAGAACGAAAGAAAGCACAGAGCCCCAGATTTTATGTTGTCCTGGAGAGCTTGCAGAGCACTGGGGAAAGGCAGGCAGAGAATTCCCTGCTAGCACCTTCTCTGTGCCTGGGAAGCAGAAGCCTTCACATTGCTTCGCAGAATCGCTTTTGTGCAGAAAACAATAACACCTGTTCAGAACGAAAGAAAGCACAGAGCCCCAGATTTTATGTTGTTCTGGAGAGCTTTCAGAGCACTGGGGAAAGGCAGGCAGAGAATTCCCTGCTAGCACCTTCTCTGTGCCTGGGAAACAGAAGTGTTCACATTGCTTCGCAGAATCGCTTTTGTGCAGAAAACAATAACACTTGTTCAGAACGAAAGAAAGCACAGAGCCCCAGATTTTATGTTGTCCTGGAGAGCTTGCAGAGCACTGGGGAAAGGCAGGCAGAGAATTCCCTGCTAGCACCTTCTCTGTGCCTGGGAAACAGAAGTGTTCACATTGCTTCGCAGAATCGCTTTTGTGCAGAAAACAGTAACACTTGTTCAGAACGAAAGAAAGCACAGAGCCCCAGATTTTATGTTGTCCTGGAGAGCTTGCAGAGCACTGGGGAAAGGCAGGCAGAGAATTCCCTGCTAGCACCTTCTCTGTGCCTGTTCACATTGCTTCGCAGAATCGCTTTTGTGCAGAAAACAGTAACACTTGTTCAGACGAAAGAAAGCACAGAGCCCCAGATTTTATGTTGTCCTGGAGAGCTTGCAGAGCACTGGGGAAAAGCAGGCAGAGAATTCCCTGCTAGCACCTTCTCTGTGCCTGGGAAGCAGAAGTGTTCACATTGCTTCGCAGAATCGCTTTTGTGCAGAAAACACTAACACTTGTTCAGAACGAAACAAAGCACAGAGCCCCAGATTTTATGTTGTCCTGGAGAGCTTGCAGAGCACTGGGGAAAGGCAGGCAGAGAATTCCCTGCTAGCACCTTCTTTGTGCCTGTTCACATTGCTTCGCAGAATCGCTTTTGTGCAGAAAACAGTAACACTTGTTCAGAAGGAAAGAAAGCACAGAGCCCCAGATTTTATGTTGTACTGGAGAGCTTGCAGAGCACTGGGGAAAAGCAGGCAGAGAATTCCCTGCTAGCACCTTCTCTGTGCCTGGGAAACAGAAGTGTTCACATTGCTTTGCAGAATCGCTTTTGTGCAGAAAACAGTAACACTTGTTCAGAACGAAAGAAAGCACAGAGCCCCAGATTTTATGTTGTCCTGGAGAGCTTGCAGAGCACTGGGGAAAAGCAGGCAGAGAATTCCCTGCTAGCACCTTCTCTGTGCCTGTTCACATTGCTTCGCAGAATCGCTTTTGTGCAGAAAACAGTAACACTTGTTCAGACGAAAGAAAGCACAGAGCCCCAGATTTTATGTTGTCCTGGAGAGCTTGCAGAGCACTGGGGAAAGGCAGGCAGAGAATTCCCTGCTAGCACCTTCTCTGTGCCTGGGAAGCAGAAGTGTTCACATTGCTTCGCAGAATCGCTTTTGTGCAGAAAACACTAACACTTGTTCAGAACGAAAGAAAGCACAGAGCCCCAGATTTTATGTTGTTCTGGAGAGCTTTCAGAGCACTGGGGAAAGGCAGGCAGAGAATTCCCTGCTAGCACCTTCTCTGTGCCTGGGAAACAGAAGTGTTCACATTGCTTCACAGAATCGCTTTTGTGCAGAAAACAATAACACTTGTTCAGAACGAAAGAAAGCACAGAGCCCCAGATTTTATGTTGTCCTGGAGAGCTTGCAGAGCACTGGGGAAAGGCAGGCAGAGAATTCCCTGCTAGCACCTTCTCTGTGCCTGTTCACATTGCTTCGCAGAATCGCTTTTGTGCAGAAAACAGTAACACTTGTTCAGACGAAAGAAAGCACAGAGCCCCAGATTTTATGTTGTCCTGGAGAGCTTGCAGAGCACTGGGGAAAGGCAGGCAGAGAATTCCCTGCTAGCACCTTCTCTGTGCCTGGGAAGCAGAAGCCTTCACATTGCTTCGCAGAATCGCTTTTGTGCAGAAAACACTAACACTTGTTCAGAACGAAAGAAAGCACAGAGCCCCAGATTCTATGTTGTCCTGGAGAGCTTGCAGGGCACTGGGGAAAGGCAGGCAGAGAATTCCCTGCTAGCACCTTCTCTGTGCCTGGGAAGCAGAAGTGTTCACATTGCTTCGCAGAATCGCTTTTGTGCAGACAACACTAACACTTTTTCAGAACAAAAGAAAGCACAGAGCCCCAGATTCTATGTTGTCCTGGAGAGCTTGCAGAGCACTGGGGAAAAGCAGGCAGAGAATTCCCTGCTAGCACCTTCTCTGTGCCTGGGAAACAGAAGTGTTCACATTGCTTCGCAGAATCGCTTTTGTGCAGAAAACAGTAACACTTGTTCAGAGCGAAAGAAAGCACAGAGCCCCAGATTTTATGTTGTCCTGGAGAGCTTGCAGAGCACTGGGGAAAGGCAGGCAGAGAATTCCCTGCTAGCACCTTCTCTGTGCCTGTTCACATTGCTTCGCAGAATCGCTTTTGTGCAGAAAACAGTAACACTTGTTCAGAACGAAAGAAAGCACAGAGCCCCAGATTTTATGTTGTCCTGGAGAGCTTGCAGAGCACTGGGGAAAGGCAGGCAGAGAATTCCCTGCTAGCACCTTCTCTGTGCCTGGGAAGCAGAAGTGTTCACATTGCTTCGCAGAATCGCTTTTGTGCAGACAACACTAACACTTTTTCAGAACAAAAGAAAGCACAGAGCCCCAGATTCTATGTTGTCCTGGAGAGCTTGCAGAGCACTGGGGAAAAGCAGGCAGAGAATTCCCTGCTAGCACCTTCTCTGTGCCTGGGAAACAGAAGTGTTCACATTGCTTCGCAGAATCGCTTTTGTGCAGAAAACAGTAACACTTGTTCAGAACGAAAGAAAGCACAGAGCCCCAGATTTTATGTTGTACTGGAGAGCTTGCAGAGCACTGGGGAAAAGCAGGCAGAGAATTCCCTGCTAGCACCTTCTCTGTGCCTGGGAAGCAGAAGTGTTCACATTGCTTTGCAGAATCGCTTTTGTGCAGAAAACAGTAACACTTGTTCAGAACGAAAGAAAGCACAGAGCCCCAGATTTTATGTTGTCCTGGAGAGCTTGCAGAGCACTGGGGAAAGGCAGGCAGAGAATTCCCTGCTAGCACCTTCTCTGTGCCTGTTCACATTGCTTCGCAGAATCGCTTTTGTGCAGAAAACAGTAACACTTGTTCAGAACGAAAGAAAGCACAGAGCCCCAGATCTGCTGTTGTCCTGGAGAGCTTGCAGAGCACTGGGGAAAAGCAGGCAGAGAATTCCCTGCTATCACCTTCTCTGTGCCTGGGAAACAGAAGTGTTCACATTGCTTCGCAGAATCGCTTTTGTGCAGAAAACAGTAACACTTGTTCAGACGAAAGAAAGCACAGAGCCCCAGATTTTATGTTGTCCTGGAGAGCTTGCAGAGCACTGGGGAAAGGCAGGCAGAGAATTCCCTGCTAGCACCTTCTCTGTGCCTGGGAAGCAGAAGTGTTCACATTGCTTCACAGAATCACTTTTCTGCAGAAAACAGTAACACTTGTTCAGAACGAAAGAAAGCACAGAGCCCCAGATTTTATGTTGTCCTGGAGAGCTTGCAGAGCACTGGGGAAAAGCAGGCAGAGAATTCCCTGCTAGCACCTTCTCTGTGCCTGTTCACATTGCTTCGCAGAATCGCTTTTGTGCAGAAAACACTAACACTTGTTCAGAACGAAAGAAAGCACAGAGCCCCAGATTCTATGTTGTCCTGGAGAGCTTGCAGAGCACTGGGGAAAGGCAGGCAGAGAATTCCCTGCTAGCACCTTCTCTGTGCCTGGGAAGCAGAAGTGTTCACATTGCTTCGCAGAATCACTTTTGTGCAGAAAACAGTAACACTTGTTCAGAACGAAAGAAAGCACAGAGCCCCAGATTTGCTGTTGTCCTGGAGAGCTTGCAGAGCACTGGGGAAAGGCAGGCAGAGAATTCCCTGCTAGCACCTTCTCTGTGCCTGTTCACATTCCTTCGCAGAATCGCTTTTGTGCAGAAAACAGTAACACTTGTTCAGAACGAAAGAAAGCACAGAGCCCCAGATTTTATGTTGTCCTGGAGAGCTTGCAGAGCACTGGGGAAAAGCAGGCAGAGAATTCCCTGCTAGCACCTTCTCTGTGCCTGGGAAACAGAAGTGTTCCCATTGCTTCGCAGAATCACTTTTCTGCAGAAAACAGTAACACTTGTTCAGAACGAAAGAAAGCACAGAGCCCCAGATTTTATGTTGTCCTGGAGAGCTTGCAGAGCACTGGGGAAAGGCAGGCAGAGAATTCCCTGCTAGCACCTTCTCTGTGCCTGGGAAGCAGAAGCCTTCACATTGCTTCGCAGAATCGCTTTTGTGCAGAAAACAATAACACCTGTTCAGAACGAAAGAAAGCACAGAGCCCCAGATTTTATGTTGTTCTGGAGAGCTTTCAGAGCACTGGGGAAAGGCAGGCAGAGAATTCCCTGCTAGCACCTTCTCTGTGCCTGGGAAGCAGAAGTGTTCACATTGCTTCGCAGAATCGCTTTTGTGCAGACAACACTAACACTTTTTCAGAACGAAAGAAAGCACAGAGCCCCAGATTCTATGTTGTCCTGGAGAGCTTGCAGAGCACTGGGGAAAAGCAGGCAGAGAATTCCCTGCTAGCACCTTCTCTGTGCCTGGGAAACAGAAGTGTTCACATTGCTTCGCAGAATCGCTTTTGTGCAGAAAACAGTAACACTTGTTCAGAACGAAAGAAAGCACAGAGCCCCAGATTTTATGTTGTCCTGGAGAGCTTGCAGAGCACTGGGGAAAGGCAGGCAGAGAATTCCCTGCTAGCACCTTCTCTGTGCCTGTTCACATTGCTTCGCAGAATCGCTTTTGTGCAGAAAACAGTAACACTTGTTCAGAACGAAAGAAAGCACAGAGCCCCAGATTTTATGTTGTACTGGAGAGCTTGCAGAGCACTGGGGAAAAGCAGGCAGAGAATTCCCTGCTAGCACCTTCTCTGTGCCTGGGAAGCAGAAGTGTTCACATTGCTTTGCAGAATCGCTTTTGTGCAGAAAACAGTAACACTTGTTCAGAACGAAAGAAAGCACAGAGCCCCAGATTTTATGTTGTCCTGGAGAGCTTGCAGAGCACTGGGGAAAAGCAGGCAGAGAATTCCCTGCTATCACCTTCTCTGTGCCTGTTCACATTGCTTCGCAGAATCGCTTTTGTGCAGAAAACACTAACACTTGTTCAGAACGAAAGAAAGCACAGAGCCCCAGATTCTATGTTGTCCTGGAGAGCTTGCAGAGCACTGGGGAAAGGCAGGCAGAGAATTCCCTGCTAGCACCTTCTCTGTGCCTGGGAAGCAGAAGTGTTCACATTGCTTCGCAGAATCACTTTTGTGCAGAAAACAGTAACACTTGTTCAGAACGAAAGAAAGCACAGAGCCCCAGATTTGCTGTTGTCCTGGAGAGCTTTCAGAGCACTGGGGAAAGGCAGGCAGACAATTCCTTGTTAACACCTTCTCTGTGCCTGTTCACATTCCTTCGCAGAATCGCTTTTGTGCAGAAAACAGTAACACTTGTTCAGAACGAAAGAAAGCACAGAGCCCCAGATTTTATGTTGTCCTGGAGAGCTTGCAGAGCACTGGGGAAAAGCAGGCAGAGCATTTCCTGCTAGCACCTTCTCTGTGCCTGGGAAGCAGAAGTGTTCACATTGCTTGGCAGAATCGCTTTTGTGCAGAAAACAGTAACACTTGTTCAGAACGAAAGAAAGCACAGAGCCCCAGATTTTATGTTGTCCTGGAGAGCTTGCAGAGCACTGGGGAAAAGCAGGCAGAGAATTCCCTGCTAGCACCTTCTCTGTGCCTGGGAAACACAAGTGTTCCCATTGCTTCGCAGAATCGCTTTTGTGCAGAAAACAGTAACACTTGTTCAGAACGAAACAAAGCACAGAGCCCCAAATTTGCTGTTGTCCTGGAGAGCTTGCAGAGCACTGGGGAAAGGCAGGCAGAGAATTCCCTGCTAGCACCTTCTCTGTGCCTGTTCACATTCCTTCGCAGAATCGCTTTTGTGCAGAAAACAGTAACACTTGTTCAGAACGAAAGAAAGCACAGAGCCCCAGATTTTATGTTGTCCTGGAGAGCTTGCAGAGCACTGGGGAAAAGCAGGCAGAGAATTCCCTGCTAGCACCTTCTCTGTGCCTGGGAAACAGAAGTGTTCCCATTGCTTCGCAGAATCACTTTTCTGCAGAAAACAGTAACACTTGTTCAGAACGAAAGAAAGCACAGAGCCCCAGATTTTATGTTGTCCTGGAGAGCTTGCAGAGCACTGGGGAAAGGCAGGCAGAGAATTCCCTGCTAGCACCTTCTCTGTGCCTGGGAAGCAGAAGTGTTCACATTGCTTCGCAGAATCGCTTTTGTGCAGAAAACAATAACACCTGTTCAGAACGAAAGAAAGCACAGAGCCCCAGATTTTATGTTGTTCTGGAGAGCTTTCAGAGCACTGGGGAAAGGCAGGCAGAGAATTCCCTGCTAGCACCTTCTCTGTGCCTGGGAAACAGAAGTGTTCACATTGCTTCGCAGAATCGCTTTTGTGCAGAAAACAATAACACTTGTTCAGAACGAAAGAAAGCACAGAGCCCCAGATTTTATGTTGTCCTGGAGAGCTTGCAGAGCACTGGGGAAAGGCAGGCAGAGAATTCCCTGCTAGCACCTTCTCTGTGCCTGGGAAACAGAAGTGTTCACATTGCTTCGCAGAATCGCTTTTGTGCAGAAAACAGTAACACTTGTTCAGAACGAAAGAAAGCACAGAGCCCCAGATTTTATGTTGTCCTGGAGAGCTTGCAGAGCACTGGGGAAAGGCAGGCAGAGAATTCCCTGCTAGCACCTTCTCTGTGCCTGTTCACATTGCTTCGCAGAATCGCTTTTGTGCAGAAAACAGTAACACTTGTTCAGACGAAAGAAAGTACAGAGCCCCAGATTTTATGTTGTCCTGGAGAGCTTGCAGAGCACTGGGGAAAAGCAGGCAGAGAATTCCCTGCTAGCACCTTCTCTGTGCCTGGGAAACAGAAGTGTTCCCATTGCTTCGCAGAATCGCTTTTGTGCAGAAAACACTAACACTTGTTCAGAACGAAACAAAGCACAGAGCCCCAGATTTTATGTTGTCCTGGAGAGCTTGCAGAGCACTGGGGAAAGGCAGGCAGAGAATTCCCTGCTAGCACCTTCTTTGTGCCTGTTCACATTGCTTCGCAGAATCGCTTTTGTGCAGAAAACAGTAACACTTGTTCAGAAGGAAAGAAAGCACAGAGCCCCAGATTTTATGTTGTACTGGAGAGCTTGCAGAGCACTGGGGAAAAGCAGGCAGAGAATTCCCTGCTAGCACCTTCTCTGTGCCTGGGAAACAGAAGTGTTCACATTGCTTTGCAGAATCGCTTTTGTGCAGAAAACAGTAACACTTGTTCAGAACGAAAGAAAGCACAGAGCCCCAGATTTTATGTTGTCCTGGAGAGCTTGCAGAGCACTGGGGAAAAGCAGGCAGAGAATTCCCTGCTATCACCTTCTCTGTGCCTGTTCACATTGCTTCGCAGAATCGCTTTTGTGCAGAAAACAGTAACACTTGTTCAGACGAAAGAAAGCACAGAGCCCCAGATTTTATGTTGTCCTGGAGAGCTTGCAGAGCACTGGGGAAAGGCAGGCAGAGAATTCCCTGCTAGCACCTTCTCTGTGCCTGGGAAGCAGAAGTGTTCACATTGCTTCGCAGAATCGCTTTTGTGCAGAAAACACTAACACTTGTTCAGAACGAAAGAAAGCACAGAGCCCCAGATTTTATGTTGTTCTGGAGAGCTTTCAGAGCACTGGGGAAAGGCAGGCAGAGAATTCCCTGCTAGCACCTTCTCTGTGCCTGGGAAACAGAAGTGTTCACATTGCTTCACAGAATCGCTTTTGTGCAGAAAACAATAACACTTGTTCAGAACGAAAGAAAGCACAGAGCCCCAGATTTTATGTTGTCCTGGAGAGCTTGCAGAGCACTGGGGAAAGGCAGGCAGAGAATTCCCTGCTAGCACCTTCTCTGTGCCTGTTCACATTGCTTCGCAGAATCGCTTTTGTGCAGAAAACAGTAACACTTGTTCAGACGAAAGAAAGCACAGAGCCCCAGATTTTATGTTGTCCTGGAGAGCTTGCAGAGCACTGGGGAAAGGCAGGCAGAGAATTCCCTGCTAGCACCTTCTCTGTGCCTGGGAAGCAGAAGCCTTCACATTGCTTCGCAGAATCGCTTTTGTGCAGAAAACACTAACACTTGTTCAGAACGAAAGAAAGCACAGAGCCCCAGATTCTATGTTGTCCTGGAGAGCTTGCAGGGCACTGGGGAAAGGCAGGCAGAGAATTCCCTGCTAGCACCTTCTCTGTGCCTGGGAAGCAGAAGTGTTCACATTGCTTCGCAGAATCGCTTTTGTGCAGACAACACTAACACTTTTTCAGAACAAAAGAAAGCACAGAGCCCCAGATTCTATGTTGTCCTGGAGAGCTTGCAGAGCACTGGGGAAAAGCAGGCAGAGAATTCCCTGCTAGCACCTTCTCTGTGCCTGGGAAACAGAAGTGTTCACATTGCTTCGCAGAATCGCTTTTGTGCAGAAAACAGTAACACTTGTTCAGAACGAAAGAAAGCACAGAGCCCCAGATTTTATGTTGTCCTGGAGAGCTTGCAGAGCACTGGGGAAAGGCAGGCAGAGAATTCCCTGCTAGCACCTTCTCTGTGCCTGTTCACATTGCTTCGCAGAATCGCTTTTGTGCAGAAAACAGTAACACTTGTTCAGAACGAAAGAAAGCACAGAGCCCCAGATTTTATGTTGTCCTGGAGAGCTTGCAGAGCACTGGGGAAAGGCAGGCAGAGAATTCCCTGCTAGCACCTTCTCTGTGCCTGGGAAGCAGAAGTGTTCACATTGCTTCGCAGAATCGCTTTTGTGCAGACAACACTAACACTTTTTCAGAACAAAAGAAAGCACAGAGCCCCAGATTCTATGTTGTCCTGGAGAGCTTGCAGAGCACTGGGGAAAAGCAGGCAGAGAATTCCCTGCTAGCACCTTCTCTGTGCCTGGGAAACAGAAGTGTTCACATTGCTTCGCAGAATCGCTTTTGTGCAGAAAACAGTAACACTTGTTCAGAACGAAAGAAAGCACAGAGCCCCAGATTTTATGTTGTCCTGGAGAGCTTGCAGAGCACTGGGGAAAGGCAGGCAGAGAATTCCCTGCTAGCACCTTCTCTGTGCCTGTTCACATTGCTTCGCAGAATCGCTTTTGTGCAGAAAACAGTAACACTTGTTCAGAACGAAAGAAAGCACAGAGCCCCAGATTTTATGTTGTACTGGAGAGCTTGCAGAGCACTGGGGAAAAGCAGGCAGAGAATTCCCTGCTAGCACCTTCTCTGTGCCTGGGAAGCAGAAGTGTTCACATTGCTTTGCAGAATCGCTTTTGTGCAGAAAACAGTAACACTTGTTCAGAACGAAAGAAAGCACAGAGCCCCAGATTTTATGTTGTCCTGGAGAGCTTGCAGAGCACTGGGGAAAAGCAGGCAGAGAATTCCCTGCTAGCACCTTCTCTGTGCCTGTTCACATTGCTTCGCAGAATCGCTTTTGTGCAGAAAACAGTAACACTTGTTCAGAACGAAAGAAAGCACAGAGCCCCAGATCTGCTGTTGTCCTGGAGAGCTTGCAGAGCACTGGGGAAAAGCAGGCAGAGAATTCCCTGCTAGCACCTTCTCTGTGCCTGGGAAGCAGAAGTGTTCACATTGCTTCGCAGAATCGCTTTTGTGCAGAAAACACTAACACTTGTTCAGAACGAAAGAAAGCACAGAGCCCCAGATTTGCTGTTGTCCTGGAGAGCTTGCAGAGCACTGGGGAAAGGCAGGCAGAGAATTCCCTGCTAGCACCTTCTCTGTGCCTGGGAAACAGAAGTGTTCCCATTGCTTCGCAGAATCGCTTTTGTGCAGAAAACAGTAACACTTGTTCAGAACGAAAGAAAGCACAGAGCCCCTGATCTGCTGTTGTCCTGGAGAGCTTGCACAGCACTGGGGAAAGGCAGGCAGAGAATTCCCTGCTAGCACCTTCTCTGTGCCTGGGAAACAGAAGTGTTCCCATTGCTTCTCAGAATCGCTTTTGTGCAGAAAACAGTAACACTTGTTCAGAACGAAACAAAGCACAGAGCACCAGATTTTATGTTGTGCTGGAGAGCTTGCAGAGCACTGGGGAAAGGCAGGCAGAGAATTCCCTGCTAGCACCTTCTATGTGCCTGGGAAGCAGAAGTGTTCACATTGCTTCGCAGAATCACTTTTCTGCAGAAAACAGTAACACTTGTTCAGAACGAAAGAAAGCACAGAGCCCCAGATTTACTGTTGTCCTGGAGAGCTTGCAGAGCACTGGGGAAAGGCAGGCAGAGAATTCCCTGCTAGCACCTTCTCTGTGCCTGGGAAACAGAAGTGTTCCCATTGCTTCGCAGAATCGCTTTTGTGCAGAAAACACTAACACTTGTTCAGAACGAAAGAAAGCACAGAGCCCCAGATTTGCTGTTGTCCTGGAGAGCTTGCAGAGCACTGGGGAAAGGCAGGCAGAGAATTCCCTGCTAGCACCTTCTCTGTGCCTGGGAAACAGAAGTGTTCCCATTGCTTCGCAGAATCGCTTTTGTGCAGAAAACAGTAACACTTGTTCAGAACGAAAGAAAGCACAGAGCCCCAGATCTGCAGTTGTCCTGGAGAGCTTGCATAGCACTGGGGAAAGGCAGGCAGAGAATTCCCTGCTAGCACCTTCTCTGTGCCTGGGAAACAGAAGTGTTCCCATTGCTTCTCAGAATCGCTTTTGTGCAGACAACAGTAACACTTGTTCAGAACGAAACAAAGCACAGAGCCCCAGATTTTATGTTGTCCTGGAGAGCTTGCAGAGCACTGGGGAAAGGCAGGCAGAGAATTCCCTGCTAGCACCTTCTCTGTGCCTGTTCACATTGCTTCGCAGAATCGCTTTTGTGCAGAAAACAGTAACACTTGTTCAGACGAAAGAAAGCACAGAGCCCCAGATTTTATGTTGTCCTGGAGAGCTTGCAGAGCACTGGGGAAAGGCAGGCAGAGAATTCCCTGCTAGCACCTTCTCTGTGCCTGGGAAGCAGAAGTGTTCACATTGCTTCGCAGAATCGCTTTTGTGCAGACAACACTAACACTTTTTCAGAACAAAAGAAAGCACAGAGCCCCAGATTCTATGTTGTCCTGGAGAGCTTGCAGAGCACTGGGGAAAGGCAGGCAGAGAATTCCCTGCTAGCACCTTCTCTGTGCCTGGGAAACAGAAGTGTTCCCATTGCTTCGCAGAATCGCTTTTGTGCAGAAAACAGTAACACTTGTTCAGAACGAAAGAAAGCACAGAGCCCCAGATCTGCAGTTGTCCTGGAGAGCTTGCACAGCACTGGGGAAAGGCAGGCAGAGAATTCCCTGCTAGCACCTTCTCTGTGCCTGTTCACATTCCTTCGCAGAATCGCTTTTGTGCAGAAAACAGTAACACTTGTTCAGAACGAAAGAAAGCACAGAGCCCCAGATTTTATGTTGTTCTGGAGAGCTTTCAGAGCACTGGGGAAAGGCAGGCAGAGAATTCCCTGCTAGCACCTTCTCTGTGCCTGGGAAGCAGAAGTGTTCACATTGCTTCGCAGAATCGCTTTTGTGCAGACAACACTAACACTTTTTCAGAACGAAAGAAAGCACAGAGCCCCAGATTCTATGTTGTCCTGGAGAGCTTGCAGAGCACTGGGGAAAAGCAGGCAGAGAATTCCCTGCTAGCACCTTCTCTGTGCCTGGGAAACAGAAGTGTTCACATTGCTTCGCAGAATCGCTTTTGTGCAGAAAACAGTAACACTTGTTCAGAACGAAAGAAAGCACAGAGCCCCAGATTTTATGTTGTCCTGGAGAGCTTGCAGAGCACTGGGGAAAGGCAGGCAGAGAATTCCCTGCTAGCACCTTCTCTGTGCCTGTTCACATTGCTTCGCAGAATCGCTTTTGTGCAGAAAACAGTAACACTTGTTCAGAACGAAAGAAAGCACAGAGCCCCAGATTTTATGTTGTACTGGAGAGCTTGCAGAGCACTGGGGAAAAGCAGGCAGAGAATTCCCTGCTAGCACCTTCTCTGTGCCTGGGAAGCAGAAGTGTTCACATTGCTTTGCAGAATCGCTTTTGTGCAGAAAACAGTAACACTTGTTCAGAACGAAAGAAAGCACAGAGCCCCAGATTTTATGTTGTCCTGGAGAGCTTGCAGAGCACTGGGGAAAAGCAGGCAGAGAATTCCCTGCTATCACCTTCTCTGTGCCTGTTCACATTGCTTCGCAGAATCGCTTTTGTGCAGAAAACACTAACACTTGTTCAGAACGAAAGAAAGCACAGAGCCCCAGATTCTATGTTGTCCTGGAGAGCTTGCAGAGCACTGGGGAAAGGCAGGCAGAGAATTCCCTGCTAGCACCTTCTCTGTGCCTGGGAAGCAGAAGTGTTCACATTGGTTCGCAGAATCACTTTTGTGCAGAAAACAGTAACACTTGTTCAGAACGAAAGAAAGCACAGAGCCCCAGATTTGCTGTTGTCCTGGAGAGCTTTCAGAGCACTGGGGAAAGGCAGGCAGACAATTCCTTGTTAACACCTTCTCTGTGCCTGTTCACATTCCTTCGCAGAATCGCTTTTGTGCAGAAAACAGTAACACTTGTTCAGAACGAAAGAAAGCACAGAGCCCCAGATTTTATGTTGTCCTGGAGAGCTTGCAGAGCACTGGGGAAAAGCAGGCAGAGCATTTCCTGCTAGCACCTTCTCTGTGCCTGGGAAGCAGAAGTGGTCACATTGCTTGGCAGAATCGCTTTTGTGCAGAAAACAGTAACACTTGTTCAGAACGAAAGAAAGCACAGAGCCCCAGATCTGCTGTTGTCCTGGAGAGCTTGCAGAGCACTGGGGAAAAGCAGGCAGAGAATTCCCTGCTAGCACCTTCTCTGTGCCTGGGAAACAGAAGTGTTCCCATTGCTTCGCAGAATCGCTTTTGTGCAGAAAACAGTAACACTTGTTCAGAACGAAACAAAGCACAGAGCCCCAGATCTGCAGTTGTCCTGGAGAGCTTGCATAGCACTGGGGAAAGGCAGGCAGAGAATTCCCTGCTAGCACCTTCTCTGTGCCTGGGAAACAGAAGTGTTCCCATTGCTTCTCAGAATCGCTTTTGTGCAGACAACAGTAACACTTGTTCAGAACGAAACAAAGCACAGAGCCCCAGATTTTATGTTGTCCTGGAGAGCTTGCAGAGCACTGGGGAAAGGCAGGCAGAGAATTCCCTGCTAGCACCTTCTCTGTGCCTGTTCACATTGCTTCGCAGAATCGCTTTTGTGCAGAAAACAGTAACACTTGTTCAGACGAAAGAAAGCACAGAGCCCCAGATTTTATGTTGTCCTGGAGAGCTTGCAGAGCACTGGGGAAAGGCAGGCAGAGAATTCCCTGCTAGCACCTTCTCTGTGCCTGGGAAGCAGAAGTGTTCACATTGCTTCGCAGAATCGCTTTTGTGCAGACAACACTAACACTTTTTCAGAACAAAAGAAAGCACAGAGCCCCAGATTCTATGTTGTCCTGGAGAGCTTGCAGAGCACTGGGGAAAGGCAGGCAGAGAATTCCCTGCTAGCACCTTCTCTGTGCCTGGGAAACAGAAGTGTTCCCATTGCTTCGCAGAATCGCTTTTGTGCAGAAAACAGTAACACTTGTTCAGAACGAAAGAAAGCACAGAGCCCCAGATCTGCAGTTGTCCTGGAGAGCTTGCACAGCACTGGGGAAAGGCAGGCAGAGAATTCCCTGCTAGCACCTTCTCTGTGCCTGTTCACATTCCTTCGCAGAATCGCTTTTGTGCAGAAAACAGTAACACTTGTTCAGAACGAAAGAAAGCACAGAGCCCCAGATTTTATGTTGTTCTGGAGAGCTTTCAGAGCACTGGGGAAAGGCAGGCAGAGAATTCCCTGCTAGCACCTTCTCTGTGCCTGGGAAGCAGAAGTGTTCACATTGCTTCGCAGAATCGCTTTTGTGCAGACAACACTAACACTTTTTCAGAACGAAAGAAAGCACAGAGCCCCAGATTCTATGTTGTCCTGGAGAGCTTGCAGAGCACTGGGGAAAAGCAGGCAGAGAATTCCCTGCTAGCACCTTCTCTGTGCCTGGGAAACAGAAGTGTTCACATTGCTTCGCAGAATCGCTTTTGTGCAGAAAACAGTAACACTTGTTCAGAACGAAAGAAAGCACAGAGCCCCAGATTTTATGTTGTCCTGGAGAGCTTGCAGAGCACTGGGGAAAGGCAGGCAGAGAATTCCCTGCTAGCACCTTCTCTGTGCCTGTTCACATTGCTTCGCAGAATCGCTTTTGTGCAGAAAACAGTAACACTTGTTCAGAACGAAAGAAAGCACAGAGCCCCAGATTTTATGTTGTACTGGAGAGCTTGCAGAGCACTGGGGAAAAGCAGGCAGAGAATTCCCTGCTAGCACCTTCTCTGTGCCTGGGAAGCAGAAGTGTTCACATTGCTTTGCAGAATCGCTTTTGTGCAGAAAACAGTAACACTTGTTCAGAACGAAAGAAAGCACAGAGCCCCAGATTTTATGTTGTCCTGGAGAGCTTGCAGAGCACTGGGGAAAAGCAGGCAGAGAATTCCCTGCTATCACCTTCTCTGTGCCTGTTCACATTGCTTCGCAGAATCGCTTTTGTGCAGAAAACACTAACACTTGTTCAGAACGAAAGAAAGCACAGAGCCCCAGATTCTATGTTGTCCTGGAGAGCTTGCAGAGCACTGGGGAAAGGCAGGCAGAGAATTCCCTGCTAGCACCTTCTCTGTGCCTGGGAAGCAGAAGTGTTCACATTGGTTCGCAGAATCACTTTTGTGCAGAAAACAGTAACACTTGTTCAGAACGAAAGAAAGCACAGAGCCCCAGATTTGCTGTTGTCCTGGAGAGCTTTCAGAGCACTGGGGAAAGGCAGGCAGACAATTCCTTGTTAACACCTTCTCTGTGCCTGTTCACATTCCTTCGCAGAATCGCTTTTGTGCAGAAAACAGTAACACTTGTTCAGAACGAAAGAAAGCACAGAGCCCCAGATTTTATGTTGTCCTGGAGAGCTTGCAGAGCACTGGGGAAAAGCAGGCAGAGCATTTCCTGCTAGCACCTTCTCTGTGCCTGGGAAGCAGAAGTGGTCACATTGCTTGGCAGAATCGCTTTTGTGCAGAAAACAGTAACACTTGTTCAGAACGAAAGAAAGCACAGAGCCCCAGATCTGCTGTTGTCCTGGAGAGCTTGCAGAGCACTGGGGAAAAGCAGGCAGAGAATTCCCTGCTAGCACCTTCTCTGTGCCTGGGAAACACAAGTGTTCCCATTGCTTCGCAGAATCGCTTTTGTGCAGAAAACAGTAACACTTGTTCAGAACGAAACAAAGCACAGAGCCCCAAATTTGCTGTTGTCCTGGAGAGCTTGCAGAGCACTGGGGAAAGGCAGGCAGAGAATTCCCTGCTAGCACCTTCTCTGTGCCTGTTCACATTGCTTCGCAGAATCGCTTTTGTGCAGAAAACAGTAACACTTGTTCAGAACGAAAGAAAGCACAGAGCCCCAGATTTTATGTTGTCCTGGAGAGCTTGCAGAGCACTGGGGAAAAGCAGGCAGAGAATTCCCTGCTAGCACCTTCTCTGTGCCTGGGAAACAGAAGTGTTCCCATTGCTTCGCAGAATCACTTTTCTGCAGAAAACAGTAACACTTGTTCAGAACGAAAGAAAGCACAGAGCCCCAGATTTTATGTTGTCCTGGAGAGCTTGCAGAGCACTGGGGAAAGGCAGGCAGAGAATTCCCTGCTAGCACCTTCTCTGTGCCTGGGAAGCAGAAGCCTTCACATTGCTTCGCAGAATCGCTTTTGTGCAGAAAACAATAACACCTGTTCAGAACGAAAGAAAGCACAGAGCCCCAGATTTTATGTTGTTCTGGAGAGCTTTCAGAGCACTGGGGAAAGGCAGGCAGAGAATTCCCTGCTAGCACCTTCTCTGTGCCTGGGAAACAGAAGTGTTCACATTGCTTCGCAGAATCGCTTTTGTGCAGAAAACAATAACACTTGTTCAGAACGAAAGAAAGCACAGAGCCCCAGATTTTATGTTGTCCTGGAGAGCTTGCAGAGCACTGGGGAAAGGCAGGCAGAGAATTCCCTGCTAGCACCTTCTCTGTGCCTGGGAAACAGAAGTGTTCACATTGCTTCGCAGAATCGCTTTTGTGCAGAAAACAGTAACACTTGTTCAGAACGAAAGAAAGCACAGAGCCCCAGATTTTATGTTGTCCTGGAGAGCTTGCAGAGCACTGGGGAAAGGCAGGCAGAGAATTCCCTGCTAGCACCTTCTCTGTGCCTGTTCACATTGCTTCGCAGAATCGCTTTTGTGCAGAAAACAGTAACACTTGTTCAGACGAAAGAAAGTACAGAGCCCCAGATTTTATGTTGTCCTGGAGAGCTTGCAGAGCACTGGGGAAAAGCAGGCAGAGAATTCCCTGCTAGCACCTTCTCTGTGCCTGGGAAACAGAAGTGTTCACATTGCTTCGCAGAATCACTTTTCTGCAGAAAACAGTAACACTTGTTCAGAACGAAAGAAAGCACAGAGCCCCAGATTTACTGTTGTCCTGGAGAGCTTGCAGAGCACTGGGGAAAGGCAGGCAGAGAATTCCCTGCTAGCACCTTCTCTGTGCCTGGGAAACAGAAGTGTTCCCATTGCTTCGCAGAATCGCTTTTGTGCAGAAAACACTAACACTTGTTCAGAACGAAAGAAAGCACAGAGCCCCAGATTTGCTGTTGTCCTGGAGAGCTTGCAGAGCACTGGGGAAAGGCAGGCAGAGAATTCCCTGCTAGCACCTTCTCTGTGCCTGGGAAACAGAAGTGTTCCCATTGCTTCGCAGAATCGCTTTTGTGCAGAAAACAGTAACACTTGTTCAGAACGAAAGAAAGCACAGAGCCCCAGATCTGCAGTTGTCCTGGAGAGCTTGCATAGCACTGGGGAAAGGCAGGCAGAGAATTCCCTGCTAGCACCTTCTCTGTGCCTGGGAAACAGAAGTGTTCCCATTGCTTCTCAGAATCGCTTTTGTGCAGACAACAGTAACACTTGTTCAGAACGAAACAAAGCACAGAGCCCCAGATTTTATGTTGTCCTGGAGAGCTTGCAGAGCACTGGGGAAAGGCAGGCAGAGAATTCCCTGCTAGCACCTTCTCTGTGCCTGTTCACATTGCTTCGCAGAATCGCTTTTGTGCAGAAAACAGTAACACTTGTTCAGACGAAAGAAAGCACAGAGCCCCAGATTTTATGTTGTCCTGGAGAGCTTGCAGAGCACTGGGGAAAGGCAGGCAGAGAATTCCCTGCTAGCACCTTCTCTGTGCCTGGGAAGCAGAAGTGTTCACATTGCTTCGCAGAATCGCTTTTGTGCAGACAACACTAACACTTTTTCAGAACAAAAGAAAGCACAGAGCCCCAGATTCTATGTTGTCCTGGAGAGCTTGCAGAGCACTGGGGAAAGGCAGGCAGAGAATTCCCTGCTAGCACCTTCTCTGTGCCTGGGAAACAGAAGTGTTCCCATTGCTTCGCAGAATCGCTTTTGTGCAGAAAACAGTAACACTTGTTCAGAACGAAAGAAAGCACAGAGCCCCAGATCTGCAGTTGTCCTGGAGAGCTTGCACAGCACTGGGGAAAGGCAGGCAGAGAATTCCCTGCTAGCACCTTCTCTGTGCCTGTTCACATTCCTTCGCAGAATCGCTTTTGTGCAGAAAACAGTAACACTTGTTCAGAACGAAAGAAAGCACAGAGCCCCAGATTTTATGTTGTTCTGGAGAGCTTTCAGAGCACTGGGGAAAGGCAGGCAGAGAATTCCCTGCTAGCACCTTCTCTGTGCCTGGGAAGCAGAAGTGTTCACATTGCTTCGCAGAATCGCTTTTGTGCAGACAACACTAACACTTTTTCAGAACGAAAGAAAGCACAGAGCCCCAGATTCTATGTTGTCCTGGAGAGCTTGCAGAGCACTGGGGAAAAGCAGGCAGAGAATTCCCTGCTAGCACCTTCTCTGTGCCTGGGAAACAGAAGTGTTCACATTGCTTCGCAGAATCGCTTTTGTGCAGAAAACAGTAACACTTGTTCAGAACGAAAGAAAGCACAGAGCCCCAGATTTTATGTTGTCCTGGAGAGCTTGCAGAGCACTGGGGAAAGGCAGGCAGAGAATTCCCTGCTAGCACCTTCTCTGTGCCTGTTCACATTGCTTCGCAGAATCGCTTTTGTGCAGAAAACAGTAACACTTGTTCAGAACGAAAGAAAGCACAGAGCCCCAGATTTTATGTTGTACTGGAGAGCTTGCAGAGCACTGGGGAAAAGCAGGCAGAGAATTCCCTGCTAGCACCTTCTCTGTGCCTGGGAAGCAGAAGTGTTCACATTGCTTTGCAGAATCGCTTTTGTGCAGAAAACAGTAACACTTGTTCAGAACGAAAGAAAGCACAGAGCCCCAGATTTTATGTTGTCCTGGAGAGCTTGCAGAGCACTGGGGAAAAGCAGGCAGAGAATTCCCTGCTATCACCTTCTCTGTGCCTGTTCACATTGCTTCGCAGAATCGCTTTTGTGCAGA
Organism: Strix uralensis; assembly: GCF_047716275.1. Classification (NCBI taxonomy): domain Eukaryota; kingdom Metazoa; phylum Chordata; class Aves; order Strigiformes; family Strigidae; genus Strix; species Strix uralensis. The sequence goes on from NC_133973.1 coordinate 9,301,299, forward strand.
AAACACTAACACTTGTTCAGAACGAAAGAAAGCACAGAGCCCCAGATTCTATGTTGTCCTGGAGAGCTTGCAGAGCACTGGGGAAAGGCAGGCAGAGAATTCCCTGCTAGCACCTTCTCTGTGCCTGGGAAGCAGAAGTGTTCACATTGGTTCGCAGAATCACTTTTGTGCAGAAAACAGTAACACTTGTTCAGAACGAAAGAAAGCACAGAGCCCCAGATTTGCTGTTGTCCTGGAGAGCTTTCAGAGCACTGGGGAAAGGCAGGCAGACAATTCCTTGTTAACACCTTCTCTGTGCCTGTTCACATTCCTTCGCAGAATCGCTTTTGTGCAGAAAACAGTAACACTTGTTCAGAACGAAAGAAAGCACAGAGCCCCAGATTTTATGTTGTCCTGGAGAGCTTGCAGAGCACTGGGGAAAAGCAGGCAGAGCATTTCCTGCTAGCACCTTCTCTGTGCCTGGGAAGCAGAAGTGGTCACATTGCTTGGCAGAATCGCTTTTGTGCAGAAAACAGTAACACTTGTTCAGAACGAAAGAAAGCACAGAGCCCCAGATCTGCTGTTGTCCTGGAGAGCTTGCAGAGCACTGGGGAAAAGCAGGCAGAGAATTCCCTGCTAGCACCTTCTCTGTGCCTGGGAAACACAAGTGTTCCCATTGCTTCGCAGAATCGCTTTTGTGCAGAAAACAGTAACACTTGTTCAGAACGAAACAAAGCACAGAGCCCCAAATTTGCTGTTGTCCTGGAGAGCTTGCAGAGCACTGGGGAAAGGCAGGCAGAGAATTCCCTGCTAGCACCTTCTCTGTGCCTGTTCACATTGCTTCGCAGAATCGCTTTTGTGCAGAAAACAGTAACACTTGTTCAGAACGAAAGAAAGCACAGAGCCCCAGATTTTATGTTGTCCTGGAGAGCTTGCAGAGCACTGGGGAAAAGCAGGCAGAGAATTCCCTGCTAGCACCTTCTCTGTGCCTGGGAAACAGAAGTGTTCCCATTGCTTCGCAGAATCACTTTTCTGCAGAAAACAGTAACACTTGTTCAGAACGAAAGAAAGCACAGAGCCCCAGATTTTATGTTGTCCTGGAGAGCTTGCAGAGCACTGGGGAAAGGCAGGCAGAGAATTCCCTGCTAGCACCTTCTCTGTGCCTGGGAAGCAGAAGCCTTCACATTGCTTCGCAGAATCGCTTTTGTGCAGAAAACAATAACACCTGTTCAGAACGAAAGAAAGCACAGAGCCCCAGATTTTATGTTGTTCTGGAGAGCTTTCAGAGCACTGGGGAAAGGCAGGCAGAGAATTCCCTGCTAGCACCTTCTCTGTGCCTGGGAAACAGAAGTGTTCACATTGCTTCGCAGAATCGCTTTTGTGCAGAAAACAATAACACTTGTTCAGAACGAAAGAAAGCACAGAGCCCCAGATTTTATGTTGTCCTGGAGAGCTTGCAGAGCACTGGGGAAAGGCAGGCAGAGAATTCCCTGCTAGCACCTTCTCTGTGCCTGGGAAACAGAAGTGTTCACATTGCTTCGCAGAATCGCTTTTGTGCAGAAAACAGTAACACTTGTTCAGAACGAAAGAAAGCACAGAGCCCCAGATTTTATGTTGTCCTGGAGAGCTTGCAGAGCACTGGGGAAAGGCAGGCAGAGAATTCCCTGCTAGCACCTTCTCTGTGCCTGTTCACATTGCTTCGCAGAATCGCTTTTGTGCAGAAAACAGTAACACTTGTTCAGACGAAAGAAAGTACAGAGCCCCAGATTTTATGTTGTCCTGGAGAGCTTGCAGAGCACTGGGGAAAAGCAGGCAGAGAATTCCCTGCTAGCACCTTCTCTGTGCCTGGGAAACAGAAGTGTTCCCATTGCTTCGCAGAATCGCTTTTGTGCAGAAAACACTAACACTTGTTCAGAACGAAACAAAGCACAGAGCCCCAGATTTTATGTTGTCCTGGAGAGCTTGCAGAGCACTGGGGAAAGGCAGGCAGAGAATTCCCTGCTAGCACCTTCTTTGTGCCTGTTCACATTGCTTCGCAGAATCGCTTTTGTGCAGAAAACAGTAACACTTGTTCAGAAGGAAAGAAAGCACAGAGCCCCAGATTTTATGTTGTACTGGAGAGCTTGCAGAGCACTGGGGAAAAGCAGGCAGAGAATTCCCTGCTAGCACCTTCTCTGTGCCTGGGAAACAGAAGTGTTCACATTGCTTTGCAGAATCGCTTTTGTGCAGAAAACAGTAACACTTGTTCAGAACGAAAGAAAGCACAGAGCCCCAGATTTTATGTTGTCCTGGAGAGCTTGCAGAGCACTGGGGAAAAGCAGGCAGAGAATTCCCTGCTATCACCTTCTCTGTGCCTGTTCACATTGCTTCGCAGAATCGCTTTTGTGCAGAAAACAGTAACACTTGTTCAGACGAAAGAAAGCACAGAGCCCCAGATTTTATGTTGTCCTGGAGAGCTTGCAGAGCACTGGGGAAAGGCAGGCAGAGAATTCCCTGCTAGCACCTTCTCTGTGCCTGGGAAGCAGAAGTGTTCACATTGCTTCGCAGAATCGCTTTTGTGCAGAAAACACTAACACTTGTTCAGAACGAAAGAAAGCACAGAGCCCCAGATTTTATGTTGTTCTGGAGAGCTTTCAGAGCACTGGGGAAAGGCAGGCAGAGAATTCCCTGCTAGCACCTTCTCTGTGCCTGGGAAACAGAAGTGTTCACATTGCTTCACAGAATCGCTTTTGTGCAGAAAACAATAACACTTGTTCAGAACGAAAGAAAGCACAGAGCCCCAGATTTTATGTTGTCCTGGAGAGCTTGCAGAGCACTGGGGAAAGGCAGGCAGAGAATTCCCTGCTAGCACCTTCTCTGTGCCTGTTCACATTGCTTCGCAGAATCGCTTTTGTGCAGAAAACAGTAACACTTGTTCAGACGAAAGAAAGCACAGAGCCCCAGATTTTATGTTGTCCTGGAGAGCTTGCAGAGCACTGGGGAAAGGCAGGCAGAGAATTCCCTGCTAGCACCTTCTCTGTGCCTGGGAAGCAGAAGTGTTCACATTGCTTCGCAGAATCGCTTTTGTGCAGACAACACTAACACTTTTTCAGAACAAAAGAAAGCACAGAGCCCCAGATTCTATGTTGTCCTGGAGAGCTTGCAGAGCACTGGGGAAAAGCAGGCAGAGAATTCCCTGCTAGCACCTTCTCTGTGCCTGGGAAACAGAAGTGTTCACATTGCTTCGCAGAATCGCTTTTGTGCAGAAAACAGTAACACTTGTTCAGAACGAAAGAAAGCACAGAGCCCCAGATTTTATGTTGTCCTGGAGAGCTTGCAGAGCACTGGGGAAAGGCAGGCAGAGAATTCCCTGCTAGCACCTTCTCTGTGCCTGTTCACATTGCTTCGCAGAATCGCTTTTGTGCAGAAAACAGTAACACTTGTTCAGAACGAAAGAAAGCACAGAGCCCCAGATTTTATGTTGTACTGGAGAGCTTGCAGAGCACTGGGGAAAAGCAGGCAGAGAATTCCCTGCTAGCACCTTCTCTGTGCCTGGGAAGCAGAAGTGTTCACATTGCTTTGCAGAATCGCTTTTGTGCAGAAAACAGTAACACTTGTTCAGAACGAAAGAAAGCACAGAGCCCCAGATTTTATGTTGTCCTGGAGAGCTTGCAGAGCACTGGGGAAAGGCAGGCAGAGAATTCCCTGCTAGCACCTTCTCTGTGCCTGTTCACATTGCTTCGCAGAATCGCTTTTGTGCAGAAAACAGTAACACTTGTTCAGAACGAAAGAAAGCACAGAGCCCCAGATCTGCTGTTGTCCTGGAGAGCTTGCAGAGCACTGGGGAAAAGCAGGCAGAGAATTCCCTGCTATCACCTTCTCTGTGCCTGGGAAACAGAAGTGTTCACATTGCTTCGCAGAATCGCTTTTGTGCAGAAAACAGTAACACTTGTTCAGACGAAAGAAAGCACAGAGCCCCAGATTTTATGTTGTCCTGGAGAGCTTGCAGAGCACTGGGGAAAGGCAGGCAGAGAATTCCCTGCTAGCACCTTCTCTGTGCCTGGGAAGCAGAAGTGTTCACATTGCTTCACAGAATCACTTTTCTGCAGAAAACAGTAACACTTGTTCAGAACGAAAGAAAGCACAGAGCCCCAGATTTTATGTTGTCCTGGAGAGCTTGCAGAGCACTGGGGAAAAGCAGGCAGAGAATTCCCTGCTAGCACCTTCTCTGTGCCTGGGAAGCAGAAGTGTTCACATTGCTTCGCAGAATCGCTTTTGTGCAGAAAACAGTAACACTTGTTCAGAACGAAAGAAAGCACAGAGCCCCAGATCTGCAGTTGTCCTGGAGAGCTTGCACAGCACTGGGGAAAGGCAGGCAGAGAATTCCCTGCTAGCACCTTCTCTGTGCCTGGGAAACAGAAGTGTTCCCATTGCTTCTCAGAATCGCTTTTGTGCAGAAAACAGTAACACTTGTTCAGAACGAAACAAAGCACAGAGCCCCAGATTTTATGTTGTCCTGGAGAGCTTGCAGAGCACTGGGGAAAGGCAGGCAGAGAATTCCCTGCTAGCACCTTCTCTGTGCCTGTTCACATTGCTTCGCAGAATCGCTTTTGTGCAGAAAACAGTAACACTTGTTCAGACGAAAGAAAGCACAGAGCCCCAGATTTTATGTTGTCCTGGAGAGCTTGCAGAGCACTGGGGAAAGGCAGGCAGAGAATTCCCTGCTAGCACCTTCTCTGTGCCTGGGAAGCAGAAGTGTTCACATTGCTTCGCAGAATCGCTTTTGTGCAGACAACACTAACACTTTTTCAGAACAAAAGAAAGCACAGAGCCCCAGATTCTATGTTGTCCTGGAGAGCTTGCAGAGCACTGGGGAAAGGCAGGCAGAGAATTCCCTGCTAGCACCTTCTCTGTGCCTGTTCACATTGCTTCGCAGAATCGCTTTTGTGCAGAAAACAGTAACACTTGTTCAGAACGAAAGAAAGCACAGAGCCCCAGATTTTATGTTGTCCTGGAGAGCTTGCAGAGCACTGGGGAAAGGCAGGCAGAGAATTCCCTGCTAGCACCTTCTCTGTGCCTGTTCACATTGCTTCGCAGAATCGCTTTTGTGCAGAAAACAGTAACACTTGTTCAGAACGAAAGAAAGCACAGAGCCCCAGATTTTATGTTGTACTGGAGAGCTTGCAGAGCACTGGGGAAAAGCAGGCAGAGAATTCCCTGCTAGCACCTTCTCTGTGCCTGGGAAGCAGAAGTGTTCACATTGCTTTGCAGAATCGCTTTTGTGCAGAAAACAGTAACACTTGTTCAGAACGAAAGAAAGCACAGAGCCCCAGATTTTATGTTGTCCTGGAGAGCTTGCAGAGCACTGGGGAAAAGCAGGCAGAGAATTCCCTGCTATCACCTTCTCTGTGCCTGTTCACACTGCTTCGCAGAATCGCTTTTGTGCAGAAAACAGTAACACTTGTTCAGAACGAAAGAAAGCACAGAGCCCCAGATCTGCTGTTGTCCTGGAGAGCTTGCAGAGCACTGGGGAAAAGCAGGCAGAGAATTCCCTGCTAGCACCTTCTCTGTGCCTGGGAAACAGAAGTGTTCACATTGCTTCGCAGAATCGCTTTTGTGCAGAAAACAGTAACACTTGTTCAGACGAAAGAAAGCACAGAGCCCCAGATTTTATGTTGTCCTGGAGAGCTTGCAGAGCACTGGGGAAAGGCAGGCAGAGAATTCCCTGCTAGCACCTTCTCTGTGCCTGGGAAGCAGAAGTGTTCACATTGCTTCACAGAATCACTTATCTGCAGAAAACAGTAACACTTGTTCAGAACGAAAGAAAGCACAGAGCCCCAGATTTTATGTTGTCCTGGAGAGCTTGCAGAGCACTGGGGAAAAGCAGGCAGAGAATTCCCTGCTAGCACCTTCTCTGTGCCTGGGAAGCAGAAGTGTTCACATTGCTTCGCAGAATCGCTTTTGTGCAGAAAACACTAACACTTGTTCAGAACGAAAGAAAGCACAGAGCCCCAGATTTGCTGTTGTCCTGGAGAGCTTGCAGAGCACTGGGGAAAAGCAGGCAGAGAATTCCCTGCTAGCACCTTCTCTGTGCCTGGGAAACAGAAGTGTTCACATTGCTTCGCAGAATCGCTTTTGTGCAGAAAACAGTAACACTTGTTCAGAACGAAAGAAAGCACAGAGCCCCAGATCTGCTGTTGTCCTGGAGAGCTTGCAGAGCACTGGGGAAAGGCAGGCAGAGAATTCCCTGCTAGCACCTTCTCTGTGCCTGGGAAACAGAAGTGTTCCCATTGCTTCTCAGAATCGCTTTTGTGCAGAAAACAGTAACACTTGTTCAGAACGAAACAAAGCACAGAGCACCAGATTTTATGTTGTGCTGGAGAGCTTGCAGAGCACTGGGGAAAGGCAGGCAGAGAATTCCCTGCTAGCACCTTCTATGTGCCTGGGAAGCAGAAGTGTTCACATTGCTTCGCAGAATCACTTTTCTGCAGAAAACAGTAACACTTGTTCAGAACGAAAGAAAGCACAGAGCCCCAGATTTGCTGTTGTCCTGGAGAGCTTGCAGAGCACTGGGGAAAGGCAGGCAGAGAATTCCCTGCTAGCACCTTCTCTGTGCCTGGGAAACAGAAGTGTTCCCATTGCTTCGCAGAATCGCTTTTGTGCAGAAAACACTAACACTTGTTCAGAACGAAAGAAAGCACAGAGCCCCAGATTTGCTGTTGTCCTGGAGAGCTTGCAGAGCACTGGGGAAAGGCAGGCAGAGAATTCCCTGCTAGCACCTTCTCTGTGCCTGGGAAACAGAAGTGTTCCCATTGCTTCGCAGAATCGCTTTTGTGCAGAAAACAGTAACACTTGTTCAGAACGAAACAAAGCACAGAGCCCCAGATCTGCAGTTGTCCTGGAGAGCTTGCACAGCACTGGGGAAAGGCAGGCAGAGAATTCCCTGCTAGCACCTTCTCTGTGCCTGGGAAACAGAAGTGTTCCCATTGCTTCTCAGAATCGCTTTTGTGCAGAAAACAGTAACACTTGTTCAGAACGAAACAAAGCACAGAGACCCAGATTTTATGTTGTCCTGGAGAGCTTGCAGAGCACTGGGGAAAGGCAGGCAGAGAATTCCCTGCTAGCACCTTCTCTGTGCCTGTTCACATTGCTTCGCAGAATCGCTTTTGTGCAGAAAACAGTAACACTTGTTCAGACGAAAGAAAGCACAGAGCAACAGATTTTATGTTGTCCTGGAGAGCTTGCAGAGCACTGGGGAAAGGCAGGCAGAGAATTCCCTGCTAGCACCTTCTCTGTGCCTGGGAAGCAGAAGTGTTCACATTGCTTCGCAGAATCGCTTTTGTGCAGACAACACTAACACTTTTTCAGAACAAAAGAAAGCACAGAGCCCCAGATTCTATGTTGTCCTGGAGAGCTTGCAGAGCACTGGGGAAAAGCAGGCAGAGAATTCCCTGCTAGCACCTTCTCTGTGCCTGGGAAGCAGAAGTGTTCACATTGCTTCGCAGAATCGCTTTTGTGCAGAAAACACTAACACTTGTTCAGAACGAAAGAAAGCACAGAGCCCCAGATTTGCTGTTGTCCTGGAGAGCTTGCAGAGCACTGGGGAAAGGCAGGCAGAGAATTCCCTGCTAGCACCTTCTCTGTGCCTGGGAAACAGAAGTGTTCCCATTGCTTCGCAGAATCGCTTTTGTGCAGAAAACAGTAACACTTGTTCAGAACGAAAGAAAGCACAGAGCCCCAGATCTGCAGTTGTCCTGGAGAGCTTGCACAGCACTGGGGAAAGGCAGGCAGAGAATTCCCTGCTAGCACCTTCTCTGTGCCTGGGAAACAGAAGTGTTCCCATTGCTTCTCAGAATCGCTTTTGTGCAGAAAACAGTAACACTTGTTCAGAACGAAACAAAGCACAGAGCCCCAGATTTTATGTTGTCCTGGAGAGCTTGCAGAGCACTGGGGAAAGGCAGGCAGAGAATTCCCTGCTAGCACCTTCTCTGTGCCTGTTCACATTGCTTCGCAGAATCGCTTTTGTGCAGAAAACAGTAACACTTGTTCAGACGAAAGAAAGCACAGAGCCCCAGATTTTATGTTGTCCTGGAGAGCTTGCAGAGCACTGGGGAAAGGCAGGCAGAGAATTCCCTGCTAGCACCTTCTCTGTGCCTGGGAAGCAGAAGTGTTCACATTGCTTCGCAGAATCGCTTTTGTGCAGACAACACTAACACTTTTTCAGAACAAAAGAAAGCACAGAGCCCCAGATTCTATGTTGTCCTGGAGAGCTTGCAGAGCACTGGGGAAAGGCAGGCAGAGAATTCCCTGCTAGCACCTTCTCTGTGCCTGTTCACATTGCTTCGCAGAATCGCTTTTGTGCAGAAAACAGTAACACTTGTTCAGAACGAAAGAAAGCACAGAGCCCCAGATTTTATGTTGTCCTGGAGAGCTTGCAGAGCACTGGGGAAAGGCAGGCAGAGAATTCCCTGCTAGCACCTTCTCTGTGCCTGTTCACATTGCTTCGCAGAATCGCTTTTGTGCAGAAAACAGTAACACTTGTTCAGAACGAAAGAAAGCACAGAGCCCCAGATTTTATGTTGTACTGGAGAGCTTGCAGAGCACTGGGGAAAAGCAGGCAGAGAATTCCCTGCTAGCACCTTCTCTGTGCCTGGGAAGCAGAAGTGTTCACATTGCTTTGCAGAATCGCTTTTGTGCAGAAAACAGTAACACTTGTTCAGAACGAAAGAAAGCACAGAGCCCCAGATTTTATGTTGTCCTGGAGAGCTTGCAGAGCACTGGGGAAAAGCAGGCAGAGAATTCCCTGCTATCACCTTCTCTGTGCCTGTTCACACTGCTTCGCAGAATCGCTTTTGTGCAGAAAACAGTAACACTTGTTCAGAACGAAAGAAAGCACAGAGCCCCAGATCTGCTGTTGTCCTGGAGAGCTTGCAGAGCACTGGGGAAAAGCAGGCAGAGAATTCCCTGCTAGCACCTTCTCTGTGCCTGGGAAACAGAAGTGTTCACATTGCTTCGCAGAATCGCTTTTGTGCAGAAAACAGTAACACTTGTTCAGACGAAAGAAAGCACAGAGCCCCAGATTTTATGTTGTCCTGGAGAGCTTGCAGAGCACTGGGGAAAGGCAGGCAGAGAATTCCCTGCTAGCACCTTCTCTGTGCCTGGGAAGCAGAAGTGTTCACATTGCTTCACAGAATCACTTTTCTGCAGAAAACAGTAACACTTGTTCAGAACGAAAGAAAGCACAGAGCCCCAGATTTTATGTTGTCCTGGAGAGCTTGCAGAGCACTGGGGAAAAGCAGGCAGAGAATTCCCTGCTAGCACCTTCTCTGTGCCTGGGAAGCAGAAGTGTTCACATTGCTTCGCAGAATCGCTTTTGTGCAGAAAACACTAACACTTGTTCAGAACGAAAGAAAGCACAGAGCCCCAGATTTGCTGTTGTCCTGGAGAGCTTGCAGAGCACTGGGGAAAGGCAGGCAGAGAATTCCCTGCTAGCACCTTCTCTGTGCCTGGGAAACAGAAGTGTTCCCATTGCTTCGCAGAATCGCTTTTGTGCAGAAAACAGTAACACTTGTTCAGAACGAAAGAAAGCACAGAGCCCCAGATCTGCTGTTGTCCTGGAGAGCTTGCACAGCACTGGGGAAAGGCAGGCAGAGAATTCCCTGCTAGCACCTTCTCTGTGCCTGGGAAACAGAAGTGTTCCCATTGCTTCTCAGAATCGCTTTTGTGCAGAAAACAGTAACACTTGTTCAGAACGAAACAAAGCACAGAGCACCAGATTTTATGTTGTGCTGGAGAGCTTGCAGAGCACTGGGGAAAGGCAGGCAGAGAATTCCCTGCTAGCACCTTCTATGTGCCTGGGAAGCAGAAGTGTTCACATTGCTTCGCAGAATCACTTTTCTGCAGAAAACAGTAACACTTGTTCAGAACGAAAGAAAGCACAGAGCCCCAGATTTTATGTTGTCCTGGAGAGCTTGCAGAGCACTGGGGAAAGGCAGGCAGAGAATTCCCTGCTAGCACCTTCTCTGTGCCTGTTCACATTGCTTCGCAGAATCGCTTTTGTGCAGAAAACAGTAACACTTGTTCAGACGAAAGAAAGCACAGAGCCCCAGATTTTATGTTGTCCTGGAGAGCTTGCAGAGCACTGGGGAAAGGCAGGCAGAGAATTCCCTGCTAGCACCTTCTCTGTGCCTGGGAAGCAGAAGTGTTCACATTGCTTCGCAGAATCGCTTTTGTGCAGACAACACTAACACTTTTTCAGAACAAAAGAAAGCACAGAGCCCCAGATTCTATGTTGTCCTGGAGAGCTTGCAGAGCACTGGGGAAAAGCAGGCAGAGAATTCCCTGCTAGCACCTTCTCTGTGCCTGGGAAACAGAAGTGTTCACATTGCTTCGCAGAATCGCTTTTGTGCAGAAAACAGTAACACTTGTTCAGAACGAAAGAAAGCACAGAGCCCCAGATTTTATGTTGTCCTGGAGAGCTTGCAGAGCACTGGGGAAAGGCAGGCAGAGAATTCCCTGCTAGCACCTTCTCTGTGCCTGTTCACATTGCTTCGCAGAATCGCTTTTGTGCAGAAAACAGTAACACTTGTTCAGAACGAAAGAAAGCACAGAGCCCCAGATTTTATGTTGTCCTGGAGAGCTTGCAGAGCACTGGGGAAAGGCAGGCAGAGAATTCCCTGCTAGCACCTTCTCTGTTCCTGGGAAGCAGAAGTGTTCACATTGCTTCGCAGAATCGCTTTTGTGCAGACAACACTAACACTTTTTCAGAACAAAACAAAGCACAGAGCCCCAGATTCTATGTTGTCCTGGAGAGCTTGCAGAGCACTGGGGAAAAGCAGGCAGAGAATTCCCTGCTAGCACCTTCTCTGTGCCTGGGAAACAGAAGTGTTCACATTGCTTCGCAGAATCGCTTTTGTGCAGAAAACAGTAACACTTGTTCAGAACGAAAGAAAGCACAGAGCCCCAGATTTTATGTTGTCCTGGAGAGCTTGCAGAGCACTGGGGAAAGGCAGGCAGAGAATTCCCTGCTAGCACCTTCTCTGTGCCTGTTCACATTGCTTCGCAGAATCGCTTTTGTGCAGAAAACAGTAACACTTGTTCAGAACGAAAGAAAGCACAGAGCCCCAGATTTTATGTTGTCCTGGAGAGCTTGCAGAGCACTGGGGAAAAGCAGGCAGAGAATTCCCTGCTAGCACCTTCTCTGTGCCTGGGAAGCAGAAGTGTTCACATTGCTTTGCAGAATCGCTTTTGTGCAGAAAACAGTAACACTTGTTCAGAACGAAAGAAAGCACAGAGCCCCAGATTTTATGTTGTCCTGGAGAGCTTGCAGAGCACTGGGGAAAGGCAGGCAGAGAATTCCCTGCTAGCACCTTCTCTGTGCCTGTTCACATTGCTTCGCAGAATCGCTTTTGTGCAGAAAACACTAACACTTGTTCAGAACGAAAGAAAGCACAGAGCCCCAGATCTGCTGTTGTCCTGGAGAGCTTGCAGAGCACTGGGGAAAAGCAGGCAGAGAATTCCCTGCTAGCACCTTCTCTGTGCCTGGGAAACAGAAGTGTTCACATTGCTTCGCAGAATCGCTTTTGTGCAGAAAACAGTAACACTTGTTCAGACGAAAGAAAGCACAGAGCCCCAGATTTTATGTTGTCCTGGAGAGCTTGCAGAGCACTGGGGAAAGGCAGGCAGAGAATTCCCTGCTAGCACCTTCTCTGTGCCTGGGAAGCAGAAGTGTTCACATTGCTTCACAGAATCACTTTTCTGCAGAAAACAGTAACACTTGTTCAGAACGAAAGAAAGCACAGAGCCCCAGATTTTATGTTGTCCTGGAGAGCTTGCAGAGCACTGGGGAAAAGCAGGCAGAGAATTCCCTGCTAGCACCTTCTCTGTGCCTGGGAAGCAGAAGTGTTCACATTGCTTCGCAGAATCGCTTTTGTGCAGAAAACACTAACACTTGTTCAGAACGAAAGAAAGCACAGAGCCCCAGATTTGCTGTTGTCCTGGAGAGCTTGCAGAGCACTGGGGAAAGGCAGGCAGAGAATTCCCTGCTAGCACCTTCTCTGTGCCTGGGAAACAGAAGTGTTCCCATTGCTTCGCAGAATCGCTTTTGTGCAGAAAACAGTAACACTTGTTCAGAACGAAAGAAAGCACAGAGCCCCAGATTTTATGTTGTCCTGGAGAGCTTGCAGAGCACTGGGGAAAGGCAGGCAGAGAATTCCCTGCTAGCACCTTCTCTGTGCCTGTTCACATTGCTTCGCAGAATCGCTTTTGTGCAGAAAACAGTAACACTTGTTCAGAACGAAAGAAAGCACAGAGCCCCAGATTTTATGTTGTCCTGGAGAGCTTGCAGAGCACTGGGGAAAAGCAGGCAGAGAATTCCCTGCTAGCACCTTCTCTGTGCCTGGGAAGCAGAAGTGTTCACATTGCTTTGCAGAATCGCTTTTGTGCAGAAAACAGTAACACTTGTTCAGAACGAAAGAAAGCACAGAGCCCCAGATTTTATGTTGTCCTGGAGAGCTTGCAGAGCACTGGGGAAAGGCAGGCAGAGAATTCCCTGCTAGCACCTTCTCTGTGCCTGTTCACATTGCTTCGCAGAATCGCTTTTGTCCAGAAAACAGTAACACTTGTTCAGAACGAAAGAAAGCACAGAGCCCCAGATCTGCTGTTGTCCTGGAGAGCTTGCAGAGCACTGGGGAAAAGCAGGCAGAGAATTCCCTGCTAGCACCTTCTCTGTGCCTGGGAAACAGAAGTGTTCACATTGCTTCGCAGAATCGCTTTTGTGCAGAAAACAGTAACACTTGTTCAGACGAAAGAAAGCACAGAGCCCCAGATTTTATGTTGTCCTGGAGAGCTTGCAGAGCACTGGGGAAAGGCAGGCAGAGAATTCCCTGCTAGCACCTTCTCTGTGCCTGGGAAGCAGAAGTGTTCACATTGCTTCACAGAATCACTTTTCTGCAGAAAACAGTAACACTTGTTCAGAACGAAAGAAAGCACAGAGCCCCAGATTTTATGTTGTCCTGGAGAGCTTGCAGAGCACTGGGGAAAAGCAGGCAGAGAATTCCCTGCTAGCACCTTCTCTGTGCCTGGGAAGCAGAAGTGTTCACATTGCTTCGCAGAATCGCTTTTGTGCAGAAAACACTAACACTTGTTCAGAACGAAAGAAAGCACAGAGCCCCAGATTTGCTGTTGTCCTGGAGAGCTTGCAGAGCACTGGGGAAAGGCAGGCAGAGAATTCCCTGCTAGCACCTTCTCTGTGCCTGGGAAACAGAAGTGTTCCCATTGCTTCGCAGAATCGCTTTTGTGCAGAAAACAGTAACACTTGTTCAGAACGAAAGAAAGCACAGAGCCCCAGATTTTATGTTGTCCTGGAGAGCTTGCAGAGCACTGGGGAAAGGCAGGCAGAGAATTCCCTGCTAGCACCTTCTCTGTGCCTGTTCACATTGCTTCGCAGAATCGCTTTTGTGCAGAAAACAGTAACACTTGTTCAGAACGAAAGAAAGCACAGAGCCCCAGATTTTATGTTGTCCTGGAGAGCTTGCAGAGCACTGGGGAAAAGCAGGCAGAGAATTCCCTGCTAGCACCTTCTCTGTGCCTGGGAAGCAGAAGTGTTCACATTGCTTTGCAGAATCGCTTTTGTGCAGAAAACAGTAACACTTGTTCAGAACGAAAGAAAGCACAGAGCCCCAGATTTTATGTTGTCCTGGAGAGCTTGCAGAGCACTGGGGAAAGGCAGGCAGAGAATTCCCTGCTAGCACCTTCTCTGTGCCTGTTCACATTGCTTCGCAGAATCGCTTTTGTGCAGAAAACAGTAACACTTGTTCAGAACGAAAGAAAGCACAGAGCCCCAGATCTGCTGTTGTCCTGGAGAGCTTGCAGAGCACTGGGGAAAAGCAGGCAGAGAATTCCCTGCTAGCACCTTCTCTGTGCCTGGGAAACAGAAGTGTTCACATTGCTTCGCAGAATCGCTTTTGTGCAGAAAACAGTAACACTTGTTCAGACGAAAGAAAGCACAGAGCCCCAGATTTTATGTTGTCCTGGAGAGCTTGCAGAGCACTGGGGAAAGGCAGGCAGAGAATTCCCTGCTAGCACCTTCTCTGTGCCTGGGAAGCAGAAGTGTTCACATTGCTTCACAGAATCACTTTTCTGCAGAAAACAGTAACACTTGTTCAGAACGAAAGAAAGCACAGAGCCCCAGATTTTATGTTGTCCTGGAGAGCTTGCAGAGCACTGGGGAAAAGCAGGCAGAGAATTCCCTGCTAGCACCTTCTCTGTGCCTGGGAAGCAGAAGTGTTCACATTGCTTCGCAGAATCGCTTTTGTGCAGAAAACACTAACACTTGTTCAGAACGAAAGAAAGCACAGAGCCCCAGATTTGCTGTTGTCCTGGAGAGCTTGCAGAGCACTGGGGAAAGGCAGGCAGAGAATTCCCTGCTAGCACCTTCTCTGTGCCTGGGAAACAGAAGTGTTCCCATTGCTTCGCAGAATCGCTTTTGTGCAGAAAACAGTAACACTTGTTCAGAACGAAAGAAAGCACAGAGCCCCAGATCTGCTGTTGTCCTGGAGAGATTGCAGAGCACTGGGGAAAGGCAGGCAGAGAATTCCCTGCTAGCACCTTCTCTGTGCCTGGGAAGCAGAAGTGTTCCCATTGCTTCTCAGAATCGCTTTTGTGCAGAAAACAGTAACACTTGTTCAGAACGAAACAAAGCACAGAGCACCAGATTTTATGTTGTGCTGGAGAGCTTGCAGAGCACTGGGGAAAGGCAGGCAGAGAATTCCCTGCTAGCACCTTCTATGTGCCTGGGAAGCAGAAGTGTTCACATTGCTTCGCAGAATCACTTTTCTGCAGAAAACAGTAACACTTGTTCAGAACGAAAGAAAGCACAGAGCCCCAGATTTTATGTTGTCCTGGAGAGCTTGCAGAGCACTGGGGAAAGGCAGGCAGAGAATTCCCTGCTAGCACCTTCTCTGTGCCTGGGAAGCAGAAGCCTTCACATTGCTTCGCAGAATCGCTTTTGTGCAGAAAACAATAACACCTGTTCAGAACGAAAGAAAGCACAGAGCCCCAGATTTTATGTTGTTCTGGAGAGCTTTCAGAGCACTGGGGAAAGGCAGGCAGAGAAATCCCTGCTAGCACCTTCTCTGTGCCTGGGAAACAGAAGTGTTCACATTGCTTCGCAGAATCGCTTTTGTGCAGAAAACAGTAACACTTGTTCAGAACGAAAGAAAGCACAGAGCCCCAGATTTTATGTTGTCCTGGAGAGCTTGCAGAGCACTGGGGAAAGGCAGGCAGAGAATTCCCTGCTAGCACCTTCTCTGTGCCTGTTCACATTGCTTCGCAGAATCGCTTTTGTGCAGAAAACAGTAACACTTGTTCAGAACGAAAGAAAGCACAGAGCCCCAGATTTTATGTTGTCCTGGAGAGCTTGCAGAGCACTGGGGAAAAGCAGGCAGAGAATTCCCTGCTAGCACCTTCTCTGTGCCTGGGAAGCAGAAGTGTTCACATTGCTTTGCAGAATCGCTTTTGTGCAGAAAACAGTAACACTTGTTCAGAACGAAAGAAAGCACAGAGCCCCAGATTTTATGTTGTCCTGGAGAGCTTGCAGAGCACTGGGGAAAGGCAGGCAGAGAATTCCCTGCTAGCACCTTCTCTGTGCCTGGGAAGCAGAAGTGTTCACATTGCTTCGCAGAATCGCTTTTGTGCAGACAACACTAACACTTTTTCAGAACAAAAGAAAGCACAGAGCCCCAGATTTTATGTTGTCCTGGAGAGCTTGCAGAGCACTGGGGAAAAGCAGGCAGAGAATTCCCTGCTAGCACCTTCTCTGTGCCTGTTCACATTGCTTCGCAGAATCGCTTTTGTGCAGAAAACAGTAACACTTGTTCAGACGAAAGAAAGCACAGAGCCCCAGATTTTATGTTGTGCTGGAGAGCTTGCAGAGCACTGGGGAAAGGCAGGCAGAGAATTCCCTGCTAGCACCTTCTCTGTGCCTGGGAAGCAGAAGTGTTCACATTGCTTCACAGAATCACTTTTCTGCAGAAAACAGTAACACTTGTTCAGAACGAAAGAAAGCACAGAGCCCCAGATTTTATGTTGTCCTGGAGAGCTTGCAGAGCACTGGGGAAAAGCAGGCAGAGAATTCCCTGCTAGCACCTTCTCTGTGCCTGGGAAGCAGAAGTGTTCACATTGCTTCGCAGAATCGCTTTTGTGCAGAAAACACTAACACTTGTTCAGAACGAAAGAAAGCACAGAGCCCCAGATTTGCTGTTGTCCTGGAGAGCTTGCAGAGCACTGGGGAAAGGCAGGCAGAGAATTCCCTGCTAGCACCTTCTCTGTGCCTGGGAAACAGAAGTGTTCCCATTGCTTCGCAGAATCGCTTTTGTGCAGAAAACAGTAACACTTGTTCAGAACGAAAGAAAGCACAGAGCCCCAGATTTTATGTTGTCCTGGAGAGCTTGCAGAGCACTGGGGAAAGGCAGGCAGAGAATTCCCTGCTAGCACCTTCTCTGTGCCTGTTCACATTGCTTCGCAGAATCGCTTTTGTGCAGAAAACAGTAACACTTGTTCAGAACGAAAGAAAGCACAGAGCCCCAGATTTTATGTTGTCCTGGAGAGCTTGCAGAGCACTGGGGAAAAGCAGGCAGAGAATTCCCTGCTAGCACCTTCTCTGTGCCTGGGAAGCAGAAGTGTTCACATTGCTTTGCAGAATCGCTTTTGTGCAGAAAACAGTAACACTTGTTCAGAACGAAAGAAAGCACAGAGCCCCAGATTTTATGTTGTCCTGGAGAGCTTGCAGAGCACTGGGGAAAGGCAGGCAGAGAATTCCCTGCTAGCACCTTCTCTGTGCCTGTTCACATTGCTTCGCAGAATCGCTTTTGTGCAGAAAACAGTAACACTTGTTCAGAACGAAAGAAAGCACAGAGCCCCAGATCTGCTGTTGTCCTGGAGAGCTTGCAGAGCACTGGGGAAAAGCAGGCAGAGAATTCCCTGCTAGCACCTTCTCTGTGCCTGGGAAACAGAAGTGTTCACATTGCTTCGCAGAATCGCTTTTGTGCAGAAAACAGTAACACTTGTTCAGACGAAAGAAAGCACAGAGCCCCAGATTTTATGTTGTCCTGGAGAGCTTGCAGAGCACTGGGGAAAGGCAGGCAGAGAATTCCCTGCTAGCACCTTCTCTGTGCCTGGGAAGCAGAAGTGTTCACATTGCTTCACAGAATCACTTTTCTGCAGAAAACAGTAACACTTGTTCAGAACGAAAGAAAGCACAGAGCCCCAGATTTTATGTTGTCCTGGAGAGCTTGCAGAGCACTGGGGAAAAGCAGGCAGAGAATTCCCTGCTAGCACCTTCTCTGTGCCTGGGAAGCAGAAGTGTTCACATTGCTTCGCAGAATCGCTTTTGTGCAGAAAACACTAACACTTGTTCAGAACGAAAGAAAGCACAGAGCCCCAGATTTGCTGTTGTCCTGGAGAGATTGCAGAGCACTGGGGAAAGGCAGGCAGAGAATTCCCTGCTAGCACCTTCTCTGTGCCTGGGAAACAGAAGTGTTCCCATTGCTTCTCAGAATCGCTTTTGTGCAGAAAACAGTAACACTTGTTCAGAACGAAACAAAGCACAGAGCACCAGATTTTATGTTGTGCTGGAGAGCTTGCAGAGCACTGGGGAAAGGCAGGCAGAGAATTCCCTGCTAGCACCTTCTATGTGCCTGGGAAGCAGAAGTGTTCACATTGCTTCGCAGAATCACTTTTCTGCAGAAAACAGTAACACTTGTTCAGAACGAAAGAAAGCACAGAGCCCCAGATTTTATGTTGTCCTGGAGAGCTTGCAGAGCACTGGGGAAAGGCAGGCAGAGAATTCCCTGCTAGCACCTTCTCTGTGCCTGGGAAGCAGAAGCCTTCACATTGCTTCGCAGAATCGCTTTTGTGCAGAAAACAATAACACCTGTTCAGAACGAAAGAAAGCACAGAGCCCCAGATTTTATGTTGTTCTGGAGAGCTTTCAGAGCACTGGGGAAAGGCAGGCAGAGAAATCCCTGCTAGCACCTTCTCTGTGCCTGGGAAACAGAAGTGTTCACATTGCTTCGCAGAATCGCTTTTGTGCAGAAAACAATAACACTTGTTCAGAACGAAAGAAAGCACAGAGCCCCAGATTTTATGTTGTCCTGGAGAGCTTGCAGAGCACTGGGGAAAGGCAGGCAGAGAATTCCCTGCTAGCACCTTCTCTGTGCCTGTTCACATTGCTTCGCAGAATCGCTTTTGTGCAGAAAACAGTAACACTTGTTCAGAACGAAAGAAAGCACAGAGCCCCAGATTTTATGTTGTCCTGGAGAGCTTGCAGAGCACTGGGGAAAGGCAGGCAGAGAATTCCCTGCTAGCACCTTCTCTGTTCCTGGGAAGCAGAAGTGTTCACATTGCTTCGCAGAATCGCTTTTGTGCAGACAACACTAACACTTTTTCAGAACAAAACAAAGCACAGAGCCCCAGATTCTATGTTGTCCTGGAGAGCTTGCAGAGCACTGGGGAAAAGCAGGCAGAGAATTCCCTGCTAGCACCTTCTCTGTGCCTGGGAAACAGAAGTGTTCACATTGCTTCGCAGAATCGCTTTTGTGCAGAAAACAGTAACACTTGTTCAGAACGAAAGAAAGCACAGAGCCCCAGATTTGCTGTTGTCCTGGAGAGCTTGCAGAGCACTGGGGAAAGGCAGGCAGAGAATTCCCTGCTAGCACCTTCTCTGTGCCTGGGAAACAGAAGTGTTCCCATTGCTTCGCAGAATCGCTTTTGTGCAGAAAACAGTAACACTTGTTCAGAACGAAAGAAAGCACAGAGCCCCAGATCTGCTGTTGTCCTGGAGAGATTGCAGAGCACTGGGGAAAGGCAGGCAGAGAATTCCCTGCTAGCACCTTCTCTGTGCCTGGGAAACAGAAGTGTTCCCATTGCTTCTCAGAATCGCTTTTGTGCAGAAAACAGTAACACTTGTTCAGAACGAAACAAAGCACAGAGCACCAGATTTTATGTTGTGCTGGAGAGCTTGCAGAGCACTGGGGAAAGGCAGGCAGAGAATTCCCTGCTAGCACCTTCTATGTGCCTGGGAAGCAGAAGTGTTCACATTGCTTCGCAGAATCACTTTTCTGCAGAAAACAGTAACACTTGTTCAGAACGAAAGAAAGCACAGAGCCCCAGATTTTATGTTGTCCTGGAGAGCTTGCAGAGCACTGGGGAAAGGCAGGCAGAGAATTCCCTGCTAGCACCTTCTCTGTGCCTGGGAAGCAGAAGCCTTCACATTGCTTCGCAGAATCGCTTTTGTGCAGAAAACAATAACACCTGTTCAGAACGAAAGAAAGCACAGAGCCCCAGATTTTATGTTGTTCTGGAGAGCTTTCAGAGCACTGGGGAAAGGCAGGCAGAGAAATCCCTGCTAGCACCTTCTCTGTGCCTGGGAAACAGAAGTGTTCACATTGCTTCGCAGAATCGCTTTTGTGCAGAAAACAATAACACTTGTTCAGAACGAAAGAAAGCACAGAGCCCCAGATTTTATGTTGTCCTGGAGAGCTTGCAGAGCACTGGGGAAAGGCAGGCAGAGAATTCCCTGCTAGCACCTTCTCTGTGCCTGTTCACATTGCTTCGCAGAATCGCTTTTGTGCAGAAAACAGTAACACTTGTTCAGAACGAAAGAAAGCACAGAGCCCCAGATTTTATGTTGTCCTGGAGAGCTTGCAGAGCACTGGGGAAAGGCAGGCAGAGAATTCCCTGCTAGCACCTTCTCTGTTCCTGGGAAGCAGAAGTGTTCACATTGCTTCGCAGAATCGCTTTTGTGCAGACAACACTAACACTTTTTCAGAACAAAACAAAGCACAGAGCCCCAGATTCTATGTTGTCCTGGAGAGCTTGCAGAGCACTGGGGAAAAGCAGGCAGAGAATTCCCTGCTAGCACCTTCTCTGTGCCTGGGAAACAGAAGTGTTCACATTGCTTCGCAGAATCGCTTTTGTGCAGAAAACAGTAACACTTGTTCAGAACGAAAGAAAGCACAGAGCCCCAGATTTTATGTTGTCCTGGAGAGCTTGCAGAGCACTGGGGAAAGGCAGGCAGAGAATTCCCTGCTAGCACCTTCTCTGTGCCTGTTCACATTGCTTCGCAGAATCGCTTTTGTGCAGAAAACAGTAACACTTGTTCAGAACGAAAGAAAGCACAGAGCCCCAGATTTTATGTTGTCCTGGAGAGCTTGCAGAGCACTGGGGAAAAGCAGGCAGAGAATTCCCTGCTAGCACCTTCTCTGTGCCTGGGAAGCAGAAGTGTTCACATTGCTTTGCAGAATCGCTTTTGTGCAGAAAACAGTAACACTTGTTCAGAACGAAAGAAAGCACAGAGCCCCAGATTTTATGTTGTCCTGGAGAGCTTGCAGAGCACTGGGGAAAGGCAGGCAGAGAATTCCCTGCTAGCACCTTCTCTGTGCCTGTTCACATTGCTTCGCAGAATCGCTTTTGTGCAGAAAACAGTAACACTTGTTCAGAACGAAAGAAAGCACAGAGCCCCAGATCTGCTGTTGTCCTGGAGAGCTTGCAGAGCACTGGGGAAAAGCAGGCAGAGAATTCCCTGCTAGCACCTTCTCTGTGCCTGGGAAACAGAAGTGTTCACATTGCTTCGCAGAATCGCTTTTGTGCAGAAAACAGTAACACTTGTTCAGACGAAAGAAAGCACAGAGCCCCAGATTTTATGTTGTCCTGGAGAGCTTGCAGAGCACTGGGGAAAGGCAGGCAGAGAATTCCCTGCTAGCACCTTCTCTGTGCCTGGGAAACAGAAGTGTTCACATTGCTTCGCAGAATCGCTTTTGTGCAGAAAACAATAACACTTGTTCAGAACGAAAGAAAGCACAGAGCCCCAGATTTTATGTTGTCCTGGAGAGCTTGCAGAGCACTGGGGAAAGGCAGGCAGAGAATTCCCTGCTAGCACCTTCTCTGTGCCTGTTCACATTGCTTCGCAGAATCGCTTTTGTGCAGAAAACAGTAACACTTGTTCAGAACGAAAGAAAGCACAGAGCCCCAGATTTTATGTTGTCCTGGAGAGCTTGCAGAGCACTGGGGAAAGGCAGGCAGAGAATTCCCTGCTAGCACCTTCTCTGTTCCTGGGAAGCAGAAGTGTTCACATTGCTTCGCAGAATCGCTTTTGTGCAGACAACACTAACACTTTTTCAGAACAAAACAAAGCACAGAGCCCCAGATTCTATGTTGTCCTGGAGAGCTTGCAGAGCACTGGGGAAAAGCAGGCAGAGAATTCCCTGCTAGCACCTTCTCTGTGCCTGGGAAACAGAAGTGTTCACATTGCTTCGCAGAATCGCTTTTGTGCAGAAAACAGTAACACTTGTTCAGAACGAAAGAAAGCACAGAGCCCCAGATTTTATGTTGTCCTGGAGAGCTTGCAGAGCACTGGGGAAAGGCAGGCAGAGAATTCCCTGCTAGCACCTTCTCTGTGCCTGTTCACATTGCTTCGCAGAATCGCTTTTGTGCAGAAAACAGTAACACTTGTTCAGAACGAAAGAAAGCACAGAGCCCCAGATTTTATGTTGTCCTGGAGAGCTTGCAGAGCACTGGGGAAAAGCAGGCAGAGAATTCCCTGCTAGCACCTTCTCTGTGCCTGGGAAGCAGAAGTGTTCACATTGCTTTGCAGAATCGCTTTTGTGCAGAAAACAGTAACACTTGTTCAGAACGAAAGAAAGCACAGAGCCCCAGATTTTATGTTGTCCTGGAGAGCTTGCAGAGCACTGGGGAAAGGCAGGCAGAGAATTCCCTGCTAGCACCTTCTCTGTGCCTGTTCACATTGCTTCGCAGAATCGCTTTTGTGCAGAAAACAGTAACACTTGTTCAGAACGAAAGAAAGCACAGAGCCCCAGATCTGCTGTTGTCCTGGAGAGCTTGCAGAGCACTGGGGAAAAGCAGGCAGAGAATTCCCTGCTAGCACCTTCTCTGTGCCTGGGAAACAGAAGTGTTCACATTGCTTCGCAGAATCGCTTTTGTGCAGAAAACAGTAACACTTGTTCAGACGAAAGAAAGCACAGAGCCCCAGATTTTATGTTGTCCTGGAGAGCTTGCAGAGCACTGGGGAAAGGCAGGCAGAGAATTCCCTGCTAGCACCTTCTCTGTGCCTGGGAAGCAGAAGTGTTCACATTGCTTCACAGAATCACTTTTCTGCAGAAAACAGTAACACTTGTTCAGAACGAAAGAAAGCACAGAGCCCCAGATTTTATGTTGTCCTGGAGAGCTTGCAGAGCACTGGGGAAAGGCAGGCAGAGAATTCCCTGCTAGCACCTTCTCTGTGCCTGTTCACATTGCTTCGCAGAATCGCTTTTGTGCAGAAAACAGTAACACTTGTTCAGAACGAAAGAAAGCACAGAGCCCCAGATCTGCTGTTGTCCTGGAGAGCTTGCAGAGCACTGGGGAAAAGCAGGCAGAGAATTCCCTGCTAGCACCTTCTCTGTGCCTGGGAAACAGAAGTGTTCACATTGCTTCGCAGAATCGCTTTTGTGCAGAAAACAGTAACACTTGTTCAGACGAAAGAAAGCACAGAGCCCCAGATTTTATGTTGTCCTGGAGAGCTTGCAGAGCACTGGGGAAAGGCAGGCAGAGAATTCCCTGCTAGCACCTTCTCTGTGCCTGGGAAGCAGAAGTGTTCACATTGCTTCACAGAATCACTTTTCTGCAGAAAACAGTAACACTTGTTCAGAACGAAAGAAAGCACAGAGCCCCAGATTTTATGTTGTCCTGGAGAGCTTGCAGAGCACTGGGGAAAAGCAGGCAGAGAATTCCCTGCTAGCACCTTCTCTGTGCCTGGGAAGCAGAAGTGTTCACATTGCTTCGCAGAATCGCTTTTGTGCAGAAAACACTAACACTTGTTCAGAACGAAAGAAAGCACAGAGCCCCAGATTTGCTGTTGTCCTGGAGAGCTTGCAGAGCACTGGGGAAAGGCAGGCAGAGAATTCCCTGCTAGCACCTTCTCTGTGCCTGGGAAACAGAAGTGTTCCCATTGCTTCGCAGAATCGCTTTTGTGCAGAAAACAGTAACACTTGTTCAGAACGAAAGAAAGCACAGAGCCCCAGATCTGCTGTTGTCCTGGAGAGATTGCAGAGCACTGGGGAAAGGCAGGCAGAGAATTCCCTGCTAGCACCTTCTCTGTGCCTGGGAAACAGAAGTGTTCCCATTGCTTCTCAGAATCGCTTTTGTGCAGAAAACAGTAACACTTGTTCAGAACGAAACAAAGCACAGAGCACCAGATTTTATGTTGTGCTGGAGAGCTTGCAGAGCACTGGGGAAAGGCAGGCAGAGAATTCCCTGCTAGCACCTTCTATGTGCCTGGGAAGCAGAAGTGTTCACATTGCTTCGCAGAATCACTTTTCTGCAGAAAACAGTAACACTTGTTCAGAACGAAAGAAAGCACAGAGCCCCAGATTTTATGTTGTCCTGGAGAGCTTGCAGAGCACTGGGGAAAGGCAGGCAGAGAATTCCCTGCTAGCACCTTCTCTGTGCCTGGGAAGCAGAAGCCTTCACATTGCTTCGCAGAATCGCTTTTGTGCAGAAAACAATAACACCTGTTCAGAACGAAAGAAAGCACAGAGCCCCAGATTTTATGTTGTTCTGGAGAGCTTTCAGAGCACTGGGGAAAGGCAGGCAGAGAAATCCCTGCTAGCACCTTCTCTGTGCCTGGGAAACAGAAGTGTTCACATTGCTTCGCAGAATCGCTTTTGTGCAGAAAACAATAACACTTGTTCAGAACGAAAGAAAGCACAGAGCCCCAGATTTTATGTTGTCCTGGAGAGCTTGCAGAGCACTGGGGAAAGGCAGGCAGAGAATTCCCTGCTAGCACCTTCTCTGTGCCTGTTCACATTGCTTCGCAGAATCGCTTTTGTGCAGAAAACAGTAACACTTGTTCAGAACGAAAGAAAGCACAGAGCCCCAGATTTTATGTTGTCCTGGAGAGCTTGCAGAGCACTGGGGAAAGGCAGGCAGAGAATTCCCTGCTAGCACCTTCTCTGTTCCTGGGAAGCAGAAGTGTTCACATTGCTTCGCAGAATCGCTTTTGTGCAGACAACACTAACACTTTTTCAGAACAAAACAAAGCACAGAGCCCCAGATTCTATGTTGTCCTGGAGAGCTTGCAGAGCACTGGGGAAAAGCAGGCAGAGAATTCCCTGCTAGCACCTTCTCTGTGCCTGGGAAACAGAAGTGTTCACATTGCTTCGCAGAATCGCTTTTGTGCAGAAAACAGTAACACTTGTTCAGAACGAAAGAAAGCACAGAGCCCCAGATTTTATGTTGTCCTGGAGAGCTTGCAGAGCACTGGGGAAAGGCAGGCAGAGAATTCCCTGCTAGCACCTTCTCTGTGCCTGTTCACATTGCTTCGCAGAATCGCTTTTGTGCAGAAAACAGTAACACTTGTTCAGAACGAAAGAAAGCACAGAGCCCCAGATTTTATGTTGTCCTGGAGAGCTTGCAGAGCACTGGGGAAAAGCAGGCAGAGAATTCCCTGCTAGCACCTTCTCTGTGCCTGGGAAGCAGAAGTGTTCACATTGCTTTGCAGAATCGCTTTTGTGCAGAAAACAGTAACACTTGTTCAGAACGAAAGAAAGCACAGAGCCCCAGATTTTATGTTGTCCTGGAGAGCTTGCAGAGCACTGGGGAAAGGCAGGCAGAGAATTCCCTGCTAGCACCTTCTCTGTGCCTGTTCACATTGCTTCGCAGAATCGCTTTTGTGCAGAAAACAGTAACACTTGTTCAGAACGAAAGAAAGCACAGAGCCCCAGATCTGCTGTTGTCCTGGAGAGCTTGCAGAGCACTGGGGAAAAGCAGGCAGAGAATTCCCTGCTAGCACCTTCTCTGTGCCTGGGAAACAGAAGTGTTCACATTGCTTCGCAGAATCGCTTTTGTGCAGAAAACAGTAACACTTGTTCAGACGAAAGAAAGCACAGAGCCCCAGATTTTATGTTGTCCTGGAGAGCTTGCAGAGCACTGGGGAAAGGCAGGCAGAGAATTCCCTGCTAGCACCTTCTCTGTGCCTGGGAAGCAGAAGTGTTCACATTGCTTCACAGAATCACTTTTCTGCAGAAAACAGTAACACTTGTTCAGAACGAAAGAAAGCACAGAGCCCCAGATTTTATGTTGTCCTGGAGAGCTTGCAGAGCACTGGGGAAAAGCAGGCAGAGAATTCCCTGCTAGCACCTTCTCTGTGCCTGGGAAGCAGAAGTGTTCACATTGCTTCGCAGAATCGCTTTTGTGCAGAAAACACTAACACTTGTTCAGAACGAAAGAAAGCACAGAGCCCCAGATTTGCTGTTGTCCTGGAGAGCTTGCAGAGCACTGGGGAAAGGCAGGCAGAGAATTCCCTGCTAGCACCTTCTCTGTGCCTGGGAAACAGAAGTGTTCCCATTGCTTCGCAGAATCGCTTTTGTGCAGAAAACAGTAACACTTGTTCAGAACGAAAGAAAGCACAGAGCCCCAGATCTGCTGTTGTCCTGGAGAGATTGCAGAGCACTGGGGAAAGGCAGGCAGAGAATTCCCTGCTAGCACCTTCTCTGTGCCTGGGAAACAGAAGTGTTCCCATTGCTTCTCAGAATCGCTTTTGTGCAGAAAACAGTAACACTTGTTCAGAACGAAACAAAGCACAGAGCACCAGATTTTATGTTGTGCTGGAGAGCTTGCAGAGCACTGGGGAAAGGCAGGCAGAGAATTCCCTGCTAGCACCTTCTATGTGCCTGGGAAGCAGAAGTGTTCACATTGCTTCGCAGAATCACTTTTCTGCAGAAAACAGTAACACTTGTTCAGAACGAAAGAAAGCACAGAGCCCCAGATTTTATGTTGTCCTGGAGAGCTTGCAGAGCACTGGGGAAAGGCAGGCAGAGAATTCCCTGCTAGCACCTTCTCTGTGCCTGGGAAGCAGAAGCCTTCACATTGCTTCGCAGAATCGCTTTTGTGCAGAAAACAATAACACCTGTTCAGAACGAAAGAAAGCACAGAGCCCCAGATTTTATGTTGTTCTGGAGAGCTTTCAGAGCACTGGGGAAAGGCAGGCAGAGAAATCCCTGCTAGCACCTTCTCTGTGCCTGGGAAACAGAAGTGTTCACATTGCTTCGCAGAATCGCTTTTGTGCAGAAAACAATAACACTTGTTCAGAACGAAAGAAAGCACAGAGCCCCAGATTTTATGTTGTCCTGGAGAGCTTGCAGAGCACTGGGGAAAGGCAGGCAGAGAATTCCCTGCTAGCACCTTCTCTGTGCCTGTTCACATTGCTTCGCAGAATCGCTTTTGTGCAGAAAACAGTAACACTTGTTCAGACGAAAGAAAGCACAGAGCCCCAGATTTTATGTTGTCCTGGAGAGCTTGCAGAGCACTGGGGAAAGGCAGGCAGAGAATTCCCTGCTAGCACCTTCTCTGTGCCTGGGAAGCAGAAGTGTTCACATTGCTTCGCAGAATCGCTTTTGTGCAGACAACACTAACACTTTTTCAGAACAAAAGAAAGCACAGAGCCCCAGATTCTATGTTGTCCTGGAGAGCTTGCAGAGCACTGGGGAAAAGCAGGCAGAGAATTCCCTGCTAGCACCTTCTCTGTGCCTGGGAAACAGAAGTGTTCACATTGCTTCGCAGAATCGCTTTTGTGCAGAAAACAGTAACACTTGTTCAGAACGAAAGAAAGCACAGAGCCCCAGATTTTATGTTGTCCTGGAGAGCTTGCAGAGCACTGGGGAAAGGCAGGCAGAGAATTCCCTGCTAGCACCTTCTCTGTGCCTGTTCACATTGCTTCGCAGAATCGCTTTTGTGCAGAAAACAGTAACACTTGTTCAGAACGAAAGAAAGCACAGAGCCCCAGATTTTATGTTGTACTGGAGAGCTTGCAGAGCACTGGGGAAAAGCAGGCAGAGAATTCCCTGCTAGCACCTTCTCTGTGCCTGGGAAGCAGAAGTGTTCACATTGCTTTGCAGAATCGCTTTTGTGCAGAAAACAGTAACACTTGTTCAGAACGAAAGAAAGCACAGAGCCCCAGATTTTATGTTGTCCTGGAGAGCTTGCAGAGCACTGGGGAAAAGCAGGCAGAGAATTCCCTGCTATCACCTTCTCTGTGCCTGTTCACATTGCTTCGCAGAATCGCTTTTGTGCAGAAAACACTAACACTTGTTCAGAACGAAAGAAAGCACAGAGCCCCAGATTCTATGTTGTCCTGGAGAGCTTGCAGAGCACTGGGGAAAGGCAGGCAGAGAATTCCCTGCTAGCACCTTCTCTGTGCCTGGGAAGCAGAAGTGTTCACATTGGTTCGCAGAATCACTTTTGTGCAGAAAACAGTAACACTTGTTCAGAACGAAAGAAAGCACAGAGCCCCAGATTTGCTGTTGTCCTGGAGAGCTTTCAGAGCACTGGGGAAAGGCAGGCAGACAATTCCTTGTTAACACCTTCTCTGTGCCTGTTCACATTCCTTCGCAGAATCGCTTTTGTGCAGAAAACAGTAACACTTGTTCAGAACGAAAGAAAGCACAGAGCCCCAGATTTTATGTTGTCCTGGAGAGCTTGCAGAGCACTGGGGAAAAGCAGGCAGAGCATTTCCTACTAGCACCTTCTCTGTGCCTGGGAAGCAGAAGTGTTCCCATTGCTTCGCAGAATCGCTTTTGTGCAGAAAACAGTAACACTTGTTCAGAACGAAACAAAGCACAGAGCACCAGATTTTATGTTGTGCTGGAGAGCTTGCAGAGCACTGGGGAAAGGCAGGCAGAGAATTCCCTGCTAGCACCTTCTATGTGCCTGGGAAGCAGAAGTGTTCACATTGCTTCGCAGAATCACTTTTCTGCAGAAAACAGTAACACTTGTTCAGAACGAAAGAAAGCACAGAGCCCCAGATTTTATGTTGTCCTGGAGAGCTTGCAGAGCACTGGGGAAAGGCAGGCAGAGAATTCCCTGCTAGCACCTTCTCTGTGCCTGGGAAGCAGAAGCCTTCACATTGCTTCGCAGAATCGCTTTTGTGCAGAAAACAATAACACCTGTTCAGAACGAAAGAAAGCACAGAGCCCCAGATTTTATGTTGTTCTGGAGAGCTTTCAGAGCACTGGGGAAAGGCAGGCAGAGAAATCCCTGCTAGCACCTTCTCTGTGCCTGGGAAACAGAAGTGTTCACATTGCTTCGCAGAATCGCTTTTGTGCAGAAAACAATAACACTTGTTCAGAACGAAAGAAAGCACAGAGCCCCAGATTTTATGTTGTCCTGGAGAGCTTGCAGAGCACTGGGGAAAGGCAGGCAGAGAATTCCCTGCTAGCACCTTCTCTGTGCCTGTTCACATTGCTTCGCAGAATCGCTTTTGTGCAGAAAACAGTAACACTTGTTCAGACGAAAGAAAGCACAGAGCCCCAGATTTTATGTTGTCCT
Organism: Strix uralensis; assembly: GCF_047716275.1. Classification (NCBI taxonomy): domain Eukaryota; kingdom Metazoa; phylum Chordata; class Aves; order Strigiformes; family Strigidae; genus Strix; species Strix uralensis. The sequence continues at coordinate 9,329,637 of NC_133973.1, forward strand.
GGAGAGCTTGCAGAGCACTGGGGAAAGGCAGGCAGAGAATTCCCTGCTAGCACCTTCTCTGTGCCTGGGAAGCAGAAGTGTTCACATTGCTTCGCAGAATCGCTTTTGTGCAGACAACACTAACACTTTTTCAGAACAAAAGAAAGCACAGAGCCCCAGATTCTATGTTGTCCTGGAGAGCTTGCAGAGCACTGGGGAAAAGCAGGCAGAGAATTCCCTGCTAGCACCTTCTCTGTGCCTGGGAAACAGAAGTGTTCACATTGCTTCGCAGAATCGCTTTTGTGCAGAAAACAGTAACACTTGTTCAGAACGAAAGAAAGCACAGAGCCCCAGATTTTATGTTGTCCTGGAGAGCTTGCAGAGCACTGGGGAAAGGCAGGCAGAGAATTCCCTGCTAGCACCTTCTCTGTGCCTGTTCACATTGCTTCGCAGAATCGCTTTTGTGCAGAAAACAGTAACACTTGTTCAGAACGAAAGAAAGCACAGAGCCCCAGATTTTATGTTGTACTGGAGAGCTTGCAGAGCACTGGGGAAAAGCAGGCAGAGAATTCCCTGCTAGCACCTTCTCTGTGCCTGGGAAGCAGAAGTGTTCACATTGCTTTGCAGAATCGCTTTTGTGCAGAAAACAGTAACACTTGTTCAGAACGAAAGAAAGCACAGAGCCCCAGATTTTATGTTGTCCTGGAGAGCTTGCAGAGCACTGGGGAAAAGCAGGCAGAGAATTCCCTGCTATCACCTTCTCTGTGCCTGTTCACATTCCTTCGCAGAATCGCTTTTGTGCAGAAAACAGTAACACTTGTTCAGAACGAAAGAAAGCACAGAGCCCCAGATTTTATGTTGTCCTGGAGAGCTTGCAGAGCACTGGGGAAAAGCAGGCAGAGCATTTCCTACTAGCACCTTCTCTGTGCCTGGGAAGCAGAAGTGTTCCCATTGCTTCGCAGAATCGCTTTTGTGCAGAAAACAGTAACACTTGTTCAGAACAAAAGAAAGCACATAGCCCCAGATTTTATGTTGTGCTGGAGAGCTTGCAGAGCACTGGGGAAAAGCAGGCAGAGAATTCCCTGCTAGCACCTTCTCTGTGCTTGGGAAACACAAGTGTTCACATTGCTTCGCAGAATCGCTTTTGTGCAGAAAACAGTAACACTTGTTCAGAACGAAAGAAAGCACAGAGCCCCAGATTTTATGTTGTCCTGGAGAGCTTGCAGAGCACTGGGGAAAAGCAGGCAGAGAATTCCCTGCTAGCACCTTCTCTGTGCCTGGGAAACAGAAGTGTTCCCATTGCTTCGCAGAATCGCTTTTGTGCAGAAAACAGTAACACTTGTTCAGAACGAAACAAAGCACAGAGCCCCAGATTTGCTGTTGTCCTGGAGAGCTTGCAGAGCACTGGGGAAAGGCAGGCAGAGAATTCCCTGCTAGCACCTTCTCTGTGCCTGTTCACATTCCTTCGCAGAATCGCTTTTGTGCAGAAAACAGTAACACTTGTTCAGAACGAAAGAAAGCACAGAGCCCCAGATTTTATGTTGTCCTGGAGAGCTTGCAGAGCACTGGGGAAAAGCAGGCAGAGAATTCCCTGCTAGCACCTTCTCTGTGCCTGGGAAACAGAAGTGTTCCCATTGCTTCGCAGAATCGCTTTTGTGCAGAAAACAGTAACACTTGTTCAGAACGAAACAAAGCACAGAGCCCCAGATTTGCTGTTGTGCTGGAGAGCTTGCAGAGCACTGGGGAAAGGCAGGCAGAGAATTCCCTGCTAGCACCTTCTATGTGCCTGGGAAGCAGAAGTGTTCACATTGCTTCGCAGAATCACTTTTCTGCAGAAAACAGTAACACTTGTTCAGAACGAAAGAAAGCACAGAGCCCCAGATTTTATGTTGTCCTGGAGAGCTTGCAGAGCACTGGGGAAAGGCAGGCAGAGAATTCCCTGCTAGCACCTTCTCTGTGCCTGGGAAGCAGAAGCCTTCACATTGCTTCGCAGAATCGCTTTTGTGCAGAAAACAATAACACCTGTTCAGAACGAAAGAAAGCACAGAGCCCCAGATTTTATGTTGTTCTGGAGAGCTTTCAGAGCACTGGGGAAAGGCAGGCAGAGAATTCCCTGCTAGCACCTTCTCTGTGCCTGTTCACATTGCTTCGCAGAATCGCTTTTGTGCAGAAAACAGTAACACTTGTTCAGACGAAAGAAAGCACAGAGCCCCAGATTTTATGTTGTCCTGGAGAGCTTGCAGAGCACTGGGGAAAGGCAGGCAGAGAATTCCCTGCTAGCACCTTCTCTGTGCCTGGGAAGCAGAAGTGTTCACATTGCTTCGCAGAATCGCTTTTGTGCAGACAACACTAACACTTTTTCAGAACAAAAGAAAGCACAGAGCCCCAGATTCTATGTTGTCCTGGAGAGCTTGCAGAGCACTGGGGAAAAGCAGGCAGAGAATTCCCTGCTAGCACCTTCTCTGTGCCTGGGAAACAGAAGTGTTCACATTGCTTCGCAGAATCGCTTTTGTGCAGAAAACAGTAACACTTGTTCAGAACGAAAGAAAGCACAGAGCCCCAGATTTTATGTTGTCCTGGAGAGCTTGCAGAGCACTGGGGAAAGGCAGGCAGAGAATTCCCTGCTAGCACCTTCTCTGTGCCTGTTCACATTGCTTCGCAGAATCGCTTTTGTGCAGAAAACAGTAACACTTGTTCAGAACGAAAGAAAGCACAGAGCCCCAGATTTTATGTTGTACTGGAGAGCTTGCAGAGCACTGGGGAAAAGCAGGCAGAGAATTCCCTGCTAGCACCTTCTCTGTGCCTGGGAAGCAGAAGTGTTCACATTGCTTTGCAGAATCGCTTTTGTGCAGAAAACAGTAACACTTGTTCAGAACGAAAGAAAGCACAGAGCCCCAGATTTTATGTTGTCCTGGAGAGCTTGCAGAGCACTGGGGAAAAGCAGGCAGAGAATTCCCTGCTATCACCTTCTCTGTGCCTGTTCACATTCCTTCGCAGAATCGCTTTTGTGCAGAAAACAGTAACACTTGTTCAGAACGAAAGAAAGCACAGAGCCCCAGATTTTATGTTGTCCTGGAGAGCTTGCAGAGCACTGGGGAAAAGCAGGCAGAGCATTTCCTACTAGCACCTTCTCTGTGCCTGGGAAGCAGAAGTGTTCCCATTGCTTCGCAGAATCGCTTTTGTGCAGAAAACAGTAACACTTGTTCAGAACAAAAGAAAGCACATAGCCCCAGATTTTATGTTGTGCTGGAGAGCTTGCAGAGCACTGGGGAAAAGCAGGCAGAGAATTCCCTGCTAGCACCTTCTCTGTGCTTGGGAAACACAAGTGTTCACATTGCTTCGCAGAATCGCTTTTGTGCAGAAAACAGTAACACTTGTTCAGAACGAAAGAAAGCACAGAGCCCCAGATTTTATGTTGTCCTGGAGAGCTTGCAGAGCACTGGGGAAAAGCAGGCAGAGAATTCCCTGCTAGCACCTTCTCTGTGCCTGGGAAACAGAAGTGTTCCCATTGCTTCGCAGAATCGCTTTTGTGCAGAAAACAGTAACACTTGTTCAGAACGAAACAAAGCACAGAGCCCCAGATTTGCTGTTGTCCTGGAGAGCTTGCAGAGCACTGGGGAAAGGCAGGCAGAGAATTCCCTGCTAGCACCTTCTCTGTGCCTGTTCACATTCCTTCGCAGAATCGCTTTTGTGCAGAAAACAGTAACACTTGTTCAGAACGAAAGAAAGCACAGAGCCCCAGATTTTATGTTGTCCTGGAGAGCTTGCAGAGCACTGGGGAAAAGCAGGCAGAGAATTCCCTGCTAGCACCTTCTCTGTGCCTGGGAAACAGAAGTGTTCCCATTGCTTCGCAGAATCGCTTTTGTGCAGAAAACAGTAACACTTGTTCAGAACGAAACAAAGCACAGAGCCCCAGATTTGCTGTTGTGCTGGAGAGCTTGCAGAGCACTGGGGAAAGGCAGGCAGAGAATTCCCTGCTAGCACCTTCTATGTGCCTGGGAAGCAGAAGTGTTCACATTGCTTCGCAGAATCACTTTTCTGCAGAAAACAGTAACACTTGTTCAGAACGAAAGAAAGCACAGAGCCCCAGATTTTATGTTGTCCTGGAGAGCTTGCAGAGCACTGGGGAAAGGCAGGCAGAGAATTCCCTGCTAGCACCTTCTCTGTGCCTGGGAAGCAGAAGCCTTCACATTGCTTCGCAGAATCGCTTTTGTGCAGAAAACAATAACACCTGTTCAGAACGAAAGAAAGCACAGAGCCCCAGATTTTATGTTGTTCTGGAGAGCTTTCAGAGCACTGGGGAAAGGCAGGCAGAGAATTCCCTGCTAGCACCTTCTCTGTGCCTGGGAAACAGAAGTGTTCACATTGCTTCGCAGAATCACTTTTGTGCAGAAAACAATAACACTTGTTCAGAACGAAAGAAAGCACAGAGCCCCAGATTTTATGTTGTCCTGGAGAGCTTGCAGAGCACTGGGGAAAGGCAGGCAGAGAATTCCCTGCTAGCACCTTCTCTGTGCCTGGGAAACAGAAGTGTTCACATTGCTTCGCAGAATCGCTTTTGTGCAGAAAACAGTAACACTTGTTCAGAACGAAACAAAGCACAGAGCCCCAGATTTTATGTTGTCCTGGAGAGCTTGCAGAGCACTGGGGAAAGGCAGGCAGAGAATTCCCTGCTAGCACCTTCTCTGTGCCTGTTCACATTGCTTCGCAGAATCGCTTTTGTGCAGAAAACAGTAACACTTGTTCAGACGAAAGAAAGTACAGAGCCCCAGATTTTATGTTGTCCTGGAGAGCTTGCAGAGCACTGGGGAAAAGCAGGCAGAGAATTCCCTGCTAGCACCTTCTCTGTGCCTGGGAAACAGAAGTGTTCCCATTGCTTCGCAGAATCGCTTTTGTGCAGAAAACACTAACACTTGTTCAGAACGAAAGAAAGCACAGAGCCCCAGATTTTATGTTGTCCTGGAGAGCTTGCAGAGCACTGGGGAAAGGCAGGCAGAGAATTCCCTGCTAGCACCTTCTTTGTGCCTGTTCACATTGCTTCGCAGAATCGCTTTTGTGCAGAAAACAGTAACACTTGTTCAGAAGGAAAGAAAGCACAGAGCCCCAGATTTTATGTTGTACTGGAGAGCTTGCAGAGCACTGGGGAAAAGCAGGCAGAGAATTCCCTGCTAGCACCTTCTCTGTGCCTGGGAAACAGAAGTGTTCACATTGCTTTGCAGAATCGCTTTTGTGCAGAAAACAGTAACACTTGTTCAGAACGAAAGAAAGCACAGAGCCCCAGATTTTATGTTGTCCTGGAGAGCTTGCAGAGCACTGGGGAAAAGCAGGCAGAGAATTCCCTGCTATCACCTTCTCTGTGCCTGTTCACATTGCTTCGCAGAATCGCTTTTGTGCAGAAAACAGTAACACTTGTTCAGACGAAAGAAAGCACAGAGCCCCAGATTTTATGTTGTCCTGGAGAGCTTGCAGAGCACTGGGGAAAGGCAGGCAGAGAATTCCCTGCTAGCACCTTCTCTGTGCCTGGGAAGCAGAAGTGTTCACATTGCTTCGCAGAATCGCTTTTGTGCAGAAAACACTAACACTTGTTCAGAACGAAAGAAAGCACAGAGCCCCAGATTTTATGTTGTCCTGGAGAGCTTTCAGAGCACTGGGGAAAGGCAGGCAGAGAATTCCCTGCTAGCACCTTCTCTGTGCCTGGGAAACAGAAGTGTTCACATTGCTTCACAGAATCGCTTTTGTGCAGAAAACAATAACACTTGTTCAGAACGAAAGAAAGCACAGAGCCCCAGATTTTATGTTGTCCTGGAGAGCTTGCAGAGCACTGGGGAAAGGCAGGCAGAGAATTCCCTGCTAGCACCTTCTCTGTGCCTGTTCACATTGCTTCGCAGAATCGCTTTTGTGCAGAAAACAGTAACACTTGTTCAGACGAAAGAAAGCACAGAGCCCCAGATTTTATGTTGTCCTGGAGAGCTTGCAGAGCACTGGGGAAAGGCAGGCAGAGAATTCCCTGCTAGCACCTTCTCTGTGCCTGGGAAGCAGAAGTGTTCACATTGCTTCGCAGAATCGCTTTTGTGCAGAAAACACTAACACTTGTTCAGAACGAAAGAAAGCACAGAGCCCCAGATTCTATGTTGTCCTGGAGAGCTTGCAGGGCACTGGGGAAAGGCAGGCAGAGAATTCCCTGCTAGCACCTTCTCTGTGCCTGGGAAGCAGAAGTGTTCACATTGCTTCGCAGAATCGCTTTTGTGCAGAAAACAGTAACACTTGTTCAGAACAAAAGAAAGCACAGAGCCCCAGATTTTATGTTGTCCTGGAGAGCTTGCAGAGCACTGGGGAAAAGCAGGCAGAGAATTCCCTGCTAGCACCTTCTCTGTGCCTGGGAAACAGAAGTGTTCACATTGCTTCGCAGAATCGCTTTTGTGCAGAAAACAGTAACACTTGTTCAGAACGAAAGAAAGCACAGAGCAACAGATTTTATGTTGTCCTGGAGAGCTTGCAGAGCACTGGGGAAAGGCAGGCAGAGAATTCCCTGCTAGCACCTTCTCTGTGCCTGTTCACATTGCTTCGCAGAATCGCTTTTGTGCAGAAAACAGTAACACTTGTTCAGAACGAAAGAAAGTACAGAGCCCCAGATTTTATGTTGTCCTGGAGAGCTTGCAGAGCACTGGGGAAAAGCAGGCAGAGAATTCCCTGCTAGCACCTTCTCTGTGCCTGGGAAACAGAAGTGTTCCCATTGCTTCGCAGAATCGCTTTTGTGCAGAAAACACTAACACTTGTTCAGAACGAAAGAAAGCACAGAGCCCCAGATTTTATGTTGTCCTGGAGAGCTTGCAGAGCACTGGGGAAAGGCAGGCAGAGAATTCCCTGCTAGCACCTTCTTTGTGCCTGTTCACATTGCTTCGCAGAATCGCTTTTGTGCAGAAAACAGTAACACTTGTTCAGAAGGAAAGAAAGCACAGAGCCCCAGATTTTATGTTGTACTGGAGAGCTTGCAGAGCACTGGGGAAAAGCAGGCAGAGAATTCCCTGCTAGCACCTTCTCTGTGCCTGGGAAACAGAAGTGTTCACATTGCTTTGCAGAATCGCTTTTGTGCAGAAAACAGTAACAGTTGTTCAGAACGAAAGAAAGCACAGAACCCCAGATTTTATGTTGTCCTGGAGAGCTTGCAGAGCACTGGGGAAAAGCAGGCAGAGAATTCCCTGCTATCACCTTCTCTGTGCCTGTTCACATTGCTTCGCAGAATCGCTTTTGTGCAGAAAACAGTAACACTTGTTCAGACGAAAGAAAGCACAGAGCCCCAGATTTTATGTTGTCCTGGAGAGCTTGCAGAGCACTGGGGAAAGGCAGGCAGAGAATTCCCTGCTAGCACCTTCTCTGTGCCTGGGAAGCAGAAGTCTTCACATTGCTTCGCAGAATCGCTTTTGTGCAGAAAACACTAACACTTGTTCAGAACGAAAGAAAGCACAGAGCCCCAGATTCTATGTTGTCCTGGAGAGCTTTCAGAGCACTGGGGAAAGGCAGGCAGAGAATTCCCTGCTAGCACCTTCTCTGTGCCTGGGAAGCAGAAGTGTTCACATTGGTTCGCAGAATCACTTTTGTGCAGAAAACAGTAACACTTGTTCAGAACGAAAGAAAGCACAGAGCCCCAGATTTGCTGTTGTCCTGGAGAGCTTTCAGAGCACTGGGGAAAGGCAGGCAGACAATTCCTTGCTAACACCTTCTCTGTGCCTGTTCACATTCCTTCGCAGAATCGCTTTTGTGCAGAAAACAGTAACACTTGTTCAGAACGAAAGAAAGCACAGAGCCCCAGATTTTATGTTGTCCTGGAGAGCTTGCAGAGCACTGGGGAAAAGCAGGCAGAGAATTTCCTGCTAGCACCTTCTCTGTGCCTGGGAAGCAGAAGTGTTCACATTGCTTGGCAGAATCGCTTTTGTGCAGAAAACAGTAACACTTGTTCAGAACAAAAGAAAGCACAGAGCCCCAGATTTTATGTTGTCCTGGAGAGCTTGCAGAGCACTGGGGAAAAGCAGGCAGAGAATTCCCTGCTAGCACCTTCTCTGTGCCTGGGAAACACAAGTGTTCACATTGCTTCGCAGAATCGCTTTTGTGCAGAAAACAGTAACACTTGTTCAGAACGAAAGAAAGCACAGAGACCCAGATTTTATGTTGTCCTGGAGAGCTTGCAGAGCACTGGGGAAAAGCAGGCAGAGAATTCCCTGCTAGCACCTTCTCTGTGCCTGGGAAACAGAAGTGTTCCCATTGCTTCGCAGAATCGCTTTTGTGCAGAAAACAGTAACACTTGTTCAGAACGAAACAAAGCACAGAGCCCCAGATTTGCTGTTGTCCTGGAGAGCTTGCAGAGCACTGGGGAAAGGCAGGCAGAGAATTCCCTGCTAGCACCTTCTCTGTGCCTGTTCACATTGCTTCGCAGAATCGCTTTTGTGCAGAAAACAGTAACACTTGTTCAGAACGAAAGAAAGCACAGAGCCCCAGATTTTATGTTGTCCTGGAGAGCTTGCAGAGCACTGGGGAAAAGCAGGCAGAGAATTCCCTGCTAGCACCTTCTCTGTGCCTGGGAAGCAGAAGTGTTCACATTGCTTCGCAGAATCGCTTTTGTGCAGAAAACACTAACACTTGTTCAGAACGAAAGAAAGCACAGAGCCCCAGATTCTATGTTGTCCTGGAGAGCTTGCAGGGCACTGGGGAAAGGCAGGCAGAGAATTCCCTGCTAGCACCTTCTCTGTGCCTGGGAAGCAGAAGTGTTCACATTGCTTCGCAGAATCGCTTTTGTGCAGACAACACTAACACTTTTTCAGAACAAAAGAAAGCACAGAGCCCCAGATTTTATGTTGTCCTGGAGAGCTTGCAGAGCACTGGGGAAAAGCAGGCAGAGAATTCCCTGCTAGCACCTTCTCTGTGCCTGGGAAACAGAAGTGTTCACATTGCTTCGCAGAATCGCTTTTGTGCAGAAAACAGTAACACTTGTTCAGAACGAAAGAAAGCACAGAGCCCCAGATTTTATGTTGTCCTGGAGAGCTTGCAGAGCACTGGGGAAAGGCAGGCAGAGAATTCCCTGCTAGCACCTTCTCTGTGCCTGGGAAGCAGAAGCCTTCACATTGCTTCGCAGAATCGCTTTTGTGCAGAAAACAATAACACCTGTTCAGAACGAAAGAAAGCACAGAGCCCCAGATTTTATGTTGTCCTGGAGAGCTTGCAGAGCACTGGGGAAAAGCAGGCAGAGAATTCCCTGCTAGCACCTTCTCTGTGCCTGGGAAACAGAAGTGTTCCCATTGCTTCGCAGAATCGCTTTTGTGCAGAAAACAGTAACACTTGTTCAGAACGAAACAAAGCACAGAGCCCCAGATTTGCTGTTGTCCTGGAGAGCTTGCAGAGCACTGGGGAAAGGCAGGCAGAGAATTCCCTGCTAGCACCTTCTCTGTGCCTGTTCACATTCCTTCGCAGAATCGCTTTTGTGCAGAAAACAGTAACACTTGTTCAGAACGAAAGAAAGCACAGAGCCCCAGATTTTATGTTGTCCTGGAGAGCTTGCAGAGCACTGGGGAAAAGCAGGCAGAGAATTCCCTGCTAGCACCTTCTCTGTGCCTGGGAAGCAGAAGTGTTCACATTGCTTCGCAGAATCGCTTTTGTGCAGAAAACACTAACACTTGTTCAGAACGAAAGAAAGCACAGAGCCCCAGATTCTATGTTGTCCTGGAGAGCTTGCAGGGCACTGGGGAAAGGCAGGCAGAGAATTCCCTGCTAGCACCTTCTCTGTGCCTGGGAAGCAGAAGTGTTCACATTGCTTCGCAGAATTCTTTTGTGCAGACAACACTAACACTTTTTCAGAACAAAAGAAAGCACAGAGCCCCAGATTTTATGTTGTCCTGGAGAGCTTGCAGAGCACTGGGGAAAAGCAGGCAGAGAATTCCCTGCTAGCACCTTCTCTGTGCCTGGGAAACAGAAGTGTTCACATTGCTTCGCAGAATCGCTTTTGTGCAGAAAACAGTAACACTTGTTCAGAACGAAAGAAAGCACAGAGCCCCAGATTTTATGTTGTCCTGGAGAGCTTGCAGAGCACTGGGGAAAGGCAGGCAGAGAATTCCCTGCTAGCACCTTCTCTGTGCCTGTTCACATTGCTTCGCAGAATCGCTTTTGTGCAGAAAACAGTAACACTTGTTCAGACGAAAGAAAGCACAGAGCCCCAGATTTTATGTTGTCCTGGAGAGCTTGCAGAGCACTGGGGAAAGGCAGGCAGAGAATTCCCTGCTAGCACCTTCTCTGTGCCTGGGAAGCAGAAGTGTTCACATTGCTTCGCAGAATCGCTTTTGTGCAGAAAACACTAACACTTGTTCAGAACGAAAGAAAGCACAGAGCCCCAGATTCTATGTTGTCCTGGAGAGCTTGCAGGGCACTGGGGAAAGGCAGGCAGAGAATTCCCTGCTAGCACCTTCTCTGTGCCTGGGAAGCAGAAGTGTTCACATTGCTTCGCAGAATCGCTTTTGTGCAGACAACACTAACACTTTTTCAGAACAAAAGAAAGCACAGAGCCCCAGATTTTATGTTGTCCTGGAGAGCTTGCAGAGCACTGGGGAAAAGCAGGCAGAGAATTCCCTGCTAGCACCTTCTCTGTGCCTGGGAAACAGAAGTGTTCACATTGCTTCGCAGAATCGCTTTTGTGCAGAAAACAGTAACACTTGTTCAGAACGAAAGAAAGCACAGAGCCCCAGATTTTATGTTGTCCTGGAGAGCTTGCAGAGCACTGGGGAAAGGCAGGCAGAGAATTCCCTGCTAGCACCTTCTCTGTGCCTGTTCACATTGCTTCGCAGAATCGCTTTTGTGCAGAAAACAGTAACACTTGTTCAGACGAAAGAAAGTACAGAGCCCCAGATTTTATGTTGTCCTGGAGAGCTTGCAGAGCACTGGGGAAAAGCAGGCAGAGAATTCCCTGCTAGCACCTTCTCTGTGCCTGGGAAACAGAAGTGTTCCCATTGCTTCGCAGAATCGCTTTTGTGCAGAAAACACTAACACTTGTTCAGAACGAAAGAAAGCACAGAGCCCCAGATTTTATGTTGTCCTGGAGAGCTTGCAGAGCACTGGGGAAAGGCAGGCAGAGAATTCCCTGCTAGCACCTTCTCTGTGCCTGTTCACATTCCTTCGCAGAATCGCTTTTGTGCAGAAAACAGTAACACTTGTTCAGACGAAAGAAAGTACAGAGCCCCAGATTTTATGTTGTCCTGGAGAGCTTGCAGAGCACTGGGGAAAAGCAGGCAGAGAATTCCCTGCTAGCACCTTCTCTGTGCCTGGGAAGCAGAAGTGTTCACATTGGTTCGCAGAATCACTTTTGTGCAGAAAACAGTAACACTTGTTCAGAACGAAAGAAAGCACAGAGCCCCAGATTTGCTGTTGTCCTGGAGAGCTTTCAGAGCACTGGGGAAAGGCAGGCAGACAATTCCTTGCTAACACCTTCTCTGTGCCTGTTCACATTCCTTCGCAGAATCGCTTTTGTGCAGAAAACAGTAACACTTGTTCAGAACGAAAGAAAGCACAGAGCCCCAGATTTGCTGTTGTCCTGGAGAGCTTGCAGAGCACTGGGGAAAGGCAGGCAGAGAATTCCCTGCTAGCACCTTCTCTGTGCCTGTTCACATTCCTTCGCAGAATCGCTTTTGTGCAGAAAACAGTAACACTTGTTCAGAACGAAAGAAAGCACAGAGCCCCAGATTTTATGTTGTCCTGGAGAGCTTGCAGAGCACTGGGGAAAAGCAGGCAGAGAATTCCCTGCTAGCACCTTCTCTGTGCCTGGGAAGCAGAAGTGTTCACATTGCTTCGCAGAATCGCTTTTGTGCAGAAAACACTAACACTTGTTCAGAACGAAAGAAAGCACAGAGCCCCAGATTCTATGTTGTCCTGGAGAGCTTGCAGGGCACTGGGGAAAGGCAGGCAGAGAATTCCCTGCTAGCACCTTCTCTGTGCCTGGGAAGCAGAAGTGTTCACATTGCTTCGCAGAATTCTTTTGTGCAGACAACACTAACACTTTTTCAGAACAAAAGAAAGCACAGAGCCCCAGATTTTATGTTGTCCTGGAGAGCTTGCAGAGCACTGGGGAAAAGCAGGCAGAGAATTCCCTGCTAGCACCTTCTCTGTGCCTGGGAAACAGAAGTGTTCACATTGCTTCGCAGAATCGCTTTTGTGCAGAAAACAGTAACACTTGTTCAGAACGAAAGAAAGCACAGAGCCCCAGATTTTATGTTGTCCTGGAGAGCTTGCAGAGCACTGGGGAAAGGCAGGCAGAGAATTCCCTGCTAGCACCTTCTCTGTGCCTGTTCACATTGCTTCGCAGAATCGCTTTTGTGCAGAAAACAGTAACACTTGTTCAGACGAAAGAAAGCACAGAGCCCCAGATTTTATGTTGTCCTGGAGAGCTTGCAGAGCCCTGGGGAAAGGCAGGCAGAGAATTCCCTGCTAGCACCTTCTCTGTGCCTGGGAAGCAGAAGTGTTCACATTGCTTCGCAGAATCGCTTTTGTGCAGAAAACACTAACACTTGTTCAGAACGAAAGAAAGCACAGAGCCCCAGATTCTATGTTGTCCTGGAGAGCTTGCAGGGCACTGGGGAAAGGCAGGCAGAGAATTCCCTGCTAGCACCTTCTCTGTGCCTGGGAAGCAGAAGTGTTCACATTGCTTCGCAGAATCGCTTTTGTGCAGAAAACAGTAACACTTTTTCAGAACAAAAGAAAGCACAGAGCCCCAGATTTTATGTTGTCCTGGAGAGCTTGCAGAGCACTGGGGAAAAGCAGGCAGAGAATTCCCTGCTAGCACCTTCTCTGTGCCTGGGAAACAGAAGTGTTCACATTGCTTCGCAGAATCGCTTTTGTGCAGAAAACAGTAACACTTGTTCAGAACGAAAGAAAGCACAGAGCCCCAGATTTTATGTTGTCCTGGAGAGCTTGCAGAGCACTGGGGAAAGGCAGGCAGAGAATTCCCTGCTAGCACCTTCTCTGTGCCTGTTCACATTGCTTCGCAGAATCGCTTTTGTGCAGAAAACAGTAACACTTGTTCAGACGAAAGAAAGTACAGAGCCCCAGATTTTATGTTGTCCTGGAGAGCTTGCAGAGCACTGGGGAAAAGCAGGCAGAGAATTCCCTGCTAGCACCTTCTCTGTGCCTGGGAAACAGAAGTGTTCCCATTGCTTCGCAGAATCGCTTTTGTGCAGAAAACACTAACACTTGTTCAGAACGAAAGAAAGCACAGAGCCCCAGATTTTATGTTGTCCTGGAGAGCTTGCAGAGCACTGGGGAAAGGCAGGCAGAGAATTCCCTGCTAGCACCTTCTCTGTGCCTGTTCACATTGCTTCGCAGAATCGCTTTTGTGCAGAAAACAGTAACACTTGTTCAGACGAAAGAAAGTACAGAGCCCCAGATTTTATGTTGTCCTGGAGAGCTTGCAGAGCACTGGGGAAAAGCAGGCAGAGAATTCCCTGCTAGCACCTTCTCTGTGCCTGGGAAGCAGAAGTGTTCACATTGGTTCGCAGAATCACTTTTGTGCAGAAAACAGTAACACTTGTTCAGAACGAAAGAAAGCACAGACCCCCAGATTTGCTGTTGTCCTGGAGAGCTTTCAGAGCACTGGGGAAAGGCAGGCAGACAATTCCTTGCTAACACCTTCTCTGTGCCTGTTCACATTCCTTCGCAGAATCGCTTTTGTGCAGAAAACAGTAACACTTGTTCAGAACGAAAGAAAGCACAGAGCCCCAGATTTTATGTTGTCCTGGAGAGCTTGCAGAGCACTGGGGAAAAGCAGGCAGAGAATTTCCTGCTAGCACCTTCTCTGTGCCTGGGAAGCAGAAGTGTTCACATTGCTTCGCAGAATCGCTTTTGTGCAGAAAACAGTAACACTTGTTCAGAACAAAAGAAAGCACATAGCCCCAGATTTTATGTTGTCCTGGAGAGCTTGCAGAGCACTGGGGAAAAGCAGGCAGAGAATTCCCTGCTAGCACCTTCTCTGTGCCTGGGAAACACAAGTGTTCACATTGCTTCGCAGAATCGCTTTTGTGCAGAAAACAGTAACACTTGTTCAGAACGAAAGAAAGCACAGAGCCCCAGATTTTATGTTGTCCTGGAGAGCTTGCAGAGCACTGGGGAAAAGCAGGCAGAGAATTTCCTGCTAGCACCTTCTCTGTGCCTGGGAAGCAGAAGTGTTCACATTGCTTCGCAGAATTGCTTTTGTGCAGAAAACAGTAACACTTGTTCAGAACGAAACAAAGCACAGAGCCCCAGATTTGCTGTTGTCCTGGAGAGCTTGCAGAGCACTGGGGAAAGGCAGGCAGAGAATTCCCTGCTAGCACCTTCTCTGTGCCTGTTCACATTCCTTCGCAGAATCGCTTTTGTGCAGAAAACAGTAACACTTGTTCAGAACGAAAGAAAGCACAGAGCCCCAGATTTTATGTTGTCCTGGAGAGCTTGCAGAGCACTGGGGAAAGGCAGGCAGAGAATTCCCTGCTAGCACCTTCTCTGTGCCTGTTCACATTGCTTCGCAGAATCGCTTTTGTGCAGAAAACAGTAACACTTGTTCAGACGAAAGAAAGTACAGAGCCCCAGATTTTATGTTGTCCTGGAGAGCTTGCAGAGCACTGGGGAAAAGCAGGCAGAGAATTCCCTGCTAGCACCTTCTCTGTGCCTGGGAAACAGAAGTGTTCCCATTGCTTCGCAGAATCGCTTTTGTGCAGAAAACACTAACACTTGTTCAGAACGAAAGAAAGCACAGAGCCCCAGATTTGCTGTTGTCCTGGAGAGCTTGCAGAGCACTGGGGAAAGGCAGGCAGAGAATTCCCTGCTAGCACCTTCTCTGTGCCTGTTCACATTCCTTCGCAGAATCGCTTTTGTGCAGAAAACAGTAACACTTGTTCAGAACGAAAGAAAGCACAGAGCCCCAGATTTTATGTTGTCCTGGAGAGCTTGCAGAGCACTGGGGAAAGGCAGGCAGAGAATTCCCTGCTAGCACCTTCTCTGTGCCTGTTCACATTGCTTCGCAGAATCGCTTTTGTGCAGAAAACAGTAACACTTGTTCAGACGAAAGAAAGTACAGAGCCCCAGATTTTATGTTGTCCTGGAGAGCTTGCAGAGCACTGGGGAAAAGCAGGCAGAGAATTCCCTGCTAGCACCTTCTCTGTGCCTGGGAAACAGAAGTGTTCCCATTGCTTCGCAGAATCGCTTTTGTGCAGAAAACACTAACACTTGTTCAGAACGAAAGAAAGCACAGAGCCCCAGATTTTATGTTGTCCTGGAGAGCTTGCAGAGCACTGGGGAAAGGCAGGCAGAGAATTCCCTGCTAGCACCTTCTCTGTGCCTGTTCACATTGCTTCGCAGAATCGCTTTTGTGCAGAAAACAGTAACACTTGTTCAGACGAAAGAAAGTACAGAGCCCCAGATTTTATGTTGTCCTGGAGAGCTTGCAGAGCACTGGGGAAAAGCAGGCAGAGAATTCCCTGCTAGCACCTTCTCTGTGCCTGGGAAACACAAGTGTTCACATTGCTTCGCAGAATCGCTTTTGTGCAGAAAACAGTAACACTTGTTCAGAACGAAAGAAAGCACAGAGCCCCAGATTTTATGTTGTCCTGGAGAGCTTGCAGAGCACTGGGGAAAAGCAGGCAGAGAATTTCCTGCTAGCACCTTCTCTGTGCCTGGGAAGCAGAAGTGTTCACATTGCTTCGCAGAATTGCTTTTGTGCAGAAAACAGTAACACTTGTTCAGAACGAAACAAAGCACAGAGCCCCAGATTTGCTGTTGTCCTGGAGAGCTTGCAGAGCACTGGGGAAAGGCAGGCAGAGAATTCCCTGCTAGCACCTTCTCTGTGCCTGTTCACATTCCTTCGCAGAATCGCTTTTGTGCAGAAAACAGTAACACTTGTTCAGAACGAAAGAAAGCACAGAGCCCCAGATTTTATGTTGTCCTGGAGAGCTTGCAGAGCACTGGGGAAAAGCAGGCAGAGAATTCCCTGCTAGCACCTTCTCTGTGCCTGGGAAGCAGAAGTGTTCACATTGCTTCGCAGAATCGCTTTTGTGCAGAAAACAGTAACACTTGTTCAGAACGAAAGAAAGCACAGAGCCCCAGATTTTATGTTGTCCTGGAGAGCTTGCAGAGCACTGGGGAAAGGCAGGCAGAGAATTCCCTGCTAGCACCTTCTCTGTGCCTGTTCACATTGCTTCGCAGAATCGCTTTTGTGCAGAAAACAGTAACACTTGTTCAGACGAAAGAAAGCACAGAGCCCCAGATTTTATGTTGTCCTGGAGAGCTTGCAGAGCACTGGGGAAAAGAAGGCAGAGAATTCCCTGCTAGCACCTTCTCTGTGCCTGGGAAACAGAAGTGTTCCCATTGCTTCGCAGAATCGCTTTTGTGCAGAAAACACTAACACTTGTTCAGAACGAAAGAAAGCACAGAGCCCCAGATTTTATGTTGTCCTGGAGAGCTTGCAGAGCACTGGGGAAAGGCAGGCAGAGAATTCCCTGCTAGCACCTTCTTTGTGCCTGTTCACATTGCTTCGCAGAATCGCTTTTGTGCAGAAAACAGTAACACTTGTTCAGAAGGAAAGAAAGCACAGAGCCCCAGATTTTATGTTGTACTGGAGAGCTTGCAGAGCACTGGGGAAAAGCAGGCAGAGAATTCCCTGCTAGCACCTTCTCTGTGCCTGGGAAACAGAAGTGTTCACATTGCTTTGCAGAATCGCTTTTGTGCAGAAAACAATAACACTTGTTCAGAACGAAAGAAAGCACAGAGCCCCAGATTTTATGTTGTCCTGGAGAGCTTGCAGAGCACTGGGGAAAAGCAGGCAGAGAATTCCCTGCTATCACCTTCTCTGTGCCTGTTCACATTGCTTCGCAGAATCGCTTTTGTGCAGAAAACAGTAACACTTGTTCAGACGAAAGAAAGCACAGAGCCCCAGATTTTATGTTGTCCTGGAGAGCTTGCAGAGCACTGGGGAAAGGCAGGCAGAGAATTCCCTGCTAGCACCTTCTCTGTGCCTGGGAAGCAGAAGTGTTCACATTGGTTCGCAGAATCACTTTTGTGCAGAAAACAGTAACACTTGTTCAGAACGAAAGAAAGCACAGAGCCCCAGATTTGCTGTTGTCCTGGAGAGCTTTCAGAGCACTGGGGAAAGGCAGGCAGACAATTCCTTGCTAACACCTTCTCTGTGCCTGTTCACATTGCTTCGCAGAATCGCTTTTGTGCAGAAAACAGTAACACTTGTTCAGAACGAAAGAAAGCACAGAGCCCCAGATTTTATGTTGTCCTGGAGAGCTTGCAGAGCACTGGGGAAAAGCAGGCAGAGAATTTCCTGCTAGCACCTTCTCTGTGCCTGGGAAGCAGAAGTGTTCACATTGCTTCGCAGAATCGCTTTTGTGCAGAAAACAGTAACACTTGTTCAGAACAAAAGAAAGCACATAGCCCCAGATTTTATGTTGTCCTGGAGAGCTTGCAGAGCACTGGGGAAAAGCAGGCAGAGAATTTCCTGCTAGCACCTTCTCTGTGCCTGGGAAGCAGAAGTGTTCACATTGCTTCGCAGAATCGCTTTTGTGCAGAAAACAGTAACACTTGTTCAGAACGAAACAAAGCACAGAGCCCCAGATTTGCTGTTGTCCTGGAGAGCTTGCAGAGCACTGGGGAAAGGCAGGCAGAGAATTCCCTGCTAGCACCTTCTCTGTGCCTGTTCACATTCCTTCGCAGAATCGCTTTTGTGCAGAAAACAGTAACACTTGTTCAGAACGAAAGAAAGCACAGAGCCCCAGATTCTATGTTGTCCTGGAGAGCTTGCAGGGCACTGGGGAAAGGCAGGCAGAGAATTCCCTGCTAGCACCTTCTCTGTGCCTGGGAAGCAGAAGTGTTCACATTGCTTCGCAGAATCGCTTTTGTGCAGACAACACTAACACTTTTTCAGAACAAAAGAAAGCACAGAGCCCCAGATTTTATGTTGTCCTGGAGAGCTTGCAGAGCACTGGGGAAAAGCAGGCAGAGAATTCCCTGCTAGCACCTTCTCTGTGCCTGGGAAACAGAAGTGTTCACATTGCTTCGCAGAATCGCTTTTGTGCAGAAAACAGTAACACTTGTTCAGAACGAAAGAAAGCACAGAGCCCCAGATTTTATGTTGTTCTGGAGAGCTTGCAGAGCACTGGGGAAAGGCAGGCAGAGAATTCCCTGCTAGCACCTTCTTTGTGCCTGTTCACATTGCTTCGCAGAATCGCTTTTGTGCAGAAAACAGTAACACTTGTTCAGAAGGAAAGAAAGCACAGAGCCCCAGATTTTATGTTGTACTGGAGAGCTTGCAGAGCACTGGGGAAAAGCAGGCAGAGAATTCCCTGCTAGCACCTTCTCTGTGCCTGGGAAACAGAAGTGTTCACATTGCTTTGCAGAATCGCTTTTGTGCAGAAAACAATAACACTTGTTCAGAACGAAAGAAAGCACAGAGCCCCAGATTTTATGTTGTCCTGGAGAGCTTGCAGAGCACTGGGGAAAAGCAGGCAGAGAATTCCCTGCTATCACCTTCTCTGTGCCTGTTCACATTGCTTCGCAGAATCGCTTTTGTGCAGAAAACAGTAACACTTGTTCAGACGAAAGAAAGCACAGAGCCCCAGATTTTATGTTGTCCTGGAGAGCTTGCAGAGCACTGGGGAAAGGCAGGCAGAGAATTCCCTGCTAGCACCTTCTATGTGCCTGGGAAGCAGAAGTGTTCACATTGGTTCGCAGAATCACTTTTGTGCAGAAAACAGTAACACTTGTTCAGAACGAAAGAAAGCACAGAGCCCCAGATTTGCTGTTGTCCTGGAGAGCTTTCAGAGCACTGGGGAAAGGCAGGCAGACAATTCCTTGCTAACACCTTCTCTGTGCCTGTTCACATTGCTTCGCAGAATCGCTTTTGTGCAGAAAACAGTAACACTTGTTCAGAACGAAAGAAAGCACAGAGCCCCAGATTTTATGTTGTCCTGGAGAGCTTGCAGAGCACTGGGGAAAAGCAGGCAGAGAATTTCCTGCTAGCACCTTCTCTGTGCCTGGGAAGCAGAAGTGTTCACATTGCTTCGCAGAATCGCTTTTGTGCAGAAAACAGTAACACTTGTTCAGAACAAAAGAAAGCACATAGCCCCAGATTTTATGTTGTCCTGGAGAGCTTGCAGAGCACTGGGGAAAAGCAGGCAGAGAATTTCCTGCTAGCACCTTCTCTGTGCCTGGGAAGCAGAAGTGTTCACATTGCTTCGCAGAATCGCTTTTGTGCAGAAAACAGTAACACTTGTTCAGAACGAAACAAAGCACAGAGCCCCAGATTTGCTGTTGTCCTGGAGAGCTTGCAGAGCACTGGGGAAAGGCAGGCAGAGAATTCCCTGCTAGCACCTTCTCTGTGCCTGTTCACATTCCTTCGCAGAATCGCTTTTGTGCAGAAAACAGTAACACTTGTTCAGAACGAAAGAAAGCACAGAGCCCCAGATTCTATGTTGTCCTGGAGAGCTTGCAGGGCACTGGGGAAAGGCAGGCAGAGAATTCCCTGCTAGCACCTTCTCTGTGCCTGGGAAGCAGAAGTGTTCACATTGCTTCGCAGAATCGCTTTTGTGCAGACAACACTAACACTTTTTCAGAACAAAAGAAAGCACAGAGCCCCAGATTTTATGTTGTCCTGGAGAGCTTGCAGAGCACTGGGGAAAAGCAGGCAGAGAATTCCCTGCTAGCACCTTCTCTGTGCCTGGGAAACACAAGTGTTCACATTGCTTCGCAGAATCGCTTTTGTGCAGAAAACAGTAACACTTGTTCAGAACGAAAGAAAGCACAGAGCCCCAGATTTTATGTTGTTCTGGAGAGCTTGCAGAGCACTGGGGAAAGGCAGGCAGAGAATTCCCTGCTAGCACCTTCTCTGTGCCTGTTCACATTGCTTCGCAGAATCGCTTTTGTGCAGAAAACAGTAACACTTGTTCAGACGAAAGAAAGTACAGAGCCCCAGATTTTATGTTGTCCTGGAGAGCTTGCAGAGCACTGGGGAAAAGCAGGCAGAGAATTCCCTGCTAGCACCTTCTCTGTGCCTGGGAAACACAAGTGTTCACATTGCTTCGCAGAATCGCTTTTGTGCAGAAAACAGTAACACTTGTTCAGAACGAAAGAAAGCACAGAGCCCCAGATTTTATGTTGTCCTGGAGAGCTTGCAGAGCACTGGGGAAAAGCAGGCAGAGAATTCCCTGCTAGCACCTTCTCTGTGCCTGGGAAGCAGAAGTGTTCACATTGCTTCGCAGAATCGCTTTTGTGCAGAAAACAGTAACACTTGTTCAGAACGAAAGAAAGCACAGAGCCCCAGATTTTATGTTGTCCTGGAGAGCTTGCAGAGCACTGGGGAAAGGCAGGCAGAGAATTCCCTGCTAGCACCTTCTCTGTGCCTGTTCACATTGCTTCGCAGAATCGCTTTTGTGCAGAAAACAGTAACACTTGTTCAGACGAAAGAAAGTACAGAGCCCCAGATTTTATGTTGTCCTGGAGAGCTTGCAGAGCACTGGGGAAAAGAAGGCAGAGAATTCCCTGCTAGCACCTTCTCTGTGCCTGGGAAACAGAAGTGTTCCCATTGCTTCGCAGAATCGCTTTTGTGCAGAAAACACTAACACTTGTTCAGAACGAAAGAAAGCACAGAGCCCCAGATTTTATGTTGTCCTGGAGAGCTTGCAGAGCACTGGGGAAAGGCAGGCAGAGAATTCCCTGCTAGCACCTTCTTTGTGCCTGTTCACATTGCTTCGCAGAATCGCTTTTGTGCAGAAAACAGTAACACTTGTTCAGAAGGAAAGAAAGCACAGAGCCCCAGATTTTATGTTGTACTGGAGAGCTTGCAGAGCACTGGGGAAAAGCAGGCAGAGAATTCCCTGCTAGCACCTTCTCTGTGCCTGGGAAACAGAAGTGTTCACATTGCTTTGCAGAATCGCTTTTGTGCAGAAAACAATAACACTTGTTCAGAACGAAAGAAAGCACAGAGCCCCAGATTTTATGTTGTCCTGGAGAGCTTGCAGAGCACTGGGGAAAAGCAGGCAGAGAATTCCCTGCTATCACCTTCTCTGTGCCTGTTCACATTGCTTCGCAGAATCGCTTTTGTGCAGAAAACAGTAACACTTGTTCAGACGAAAGAAAGCACAGAGCCCCAGATTTTATGTTGTCCTGGAGAGCTTGCAGAGCACTGGGGAAAGGCAGGCAGAGAATTCCCTGCTAGCACCTTCTCTGTGCCTGGGAAGCAGAAGTGTTCACATTGGTTCGCAGAATCACTTTTGTGCAGAAAACAGTAACACTTGTTCAGAACGAAAGAAAGCACAGAGCCCCAGATTTGCTGTTGTCCTGGAGAGCTTTCAGAGCACTGGGGAAAGGCAGGCAGACAATTCCTTGCTAACACCTTCTCTGTGCCTGTTCACATTCCTTCGCAGAATCGCTTTTGTGCAGAAAACAGTAACACTTGTTCAGAACGAAAGAAAGCACAGAGCCCCAGATTTTATGTTGTCCTGGAGAGCTTGCAGAGCACTGGGGAAAAGCAGGCAGAGAATTTCCTGCTAGCACCTTCTCTGTGCCTGGGAAGCAGAAGTGTTCACATTGCTTCGCAGAATCGCTTTTGTGCAGAAAACAGTAACACTTGTTCAGAACAAAAGAAAGCACATAGCCCCAGATTTTATGTTGTCCTGGAGAGCTTGCAGAGCACTGGGGAAAAGCAGGCAGAGAATTCCCTGCTAGCACCTTCTCTGTGCCTGGGAAACACAAGTGTTCACATTGCTTCGCAGAATCGCTTTTGTGCAGAAAACAGTAACACTTGTTCAGAACGAAAGAAAGCACAGAGCCCCAGATTTTATGTTGTCCTGGAGAGCTTGCAGAGCACTGGGGAAAAGCAGGCAGAGAATTTCCTGCTAGCACCTTCTCTGTGCCTGGGAAGCAGAAGTGTTCACATTGCTTCGCAGAATCGCTTTTGTGCAGAAAACAGTAACACTTGTTCAGAACGAAACAAAGCACAGAGCCCCAGATTTGCTGTTGTCCTGGAGAGCTTGCAGAGCACTGGGGAAAGGCAGGCAGAGAATTCCCTGCTAGCACCTTCTCTGTGCCTGTTCACATTCCTTCGCAGAATCGCTTTTGTGCAGAAAACAGTAACACTTGTTCAGAACGAAAGAAAGCACAGAGCCCCAGATTCTATGTTGTCCTGGAGAGCTTGCAGGGCACTGGGGAAAGGCAGGCAGAGAATTCCCTGCTAGCACCTTCTCTGTGCCTGGGAAGCAGAAGTGTTCACATTGCTTCGCAGAATCGCTTTTGTGCAGACAACACTAACACTTTTTCAGAACAAAAGAAAGCACAGAGCCCCAGATTTTATGTTGTCCTGGAGAGCTTGCAGAGCACTGGGGAAAAGCAGGCAGAGAATTCCCTGCTAGCACCTTCTCTGTGCCTGGGAAACAGAAGTGTTCACATTGCTTCGCAGAATCGCTTTTCTGCAGAAAACACTAACACTTGTTCAGAACGAAAGAAAGCACAGAGCCCCAGATTTTATGTTGTCCTGGAGAGCTTGCAGAGCACTGGGGAAAGGCAGGCAGAGAATTCCCTGCTAGCACCTTCTCTGTGCCTGTTCACATTGCTTCGCAGAATCGCTTTTGTGCAGAAAACAGTAACACTTGTTCAGACGAAAGAAAGTACAGAGCCCCAGATTTTATGTTGTCCTGGAGAGCTTGCAGAGCACTGGGGAAAAGCAGGCAGAGAATTCCCTGCTAGCACCTTCTCTGTGCCTGGGAAACAGAAGTGTTCCAATTGCTTCGCAGAATCGCTTTTGTGCAGAAAACACTAACACTTGTTCAGAACGAAAGAAAGCACAGAGCCCCAGATTTTATGTTGTCCTGGAGAGCTTGCAGAGCACTGGGGAAAGGCAGGCAGAGAATTCCCTGCTAGCACCTTCTCTGTGCCTGTTCACATTGCTTCGCAGAATCGCTTTTGTGCAGAAAACAGTAACACTTGTTCAGACGAAAGAAAGTACAGAGCCCCAGATTTTATGTTGTCCTGGAGAGCTTGCAGAGCACTGGGGAAAAGCAGGCAGAGAATTCCCTGCTAGCACCTTCTCTGTGCCTGGGAAGCAGAAGTGTTCACATTGGTTCGCAGAATCACTTTTGTGCAGAAAACAGTAACACTTGTTCAGAACGAAAGAAAGCACAGAGCCCCAGATTTGCTGTTGTCCTGGAGAGCTTTCAGAGCACTGGGGAAAGGCAGGCAGACAATTCCTTGCTAACACCTTCTCTGTGCCTGTTCACATTCCTTCGCAGAATCGCTTTTGTGCAGAAAACAGTAACACTTGTTCAGAACGAAAGAAAGCACAGAGCCCCAGATTTTATGTTGTCCTGGAGAGCTTGCAGAGCACTGGGGAAAAGCAGGCAGAGAATTTCCTGCTAGCACCTTCTCTGTGCCTGGGAAGCAGAAGTGTTCACATTGCTTGGCAGAATCGCTTTTGTGCAGAAAACAGTAACACTTGTTCAGAACAAAAGAAAGCACATAGCCCCAGATTTTATGTTGTCCTGGAGAACTTGCAGAGCACTGGGGAAAAGCAGGCAGAGAATTCCCTGCTAGCACCTTCTCTGTGCCTGGGAAACACAAGTGTTCACATTGCTTCGCAGAATCGCTTTTGTGCAGGAAACAGTAACACTTGTTCAGAACGAAAGAAAGCACAGAGCCCCAGATTTTATGTTGTCCTGGAGAGCTTGCAGAGCACTGGGGAAAAGCAGGCAGAGAATTCCCTGCTAGCACCTTCTCTGTGCCTGGGAAGCAGAAGTGTTCACATTGCTTCGCAGAATCGCTTTTGTGCAGAAAACAGTAACACTTGTTCAGAACGAAAGAAAGCACAGAGCCCCAGATTTTATGTTGTCCTGGAGAGCTTGCAGAGCACTGGGGAAAGGCAGGCAGAGAATTCCCTGCTAGCACCTTCTCTGTGCCTGTTCACATTGCTTCGCAGAATCGCTTTTGTGCAGAAAACAGTAACACTTGTTCAGAAGGAAAGAAAGCACAGAGCCCCAGATTTTATGTTGTACTGGAGAGCTTGCAGAGCACTGGGGAAAAGCAGGCAGAGAATTCCCTGCTAGCACCTTCTCTGTGCCTGGGAAACAGAAGTGTTCACATTGCTTTGCAGAATCGCTTTTGTGCAGAAAACAATAACACTTGTTCAGAACGAAAGAAAGCACAGAGCCCCAGATTTTATGTTGTCCTGGAGAGCTTGCAGAGCACTGGGGAAAAGCAGGCAGAGAATTCCCTGCTATCACCTTCTCTGTGCCTGTTCACATTGCTTCGCAGAATCGCTTTTGTGCAGAAAACAGTAACACTTGTTCAGACGAAAGAAAGCACAGAGCCCCAGATTTTATGTTGTCCTGGAGAGCTTGCAGAGCACTGGGGAAAGGCAGGCAGAGAATTCCCTGCTAGCACCTTCTCTGTGCCTGGGAAGCAGAAGTGTTCACATTGGTTCGCAGAATCACTTTTGTGCAGAAAACAGTAACACTTGTTCAGAACGAAAGAAAGCACAGAGCCCCAGATTTGCTGTTGTCCTGGAGAGCTTTCAGAGCACTGGGGAAAGGCAGGCAGACAATTCCTTGCTAACACCTTCTCTGTGCCTGTTCACATTCCTTCGCAGAATCGCTTTTGTGCAGAAAACAGTAACACTTGTTCAGAACGAAAGAAAGCACAGAGCCCCAGATTTTATGTTGTCCTGGAGAGCTTGCAGAGCACTGGGGAAAAGCAGGCAGAGAATTTCCTGCTAGCACCTTCTCTGTGCCTGGGAAGCAGAAGTGTTCACATTGCTTCGCAGAATCGCTTTTGTGCAGAAAACAGTAACACTTGTTCAGAACAAAAGAAAGCACATAGCCCCAGATTTTATGTTGTCCTGGAGAGCTTGCAGAGCACTGGGGAAAAGCAGGCAGAGAATTTCCTGCTAGCACCTTCTCTGTGCCTGGGAAGCAGAAGTGTTCACATTGCTTCGCAGAATCGCTTTTGTGCAGAAAACAGTAACACTTGTTCAGAACGAAACAAAGCACAGAGCCCCAGATTTGCTGTTGTCCTGGAGAGCTTGCAGAGCACTGGGGAAAGGCAGGCAGAGAATTCCCTGCTAGCACCTTCTCTGTGCCTGTTCACATTCCTTCGCAGAATCGCTTTTGTGCAGAAAACAGTAACACTTGTTCAGAACGAAAGAAAGCACAGAGCCCCAGATTCTATGTTGTCCTGGAGAGCTTGCAGGGCACTGGGGAAAGGCAGGCAGAGAATTCCCTGCTAGCACCTTCTCTGTGCCTGGGAAGCAGAAGTGTTCACATTGCTTCGCAGAATCGCTTTTGTGCAGACAACACTAACACTTTTTCAGAACAAAAGAAAGCACAGAGCCCCAGATTTTATGTTGTCCTGGAGAGCTTGCAGAGCACTGGGGAAAAGCAGGCAGAGAATTCCCTGCTAGCACCTTCTCTGTGCCTGGGAAACAGAAGTGTTCACATTGCTTCGCAGAATCGCTTTTGTGCAGAAAACAGTAACACTTGTTCAGAACGAAAGAAAGCACAGAGCCCCAGATTTTATGTTGTCCTGGAGAGCTTGCAGAGCACTGGGGAAAGGCAGGCAGAGAATTCCCTGCTAGCACCTTCTCTGTGCCTGTTCACATTGCTTCGCAGAATCGCTTTTGTGCAGAAAACAGTAACACTTGTTCAGACGAAAGAAAGTACAGAGCCCCAGATTTTATGTTGTCCTGGAGAGCTTGCAGAGCACTGGGGAAAAGCAGGCAGAGAATTCCCTGCTAGCACCTTCTCTGTGCCTGGGAAACACAAGTGTTCACATTGCTTCGCAGAATCGCTTTTGTGCAGAAAACAGTAACACTTGTTCAGAACGAAAGAAAGCACAGAGCCCCAGATTTTATGTTGTCCTGGAGAGCTTGCAGAGCACTGGGGAAAAGCAGGCAGAGAATTCCCTGCTAGCACCTTCTCTGTGCCTGGGAAGCAGAAGTGTTCACATTGCTTCGCAGAATCGCTTTTGTGCAGAAAACAGTAACACTTGTTCAGAACGAAAGAAAGCACAGAGCCCCAGATTTTATGTTGTCCTGGAGAGCTTGCAGAGCACTGGGGAAAGGCAGGCAGAGAATTCCCTGCTAGCACCTTCTCTGTGCCTGTTCACATTGCTTCGCAGAATCGCTTTTGTGCAGAAAACAGTAACACTTGTTCAGACGAAAGAAAGTACAGAGCCCCAGATTTTATGTTGTCCTGGAGAGCTTGCAGAGCACTGGGGAAAAGAAGGCAGAGAATTCCCTGCTAGCACCTTCTCTGTGCCTGGGAAACAGAAGTGTTCCCATTGCTTCGCAGAATCGCTTTTGTGCAGAAAACACTAACACTTGTTCAGAACGAAAGAAAGCACAGAGCCCCAGATTTTATGTTGTCCTGGAGAGCTTGCAGAGCACTGGGGAAAGGCAGGCAGAGAATTCCCTGCTAGCACCTTCTCTGTGCCTGGGAAGCAGAAGTGTTCACATTGGTTCGCAGAATCACTTTTGTGCAGAAAACAGTAACACTTGTTCAGAACGAAAGAAAGCACAGAGCCCCAGATTTGCTGTTGTCCTGGAGAGCTTTCAGAGCACTGGGGAAAGGCAGGCAGACAATTCCTTGCTAACACCTTCTCTGTGCCTGTTCACATTCCTTCGCAGAATCGCTTTTGTGCAGAAAACAGTAACACTTGTTCAGAACGAAAGAAAGCACAGAGCCCCAGATTTTATGTTGTCCTGGAGAGCTTGCAGAGCACTGGGGAAAAGCAGGCAGAGAATTTCCTGCTAGCACCTTCTCTGTGCCTGGGAAGCAGAAGTGTTCACATTGCTTCGCAGAATCGCTTTTGTGCAGAAAACAGTAACACTTGTTCAGAACAAAAGAAAGCACATAGCCCCAGATTTTATGTTGTCCTGGAGAGCTTGCAGAGCACTGGGGAAAAGCAGGCAGAGAATTCCCTGCTAGCACCTTCTCTGTGCCTGGGAAACACAAGTGTTCACATTGCTTCGCAGAATCGCTTTTGTGCAGAAAACAGTAACACTTGTTCAGAACGAAAGAAAGCACAGAGCCCCAGATTTTATGTTGTCCTGGAGAGCTTGCAGAGCACTGGGGAAAAGCAGGCAGAGAATTTCCTGCTAGCACCTTCTCTGTGCCTGGGAAGCAGAAGTGTTCACATTGCTTCGCAGAATCGCTTTTGTGCAGAAAACAGTAACACTTGTTCAGAACGAAACAAAGCACAGAGCCCCAGATTTGCTGTTGTCCTGGAGAGCTTGCAGAGCACTGGGGAAAGGCAGGCAGAGAATTCCCTGCTAGCACCTTCTCTGTGCCTGTTCACATTCCTTCGCAGAATCGCTTTTGTGCAGAAAACAGTAACACTTGTTCAGAACGAAAGAAAGCACAGAGCCCCAGATTCTATGTTGTCCTGGAGAGCTTGCAGGGCACTGGGGAAAGGCAGGCAGAGAATTCCCTGCTAGCACCTTCTCTGTGCCTGGGAAGCAGAAGTGTTCACATTGCTTCGCAGAATCGCTTTTGTGCAGACAACACTAACACTTTTTCAGAACAAAAGAAAGCACAGAGCCCCAGATTTTATGTTGTCCTGGAGAGCTTGCAGAGCACTGGGGAAAAGCAGGCAGAGAATTCCCTGCTATCACCTTCTCTGTGCCTGTTCACATTGCTTCGCAGAATCGCTTTTGTGCAGAAAACAGTAACACTTGTTCAGACGAAAGAAAGCACAGAGCCCCAGATTTTATGTTGTCCTGGAGAGCTTGCAGAGCACTGGGGAAAGGCAGGCAGAGAATTCCCTGCTAGCACCTTCTCTGTGCCTGGGAAGCAGAAGTGTTCACATTGGTTCGCAGAATCACTTTTGTGCAGAAAACAGTAACACTTGTTCAGAACGAAAGAAAGCACAGAGCCCCAGATTTTATGTTGTCCTGGAGAGCTTGCAGAGCACTGGGGAAAAGCAGGCAGAGAATTTCCTGCTAGCACCTTCTCTGTGCCTGGGAAGCAGAAGTGTTCACATTGCTTCGCAGAATCGCTTTTGTGCAGAAAACAGTAACACTTGTTCAGAACAAAAGAAAGCACATAGCCCCAGATTTTATGTTGTCCTGGAGAGCTTGCAGAGCACTGGGGAAAAGCAGGCAGAGAATTCCCTGCTAGCACCTTCTCTGTGCCTGGGAAACACAAGTGTTCACATTGCTTCGCAGAATCGCTTTTGTGCAGAAAACAGTAACACTTGTTCAGAACGAAAGAAAGCACAGAGCCCCAGATTTTATGTTGTCCTGGAGAGCTTGCAGAGCACTGGGGAAAAGCAGGCAGAGAATTTCCTGCTAGCACCTTCTCTGTGCCTGGGAAGCAGAAGTGTTCACATTGCTTCGCAGAATCGCTTTTGTGCAGAAAACAGTAACACTTGTTCAGAACGAAACAAAGCACAGAGCCCCAGATTTGCTGTTGTCCTGGAGAGCTTGCAGAGCACTGGGGAAAGGCAGGCAGAGAATTCCCTGCTAGCACCTTCTCTGTGCCTGTTCACATTCCTTCGCAGAATCGCTTTTGTGCAGAAAACAGTAACACTTGTTCAGAACGAAAGAAAGCACAGAGCCCCAGATTCTATGTTGTCCTGGAGAGCTTGCAGGGCACTGGGGAAAGGCAGGCAGAGAATTCCCTGCTAGCACCTTCTCTGTGCCTGGGAAGCAGAAGTGTTCACATTGCTTCGCAGAATCGCTTTTGTGCAGACAACACTAACACTTTTTCAGAACAAAAGAAAGCACAGAGCCCCAGATTTTATGTTGTCCTGGAGAGCTTGCAGAGCACTGGGGAAAAGCAGGCAGAGAATTCCCTGCTAGCACCTTCTCTGTGCCTGGGAAACAGAAGTGTTCACATTGCTTCGCAGAATCGCTTTTCTGCAGAAAACACTAACACTTGTTCAGAACGAAAGAAAGCACAGAGCCCCAGATTTTATGTTGTCCTGGAGAGCTTGCAGAGCACTGGGGAAAGGCAGGCAGAGAATTCCCTGCTAGCACCTTCTCTGTGCCTGTTCACATTGCTTCGCAGAATCGCTTTTGTGCAGAAAACAGTAACACTTGTTCAGACGAAAGAAAGTACAGAGCCCCAGATTTTATGTTGTCCTGGAGAGCTTGCAGAGCACTGGGGAAAAGCAGGCAGAGAATTCCCTGCTAGCACCTTCTCTGTGCCTGGGAAGCAGAAGTGTTCACATTGGTTCGCAGAATCACTTTTGTGCAGAAAACAGTAACACTTGTTCAGAACGAAAGAAAGCACAGAGCCCCAGATTTGCTGTTGTCCTGGAGAGCTTGCAGAGCACTGGGGAAAAGCAGGCAGAGAATTTCCTGCTAGCACCTTCTCTGTGCCTGGGAAGCAGAAGTGTTCACATTGCTTGGCAGAATCGCTTTTGTGCAGAAAACAGTAACACTTGTTCAGAACAAAAGAAAGCACATAGCCCCAGATTTTATGTTGTCCTGGAGAGCTTGCAGAGCACTGGGGAAAAGCAGGCAGAGAATTCCCTGCTAGCACCTTCTCTGTGCCTGGGAAACACAAGTGTTCACATTGCTTCGCAGAATCGCTTTTGTGCAGGAAACAGTAACACTTGTTCAGAACGAAAGAAAGCACAGAGCCCCAGATTTTATGTTGTCCTGGAGAGCTTGCAGAGCACTGGGGAAAAGCAGGCAGAGAATTCCCTGCTAGCACCTTCTCTGTGCCTGGGAAGCAGAAGTGTTCCCATTGCTTCGCAGAATCGCTTTTGTGCAGAAAACAGTAACACTTGTTCAGAACGAAAGAAAGCACAGAGCCCCAGATTTTATGTTGTCCTGGAGAGCTTGCAGAGCACTGGGGAAAGGCAGGCAGAGAATTCCCTGCTAGCACCTTCTCTGTGCCTGTTCACATTGCTTCGCAGAATCGCTTTTGTGCAGAAAACAGTAACACTTGTTCAGACGAAAGAAAGTACAGAGCCCCAGATTTTATGTTGTCCTGGAGAGCTTGCAGAGCACTGGGGAAAAGCAGGCAGAGAATTCCCTGCTAGCACCTTCTCTGTGCCTGGGAAACAGAAGTGTTCCCATTGCTTCGCAGAATCGCTTTTGTGCAGAAAACACTAACACTTGTTCAGAACGAAAGAAAGCACAGAGCCCCAGATTTTATGTTGTCCTGGAGAGCTTGCAGAGCACTGGGGAAAGGCAGGCAGAGAATTCCCTGCTAGCACCTTCTTTGTGCCTGTTCACATTGCTTCGCAGAATCGCTTTTGTGCAGAAAACAGTAACACTTGTTCAGAAGGAAAGAAAGCACAGAGCCCCAGATTTTATGTTGTACTGGAGAGCTTGCAGAGCACTGGGGAAAAGCAGGCAGAGAATTCCCTGCTAGCACCTTCTCTGTGCCTGGGAAACAGAAGTGTTCACATTGCTTTGCAGAATCGCTTTTGTGCAGAAAACAATAACACTTGTTCAGAACGAAAGAAAGCACAGAGCCCCAGATTTTATGTTGTCCTGGAGAGCTTGCAGAGCACTGGGGAAAAGCAGGCAGAGAATTCCCTGCTAGCACCTTCTCTGTGCCTGGGAAACAGAAGTGTTCCCATTGCTTCGCAGAATCGCTTTTGTGCAGAAAACACTAACACTTGTTCAGAACGAAAGAAAGCACAGAGCCCCAGATTTTATGTTGTCCTGGAGAGCTTGCAGAGCACTGGGGAAAGGCAGGCAGAGAATTCCCTGCTAGCACCTTCTCTGTGCCTGGGAAGCAGAAGTGTTCACATTGCTTCGCAGAATCGCTTTTGTGCAGACAACACTAACACTTTTTCAGAACAAAAGAAAGCACAGAGCCCCAGATTTTATGTTGTCCTGGAGAGCTTGCAGAGCACTGGGGAAAAGCAGGCAGAGAATTCCCTGCTAGCACCTTCTCTGTGCCTGGGAAGCAGAAGTGTTCACATTGCTTCGCAGAATCGCTTTTGTGCAGAAAACAGTAACACTTGTTCAGAACGAAAGAAAGCACAGAGCCCCAGATTTTATGTTGTCCTGGAGAGCTTGCAGAGCACTGGGGAAAGGCAGGCAGAGAATTCCCTGCTAGCACCTTCTCTGTGCCTGTTCACATTGCTTCGCAGAATCGCTTTTGTGCAGAAAACAGTAACACTTGTTCAGACGAAAGAAAGTACAGAGCCCCAGATTTTATGTTGTCCTGGAGAGCTTGCAGAGCACTGGGGAAAAGCAGGCAGAGAATTCCCTGCTAGCACCTTCTCTGTGCCTGGGAAGCAGAAGTGTTCACATTGGTTCGCAGAATCGCTTTTGTGCAGAAAACAGTAACACTTGTTCAGAACGAAAGAAAGCACAGAGCCCCAGATTTGCTGTTGTCCTGGAGAGCTTTCAGAGCACTGGGGAAAGGCAGGCAGACAATTCCTTGCTAACACCTTCTCTGTGCCTGTTCACATTCCTTCGCAGAATCGCTTTTGTGCAGAAAACAGTAACACTTGTTCAGAACGAAAGAAAGCACAGAGCCCCAGATTTTATGTTGTCCTGGAGAGCTTGCAGAGCACTGGGGAAAAGCAGGCAGAGAATTTCTTGCTAGCACCTTCTCTGTGCCTGGGAAGCAGAAGTGTTCACATTGCTTGGCAGAATCGCTTTTGTGCAGAAAACAGTAACACTTGTTCAGAACAAAAGAAAGCACATAGCCCCAGATTTTATGTTGTCCTGGAGAGCTTGCAGAGCACTGGGGAAAAGCAGGCAGAGAATTCCCTGCTAGCACCTTCTCTGTGCCTGGGAAACACAAGTGTTCACATTGCTTCGCAGAATCGCTTTTGTGCAGAAAACAGTAACACTTGTTCAGAACGAAAGAAAGCACAGAGCCCCAGATTCTATGTTGTCCTGGAGAGCTTGCAGGGCACTGGGGAAAGGCAGGAAGAGAATTCCCTGCTAGCACCTTCTCTGTGCCTGGGAAGCAGAAGTGTTCACATTGCTTCGCAGAATCGCTTTTGTGCAGAAAACACTAACACTTGTTCAGAACGAAAGAAAGCACAGAGCCCCAGATTTTATGTTGTCCTGGAGAGCTTGCAGAGCACTGGGGAAAGGCAGGCAGAGAATTCCCTGCTAGCACCTTCTCTGTGCCTGTTCACATTGCTTCGCAGAATCGCTTTTGTGCAGAAAACAGTAACACTTGTTCAGACGAAAGAAAGTACAGAGCCCCAGATTTTATGTTGTCCTGGAGAGCTTGCAGAGCACTGGGGAAAAGCAGGCAGAGAATTCCCTGCTAGCACCTTCTCTGTGCCTGGGAAACAGAAGTGTTCCCATTGCTTCGCAGAATCGCTTTTGTGCAGAAAACACTAACACTTGTTCAGAACGAAAGAAAGCACAGAGCCCCAGATTTTATGTTGTCCTGGAGAGCTTGCAGAGCACTGGGGAAAGGCAGGCAGAGAATTCCCTGCTAGCACCTTCTTTGTGCCTGTTCACATTGCTTCGCAGAATCGCTTTTGTGCAGAAAACAGTAACACTTGTTCAGAAGGAAAGAAAGCACAGAGCCCCAGATTTTATGTTGTACTGGAGAGCTTGCAGAGCACTGGGGAAAAGCAGGCAGAGAATTCCCTGCTAGCACCTTCTCTGTGCCTGGGAAACAGAAGTGTTCACATTGCTTTGCAGAATCGCTTTTGTGCAGAAAACAATAACACTTGTTCAGAACGAAAGAAAGCACAGAGCCCCAGATTTTATGTTGTCCTGGAGAGCTTGCAGAGCACTGGGGAAAAGCAGGCAGAGAATTCCCTGCTATCACCTTCTCTGTGCCTGTTCACATTGCTTCGCAGAATCGCTTTTGTGCAGAAAACAGTAACACTTGTTCAGACGAAAGAAAGCACAGAGCCCCAGATTTTATGTTGTCCTGGAGAGCTTGCAGAGCACTGGGGAAAGGCAGGCAGAGAATTCCCTGCTAGCACCTTCTCTGTGCCTGGGAAGCAGAAGTCTTCACATTGCTTCGCAGAATCGCTTTTGTGCAGAAAACACTAACACTTGTTCAGAACGAAAGAAAGCACAGAGCCCCAGATTCTATGTTGTCCTGGAGAGCTTTCAGAGCACTGGGGAAAGGCAGGCAGAGAATTCCCTGCTAGCACCTTCTCTGTGCCTGGGAAGCAGAAGTGTTCACATTGGTTCGCAGAATCACTTTTGTGCAGAAAACAGTAACACTTGTTCAGAACGAAAGAAAGCACAGAGCCCCAGATTTGCTGTTGTCCTGGAGAGCTTTCAGAGCACTGGGGAAAGGCAGGCAGACAATTCCTTGCTAACACCTTCTCTGTGCCTGGGAAGCAGAAGTGTTCACATTGCTTCGCAGAATCGCTTTTGTGCAGACAACACTAACACTTTTTCAGAACAAAAGAAAGCACAGAGCCCCAGATTTTATGTTGTCCTGGAGAGCTTGCAGAGCACTGGGGAAAAGCAGGCAGAGAATTCCCTGCTAGCACCTTCTCTGTGCCTGGGAAACAGAAGTGTTCACATTGCTTCGCAGAATCGCTTTTGTGCAGGAAACAGTAACACTTGTTCAGAACGAAAGAAAGCACAGAGCCACAGATTTTATGTTGTCCTGGAGAGCTTGCAGAGCACTGGGGAAAGGCAGGCAGAGAATTCCCTGCTAGCACCTTCTATGTGCCTGGGAAGCAGAAGTGTTCACATTGCTTCGCAGAATCACTTTTCTGCAGAAAACAGTAACACTTGTTCAGAACGAAAGAAAGCACAGAGCCCCAGATTTTATGTTGTCCTGGAGAGCTTGCAGAGCACTGGGGAAAGGCAGGGAGAGAATTCCCTGCTAGCACCTTCTCTGTGCCTGGGAAGCAGAAGCCTTCACATTGCTTCGCAGAATCGCTTTTGTGCAGAAAACAATAACACCTGTTCAGAACGAAAGAAAGCACAGAGCCCCAGATTTTATGTTGTTCTGGAGAGCTTTCAGAGCACTGGGGAAAGGCAGGCAGAGAATTCCCTGCTAGCACCTTCTCTGTGCCTGGGAAACAGAAGTGTTCACATTGCTTCGCAGAATCGCTTTTGTGCAGAAAACAATAACACTTGTTCAGAACGAAAGAAAGCACAGAGCCCCATATTTTATGTTGTGATGGAGAGCTTGCAGAGCACTGGGGAAAGGCAGGCAGAGAATTCCCTGCTAGCACCTTCTCTGTGCCTGTTCACATGTCTTCGCAGAATCGCTTTTGTGCAGAAAACACTAACACTTGTTCAGACGAAAGAAAGCACAGAGCCCCAGATTTTATGTTGTCCTGGAGAGCTTGCAGAGCACTGGGGAAAGGCAGGCAGAGAATTCCCTGCTAGCACCTTCTCTGTGCCTGGGAAGCAGAAGTGTTCACATTGCTTCGCAGAATCGCTTTTGTGCAGAAAACACTAACACTTGTTCAGAACGAAAGAAAGCACAGAGCCCCAGATTTTATGTTGTCCTGGAGAGCTTGCAGAGCACTGGGGAAAGGCAGGCAGAGAATTCCCTGCTAGCACCTTCTCTGTGCCTGGGAAGCAGAAGCCTTCACATTGCTTCGCAGAATCGCTTTTGTGCAGAAAACAATAACACCTGTTCAGAACGAAAGAAAGCACAGAGCCCCAGATTCTATGTTGTCCTGGAGAGCTTTCAGAGCACTGGGGAAAGGCAGGCAGAGAATTCCCTGCTAGCACCTTCTCTGTGCCTGGGAAACAGAAGTGTTCACATTGCTTCGCAGAATCGCTTTTGTGCAGAAAACAATAACACTTGTTCAGAACGAAAGAAAGCACAGAGCCCCAGATTTTATGTTGTCCTGGAGAGCTTGCAGAGCACTGGGGAAAGGCAGGCAGAGAATTCCCTGCTAGCACCTTCTCTGTGCCTGTTCACATTGCTTCGCAGAATCGCTTTTGTGCAGAAAACAGTAACACTTGTTCAGATGAAAGAAAGCACAGAGCCCCAGATTTTATGTTGTCCTGGAGAGCTTGCAGAGCACTGGGGAAAAGCAGGCAGAGAATTCCCTGCTAGCACCTTCTCTGTGCCTGGGAAGCAGAAGTGTTCACATTGCTTCGCAGAATCGCTTTTGTGCAGAAAACACTAACACTTGTTCAGAACGAAAGAAAGCACAGAGCCCCAGATTTTATGTTGTCCTGGAGAGCTTGCAGAGCACTGGGGAAAGGCAGGCAGAGAATTCCCTGCTAGCACCTTCTCTGTGCCTGTTCACATTGCTTCGCAGAATCGCTTTTGTGCAGAAAACAGTAACACTTGTTCAGACGAAAGAAAGTACAGAGCCCCAGATTTTATGTTGTCCTGGAGAGCTTGCAGAGCACTGGGGAAAAGCAGGCAGAGAATTCCCTGCTAGCACCTTCTCTGTGCCTGGGAAGCAGAAGTGTTCACATTGGTTCGCAGAATCACTTTTGTGCAGAAAACAGTAACACTTGTTCAGAACGAAAGAAAGCACAGAGCCCCAGATTTGCTGTTGTCCTGGAGAGCTTTCAGAGCACTGGGGAAAGGCAGGCAGACAATTCCTTGCTAACACCTTCTCTGTGCCTGTTCACATTCCTTCGCAGAATCGCTTTTGTGCAGAAAACAGTAACACTTGTTCAGAACGAAAGAAAGCACAGAGCCCCAGATTTTATGTTGTCCTGGAGAGCTTGCAGAGCACTGGGGAAAAGCAGGCAGAGAATTTCCTGCTAGCACCTTCTCTGTGCCTGGGAAGCAGAAGTGTTCACATTGCTTGGCAGAATCGCTTTTGTGCAGAAAACAGTAACACTTGTTCAGAACAAAAGAAAGCACATAGCCCCAGATTTTATGTTGTCCTGGAGAGCTTGCAGAGCACTGGGGAAAAGCAGGCAGAGAATTCCCTGCTAGCACCTTCTCTGTGCCTGGGAAACAGAAGTGTTCACATTGCTTCGCAGAATCGCTTTTGTGCAGAAAACAGTAACACTTGTTCAGAACGAAAGAAAGCACAGAGCCCCAGATTTTATGTTGTCCTGGAGAGCTTGCAGAGCACTGGGGAAAAGCAGGCAGAGAATTCCCTGCTAGCACCTTCTCTGTGCCTGGGAAGCAGAAGTGTTCACATTGCTTCGCAGAATCGCTTTTGTGCAGAAAACACTAACACTTGTTCAGAACGAAAGAAAGCACAGAGCCCCAGATTCTATGTTGTCCTGGAGAGCTTGCAGGGCACTGGGGAAAGGAGGGAAGAGAATAACCTGCTAGCACCTTCTCTGTGCCTGGGAAGCAGAAGTGTTCACATTGCTTCGCAGAATCGCTTTTGTGCAGAAAACAGTAACACTTGTTCAGAACGAAAGAAAGCACAGAGCCCCAGATTTTATGTTGTACTGGAGAGCTTGCAGAGCACTGGGGAAAAGCAGGCAGAGAATTCCCTGCTAGCACCTTCTCTGTGCCTGGGAAACAGAAGTGTTCACATTGCTTTGCAGAATCGCTTTTGTGCAGAAAACAATAACACTTGTTCAGAACGAAAGAAAGCACAGAGCCCCAGATTTTATGTTGTCCTGGAGAGCTTGCAGAGCACTGGGGAAAAGCAGGCAGAGAATTCCCTGCTATCACCTTCTCTGTGCCTGTTCACATTGCTTCGCAGAATCGCTTTTGTGCAGAAAACAGTAACACTTGTTCAGACGAAAGAAAGCACAGAGCCCCAGATTTTATGTTGTCCTGGAGAGCTTGCAGAGCACTGGGGAAAGGCAGGCAGAGAATTTCCTGCTAGCACCTTCTCTGTGCCTGGGAAGCAGAAGTCTTCACATTGCTTCGCAGAATCGCTTTTGTGCAGAAAACACTAACACTTGTTCAGAACGAAAGAAAGCACAGAGCCCCAGATTCTATGTTGTCCTGGAGAGCTTTCAGAGCACTGGGGAAAGGCAGGCAGAGAATTCCCTGCTAGCACCTTCTCTGTGCCTGGGAAGCAGAAGTGTTCACATTGGTTCGCAGAATCACTTTTGTGCAGAAAACAGTAACACTTGTTCAGAACGAAAGAAAGCACAGAGCCCCAGATTTGCTGTTGTCCTGGAGAGCTTTCAGAGCACTGGGGAAAGGCAGGCAGACAATTCCTTGCTAACACCTTCTCTGTGCCTGGGAAGCAGAAGTGTTCACATTGCTTCGCAGAATCGCTTTTGTGCAGACAACACTAACACTTTTTCAGAACAAAAGAAAGCACAGAGCCCCAGATTTTATGTTGTCCTGGAGAGCTTGCAGAGCACTGGGGAAAAGCAGGCAGAGAATTCCCTGCTAGCACCTTCTCTGTGCCTGGGAAACAGAAGTGTTCACATTGCTTCGCAGAATCGCTTTTGTGCAGGAAACAGTAACACTTGTTCAGAACGAAAGAAAGCACAGAGCCCCAGATTTTATGTTGTTCTGGAGAGCTTTCAGAGCACTGGGGAAAGGCAGGCAGAGAATTCCCTGCTAGCACCTTCTCTGTGCCTGGGAAACAGAAGTGTTCACATTGCTTCGCAGAATCGCTTTTGTGCAGAAAACAATAACACTTGTTCAGAACGAAAGAAAGCACAGAGCCCCAGATTTTATGTTGTCCTGGAGAGCTTGCAGAGCACTGGGGAAAGGCAGGCAGAGAATTCCCTGCTAGCACCTTCTCTGTGCCTGTTCACATTGCTTCGCAGAATCGCTTTTGTGCAGAAAACAGTAACACTTGTTCAGACGAAAGAAAGCACAGAGCCCCAGATTTTATGTTGTCCTGGAGAGCTTGCAGAGCACTGGGGAAAGGCAGGCAGAGAATTCCCTGCTAGCACCTTCTCTGTGCCTGGGAAGCAGAAGTGTTCACATTGCTTCGCAGAATGGCTTTTGTGCAGAAAACAGTAACACTTGTTCAGAACGAAAGAAAGCACAGAGCCCCAGATTTTATGTTGTCCTGGAGAGCTTGCAGAGCACTGGGGAAAGGCAGGCAGAGAATTCCCTGCTAGCACCTTCTCTGTGCCTGGGAAGCAGAAGTGTTCACATTGCTTCGCAGAATCGCTTTTGTGCAGACAACACTAACACTTTTTCAGAACAAAAGAAAGCACAGAGCCCCAGATTTTATGTTGTCCTGGAGAGCTTGCAGAGCACTGGGGAAAAGCAGGCAGAGAATTCCCTGCTAGCACCTTCTCTGTGCCTGGGAAACAGAAGTGTTCACATTGCTTCGCAGAATCGCTTTTGTGCAGAAAACAGTAACACTTGTTCAGAACGAAAGAAAGCACAGAGCCCCAGATTTTATGTTGTCCTGGAGAGCTTGCAGAGCACTGGGGAAAGGCAGGCAGAGAATTCCCTGCTAGCACCTTCTCTGTGCCTGTTCACATTGCTTCGCAGAATCGCTTTTGTGCAGAAAACAGTAACACTTGTTCAGACGAAAGAAAGTACAGAGCCCCAGATTTTATGTTGTCCTGGAGAGCTTGCAGAGCACTGGGGAAAAGCAGGCAGAGAATTCCCTGCTAGCACCTTCTCTGTGCCTGGGAAACAGAAGTGTTCCCATTGCTTCGCAGAATCGCTTTTGTGCAGAAAACACTAACACTTGTTCAGAACGAAAGAAAGCACAGAGCCCCAGATTTTATGTTGTCCTGGAGAGCTTGCAGAGCACTGGGGAAAGGCAGGCAGAGAATTCCCTGCTAGCACCTTCTTTGTGCCTGTTCACATTGCTTCGCAGAATCGCTTTTGTGCAGAAAACAGTAACACTTGTTCAGAAGGAAAGAAAGCACAGAGCCCCAGATTTTATGTTGTACTGGAGAGCTTGCAGAGCACTGGGGAAAAGCAGGCAGAGAATTCCCTGCTAGCACCTTCTCTGTGCCTGGGAAACAGAAGTGTTCACATTGCTTTGCAGAATCGCTTTTGTGCAGAAAACAGTAACACTTGTTCAGAACGAAAGAAAGCACAGAGCCCCAGATTTTATGTTGTCCTGGAGAGCTTGCAGAGCACTGGGGAAAAGCAGGCAGAGAATTCCCTGCTATCACCTTCTCTGTGCCTGTTCACATTGCTTCGCAGAATCGCTTTTGTGCAGAAAACAGTAACACTTGTTCAGACGAAAGAAAGCACAGAGCCCCAGATTTTATGTTGTCCTGAAGAGCTTGCAGAGCACTGGGGAAAAGCAGGCAGAGAATTCCCTGCTAGCACCTTCTCTGTGCCTGGGAAACAGAAGTGTTCACATTGCTTCGCAGAATCGCTTTTGTGCAGAAAACACTAACACTTGTTCAGAACGAAAGAAAGCACAGAGCCCCAGATTCTATGTTGTCCTGGAGAGCTTGCAGGGCACTGGGGAAAGGCAGGCAGAGAATTCCCTGCTAGCACCTTCTCTGTGCCTGGGAAGCAGAAGTGTTCCCATTGCTTCGCAGAATCGCTTTTGTGCAGACAACACTAACACTTTTTCAGAACAAAAGAAAGCACAGAGCCCCAGATTTTATGTTGTCCTGGAGAGCTTGCAGAGCACTGGGGAAAAGCAGGCAGAGAATTCCCTGCTAGCACCTTCTCTGTGCCTGGGAAACAGAAGTGTTCACATTGCTTCGCAGAATCGCTTTTGTGCAGAAAACAGTAACACTTGTTCAGAACGAAAGAAAGCACAGAGCCCCAGATTTTATGTTGTCCTGGAGAGCTTGCAGAGCACTGGGGAAAGGCAGGCAGAGAATTCCCTGCTAGCACCTTCTATGTGCCTGGGAAGCAGAAGTGTTCACATTGCTTCGCAGAATCACTTTTCTGCAGAAAACAGTAACACTTGTTCAGAACGAAAGAAAGCACAGAGCCCCAGATTTTATGTTGTCCTGGAGAGCTTGCAGAGCACTGGGGAAAGGCAGGCAGAGAATTCCCTGCTAGCACCTTCTCTGTGCCTGGGAAGCAGAAGCCTTCACATTGCTTCGCAGAATCGCTTTTGTGCAGAAAACAATAACACCTGTTCAGAACGAAAGAAAGCACAGAGCCCCAGATTTTATGTTGTTCTGGAGAGCTTTCAGAGCACTGGGGAAAGGCAGGCAGAGAATTCCCTGCTAGCACCTTCTCTGTGCCTGGGAAACAGAAGTGTTCACATTGCTTCGCAGAATCGCTTTTGTGCAGAAAACAATAACACTTTTTCAGAACGAAAGAAAGCACAGAGCCCCAGATTTTATGTTGTCCTGGAGAGCTTGCAGAGCACTGGGGAAAAGCAGGCAGAGAATTCCCTGCTAGCACCTTCTCTGTGCCTGGGAAACAGAAGTGTTCACATTGCTTCGCAGAATCGCTTTTGTGCAGAAAACAGTAACACTTGTTCAGAACGAAAGAAAGCACAGAGCCCCAGATTTTATGTTGTCCTGGAGAGCTTGCAGAGCACTGGGGAAAGGCAGGCAGAGAATTCCCTGCTAGCACCTTCTCTGTGCCTGTTCACATTGCTTCGCAGAATCGCTTTTGTGCAGAAAACAGTAACACTTGTTCAGACGAAAGAAAGTACAGAGCCCCAGATTTTATGTTGTCCTGGAGAGCTTGCAGAGCACTGGGGAAAAGCAGGCAGAGAATTCCCTGCTAGCACCTTCTCTGTGCCTGGGAAACAGAAGTGTTCCCATTGCTTCGCAGAATCGCTTTTGTGCAGAAAACACTAACACTTGTTCAGAACGAAAGAAAGCACAGAGCCCCAGATTTTATGTTGTCCTGGAGAGCTTGCAGAGCACTGGGGAAAGGCAGGCAGAGAATTCCCTGCTAGCACCTTCTTTGTGCCTGTTCACATTGCTTCGCAGAATCGCTTTTGTGCAGAAAACAGTAACACTTGTTCAGAAGGAAAGAAAGCACAGAGCCCCAGATTTTATGTTGTCCTGGAGAGCTTGCAGAGCACTGGGGAAAAGCAGGCAGAGAATTCCCTGCTAGCACCTTCTCTGTGCCTGTTCACATTGCTTCGCAGAATCGCTTTTGTGCAGAAAACAGTAACACTTGTTCAGACGAAAGAAAGCACAGAGCCCCAGATTTTATGTTGTCCTGGAGAGCTTGCAGAGCACTGGGGAAAGGCAGGCAGAGAATTCCCTGCTAGCACCTTCTCTGTGCCTGGGAAGCAGAAGTGTTCACATTGCTTCGCAGAATCGCTTTTGTGCAGAAAACAGTAACACTTGTTCAGAACGAAACAAAGCACAGAGCCCCAGATTTGCTGTTGTCCTGGAGAGCTTGCAGAGCACTGGGGAAAGGCAGGCAGAGAATTCCCTGCTAGCACCTTCTCTGTGCCTGGGAAGCAGAAGTGTTCACATTCCTTCGCAGAATCGCTTTTGTGCAGAAAACAGTAACACTTGTTCAGAAGGAAAGAAAGCACAGAGCCCCAGATTTTATGTTGTCCTGGAGAGCTTGCAGAGCACTGGGGAAAAGCAGGCAGAGAATTCCCTGCTAGCACCTTCTCTGTGCCTGGGAAGCAGAAGTGTTCACATTGCTTCGCAGAATCGCTTTTGTGCAGAAAACACTAACACTTGTTCAGAACGAAAGAAAGCACAGAGCCCCAGATTCTATGTTGTCCTGGAGAGCTTGCAGGGCACTGGGGAAAGGCAGGCAGAGAATTCCCTGCTAGCACCTTCTCTGTGCCTGGGAAGCAGAAGTGTTCACATTGCTTCGCAGAATCGCTTTTGTGCAGACAACACTAACACTTTTTCAGAACAAAAGAAAGCACAGAGCCCCAGATTTTATGTTGTCCTGGAGAGCTTGCAGAGCACTGGGGAAAAGCAGGCAGAGAATTCCCTGCTAGCACCTTCTCTGTGCCTGGGAAACAGAAGTGTTCACATTGCTTCGCAGAATCGCTTTTGTGCAGAAAACAGTAACACTTGTTCAGAACGAAAGAAAGCACAGAGCCCCAGATTTTATGTTGTCCTGGAGAGCTTGCAGAGCACTGGGGAAAGGCAGGCAGAGAATTCCCTGCTAGCACCTTCTATGTGCCTGGGAAGCAGAAGTGTTCACATTGCTTCGCAGAATCACTTTTCTGCAGAAAACAGTAACACTTGTTCAGAACGAAAGAAAGCACAGAGCCCCATATTTTATGTTGTCCTGGAGAGCTTGCAGAGCACTGGGGAAAGGCAGGCAGAGAATTCCCTGCTAGCACCTTCTCTGTGCCTGGGAAGCAGAAGTGTTCACATTGCTTCGCAGAATCGCTTTTGTGCAGACAACACTAACACTTTTTCAGAACAAAAGAAAGCACAGAGCCCCAGATTTTATGTTGTCCTGGAGAGCTTGCAGAGCACTGGGGAAAAGCAGGCAGAGAATTCCCTGCTAGCACCTTCTCTGTGCCTGGGAAACAGAAGTGTTCACATTGCTTCGCAGAATCGCTTTTGTGCAGAAAACAGTAACACTTGTTCAGAACGAAAGAAAGCACAGAGCCCCAGATTTTATGTTGTCCTGGAGAGCTTGCAGAGCACTGGGGAAAGGCAGGCAGAGAATTCCCTGCTAGCACCTTCTCTGTGCCTGTTCACATTGCTTCGCAGAATCGCTTTTGTGCAGAAAACAGTAACACTTGTTCAGACGAAAGAAAGTACAGAGCCCCAGATTTTATGTTGTCCTGGAGAGCTTGCAGAGCACTGGGGAAAAGCAGGCAGAGAATTCCCTGCTAGCACCTTCTCTGTGCCTCGGAAACAGAAGTGTTCCCATTGCTTCGCAGAATCGCTTTTGTGCAGAAAACACTAACACTTGTTCAGAACGAAA
This sequence comes from Strix uralensis, assembly GCF_047716275.1. Lineage (NCBI taxonomy): Eukaryota > Metazoa > Chordata > Aves > Strigiformes > Strigidae > Strix > Strix uralensis. The sequence goes on from NC_133973.1 coordinate 9,372,182, forward strand.
GAAAGCACAGAGCCCCAGATTTTATGTTGTCCTGGAGAGCTTGCAGAGCACTGGGGAAAGGCAGGCAGAGAATTCCCTGCTAGCACCTTCTTTGTGCCTGTTCACATTGCTTCGCAGAATCGCTTTTGTGCAGAAAACAGTAACACTTGTTCAGAAGGAAAGAAAGCACAGAGCCCCAGATTTTATGTTGTACTGGAGAGCTTGCAGAGCACTGGGGAAAAGCAGGCAGAGAATTCCCTGCTAGCACCTTCTCTGTGCCTGGGAAACAGAAGTGTTCACATTGCTTTGCAGAATCGCTTTTGTGCAGAAAACAGTAACACTTGTTCAGAACGAAAGAAAGCACAGAGCCCCAGATTTTATGTTGTCCTGGAGAGCTTGCAGAGCACTGGGGAAAAGCAGGCAGAGAATTCCCTGCTAGCACCTTCTCTGTGCCTGGGAAGCAGAAGTGTTCACATTGCTTCGCAGAATCGCTTTTGTGCAGAAAACACTAACACTTGTTCAGAACGAAAGAAAGCACAGAGCCCCAGATTCTATGTTGTCCTGGAGAGCTTGCAGGGCACTGGGGAAAGGCAGGCAGAGAATTCCCTGCTAGCACCTTCTCTGTGCCTGGGAAGCAGAAGTGTTCACATTGCTTCGCAGAATCGCTTTTGTGCAGAAAACAGTAACACTTGTTCAGAACGAAACAAAGCACAGAGCCCCAGATTTGCTGTTGTCCTGGAGAGCTTGCAGAGCACTGGGGAAAGGCAGGCAGAGAATTCCCTGCTAGCACCTTCTCTGTGCCTGGGAAGCAGAAGTGTTCACATTCCTTCGCAGAATCGCTTTTGTGCAGAAAACAGTAACACTTGTTCAGAAGGAAAGAAAGCACAGAGCCCCAGATTTTATGTTGTCCTGGAGAGCTTGCAGAGCACTGGGGAAAAGCAGGCAGAGAATTCCCTGCTAGCACCTTCTCTGTGCCTGGGAAGCAGAAGTGTTCACATTGCTTCGCAGAATCGCTTTTGTGCAGAAAACACTAACACTTGTTCAGAACGAAAGAAAGCACAGAGCCCCAGATTCTATGTTGTCCTGGAGAGCTTGCAGGGCACTGGGGAAAGGCAGGCAGAGAATTCCCTGCTAGCACCTTCTCTGTGCCTGGGAAGCAGAAGTGTTCACATTGCTTCGCAGAATCGCTTTTGTGCAGACAACACTAACACTTTTTCAGAACAAAAGAAAGCACAGAGCCCCAGATTTTTTGTTGTCCTGGAGAGCTTGCAGAGCACTGGGGAAAAGCAGGCAGAGAATTCCCTGCTAGCACCTTCTCTGTGCCTGGGAAACAGAAGTGTTCACATTGCTTCGCAGAATCGCTTTTGTGCAGAAAACAGTAACACTTGTTCAGAACGAAAGAAAGCACAGAGCCCCAGATTTTATGTTGTCCTGGAGAGCTTGCAGAGCACTGGGGAAAGGCAGGCAGAGAATTCCCTGCTAGCACCTTCTATGTGCCTGGGAAGCAGAAGTGTTCACATTGCTTCGCAGAATCACTTTTCTGCAGAAAACAGTAACACTTGTTCAGAACGAAAGAAAGCACAGAGCCCCATATTTTATGTTGTCCTGGAGAGCTTGCAGAGCACTGGGGAAAGGCAGGCAGAGAATTCCCTGCTAGCACCTTCTCTGTGCCTGGGAAGCAGAAGTGTTCACATTGCTTCGCAGAATCGCTTTTGTGCAGACAACACTAACACTTTTTCAGAACAAAAGAAAGCACAGAGCCCCAGATTTTATGTTGTCCTGGAGAGCTTGCAGAGCACTGGGGAAAAGCAGGCAGAGAATTCCCTGCTAGCACCTTCTCTGTGCCTGGGAAACAGAAGTGTTCACATTGCTTCGCAGAATCGCTTTTGTGCAGAAAACAGTAACACTTGTTCAGAACGAAAGAAAGCACAGAGCCCCAGATTTTATGTTGTCCTGGAGAGCTTGCAGAGCACTGGGGAAAGGCAGGCAGAGAATTCCCTGCTAGCACCTTCTCTGTGCCTGTTCACATTGCTTCGCAGAATCGCTTTTGTGCAGAAAACAGTAACACTTGTTCAGACGAAAGAAAGTACAGAGCCCCAGATTTTATGTTGTCCTGGAGAGCTTGCAGAGCACTGGGGAAAAGCAGGCAGAGAATTCCCTGCTAGCACCTTCTCTGTGCCTCGGAAACAGAAGTGTTCCCATTGCTTCGCAGAATCGCTTTTGTGCAGAAAACACTAACACTTGTTCAGAACGAAAGAAAGCACAGAGCCCCAGATTTTATGTTGTCCTGGAGAGCTTGCAGAGCACTGGGGAAAGGCAGGCAGAGAATTCCCTGCTAGCACCTTCTTTGTGCCTGTTCACATTGCTTCGCAGAATCGCTTTTGTGCAGAAAACAGTAACACTTGTTCAGAAGGAAAGAAAGCACAGAGCCCCAGATTTTATGTTGTACTGGAGAGCTTGCAGAGCACTGGGGAAAAGCAGGCAGAGAATTCCCTGCTAGCACCTTCTCTGTGCCTGGGAAACAGAAGTGTTCACATTGCTTTGCAGAATCGCTTTTGTGCAGAAAACAGTAACACTTGTTCAGAACGAAAGAAAGCACAGAGCCCCAGATTTTATGTTGTCCTGGAGAGCTTGCAGAGCACTGGGGAAAAGCAGGCAGAGAATTCCCTGCTAGCACCTTCTCTGTGCCTGGGAAGCAGAAGTGTTCACATTGCTTCGCAGAATCGCTTTTGTGCAGAAAACACTAACACTTGTTCAGAACGAAAGAAAGCACAGAGCCCCAGATTCTATGTTGTCCTGGAGAGCTTGCAGGGCACTGGGGAAAGGCAGGCAGAGAATTCCCTGCTAGCACCTTCTCTGTGCCTGGGAAGCAGAAGTGTTCCCATTGCTTCGCAGAATCGCTTTTGTGCAGACAACACTAACACTTTTTCAGAACAAAAGAAAGCACAGAGCCCCAGATTTTATGTTGTCCTGGAGAGCTTGCAGAGCACTGGGGAAAAGCAGGCAGAGAATTCCCTGCTAGCACCTTCTCTGTGCCTGGGAAACAGAAGTGTTCACATTGCTTCGCAGAATCGCTTTTGTGCAGAAAACAGTAACACTTGTTCAGAACGAAAGAAAGCACAGAGCCCCAGATTTTATGTTGTCCTGGAGAGCTTGCAGAGCACTGGGGAAAGGCAGGCAGAGAATTCCCTGCTAACACCTTCTATGTGCCTGGGAAGCAGAAGTGTTCACATTGCTTCGCAGAATCACTTTTCTGCAGAAAACAGTAACACTTGTTCAGAACGAAAGAAAGCACAGAGCCCCAGATTTTATGTTGTCCTGGAGAGCTTGCAGAGCACTGGGGAAAGGCAGGCAGAGAATTCCCTGCTAGCACCTTCTCTGTGCCTGGGAAGCAGAAGCCTTCACATTGCTTCGCAGAATCGCTTTTGTGCAGAAAACAATAACACCTGTTCAGAACGAAAGAAAGCACAGAGCCCCAGATTTTATGTTGTTCTGGAGAGCTTTCAGAGCACTGGGGAAAGGCAGGCAGAGAATTCCCTGCTAGCACCTTCTCTGTGCCTGGGAAACAGAAGTGTTCACATTGCTTCGCAGAATCGCTTTTGTGCAGAAAACAATAACACTTGTTCAGAACGAAAGAAAGCACAGAGCCCCAGATTTTATGTTGTCCTGGAGAGCTTGCAGAGCACTGGGGAAAAGCAGGCAGAGAATTCCCTGCTAGCACCTTCTCTGTGCCTGGGAAACAGAAGTGTTCACATTGCTTCGCAGAATCGCTTTTGTGCAGAAAACAGTAACACTTGTTCAGAACGAAAGAAAGCACAGAGCCCCAGATTTTATGTTGTCCTGGAGAGCTTGCAGAGCACTGGGGAAAGGCAGGCAGAGAATTCCCTGCTAGCACCTTCTCTGTGCCTGTTCACATTGCTTCGCAGAATCGCTTTTGTGCAGAAAACAGTAACACTTGTTCAGACGAAAGAAAGTACAGAGCCCCAGATTTTATGTTGTCCTGGAGAGCTTGCAGAGCACTGGGGAAAAGCAGGCAGAGAATTCCCTGCTAGCACCTTCTCTGTGCCTGGGAAACAGAAGTGTTCCCATTGCTTCGCAGAATCGCTTTTGTGCAGAAAACACTAACACTTGTTCAGAACGAAAGAAAGCACAGAGCCCCAGATTTTATGTTGTCCTGGAGAGCTTGCAGAGCACTGGGGAAAGGCAGGCAGAGAATTCCCTGCTAGCACCTTCTTTGTGCCTGTTCACATTGCTTCGCAGAATCGCTTTTGTGCAGAAAACAGTAACACTTGTTCAGAAGGAAAGAAAGCACAGAGCCCCAGATTTTATGTTGTACTGGAGAGCTTGCAGAGCACTGGGGAAAAGCAGGCAGAGAATTCCCTGCTAGCACCTTCTCTGTGCCTGGGAAACAGAAGTGTTCACATTGCTTTGCAGAATCGCTTTTGTGCAGAAAACACTAACACTTGTTCAGAACGAAAGAAAGCACAGAGCCCCAGATTTTATGTTGTCCTGGAGAGCTTGCAGAGCACTGGGGAAAAGCAGGCAGAGAATTCCCTGCTATCACCTTCTCTGTGCCTGTTCACATTGCTTCGCAGAATCGCTTTTGTGCAGAAAACAGTAACACTTGTTCAGACGAAAGAAAGCACAGAGCCCCAGATTTTATGTTGTCCTGGAGAGCTTGCAGAGCACTGGGGAAAGGCAGGCAGAGAATTCCCTGCTAGCACCTTCTCTGTGCCTGGGAAGCAGAAGTCTTCACATTGCTTCGCAGAATCGCTTTTGTGCAGAAAACACTAACACTTGTTCAGAACGAAAGAAAGCACAGAGCCCCAGATTCTATGTTGTCCTGGAGAGCTTTCAGAGCACTGGGGAAAGGCAGGCAGAGAATTCCCTGCTAGCACCTTCTCTGTGCCTGGGAAGCAGAAGTGTTCACATTGCTTCGCAGAATCGCTTTTGTGCAGAAAACAGTAACACTTGTTCAGAACGAAACAAAGCACAGAGCCCCAGATTTGCTGTTGTCCTGGAGAGCTTGCAGAGCACTGGGGAAAGGCAGGCAGAGAATTCCCTGCTAGCACCTTCTCTGTGCCTGGGAAGCAGAAGTGTTCACATTCCTTCGCAGAATCGCTTTTGTGCAGAAAACAGTAACACTTGTTCAGAAGGAAAGAAAGCACAGAGCCCCAGATTTTATGTTGTCCTGGAGAGCTTGCAGAGCACTGGGGAAAAGCAGGCAGAGAATTCCCTGCTAGCACCTTCTCTGTGCCTGGGAAGCAGAAGTGTTCACATTGCTTCGCAGAATCGCTTTTGTGCAGAAAACACTAACACTTGTTCAGAACGAAAGAAAGCACAGAGCCCCAGATTCTATGTTGTCCTGGAGAGCTTGCAGGGCACTGGGGAAAGGCAGGCAGAGAATTCCCTGCTAGCACCTTCTCTGTGCCTGGGAAGCAGAAGTGTTCACATTGCTTCGCAGAATCGCTTTTGTGCAGACAACACTAACACTTTTTCAGAACAAAAGAAAGCACAGAGCCCCAGATTTTATGTTGTCCTGGAGAGCTTGCAGAGCACTGGGGAAAAGCAGGCAGAGAATTCCCTGCTAGCACCTTCTCTGTGCCTGGGAAACAGAAGTGTTCACATTGCTTCGCAGAATCGCTTTTGTGCAGAAAACAGTAACACTTGTTCAGAACGAAAGAAAGCACAGAGCCCCAGATTTTATGTTGTCCTGGAGAGCTTGCAGAGCACTGGGGAAAGGCAGGCAGAGAATTCCCTGCTAGCACCTTCTATGTGCCTGGGAAGCAGAAGTGTTCACATTGCTTCGCAGAATCACTTTTCTGCAGAAAACAGTAACACTTGTTCAGAACGAAAGAAAGCACAGAGCCCCATATTTTATGTTGTCCTGGAGAGCTTGCAGAGCACTGGGGAAAGGCAGGCAGAGAATTCCCTGCTAGCACCTTCTCTGTGCCTGGGAAGCAGAAGTGTTCACATTGCTTCGCAGAATCGCTTTTGTGCAGACAACACTAACACTTTTTCAGAACAAAAGAAAGCACAGAGCCCCAGATTTTATGTTGTCCTGGAGAGCTTGCAGAGCACTGGGGAAAAGCAGGCAGAGAATTCCCTGCTAGCACCTTCTCTGTGCCTGGGAAACAGAAGTGTTCACATTGCTTCGCAGAATCGCTTTTGTGCAGAAAACAGTAACACTTGTTCAGAACGAAAGAAAGCACAGAGCCCCAGATTTTATGTTGTCCTGGAGAGCTTGCAGAGCACTGGGGAAAGGCAGGCAGAGAATTCCCTGCTAGCACCTTCTCTGTGCCTGTTCACATTGCTTCGCAGAATCGCTTTTGTGCAGAAAACAGTAACACTTGTTCAGACGAAAGAAAGTACAGAGCCCCAGATTTTATGTTGTCCTGGAGAGCTTGCAGAGCACTGGGGAAAAGCAGGCAGAGAATTCCCTGCTAGCACCTTCTCTGTGCCTCGGAAACAGAAGTGTTCCCATTGCTTCGCAGAATCGCTTTTGTGCAGAAAACACTAACACTTGTTCAGAACGAAAGAAAGCACAGAGCCCCAGATTTTATGTTGTCCTGGAGAGCTTGCAGAGCACTGGGGAAAGGCAGGCAGAGAATTCCCTGCTAGCACCTTCTTTGTGCCTGTTCACATTGCTTCGCAGAATCGCTTTTGTGCAGAAAACAGTAACACTTGTTCAGAAGGAAAGAAAGCACAGAGCCCCAGATTTTATGTTGTACTGGAGAGCTTGCAGAGCACTGGGGAAAAGCAGGCAGAGAATTCCCTGCTAGCACCTTCTCTGTGCCTGGGAAACAGAAGTGTTCACATTGCTTTGCAGAATCGCTTTTGTGCAGAAAACAGTAACACTTGTTCAGAACGAAAGAAAGCACAGAGCCCCAGATTTTATGTTGTCCTGGAGAGCTTGCAGAGCACTGGGGAAAAGCAGGCAGAGAATTCCCTGCTAGCACCTTCTCTGTGCCTGGGAAGCAGAAGTGTTCACATTGCTTCGCAGAATCGCTTTTGTGCAGAAAACACTAACACTTGTTCAGAACGAAAGAAAGCACAGAGCCCCAGATTCTATGTTGTCCTGGAGAGCTTGCAGGGCACTGGGGAAAGGCAGGCAGAGAATTCCCTGCTAGCACCTTCTCTGTGCCTGGGAAGCAGAAGTGTTCCCATTGCTTCGCAGAATCGCTTTTGTGCAGACAACACTAACACTTTTTCAGAACAAAAGAAAGCACAGAGCCCCAGATTTTATGTTGTCCTGGAGAGCTTGCAGAGCACTGGGGAAAAGCAGGCAGAGAATTCCCTGCTAGCACCTTCTCTGTGCCTGGGAAACAGAAGTGTTCACATTGCTTCGCAGAATCGCTTTTGTGCAGAAAACAGTAACACTTGTTCAGAACGAAAGAAAGCACAGAGCCCCAGATTTTATGTTGTCCTGGAGAGCTTGCAGAGCACTGGGGAAAGGCAGGCAGAGAATTCCCTGCTAGCACCTTCTATGTGCCTGGGAAGCAGAAGTGTTCACATTGCTTCGCAGAATCACTTTTCTGCAGAAAACAGTAACACTTGTTCAGAACGAAAGAAAGCACAGAGCCCCAGATTTTATGTTGTCCTGGAGAGCTTGCAGAGCACTGGGGAAAGGCAGGCAGAGAATTCCCTGCTAGCACCTTCTCTGTGCCTGGGAAGCAGAAGCCTTCACATTGCTTCGCAGAATCGCTTTTGTGCAGAAAACAATAACACCTGTTCAGAACGAAAGAAAGCACAGAGCCCCAGATTTTATGTTGTTCTGGAGAGCTTTCAGAGCACTGGGGAAAGGCAGGCAGAGAATTCCCTGCTAGCACCTTCTCTGTCCCTGGGAAACAGAAGTGTTCACATTGCTTCGCAGAATCGCTTTTGTGCAGAAAACAATAACACTTGTTCAGAACGAAAGAAAGCACAGAGCCCCAGATTTTATGTTGTCCTGGAGAGCTTGCAGAGCACTGGGGAAAAGCAGGCAGAGAATTCCCTGCTAGCACCTTCTCTGTGCCTGGGAAACAGAAGTGTTCACATTGCTTCGCAGAATCGCTTTTGTGCAGAAAACAGTAACACTTGTTCAGAACGAAAGAAAGCACAGAGCCCCAGATTTTATGTTGTCCTGGAGAGCTTGCAGAGCACTGGGGAAAGGCAGGCAGAGAATTCCCTGCTAGCACCTTCTCTGTGCCTGTTCACATTGCTTCGCAGAATCGCTTTTGTGCAGAAAACAGTAACACTTGTTCAGACGAAAGAAAGTACAGAGCCCCAGATTTTATGTTGTCCTGGAGAGCTTGCAGAGCACTGGGGAAAAGCAGGCAGAGAATTCCCTGCTAGCACCTTCTCTGTGCCTGGGAAACAGAAGTGTTCCCATTGCTTCGCAGAATCGCTTTTGTGCAGAAAACACTAACACTTGTTCAGAACGAAAGAAAGCACAGAGCCCCAGATTTTATGTTGTCCTGGAGAGCTTGCAGAGCACTGGGGAAAGGCAGGCAGAGAATTCCCTGCTAGCACCTTCTTTGTGCCTGTTCACATTGCTTCGCAGAATCGCTTTTGTGCAGAAAACAGTAACACTTGTTCAGAAGGAAAGAAAGCACAGAGCCCCAGATTTTATGTTGTACTGGAGAGCTTGCAGAGCACTGGGGAAAAGCAGGCAGAGAATTCCCTGCTAGCACCTTCTCTGTGCCTGGGAAACAGAAGTGTTCACATTGCTTTGCAGAATCGCTTTTGTGCAGAAAACACTAACACTTGTTCAGAACGAAAGAAAGCACAGAGCCCCAGATTTTATGTTGTCCTGGAGAGCTTGCAGAGCACTGGGGAAAAGCAGGCAGAGAATTCCCTGCTATCACCTTCTCTGTGCCTGTTCACATTGCTTCGCAGAATCGCTTTTGTGCAGAAAACAGTAACACTTGTTCAGACGAAAGAAAGCACAGAGCCCCAGATTTTATGTTGTCCTGGAGAGCTTGCAGAGCACTGGGGAAAGGCAGGCAGAGAATTCCCTGCTAGCACCTTCTCTGTGCCTGGGAAGCAGAAGTCTTCACATTGCTTCGCAGAATCGCTTTTGTGCAGAAAACACTAACACTTGTTCAGAACGAAAGAAAGCACAGAGCCCCAGATTCTATGTTGTCCTGGAGAGCTTTCAGAGCACTGGGGAAAGGCAGGCAGAGAATTCCCTGCTAGCACCTTCTCTGTGCCTGGGAAGCAGAAGTGTTCACATTGCTTCGCAGAATCGCTTTTGTGCAGAAAACAGTAACACTTGTTCAGAACGAAACAAAGCACAGAGCCCCAGATTTGCTGTTGTCCTGGAGAGCTTGCAGAGCACTGGGGAAAGGCAGGCAGAGAATTCCCTGCTAGCACCTTCTCTGTGCCTGGGAAGCAGAAGTGTTCACATTCCTTCGCAGAATCGCTTTTGTGCAGAAAACAGTAACACTTGTTCAGAAGGAAAGAAAGCACAGAGCCCCAGATTTTATGTTGTCCTGGAGAGCTTGCAGAGCACTGGGGAAAAGCAGGCAGAGAATTCCCTGCTAGCACCTTCTCTGTGCCTGGGAAGCAGAAGTGTTCACATTGCTTCGCAGAATCGCTTTTGTGCAGAAAACACTAACACTTGTTCAGAACGAAAGAAAGCACAGAGCCCCAGATTCTATGTTGTCCTGGAGAGCTTGCAGGGCACTGGGGAAAGGCAGGCAGAGAATTCCCTGCTAGCACCTTCTCTGTGCCTGGGAAGCAGAAGTGTTCACATTGCTTCGCAGAATCGCTTTTGTGCAGACAACACTAACACTTTTTCAGAACAAAAGAAAGCACAGAGCCCCAGATTTTATGTTGTCCTGGAGAGCTTGCAGAGCACTGGGGAAAAGCAGGCAGAGAATTCCCTGCTAGCACCTTCTCTGTGCCTGGGAAACAGAAGTGTTCACATTGCTTTGCAGAATCGCTTTTGTGCAGAAAACAGTAACACTTGTTCAGAACGAAAGAAAGCACAGAGCCCCAGATTTTATGTTGTCCTGGAGAGCTTGCAGAGCACTGGGGAAAGGCAGGCAGAGAATTCCCTGCTAGCACCTTCTATGTGCCTGGGAAGCAGAAGTGTTCACATTGCTTCGCAGAATCACTTTTCTGCAGAAAACAGTAACACTTGTTCAGAACGAAAGAAAGCACAGAGCCCCATATTTTATGTTGTCCTGGAGAGCTTGCAGGGCACTGGGGAAAGGCAGGCAGAGAATTCCCTGCTAGCACCTTCTCTGTGCCTGGGAAGCAGAAGCCTTCACATTGCTTTGCAGAATCGCTTTTGTGCAGAAAACAATAACACCTGTTCAGAACGAAAGAAAGCACAGAGCCCCAGATTTTATGTTGTTCTGGAGAGCTTTCAGAGCACTGGGGAAAGGCAGGCAGAGAAATCCCTGCTAGCACCTTCTCTGTGCCTGGGAAACAGAAGTGTTCACATTGCTTCGCAGAATCGCTTTTGTGCAGAAAACAATAACACTTGTTCAGAACGAAAGAAAGCACAGAGCCCCAGATTTTATGTTGTCCTGGAGAGCTTGCAGAGCACTGGGGAAAGGCAGGCAGAGAATTCCCTGCTAGCACCTTCTCTGTGCCTGGGAAGCAGAAGTGTTCACATTGCTTCGCAGAATCGCTTTTGTGCAGAAAACAGTAACACTTGTTCAGAACGAAACAAAGCACAGAGCCCCAGATTTGCTGTTGTCCTGGAGAGCTTGCAGAGCACTGGGGAAAGGCAGGCAGAGAATTCCCTGCTAGCACCTTCTCTGTGCCTGGGAAGCAGAAGTGTTCACATTGCTTCGCAGAATCGCTTTTGTGCAGACAACACTAACACTTTTTCAGAACAAAAGAAAGCACAGAGCCCCAGATTTTATGTTGTCCTGGAGAGCTTGCAGAGCACTGGGGAAAAGCAGGCAGAGAATTCCCTGCTAGCACCTTCTCTGTGCCTGGGAAACAGAAGTGTTCACATTGCTTCGCAGAATCGCTTTTGTGCAGAAAACAGTAACACTTGTTCAGAACGAAAGAAAGCACAGAGCCCCAGATTTTATGTTGTCCTGGAGAGCTTGCAGAGCACTGGGGAAAGGCAGGCAGAGAATTCCCTGCTAGCACCTTCTATGTGCCTGGGAAGCAGAAGTGTTCACATTGCTTCGCAGAATCACTTTTCTGCAGAAAACAGTAACACTTGTTCAGAACGAAAGAAAGCACAGAGCCCCATATTTTATGTTGTCCTGGAGAGCTTGCAGAGCACTGGGGAAAGGCAGGCAGAGAATTCCCTGCTAGCACCTTCTCTGTGCCTGGGAAGCAGAAGTGTTCCCATTGCTTCGCAGAATCGCTTTTGTGCAGAAAACACTAACACTTGTTCAGAACGAAAGAAAGCACAGAGCCCCAGATTTTATGTTGTCCTGGAGAGCTTGCAGAGCACTGGGGAAAGGCAGGCAGAGAATTCCCTGCTAGCACCTTCTCTGTGCCTGTTCACATTGCTTCGCAGAATCGCTTTTGTGCAGAAAACAGTAACACTTGTTCAGAAGGAAAGAAAGCACAGAGCCCCAGATTTTATGTTGTACTGGAGAGCTTGCAGAGCACTGGGGAAAAGCAGGCAGAGAATTCCCTGCTAGCACCTTCTCTGTGCCTGGGAAACAGAAGTGTTCACATTGCTTTGCAGAATCGCTTTTGTGCAGAAAACACTAACACTTGTTCAGAACGAAAGAAAGCACAGAGCCCCAGATTTTATGTTGTCCTGGAGAGCTTGCAGAGCACTGGGGAAAAGCAGGCAGAGAATTCCCTGCTATCACCTTCTCTGTGCCTGTTCACATTGCTTCGCAGAATCGCTTTTGTGCAGAAAACAGTAACACTTGTTCAGACGAAAGAAAGCACAGAGCCCCAGATTTTATGTTGTCCTGGAGAGCTTGCAGAGCACTGGGGAAAGGCAGGCAGAGAATTCCCTGCTAGCACCTTCTCTGTGCCTGGGAAGCAGAAGTGTTCACATTCCTTCGCAGAATCGCTTTTGTGCAGAAAACAGTAACACTTGTTCAGAAGGAAAGAAAGCACAGAGCCCCAGATTTTATGTTGTCCTGGAGAGCTTGCAGAGCACTGGGGAAAAGCAGGCAGAGAATTCCCTGCTAGCACCTTCTCTGTGCCTGGGAAGCAGAAGTGTTCACATTGCTTCGCAGAATCGCTTTTGTGCAGAAAACACTAACACTTGTTCAGAACGAAAGAAAGCACAGAGCCGCAGATTCTATGTTGTCCTGGAGAGCTTGCAGGGCACTGGGGAAAGGCAGGCAGAGAATTCCCTGCTAGCACCTTCTCTGTGCCTGGGAAGCAGAAGTGTTCACATTGCTTCGCAGAATCGCTTTTGTGCAGACAACACTAACACTTTTTCAGAACAAAAGAAAGCACAGAGCCCCAGATTTTATGTTGTCCTGGAGAGCTTGCAGAGCACTGGGGAAAAGCAGGCAGAGAATTCCCTGCTAGCACCTTCTCTGTGCCTGGGAAACAGAAGTGTTCACATTGCTTCGCAGAATCGCTTTTGTGCAGAAAACAGTAACACTTGTTCAGAACGAAAGAAAGCACAGAGCCCCAGATTTTATGTTGTCCTGGAGAGCTTGCAGAGCACTGGGGAAAGGCAGGCAGAGAATTCCCTGCTAGCACCTTCTCTGTGCCTGGGAAGCAGAAGTGTTCACATTGCTTCGCAGAATCGCTTTTGTGCAGAAAACACTAACACTTGTTCAGAACGAAAGAAAGCACAGAGCCCCAGATTCTATGTTGTCCTGGAGAGCTTGCAGGGCACTGGGGAAAGGCAGGCAGAGAATTCCCTGCTAGCACCTTCTCTGTGCCTGGGAAGCAGAAGTGTTCACATTGCTTCGCAGAATCGCTTTTGTGCAGACAACACTAACACTTTTTCAGAACAAAAGAAAGCACAGAGCCCCAGATTTTATGTTGTCCTGGAGAGCTTGCAGAGCACTGGGGAAAAGCAGGCAGAGAATTCCCTGCTAGCACCTTCTCTGTGCCTGGGAAACAGAAGTGTTCACATTGCTTCGCAGAATCGCTTTTGTGCAGAAAACAGTAACACTTGTTCAGAACGAAAGAAAGCACAGAGCCCCAGATTTTATGTTGTCCTGGAGAGCTTGCAGAGCACTGGGGAAAGGCAGGCAGAGAATTCCCTGCTAGCACCTTCTCTGTGCCTGTTCACATTGCTTCGCAGAATCGCTTTTGTGCAGAAAACAGTAACACTTGTTCAGACGAAAGAAAGCACAGAGCCCCAGATTTTATGTTGTCCTGGAGAGCTTGCAGAGCACTGGGGAAAGGCAGGCAGAGAATTCCCTGCTAGCACCTTCTCTGTGCCTGGGAAGCAGAAGTGTTCACATTGCTTCGCAGAATCGCTTTTGTGCAGAAAACAATAACACTTTTTCAGAACGAAAGAAAGCACAGAGCCCCAGATTCTATGTTGTCCTGGAGAGCTTTCAGAGCACTGGGGAAAGGCAGGCAGAGAATTCCCTGCTAGCACCTTCTCTGTGCCTGGGAAACAGAAGTGTTCACATTGCTTCGCAGAATCGCTTTTGTGCAGAAAACAATAACACTTGTTCAGAACGAAAGAAAGCACAGAGCCCCAGATTTTATGTTGTCCTGGAGAGCTTGCAGAGCACTGGGGAAAAGCAGGCAGAGAATTCCCTGCTAGCACCTTCTCTGTGCCTGGGAAACAGAAGTGTTCACATTGCTTCGCAGAATCGCTTTTGTGCAGAAAACAGTAACACTTGTTCAGAACGAAAGAAAGCACATAGCCCCAGATTTTATGTTGTCCTGGAGAGCTTGCAGAGCACTGGGGAAAGGCAGGCAGAGAATTCCCTGCTAGCACCTTCTCTGTGCCTGTTCACATTGCTTCGCAGAATCGCTTTTGTGCAGAAAACAGTAACACTTGTTCAGACGAAAGAAAGTACAGAGCCCCAGATTTTATGTTGTCCTGGAGAGCTTGCAGAGCACTGGGGAAAAGCAGGCAGAGAATTCCCTGCTAGCACCTTCTCTGTGCCTGGGAAACAGAAGTGTTCCCATTGCTTCGCAGAATCGCTTTTGTGCAGAAAACACTAACACTTGTTCAGAACGAAAGAAAGCACAGAGCCCCAGATTTTATGTTGTCCTGGAGAGCTTGCAGAGCACTGGGGAAAGGCAGGCAGAGAATTCCCTGCTAGCACCTTCTTTGTGCCTGTTCACATTGCTTCGCAGAGTCGCTTTTGTGCAGAAAACAGTAACACTTGTTCAGAAGGAAAGAAAGCACAGAGCCCCAGATTTTACGTTGTACTGGAGAGCTTGCAGAGCACTGGGGAAAAGCAGGCAGAGAATTCCCTGCTAGCACCTTCTCTGTGCCTGGGAAACAGAAGTGTTCACATTGCTTTGCAGAATCGCTTTTGTGCAGAAAACACTAACACTTGTTCAGAACGAAAGAAAGCACAGAGCCCCAGATTTTATGTTGTCCTGGAGAGCTTGCAGAGCACTGGGGAAAAGCAGGCAGAGAATTCCCTGCTATCACCTTCTCTGTGCCTGTTCACATTGCTTCGCAGAATCGCTTTTGTGCAGAAAACAGTAACACTTGTTCAGACGAAAGAAAGCACAGAGCCCCAGATTTTATGTTGTCCTGGAGAGCTTGCAGAGCACTGGGGAAAGGCAGGCAGAGAATTCCCTGCTAGCACCTTCTCTGTGCCTGGGAAGCAGAAGTGTTCACATTGCTTCGCAGAATCGCTTTTGTGCAGAAAACAGTAACACTTGTTCAGAACGAAACAAAGCACAGAGCCCCAGATTTGCTGTTGTCCTGGAGAGCTTGCAGAGCACTGGGGAAAGGCAGGCAGAGAATTCCCTGCTAGCACCTTCTCTGTGCCTGGGAAGCAGAAGTGTTCACATTGCTTCGCAGAATCGCTTTTGTGCAGACAACACTAACACTTTTTCAGAACAAAAGAAAGCACAGAGCCCCAGATTTTATGTTGTCCTGGAGAGCTTGCAGAGCACTGGGGAAAAGCAGGCAGAGAATTCCCTGCTAGCACCTTCTCTGTGCCTGGGAAACAGAAGTGTTCACATTGCTTCGCAGAATCGCTTTTGTGCAGAAAACAGTAACACTTGTTCAGAACGAAAGAAAGCACAGAGCCCCAGATTTTATGTTGTCCTGGAGAGCTTGCAGAGCACTGGGGAAAGGCAGGCAGAGAATTCCCTGCTAGCACCTTCTATGTGCCTGGGAAGCAGAAGTGTTCACATTGCTTCGCAGAATCACTTTTCTGCAGAAAACAGTAACACTTGTTCAGAACGAAAGAAAGCACAGAGCCCCATATTTTATGTTGTCCTGGAGAGCTTGCAGAGCACTGGGGAAAGGCAGGCAGAGAATTCCCTGCTAGCACCTTCTCTGTGCCTGGGAAGCAGAAGTGTTCCCATTGCTTCGCAGAATCGCTTTTGTGCAGAAAACACTAACACTTGTTCAGAACGAAAGAAAGCACAGAGCCCCAGATTTTATGTTGTCCTGGAGAGCTTGCAGAGCACTGGGGAAAGGCAGGCAGAGAATTCCCTGCTAGCACCTTCTCTGTGCCTGTTCACATTGCTTCGCAGAATCGCTTTTGTGCAGAAAACAGTAACACTTGTTCAGAAGGAAAGAAAGCACAGAGCCCCAGATTTTATGTTGTACTGGAGAGCTTGCAGAGCACTGGGGAAAAGCAGGCAGAGAATTCCCTGCTAGCACCTTCTCTGTGCCTGGGAAACAGAAGTGTTCACATTGCTTTGCAGAATCGCTTTTGTGCAG
The DNA here is from genome assembly GCF_047716275.1 of Strix uralensis. NCBI lineage: Eukaryota > Metazoa > Chordata > Aves > Strigiformes > Strigidae > Strix > Strix uralensis. The sequence continues at coordinate 9,387,918 of NC_133973.1, forward strand.
AAAACACTAACACTTGTTCAGAACGAAAGAAAGCACAGAGCCCCAGATTTTATGTTGTCCTGGAGAGCTTGCAGAGCACTGGGGAAAAGCAGGCAGAGAATTCCCTGCTATCACCTTCTCTGTGCCTGTTCACATTGCTTCGCAGAATCGCTTTTGTGCAGAAAACAGTAACACTTGTTCAGACGAAAGAAAGCACAGAGCCCCAGATTTTATGTTGTCCTGGAGAGCTTGCAGAGCACTGGGGAAAGGCAGGCAGAGAATTCCCTGCTAGCACCTTCTCTGTGCCTGGGAAGCAGAAGTGTTCACATTCCTTCGCAGAATCGCTTTTGTGCAGAAAACAGTAACACTTGTTCAGAAGGAAAGAAAGCACAGAGCCCCAGATTTTATGTTGTCCTGGAGAGCTTGCAGAGCACTGGGGAAAAGCAGGCAGAGAATTCCCTGCTAGCACCTTCTCTGTGCCTGGGAAGCAGAAGTGTTCACATTGCTTCGCAGAATCGCTTTTGTGCAGACAACACTAACACTTGTTCAGAACGAAAGAAAGCACAGAACCGCAGATTCTATGTTGTCCTGGAGAGCTTGCAGGGCACTGGGGAAAGGCAGGCAGAGAATTCCCTGCTAGCACCTTCTCTGTGCCTGGGAAGCAGAAGTGTTCACATTGCTTCGCAGAATCGCTTTTGTGCAGACAACACTAACACTTTTTCAGAACAAAAGAAAGCACAGAGCCCCAGATTTTATGTTGTCCTGGAGAGCTTGCAGAGCACTGGGGAAAAGCAGGCAGAGAATTCCCTGCTAGCACCTTCTCTGTGCCTGGGAAACAGAAGTGTTCACATTGCTTCGCAGAATCGCTTTTGTGCAGAAAACAGTAACACTTGTTCAGAACGAAAGAAAGCACAGAGCCCCAGATTTTATGTTGTCCTGGAGAGCTTGCAGAGCACTGGGGAAAGGCAGGCAGAGAATTCCCTGCTAGCACCTTCTATGTGCCTGGGAAGCAGAAGTGTTCACATTGCTTCGCAGAATCACTTTTCTGCAGAAAACAGTAACACTTGTTCAGAACGAAAGAAAGCACAGAGCCCCATATTTTATGTTGTCCTGGAGAGCTTGCAGAGCACTGGGGAAAGGCAGGCAGAGAATTCCCTGCTAGCACCTTCTCTGTGCCTGGGAAGCAGAAGTGTTCCCATTGCTTCGCAGAATCGCTTTTGTGCAGACAACACTAACACTTTTTCAGAACAAAAGAAAGCACAGAGCCCCAGATTTTATGTTGTCCTGGAGAGCTTGCAGAGCACTGGGGAAAAGCAGGCAGAGAATTCCCTGCTAGCACCTTCTCTGTGCCTGGGAAACAGAAGTGTTCACATTGCTTCGCAGAATCGCTTTTGTGCAGAAAACAGTAACACTTGTTCAGAACGAAAGAAAGCACAGAGCCCCAGATTTTATGTTGTCCTGGAGAGCTTGCAGAGCACTGGGGAAAGGCAGGCAGAGAATTCCCTGCTAGCACCTTCTCTGTGCCTGTTCACATTGCTTCGCAGAATCGCTTTTGTGCAGAAAACAGTAACACTTGTTCAGAACGAAAGAAAGTACAGAGCCCCAGATTTTATGTTGTCCTGGAGAGCTTGCAGAGCACTGGGGAAAAGCAGGCAGAGAATTCCCTGCTAGCACCTTCTCTGTGCCTGGGAAGCAGAAGTCTTCACATTGCTTCGCAGAATCGCTTTTGTGCAGAAAACACTAACACTTGTTCAGAACGAAAGAAAGCACAGAGCCCCAGATTCTATGTTGTCCTGGAGAGCTTGCAGAGCACTGGGGAAAGGCAGGCAGAGAATTCCCTGCTAGCACCTTCTCTGTGCCTGGGAAGCAGAAGTGTTCACATTGCTTCGCAGAATCGCTTTTGTGCAGAAAACAGTAACACTTGTTCAGAACGAAACAAAGCACAGAGCCCCAGATTTGCTGTTGTCCTGGAGAGCTTGCAGAGCACTGGGGAAAGGCAGGCAGAGAATTCCCTGCTAGCACCTTCTCTGTGCCTGGGAAGCAGAAGTGTTCACATTCCTTCGCAGAATCGCTTTTGTGCAGAAAACAGTAACACTTGTTCAGAAGGAAAGAAAGCACAGAGCCCCAGATTTTATGTTGTCCTGGAGAGCTTGCAGAGCACTGGGGAAAAGCAGGCAGAGAATTCCCTGCTAGCACCTTCTCTGTGCCTGGGAAGCAGAAGTGTTCACATTGCTTCGCAGAATCGCTTTTGTGCAGAAAACACTAACACTTGTTCAGAACGAAAGAAAGCACAGAGCCGCAGATTCTATGTTGTCCTGGAGAGCTTGCAGGGCACTGGGGAAAGGCAGGCAGAGAATTCCCTGCTAGCACCTTCTCTGTGCCTGGGAAGCAGAAGTGTTCACATTGCTTCGCAGAATCGCTTTTGTGCAGACAACACTAACACTTTTTCAGAACAAAAGAAAGCACAGAGCCCCAGATTTTATGTTGTCCTGGAGAGCTTGCAGAGCACTGGGGAAAAGCAGGCAGAGAATTCCCTGCTAGCACCTTCTCTGTGCCTGGGAAACAGAAGTGTTCACATTGCTTCGCAGAATCGCTTTTGTGCAGAAAACAGTAACACTTGTTCAGAACGAAAGAAAGCACAGAGCCCCAGATTTTATGTTGTCCTGGAGAGCTTGCAGAGCACTGGGGAAAGGCAGGCAGAGAATTCCCTGCTAGCACCTTCTATGTGCCTGGGAAGCAGAAGTGTTCACATTGCTTCGCAGAATCACTTTTCTGCAGAAAACAGTAACACTTGTTCAGAACGAAAGAAAGCACAGAGCCCCATATTTTATGTTGTCCTGGAGAGCTTGCAGAGCACTGGGGAAAGGCAGGCAGAGAATTCCCTGCTAGCACCTTCTCTGTGCCTGGGAAGCAGAAGTGTTCACATTGCTTCGCAGAATCGCTTTTGTGCAGACAACACTAACACTTTTTCAGAACAAAAGAAAGCACAGAGCCCCAGATTTTATGTTGTCCTGGAGAGCTTGAAGAACACTGGGGAAAAGCAGGCAGAGAATTCCCTGCTAGCACCTTCTCTGTGCCTGGGAAACAGAAGTGTTCACATTGCTTCGCAGAATCGCTTTTGTGCAGAAAACAGTAACACTTGTTCAGAACGAAAGAAAGCACAGAGCCCCAGATTTTATGTTGTCCTGGAGAGCTTGCAGAGCACTGGGGAAAGGCAGGCAGAGAATTCCCTGCTAGCACCTTCTCTGTGCCTGTTCACATTGCTTCGCAGAATCGCTTTTGTGCAGAAAACAGTAACACTTGTTCAGACGAAAGAAAGCACAGAGCCCCAGATTTTATGTTGTCCTGGAGAGCTTGCAGAGCACTGGGGAAAGGCAGGCAGAGAATTCCCTGCTAGCACCTTCTCTGTGCCTGGGAAGCAGAAGTGTTCACATTGCTTCGCAGAATCGCTTTTGTGCAGAAAACAGTAACACTTCTTCAGAAGGAAAGAAAGCACAGAGCCCCAGATTCTATGTTGTCCTGGAGAGCTTGCAGGGCACTGGGGAAAGGCAGGCAGAGAATTCCCTGCTAGCACCTTCTCTGTGCCTGGGAAGCAGAAGTGTTCACATTGCTTCGCAGAATCGCTTTTGTGCAGACAACACTAACACTTTTTCAGAACAAAAGAAAGCACAGAGCCCCAGATTTTATGTTGTGCTGGAGAGCTTGCAGAGCACTGGGGAAAAGCAGGCAGAGAATTCCCTGCTAGCACCTTCTCTGTGCCTGGGAAACAGAAGTGTTCACATTGCTTCGCAGAATCGCTTTTGTGCAGAAAACAGTAACACTTGTTCAGAACGAAAGAAAGCACAGAGCCCCAGATTTTATGTTGTCCTGGAGAGCTTGCAGAGCACTGGGGAAAGGCAGGCAGAGAATTCCCTGCTAGCACCTTCTCTGTGCCTGTTCACATTGCTTCGCAGAATCGCTTTTGTGCAGAAAACAGTAACACTTGTTCAGAACGAAAGAAAGCACAGAGCCCCAGATTTTATGTTGTCCTGGAGAGCTTGCAGAGCACTGGGGAAAGGCAGGCAGAGAATTCCCTGCTAGCACCTTCTCTGTGCCTGGGAAGCAGAAGTGTTCACATTGCTTCGCAGAATCGCTTTTGTGCAGAAAACAATAACACTTGTTCAGAACGAAAGAAAGCACAGAGCCCCAGATTCTATGTTGTCCTGGAGAGCTTGCAGGGCACTGGGGAAAGGCAGGCAGAGAATTCCCTGCTAGCACCTTCTCTGTGCCTGGGAAGCAGAAGTGTTCACATTGCTTCGCAGAATCGCTTTTGTGCAGACAACACTAACACTTTTTCAGAACAAAAGAAAGCACAGAGCCCCAGATTTTATGTTGTCCTGGAGAGCTTGCAGAGCACTGGGGAAAAGCAGGCAGAGAATTCCCTGCTAGCACCTTCTCTGTGCCTGGGAAACAGAAGTGTTCACATTGCTTCGCAGAATCGCTTTTGTGCAGAAAACAGTAACACTTGTTCAGAACGAAAGAAAGCACAGAGCCCCAGATTTTATGTTGTCCTGGAGAGCTTGCAGAGCACTGGGGAAAGGCAGGCAGAGAATTCCCTGCTAGCACCTTCTCTGTGCCTGTTCACATTGCTTCGCAGAATCGCTTTTGTGCAGAAAACAGTAACACTTGTTCAGAACGAAAGAAAGCACAGAGCCCCAGATTTTATGTTGTCCTGGAGAGCTTGCAGAGCACTGGGGAAAGGCAGGCAGAGAATTCCCTGCTAGCACCTTCTCTGTGCCTGGGAAGCAGAAGTGTTCACATTGGTTCGCAGAATCGCTTTTGTGCAGAAAACAGTAACACTTGTTCAGAACGAAAGAAAGCACAGAGCCCCAGATTTTATGTTGTCCTGGAGAGCTTGCAGAGCACTGGGGAAAGGCAGGCAGAGAATTCCCTGCTAGCACCTTCTCTGTGCCTGTTCACATTGCTTCGCAGAATCGCTTTTGTGCAGAAAACAGTAACACTTGTTCAGACGAAAGAAAGTACAGAGCCCCAGATTTTATGTTGTCCTGGAGAGCTTGCAGAGCACTGGGGAAAAGCAGGCAGAGAATTCCCTGCTAGCACCTTCTCTGTGCCTGGGAAACAGAAGTGTTCACATTGCTTTGCAGAATCGCTTTTGTGCAGAAAACAATAACACTTGTTCAGAACGAAAGAAAGCACAGAGCCCCAGATTTTATGTTGTCCTGGAGAGCTTGCAGAGCACTGGGGAAAAGCAGGCAGAGAATTCCCTGCTATCACCTTCTCTGTGCCTGTTCACATTGCTTCGCAGAATCGCTTTTGTGCAGAAAACAGTAACACTTGTTCAGACGAAAGAAAGCACAGAGCCCCAGATTTTATGTTGTCCTGGAGAGCTTGCAGAGCACTGGGTAAAGGCAGGCAGAGAATTCCCTGCTAGCACCTTCTCTGTGCCTGGGAAGCAGAAGTGTTCACATTGCTTCGCAGAATCGCTTTTGTGCAGAAAACAGTAACACTTGTTCAGAACGAAAGAAAGCACAGAGCCCCAGATTCTATGTTGTCCTGGAGAGCTTTCAGAGCACTGGGGAAAGGCAGGCAGAGAATTCCCTGCTAGCACCTTCTCTGTGCCTGGGAAGCAGAAGTGTTCACATTGGTTCGCAGAATCGCTTTTGTGCAGAAAACAGTAACACTTGTTCAGAACGAAAGAAAGCACAGAGCCCCAGATTTTATGTTGTCCTGGAGAGCTTGCAGAGCACTGGGGAAAGGCAGGCAGAGAATCCCTGCTAGCACCTTCTCTGTGCCTGGGAAGCAGAAGCCTTCACATTGCTTCGCAGAATCGCTTTTGTGCAGAAAACAATAACACCTGTTCAGAACGAAAGAAAGCACAGAGCCCCAGATTTTATGTTGTTCTGGAGAGCTTTCAGAGCACTGGGGAAAGGCAGGCAGAGAATTCCCTGCTAGCACCTTCTCTGTGCCTGTTCACATTGCTTCGCAGAATCGCTTTTGTGCAGACAACACTAACACTTTTTCAGAACAAAAGAAAGCACAGAGCCCCAGATTTTATGTTGTCCTGGAGAGCTTGCAGAGCACTGGGGAAAAGCAGGCAGAGAATTCCCTGCTAGCACCTTCTCTGTGCCTGGGAAACAGAAGTGTTCACATTGCTTCGCAGAATCGCTTTTGTGCAGAAAACAGTAACACTTGTTCAGAACGAAAGAAAGCACAGAGCCCCAGATTTTATGTTGTCCTGGAGAGCTTGCAGAGCACTGGGGAAAGGCAGGCAGAGAATTCCCTGCTAGCACCTTCTCTGTGCCTGTTCACATTGCTTCGCAGAATCGCTTTTGTGCAGAAAACAGTAACACTTGTTCAGACGAAAGAAAGTACAGAGCCCCAGATTTTATGTTGTCCTGGAGAGCTTGCAGAGCACTGGGGAAAAGCAGGCAGAGAATTCCCTGCTAGCACCTTCTCTGTGCCTGGGAAACACAAGTGTTCACATTGCTTCGCAGAATCGCTTTTGTGCAGAAAACACTAACACTTGTTCAGAACGAAAGAAAGCACAGAGCCCCAGATTTTATGTTGTCCTGGAGAGCTTGCAGAGCACTGGGGAAAGGCAGGCAGAGAATTCCCTGCTAGCACCTTCTTTGTGCCTGTTCACATTGCTTCGCAGAATCGCTTTTGTGCAGAAAACAGTAACACTTGTTCAGAAGGAAAGAAAGCACAGAGCCCCAGATTTTATGTTGTACTGGAGAGCTTGCAGAGCACTGGGGAAAAGCAGGCAGAGAATTCCCTGCTAGCACCTTCTCTGTGCCTGGGAAACAGAAGTGTTCACATTGCTTCGCAGAATCGCTTTTGTGCAGACAACACTAACACTTTTTCAGAACAAAAGAAAGCACAGAGCCCCAGATTTTATGTTGTCCTGGAGAGCTTGCAGAGCACTGGGGAAAAGCAGGCAGAGAATTCCCTGCTAGCACCTTCTCTGTGCCTGGGAAACAGAAGTGTTCACATTGCTTCGCAGAATCGCTTTTGTGCAGAAAACAGTAACATTTGTTCAGAACGAAAGAAAGCACAGAGCCCCAGATTTTATGTTGTCCTGGAGAGCTTGCAGAGCACTGGGGAAAGGCAGGCAGAGAATTCCCTGCTAGCACCTTCTCTGTGCCTGGGAAACAGAAGTGTTCCCATTGCTTCGCAGAATCGCTTTTGTGCAGAAAACACTAACACTTGTTCAGAACGAAAGAAAGCACAGAGCCCCAGATTTTATGTTGTCCTGGAGAGCTTGCAGAGCACTGGGGAAAGGCAGGCAGAGAATTCCCTGCTAGCACCTTCTTTGTGCCTGTTCACATTGCTTCGCAGAATCGCTTTTGTGCAGAAAACAGTAACACTTGTTCAGAAGGAAAGAAAGCACAGAGCCCCAGATTTTATGTTGTACTGGAGAGCTTGCAGAGCACTGGGGAAAAGCAGGCAGAGAATTCCCTGCTAGCACCTTCTCTGTGCCTGGGAAACAGAAGTGTTCACATTGCTTCGCAGAATCGCTTTTGTGCAGAAAACACTAACACTTTTTCAGAACAAAAGAAAGCACAGAGCCCCAGATTTTATGTTGTCCTGGAGAGCTTGCAGAGCACTGGGGAAAAGCAGGCAGAGAATTCCCTGCTAGCACCTTCTCTGTGCCTGGGAAACAGAAGTGTTCACATTGCTTCGCAGAATCGCTTTTGTGCAGAAAACACTAACACTTGTTCAGAACGAAAGAAAGCACAGAGCCCCAGATTTTATGTTGTCCTGGAGAGCTTGCAGAGCACTGGGGAAAGGCAGGCAGAGAATTCCCTGCTAGCACCTTCTCTGTGCCTGTTCACATTGCTTCGCAGAATCGCTTTTGTGCAGAAAACAGTAACACTTGTTCAGACGAAAGAAAGTACAGAGCCCCAGATTTTATGTTGTCCTGGAGAGCTTGCAGAGCACTGGGGAAAAGCAGGCAGAGAATTCCCTGCTAGCACCTTCTCTGTGCCTGGGAAACAGAAGTGTTCCCATTGCTTCGCAGAATCGCTTTTGTGCAGAAAACACTAACACTTGTTCAGAACGAAAGAAAGCACAGAGCCCCAGATTTTATGTTGTCCTGGAGAGCTTGCAGAGCACTGGGGAAAGGCAGGCAGAGAATTCCCTGCTAGCACCTTCTTTGTGCCTGTTCACATTGGTTCGCAGAATCGCTTTTGTGCAGAAAACAGTAACACTTGTTCAGAAGGAAAGAAAGCACAGAGCCCCAGATTTTATGTTGTACTGGAGAGCTTGCAGAGCACTGGGGAAAAGCAGGCAGAGAATTCCCTGCTAGCACCTTCTCTGTGCCTGGGAAACAGAAGTGTTCACATTGCTTCGCAGAATCGCTTTTGTGCAGAAAACAGTAACACTTGTTCAGAACGAAAGAAAGCACAGAGCCCCAGATTCTATGTTGTCCTGGAGAGCTTTCAGAGCACTGGGGAAAGGCAGGCAGAGAATTCCCTGCTAGCACCTTCTCTGTGCCTGGGAAGCAGAAGTGTTCACATTGGTTCGCAGAATCACTTTTGTGCAGAAAACAGTAACACTTGTTCAGAACGAAAGAAAGCACAGAGCCCCAGATTTGCTGTTGTCCTGGAGAGCTTTCAGAGCACTGGGGAAAGGCAGGCAGACAATTCCTTGCTAACACCTTCTCTGTTCCTGTTCACATTCCTTCGCAGAATCGCTTTTGTGCAGAAAACAGTAACACTTGTTCAGAACGAAAGAAAGCACAGAGCCCCAGATTTTATGTTGTCCTGGAGAGCTTGCAGAGCACTGGGGAAAAGCAGGCAGAGAATTTCCTGCTAGCACCTTCTCTGTGCCTGGGAAGCAGAAGTGTTCACATTGCTTGGCAGAATCGCTTTTGTGCAGAAAACAGTAACACTTGTTCAGAACAAAAGAAAGCACATAGCCCCAGATTTTATGTTGTCCTGGAGAGCTTGCAGAGCACTGGGGAAAAGCAGGCAGAGAATTCCCTGCTAGCACCTTCTCTGTGCCTGGGAAACACAAGTGTTCACATTGCTTCGCAGAATCGCTTTTGTGCAGAAAACAGTAACACTTGTTCAGAACGAAAGAAAGCACAGAGCCCCAGATTTTATGTTGTCCTGGAGAGCTTGCAGAGCACTGGGGAAAGGCAGGCAGAGAATTCCCTGCTAGCACCTTCTCTGTGCCTGTTCACATTGCTTCGCAGAATCGCTTTTGTGCAGAAAACAGTAACACTTGTTCAGACGAAAGAAAGTACAGAGCCCCAGATTTTATGTTGTCCTGGAGAGCTTGCAGAGCACTGGGGAAAAGCAGGCAGAGAATTCCCTGCTAGCACCTTCTCTGTGCCTGGGAAACAGAAGTGTTCACATTGCTTCGCAGAATCGCTTTTGTGCAGACAACACTAACACTTTTTCAGAACAAAAGAAAGCACAGAGCCCCAGATTTTATGTTGTCCTGGAGAGCTTGCAGAGCACTGGGGAAAAGCAGGCAGAGAATTCCCTGCTAGCACCTTCTCTGTGCCTGGGAAACAGAAGTGTTCACATTGCTTCGCAGAATCGCTTTTGTGCAGAAAACAGTAACACTTGTTCAGAACGAAAGAAAGCACAGAGCCCCAGATTTTATGTTGTCCTGGAGAGCTTGCAGAGCACTGGGGAAAGGCAGGCAGAGAATTCCCTGCTAGCACCTTCTCTGTGCCTGTTCACATTGCTTCGCAGAATCGCTTTTGTGCAGAAAACAGTAACACTTGTTCAGACGAAAGAAAGTACAGAGCCCCAGATTTTATGTTGTCCTGGAGAGCTTGCAGAGCACTGGGGAAAAGCAGGCAGAGAATTCCCTGCTAGCACCTTCTCTGTGCCTGGGAAACAGAAGTGTTCCCATTGCTTCGCAGAATCGCTTTTGTGCAGAAAACACTAACACTTGTTCAGAACGAAAGAAAGCACAGAGCCCCAGATTTTATGTTGTCCTGGAGAGCTTGCAGAGCACTGGGGAAAGGCAGGCAGAGAATTCCCTGCTAGCACCTTCTTTGTGCCTGTTCACATTGCTTCGCAGAATCGCTTTTGTGCAGAAAACAGTAACACTTGTTCAGAAGGAAAGAAAGCACAGAGCCCCAGATTTTATGTTGTACTGGAGAGCTTGCAGAGCACTGGGGAAAAGCAGGCAGAGAATTCCCTGCTAGCACCTTCTCTGTGCCTGGGAAACAGAAGTGTTCACATTGCTTCGCAGAATCGCTTTTGTGCAGACAACACTAACACTTTTTCAGAACAAAAGAAAGCACAGAGCCCCAGATTTTATGTTGTCCTGGAGAGCTTGCAGAGCACTGGGGAAAAGCAGGCAGAGAATTCCCTGCTAGCACCTTCTCTGTGCCTGGGAAACAGAAGTGTTCACATTGCTTCGCAGAATCGCTTTTGTGCAGAAAACAGTAACACTTGTTCAGAACGAAAGAAAGCACAGAGCCCCAGATTTTATGTTGTCCTGGAGAGCTTGCAGAGCACTGGGGAAAGGCAGGCAGAGAATTCCCTGCTAGCACCTTCTCTGTGCCTGTTCACATTGCTTCGCAGAATCGCTTTTGTGCAGAAAACAGTAACACTTGTTCAGACGAAAGAAAGTACAGAGCCCCAGATTTTATGTTGTCCTGGAGAGCTTGCAGAGCACTGGGGAAAAGCAGGCAGAGAATTCCCTGCTAGCACCTTCTCTGTGCCTGGGAAACAGAAGTGTTCCCATTGCTTCGCAGAATCGCTTTTGTGCAGAAAACACTAACACTTGTTCAGAACGAAAGAAAGCACAGAGCCCCAGATTTTATGTTGTCCTGGAGAGCTTGCAGAGCACTGGGGAAAGGCAGGCAGAGAATTCCCTGCTAGCACCTTCTCTGTGCCTGTTCACATTGCTTCGCAGAATCGCTTTTGTGCAGAAAACAGTAACACTTGTTCAGACGAAAGAAAGTACAGAGCCCCAGATTTTATGTTGTCCTGGAGAGCTTGCAGAGCACTGGGGAAAAGCAGGCAGAGAATTCCCTGCTAGCACCTTCTCTGTGCCTGGGAAACAGAAGTGTTCCCATTGCTTCGCAGAATCGCTTTTGTGCAGAAAACACTAACACTTGTTCAGAACAAAAGAAAGCACAGAGCCCCAGATTTTATGTTGTCCTGGAGAGCTTGCAGAGCACTGGGGAAAGGCAGGCAGAGAATTCCCTGCTAGCACCTTCTTTGTGCCTGTTCACATTGCTTCGCAGAATCGCTTTTGTGCAGAAAACAGTAACACTTGTTCAGAAGGAAAGAAAGCACAGAGCCCCAGATTTTATGTTGTACTGGAGAGCTTGCAGAGCACTGGGGAAAAGCAGGCAGAGAATTCCCTGCTAGCACCTTCTCTGTGCCTGGGAAACAGAAGTGTTCACATTGCTTTGCAGAATCGCTTTTGTGCAGAAAACAATAACACTTGTTCAGAACAAAAGAAAGCACAGAGCCCCAGATTTTATGTTGTCCTGGAGAGCTTGCAGAGCACTGGGGAAAAGCAGGCAGAGAATTCCCTGCTATCACCTTCTCTGTGCCTGTTCACATTGCTTCGCAGAATCGCTTTTGTGCAGAAAACAGTAACACTTGTTCAGACGAAAGAAAGCACAGAGCCCCAGATTTTATGTTGTCCTGGAGAGCTTGCAGAGCACTGGGGAAAGGCAGGCAGAGAATTCCCTGCTAGCACCTTCTCTGTGCCTGGGAAACAGAAGTGTTCACATTGCTTCGCAGAATCGCTTTTGTGCAGACAACACTAACACTTTTTCAGAACAAAAGAAAGCACAGAGCCCCAGATTTTATGTTGTCCTGGAGAGCTTGCAGAGCACTGGGGAAAGGCAGGCAGAGAATTCCCTGCTAGCACCTTCTCTGTGCCTGTTCACATTGCTTCGCAGAATCGCTTTTGTGCAGAAAACAGTAACACTTGTTCAGACGAAAGAAAGTACAGAGCCCCAGATTTTATGTTGTCCTGGAGAGCTTGCAGAGCACTGGGGAAAAGCAGGCAGAGAATTCCCTGCTAGCACCTTCTCTGTGCCTGGGAAACAGAAGTGTTCCCATTGCTTCGCAGAATCGCTTTTGTGCAGAAAACACTAACACTTGTTCAGAACGAAAGAAAGCACAGAGCCCCAGATTTTATGTTGTCCTGGAGAGCTTGCAGAGCACTGGGGAAAAGCAGGCAGAGAATTCCCTGCTAGCACCTTCTCTGTGCCTGGGAAACAGAAGTGTTCCCATTGCTTCGCAGAATCGCTTTTGTGCAGAAAACACTAACACTTGTTCAGAACGAAAGAAAGCACAGAGCCCCAGATTTTATGTTGTCCTGGAGAGCTTGCAGAGCACTGGGGAAAGGCAGGCAGAGAATTCCCTGCTAGCACCTTCTTTGTGCCTGTTCACATTGCTTCGCAGAATCGCTTTTGTGCAGAAAACAGTAACACTTGTTCAGAAGGAAAGAAAGCACAGAGCCCCAGATTTTATGTTGTACTGGAGAGCTTGCAGAGCACTGGGGAAAAGCAGGCAGAGAATTCCCTGCTAGCACCTTCTCTGTGCCTGGGAAACAGAAGTGTTCACATTGCTTCGCAGAATCGCTTTTGTGCAGAAAACACTAACACTTTTTCAGAACAAAAGAAAGCACAGAGCCCCAGATTTTATGTTGTCCTGGAGAGCTTGCAGAGCACTGGGGAAAAGCAGGCAGAGAATTCCCTGCTAGCACCTTCTCTGTGCCTGGGAAACAGAAGTGTTCACATTGCTTCGCAGAATCGCTTTTGTGCAGAAAACACTAACACTTGTTCAGAACGAAAGAAAGCACAGAGCCCCAGATTTTATGTTGTCCTGGAGAGCTTGCAGAGCACTGGGGAAAGGCAGGCAGAGAATTCCCTGCTAGCACCTTCTCTGTGCCTGTTCACATTGCTTCGCAGAATCGCTTTTGTGCAGAAAACAGTAACACTTGTTCAGACGAAAGAAAGTACAGAGCCCCAGATTTTATGTTGTCCTGGAGAGCTTGCAGAGCACTGGGGAAAAGCAGGCAGAGAATTCCCTGCTAGCACCTTCTCTGTGCCTGGGAAACAGAAGTGTTCCCATTGCTTCGCAGAATCGCTTTTGTGCAGAAAACACTAACACTTGTTCAGAACGAAAGAAAGCACAGAGCCCCAGATTTTATGTTGTCCTGGAGAGCTTGCAGAGCACTGGGGAAAGGCAGGCAGAGAATTCCCTGCTAGCACCTTCTTTGTGCCTGTTCACATTGCTTCGCAGAATCGCTTTTGTGCAGAAAACAGTAACACTTGTTCAGAAGGAAAGAAAGCACAGAGCCCCAGATTTTATGTTGTACTGGAGAGCTTGCAGAGCACTGGGGAAAAGCAGGCAGAGAATTCCCTGCTAGCACCTTCTCTGTGCCTGGGAAACAGAAGTGTTCACATTGCTTTGCAGAATCGCTTTTGTGCAGAAAACAATAACACTTGTTCAGAACGAAAGAAAGCACAGAGCCCCAGATTTTATGTTGTCCTGGAGAGCTTGCAGAGCACTGGGGAAAAGCAGGCAGAGAATTCCCTGCTATCACCTTCTCTGTGCCTGTTCACATTGCTTCGCAGAATCGCTTTTGTGCAGAAAACAGTAACACTTGTTCAGACGAAAGAAAGCACAGAGCCCCAGATTTTATGTTGTCCTGGAGAGCTTGCAGAGCACTGGGGAAAGGCAGGCAGAGAATTCCCTGCTAGCACCTTCTCTGTGCCTGGGAAGCAGAAGTGTTCACATTGCTTGGCAGAATCGCTTTTGTGCAGAAAACAGTAACACTTGTTCAGAACGAAAGAAAGCACAGAGCCCCAGATTCTATGTTGTCCTGGAGAGCTTTCAGAGCACTGGGGAAAGGCAGGCAGAGAATTCCCTGCTAGCACCTTCTCTGTGCCTGGGAAGCAGAAGTGTTCACATTGCTTCGCAGAATCGCTTTTGTGCAGAAAACAGTAACACTTGTTCAGAACGAAAGAAAGCACAGAGCCCCAGATTTTATGTTGTCCTGGAGAGCTTGCAGAGCACTGGGGAAAAGCAGGCAGAGAATTTCCTGCTAGCACCTTCTCTGTGCCTGGGAAGCAGAAGTGTTCACATTGCTTCGCAGAATCGCTTTTGTGCAGAAAACAATAACACTTGTTCAGAACGAAAGAAAGCACAGAGCCCCAGATTTTATGTTGTCCTGGAGAGCTTGCAGAGCACTGGGGAAAGGCAGGCAGAGAATTCCCTGCTAGCACCTTCTCTGTGCCTGTTCACATTCCTTCGCAGAATCGCTTTTGTGCAGAAAACAGTAACACTTGTTCAGAACGAAAGAAAGCACAGAGCCCCAGATTTTATGTTGTCCTGGAGAGCTTGCAGAGCACTGGGGAAAAGCAGGCAGAGAATTCCCTGCTAGCACCTTCTCTGTGCCTGGGAAGCAGAAGTGTTCACATTGCTTCGCAGAATCGCTTTTGTGCAGAAAACACTAACACTTGTTCAGAACGAAAGAAAGCACAGAGCCCCAGATTCTATGTTGTCCTGGAGAGCTTGCAGGGCACTGGGGAAAAGCAGGCAGAGAATTCCCTGCTAGCACCTTCTCTGTGCCTGGGAAGCAGAAGTGTTCACATTGCTTCGCAGAATCGCTTTTGTGCAGACAACACTAACACTTTTTCAGAACAAAAGAAAGCACAGAGCCCCAGATTTTATGTTGTCCTGGAGAGCTTGCAGAGCACTGGGGAAAAGCAGGCAGAGAATTCCCTGCTAGCACCTTCTCTGTGCCTGGGAAACAGAAGTGTTCACATTGCTTCGCAGAATCGCTTTTGTGCAGAAAACAGTAACACTTGTTCAGAACGAAAGAAAGCACAGAGCCCCAGATTTTATGTTGTCCTGGAGAGCTTGCAGAGCACTGGGGAAAGGCAGGCAGAGAATTCCCTGCTAGCACCTTCTATGTGCCTGGGAAGCAGAAGTGTTCACATTGCTTCGCAGAATCACTTTTCTGCAGAAAACAGTAACACTTGTTCAGAACGAAAGAAAGCACAGAGCCCCAGATTTTATGTTGTCCTGGAGAGCTTGCAGAGCACTGGGGAAAGGCAGGCAGAGAATTCCCTGCTAGCACCTTCTCTGTGCCTGGGAAGCAGAAGCCTTCACATTGCTTCGCAGAATCGCTTTTGTGCAGAAAACAATAACACCTGTTCAGAACGAAAGAAAGCACAGAGCCCCAGATTTTATGTTGTTCTGGAGAGCTTTCAGAGCACTGGGGAAAGGCAGGCAGAGAATTCCCTGCTAGCACCTTCTCTGTGCCTGTTCACATTGCTTCGCAGAATCGCTTTTGTGCAGAAAACAGTAACACTTGTTCAGAACGAAAGAAAGCACAGAGCCCCAGATTTTATGTTGTCCTGGAGAGCTTGCAGAGCACTGGGGAAAGGCAGGCAGAGAATTCCCTGCTAGCACCTTCTCTGTGCCTGGGAAGCAGAAGTGTTCACATTGCTTCGCAGAATCGCTTTTGTGCAGAAAACACTAACACTTGTTCAGAACGAAAGAAAGCACAGAGCCCCAGATTCTATGTTGTCCTGGAGAGCTTGCAGGGCACTGGGGAAAGGCAGGCAGAGAATTCCCTGCTAGCACCTTCTCTGTGCCTGGGAAGCAGAAGTGTTCACATTGCTTCGCAGAATCGCTTTTGTGCAGACAACACTAACACTTTTTCAGAACAAAAGAAAGCACAGAGCCCCAGATTTTATGTTGTCCTGGAGAGCTTGCAGAGCACTGGGGAAAAGCAGGCAGAGAATTCCCTGCTAGCACCTTCTCTGTGCCTGGGAAACAGAAGTGTTCACATTGCTTCGCAGAATCGCTTTTGTGCAGAAAACAGTAACACTTGTTCAGAACGAAAGAAAGCACAGAGCCCCAGATTTTATGTTGTCCTGGAGAGCTTGCAGAGCACTGGGGAAAGGCAGGCAGAGAATTCCCTGCTAGCACCTTCTCTGTGCCTGTTCACATTGCTTCGCAGAATCGCTTTTGTGCAGAAAACAGTAACACTTGTTCAGACGAAAGAAAGTACAGAGCCCCAGATTTTATGTTGTCCTGGAGAGCTTGCAGAGCACTGGGGAAAAGCAGGCAGAGAATTCCCTGCTAGCACCTTCTCTGTGCCTGGGAAACAGAAGTGTTCCCATTGCTTCGCAGAATCGCTTTTGTGCAGAAAACACTAACACTTGTTCAGAACGAAAGAAAGCACAGAGCCCCAGATTTTATGTTGTCCTGGAGAGCTTGCAGAGCACTGGGGAAAGGCAGGCAGAGAATTCCCTGCTAGCACCTTCTTTGTGCCTGTTGACATTGCTTCGCAGAATCGCTTTTGTGCAGAAAACAGTAACACTTGTTCAGAAGGAAAGAAAGCACAGAGCCCCAGATTTTATGTTGTCCTGGAGAGCTTGCAGAGCACTGGGGAAAAGCAGGCAGAGAATTCCCTGCTAGCACCTTCTCTGTGCCTGGGAAACAGAAGTGTTCACATTGCTTGGCAGAATCGCTTTTGTGCAGAAAACAATAACACTTGTTCAGAACGAAAGAAAGCACAGAGCCCCAGATTTTATGTTGTCCTGGAGAGCTTGCAGAGCACTGGGGAAAAGCAGGCAGAGAATTCCCTGCTATCACCTTCTCTGTGCCTGTTCACATTGCTTCGCAGAATCGCTTTTGTGCAGAAAACAGTAACACTTGTTCAGACGAAAAAAAGCACAGAGCCCCAGATTTTATGTTGTCCTGGAGAGCTTGCAGAGCACTGGGGAAAGGCAGGCAGAGAATTCCCTGCTAGCACCTTCTCTGTGCCTGGGAAGCAGAAGTGTTCACATTGCTTCGCAGAATCGCTTTTGTGCAGAAAACAGTAACACTTGTTCAGAACGAAAGAAAGCACAGAGCCCCAGATTCTATGTTGTCCTGGAGAGCTTTCAGAGCACTGGGGAAAGGCAGGCAGAGAATTTCCTGCTAGCACCTTCTCTGTGCCTGGGAAGCAGAAGTGTTCACATTCCTTCGCAGAATCGCTTTTGTGCAGAAAACAGTAACACTTGTTCAGAACGAAAGAAAGCACAGAGCCCCAGATTTGCTGTTGTCCTGGAGAGCTTTCAGAGCACTGGGGAAAGGCAGGCAGACAATTCCTTGCTAACACCTTCTCTGTGCCTGTTCACATTCCTTCGCAGAATCGCTTTTGTGCAGAAAACAGTAACACTTGTTCAGAACGAAAGAAAGCACAGAGCCCCAGATTTTATGTTGTCCTGGAGAGCTTGCAGAGCACTGGGGAAAAGCAGGCAGAGAATTTCCTGCTAGCACCTTCTCTGTGCCTGGGAAGCAGAAGTGTTCACATTGCTTCGCAGAATCGCTTTTGTGCAGAAAACAGTAACACTTGTTCAGAACGAAAGAAAGCACAGAGCCCCAGATTTTATGTTGTCCTGGAGAGCTTGCAGAGCACTGGGGAAAAGCAGGCAGAGAATTTCCTGCTAGCACCTTCTCTGTGCCTGGGAAGCAGAAGTGTTCACATTGCTTCGCAGAATCGCTTTTGTGCAGAAAACAGTAACACTTGTTCAGAACGAAAGAAAGCACAGAGCCCCAGATTTGCTGTTGTCCTGGAGAGCTTGCAGAGCACTGGGGAAAGGCAGGCAGAGAATTCCCTGCTAGCACCTTCTCTGTGCCTGTTCACATTCCTTCGCAGAATCGCTTTTGTGCAGAAAACAGTAACACTTGTTCAGAACGAAAGAAAGCACAGAGCCCCAGATTTTATGTTGTCCTGGAGAGCTTGCAGAGCACTGGGGAAAGGCAGGCAGAGAATTCCCTGCTAGCACCTTCTATGTGCCTGGGAAGCAGAAGTGTTCACATTGCTTCGCAGAATCACTTTTCTGCAGAAAACAGTAACACTTGTTCAGAACGAAAGAAAGCACAGAGCCCCAGATTTTATGTTGTCCTGGAGAGCTTTCAGAGCACTGGGGAAAGGCAGGCAGAGAATTCCCTGCTAGCACCTTCTCTGTGCCTGGGAAGCAGAAGCCTTCACATTGCTTCGCAGAATCGCTTTTGTGCAGAAAACAATAACACCTGTTCAGAACGAAAGAAAGCACAGAGCCCCAGATTTTATGTTGTTCTGGAGAGCTTTCAGAGCACTGGGGAAAGGCAGGCAGAGAATTCCCTGCTAGCACCTTCTCTGTGCCTGTTCACATTGCTTCGCAGAATCGCTTTTGTGCAGAAAACAGTAACACTTGTTCAGAACGAAAGAAAGCACAGAGCCCCAGATTTTATGTTGTCCTGGAGAGCTTGCAGAGCACTGGGGAAAGGCAGGCAGAGAATTCCCTGCTAGCACCTTCTCTGTGCCTGGGAAGCAGAAGAGTTCACATTGCTTCGCAGAATCGCTTTTGTGCAAAAAACACTAACACTTTTTCAGAACGAAAGAAAGCACAGAGCCCCAGATTTGCTGTTGTCCTGGAGAGCTTGCAGAGCACTGGGGAAAAGCAGGCAGAGAATTCCCTGCTAGCACCTTCTCTGTGCCTGGGAAACACAAGTGTTCACATTGCTTCGCAGAATCGCTTTTGTGCAGAAAACAGTAACACTTGTTCAGAACGAAAGAAAGCACAGAGCCCCAGATTTTATGTTGTCCTGGAGAGCTTGCAGAGCACTGGGGAAAGGCAGGCAGAGAATTCCCTGCTAGCACCTTCTCTGTGCCTGTTCACATTGCTTCGCAGAATCGCTTTTGTGCAGAAAACAGTAACACTTGTTCAGACGAAAGAAAGTACAGAGCCCCAGATTTTATGTTGTCCTGGAGAGCTTGCAGAGCACTGGGGAAAAGCAGGCAGAGAATTTCCTGCTAGCACCTTCTCTGTGCCTGGGAAGCAGAAGTGTTCACATTGCTTCGCAGAATCGCTTTTGTGCAGAAAACAGTAACACTTGTTCAGAACGAAAGAAAGTACAGAGCCCCAGATTTTATGTTGTCCTGGAGAGCTTGCAGAGCACTGGGGAAAAGCAGGCAGAGAATTTCCTGCTAGCACCTTCTCTGTGCCTGGGAAGCAGAAGTGTTCACATTGCTTCGCAGAATCGCTTTTGTGCAGAAAACAGTAACACTTGTTCAGAACGAAAGAAAGCACAGAGCCCCAGATTTGCTGTTGTCCTGGAGAGCTTGCAGAGCACTGGGGAAAGGCAGGCAGAGAATTCCCTGCTAGCACCTTCTCTGTGCCTGTTCACATTCCTTCGCAGAATCGCTTTTGTGCAGAAAACAGTAACACTTGTTCAGAACGAAAGAAAGCACAGAGCCCCAGATTTTATGTTGTCCTGGAGAGCTTGCAGAGCACTGGGGAAAAGCAGGCAGAGAATTCCCTGCTAGCACCTTCTCTGTGCCTGGGAAGCAGAAGTGTTCACATTCCTTCGCAGAATCGCTTTTGTGCAGAAAACACTAACACTTGTTCAGAACGAAAGAAAGCACAGAGCCCCAGATTCTATGTTGTCCTGGAGAGCTTGCAGGGCACTGGGGAAAAGCAGGCAGAGAATTCCCTGCTAGCACCTTCTCTGTGCCTGGGAAGCAGAAGTGTTCACATTGCTTCGCAGAATCGCTTTTGTGCAGACAACACTAACACTTTTTCAGAACAAAAGAAAGCACAGAGCCCCAGATTTTATGTTGTCCTGGAGAGCTTGCAGAGCACTGGGGAAAAGCAGGCAGAGAATTCCCTGCTAGCACCTTCTCTGTGCCTGGGAAACAGAAGTGTTCACATTGCTTCGCAGAATCGCTTTTGTGCAGAAAACAGTAACACTTGTTCAGAACGAAAGAAAGCACAGAGCCCCAGATTTTATGTTGTCCTGGAGAGCTTGCAGAGCACTGGGGAAAGGCAGGCAGAGAATTCCCTGCTAGCACCTTCTATGTGCCTGGGAAGCAGAAGTGTTCACATTGCTTCGCAGAATCACTTTTCTGCAGAAAACAGTAACACTTGTTCAGAACGAAAGAAAGCACAGAGCCCCAGATTTTATGTTGTCCTGGAGAGCTTGCAGAGCACTGGGGAAAGGCAGGCAGAGAATTCCCTGCTAGCACCTTCTCTGTGCCTGGGAAGCAGAAGCCTTCACATTGCTTCGCAGAATCGCTTTTGTGCAGAAAACAATAACACCTGTTCAGAACGAAAGAAAGCACAGAGCCCCAGATTTTATGTTGTTCTGGAGAGCTTTCAGAGCACTGGGGAAAGGCAGGCAGAGAATTCCCTGCTAGCACCTTCTCTGTGCCTGTTCACATTGCTTCGCAGAATCGCTTTTGTGCAGAAAACAGTAACACTTGTTCAGAACGAAAGAAAGCACAGAGCCCCAGATTTTATGTTGTCCTGGAGAGCTTGCAGAGCACTGGGGAAAGGCAGGCAGAGAATTCCCTGCTAGCACCTTCTCTGTGCCTGGGAAGCAGAAGTGTTCACATTGCTTCGCAGAATCGCTTTTGTGCAGAAAACACTAACACTTGTTCAGAACGAAAGAAAGCACAGAGCCCCAGATTCTATGTTGTCCTGGAGAGCTTGCAGGGCACTGGGGAAAGGCAGGCAGAGAATTCCCTGCTAGCACCTTCTCTGTGCCTGGGAAGCAGAAGTGTTCACATTGCTTCGCAGAATCGCTTTTGTGCAGACAACACTAACACTTTTTCAGAACAAAAGAAAGCACAGAGCCCCAGATTTTATGTTGTCCTGGAGAGCTTGCAGAGCACTGGGGAAAAGCAGGCAGAGAATTCCCTGCTAGCACCTTCTCTGTGCCTGGGAAACAGAAGTGTTCACATTGCTTCGCAGAATCGCTTTTGTGCAGAAAACAGTAACACTTGTTCAGAACGAAAGAAAGCACAGAGCCCCAGATTTTATGTTGTCCTGGAGAGCTTGCAGAGCACTGGGGAAAGGCAGGCAGAGAATTCCCTGCTAGCACCTTCTCTGTGCCTGTTCACATTGCTTCGCAGAATCGCTTTTGTGCAGAAAACAGTAACACTTGTTCAGACGAAAGAAAGTACAGAGCCCCAGATTTTATGTTGTCCTGGAGAGCTTGCAGAGCACTGGGGAAAAGCAGGCAGAGAATTCCCTGCTAGCACCTTCTCTGTGCCTGGGAAACAGAAGTGTTCCCATTGCTTCGCAGAATCGCTTTTGTGCAGAAAACACTAACACTTGTTCAGAACGAAAGAAAGCACAGAGCCCCAGATTTTATGTTGTCCTGGAGAGCTTGCAGAGCACTGGGGAAAGGCAGGCAGAGAATTCCCTGCTAGCACCTTCTTTGTGCCTGTTCACATTGCTTCGCAGAATCGCTTTTGTGCAGAAAACAGTAACACTTGTTCAGAAGGAAAGAAAGCACAGAGCCCCAGATTTTATGTTGTCCTGGAGAGCTTGCAGAGCACTGGGGAAAAGCAGGCAGAGAATTCCCTGCTAGCACCTTCTCTGTGCCTGGGAAACAGAAGTGTTCACATTGCTTTGCAGAATCGCTTTTGTGCAGAAAACAATAACACTTGTTCAGAACGAAAGAAAGCACAGAGCCCCAGATTTTATGTTGTCCTGGAGAGCTTGCAGAGCACTGGGGAAAAGCAGGCAGAGAATTCCCTGCTATCACCTTCTCTGTGCCTGTTCACATTGCTTCGCAGAATCGCTTTTGTGCAGAAAACAGTAACACTTGTTCAGACGAAAGAAAGCACAGAGCCCCAGATTTTATGTTGTCCTGGAGAGCTTGCAGAGCACTGGGGAAAGGCAGGCAGAGAATTCCCTGCTAGCACCTTCTCTGTGCCTGGGAAGCAGAAGTGTTCACATTGCTTCGCAGAATCACTTTTCTGCAGAAAACAGTAACACTTGTTCAGAACGAAAGAAAGCACAGAGCCCCAGATTTTATGTTGTCCTGGAGAGCTTGCAGAGCACTGGGGAAAGGCAGGCAGAGAATTCCCTGCTAGCACCTTCTCTGTGCCTGGGAAGCAGAAGCCTTCACATTGCTTCGCAGAATCGCTTTTGTGCAGAAAACAATAACACCTGTTCAGAACGAAAGAAAGCACAGAGCCCCAGATTTTATGTTGTTCTGGAGAGCTTTCAGAGCACTGGGGAAAGGCAGGCAGAGAATTCCCTGCTAGCACCTTCTCTGTGCCTGTTCACATTGCTTCGCAGAATCGCTTTTGTGCAGAAAACAGTAACACTTGTTCAGAACGAAAGAAAGCACAGAGCCCCAGATTTTATGTTGTCCTGGAGAGCTTGCAGAGCACTGGGGAAAGGCAGGCAGAGAATTCCCTGCTAGCACCTTCTCTGTGCCTGGGAAGCAGAAGTGTTCACATTGCTTCGCAGAATCGCTTTTGTGCAGAAAACACTAACACTTGTTCAGAACGAAAGAAAGCACAGAGCCCCAGATTCTATGTTGTCCTGGAGAGCTTGCAGGGCACTGGGGAAAGGCAGGCAGAGAATTCCCTGCTAGCACCTTCTCTGTGCCTGGGAAGCAGAAGTGTTCACATTGCTTCGCAGAATCGCTTTTGTGCAGACAACACTAACACTTTTTCAGAACAAAAGAAAGCACAGAGCCCCAGATTTTATGTTGTCCTGGAGAGCTTGCAGAGCACTGGGGAAAAGCAGGCAGAGAATTCCCTGCTAGCACCTTCTCTGTGCCTGGGAAACAGAAGTGTTCACATTGCTTCGCAGAATCGCTTTTGTGCAGAAAACAGTAACACTTGTTCAGAACGAAAGAAAGCACAGAGC
The DNA here is from genome assembly GCF_047716275.1 of Strix uralensis. Lineage (NCBI taxonomy): Eukaryota > Metazoa > Chordata > Aves > Strigiformes > Strigidae > Strix > Strix uralensis. Next base: position 9,410,548 of record NC_133973.1, read on the forward strand.
CACAGATTTTATGTTGTCCTGGAGAGCTTGCAGAGCACTGGGGAAAGGCAGGCAGAGAATTCCCTGCTAGCACCTTCTCTGTGCCTGTTCACATTGCTTCGCAGAATCGCTTTTGTGCAGAAAACAGTAACACTTGTTCAGACGAAAGAAAGTACAGAGCCCCAGATTTTATGTTGTCCTGGAGAGCTTGCAGAGCACTGGGGAAAAGCAGGCAGAGAATTCCCTGCTAGCACCTTCTCTGTGCCTGGGAAACAGAAGTGTTCCCATTGCTTCGCAGAATCGCTTTTGTGCAGAAAACACTAACACTTGTTCAGAACGAAAGAAAGCACAGAGCCCCAGATTTTATGTTGTCCTGGAGAGCTTGCAGAGCACTGGGGAAAGGCAGGCAGAGAATTCCCTGCTAGCACCTTCTTTGTGCCTGTTCACATTGCTTCGCAGAATCGCTTTTGTGCAGAAAACAGTAACACTTGTTCAGAAGGAAAGAAAGCACAGAGCCCCAGATTTTATGTTGTCCTGGAGAGCTTGCAGAGCACTGGGGAAAAGCAGGCAGAGAATTCCCTGCTAGCACCTTCTCTGTGCCTGGGAAACAGAAGTGTTCACATTGCTTTGCAGAATCGCTTTTGTGCAGAAAACAATAACACTTGTTCAGAACGAAAGAAAGCACAGAGCCCCAGATTTTATGTTGTCCTGGAGAGCTTGCAGAGCACTGGGGAAAAGCAGGCAGAGAATTCCCTGCTATCACCTTCTCTGTGCCTGTTCACATTGCTTCGCAGAATCGCTTTTGTGCAGAAAACAGTAACACTTGTTCAGACGAAAGAAAGCACAGAGCCCCAGATTTTATGTTGTCCTGGAGAGCTTGCAGAGCACTGGGGAAAGGCAGGCAGAGAATTCCCTGCTAGCACCTTCTCTGTGCCTGGGAAGCAGAAGTGTTCACATTGCTTCGCAGAATCGCTTTTGTGCAGAAAACAGTAACACTTGTTCAGAACGAAAGAAAGCACAGAGCCCCAGATTCTATGTTGTCCTGGAGAGCTTTCAGAGCACTGGGGAAAGGCAGGCAGAGAATTTCCTGCTAGCACCTTCTCTGTGCCTGGGAAGCAGAAGTGTTCACATTCCTTCGCAGAATCGCTTTTGTGCAGAAAACAGTAACACTTGTTCAGAACGAAAGAAAGCACAGAGCCCCAGATTTGCTGTTGTCCTGGAGAGCTTTCAGAGCACTGGGGAAAGGCAGGCAGACAATTCCTTGCTAACACCTTCTCTGTGCCTGTTCACATTCCTTCGCAGAATCGCTTTTGTGCAGAAAACAGTAACACTTGTTCAGAACGAAAGAAAGCACAGAGCCCCAGATTTTATGTTGTCCTGGAGAGCTTGCAGAGCACTGGGGAAAAGCAGGCAGAGAATTTCCTGCTAGCACCTTCTCTGTGCCTGGGAAGCAGAAGTGTTCACATTGCTTGGCAGAATCGCTTTTGTGCAGAAAACAGTAACACTTGTTCAGAACGAAAGAAAGCACATAGCCCCAGATTTTATGTTGTCCTGGAGAGCTTGCAGAGCACTGGGGAAAAGCAGGCAGAGAATTCCCTGCTAGCACCTTCTCTGTGCCTGGGAAACACAAGTGTTCACATTGCTTCGCAGAATCGCTTTTGTGCAGAAAACAGTAACACTTGTTCAGAACGAAAGAAAGCACAGAGCCCCAGATTTTATGTTGTCCTGGAGAGCTTGCAGAGCACTGGGGAAAAGCAGGCAGAGAATTTCCTGCTAGCACCTTCTCTGTGCCTGGGAAGCAGAAGTGTTCACATTGCTTCGCAGAATCGCTTTTGTGCAGAAAACAGTAACACTTGTTCAGAACGAAAGAAAGCACAGAGCCCCAGATTTGCTGTTGTCCTGGAGAGCTTGCAGAGCACTGGGGAAAGGCAGGCAGAGAATTCCCTGCTAGCACCTTCTCTGTGCCTGTTCACATTCCTTCGCAGAATCGCTTTTGTGCAGAAAACAGTAACACTTGTTCAGAACGAAAGAAAGCACAGAGCCCCAGATTTTATGTTGTCCTGGAGAGCTTGCAGAGCACTGGGGAAAGGCAGGCAGAGAATTCCCTGCTAGCACCTTCTCTGTGCCTGGGAAGCAGAAGTGTTCACATTGCTTCGCAGAATCACTTTTCTGCAGAAAACAGTAACACTTGTTCAGAACGAAAGAAAGCACAGAGCCCCAGATTTTATGTTGTCCTGGAGAGCTTTCAGAGCACTGGGGAAAGGCAGGCAGAGAATTCCCTGCTAGCACCTTCTCTGTGCCTGGGAAGCAGAAGCCTTCACATTGCTTCGCAGAATCGCTTTTGTGCAGAAAACAATAACACCTGTTCAGAACGAAAGAAAGCACAGAGCCCCAGATTTTATGTTGTTCTGGAGAGCTTTCAGAGCACTGGGGAAAGGCAGGCAGAGAATTCCCTGCTAGCACCTTCTCTGTGCCTGTTCACATTGCTTCGCAGAATCGCTTTTGTGCAGAAAACAGTAACACTTGTTCAGAACGAAAGAAAGCACAGAGCCCCAGATTTTATGTTGTCCTGGAGAGCTTGCAGAGCACTGGGGAAAGGCAGGCAGAGAATTCCCTGCTAGCACCTTCTCTGTGCCTGGGAAGCAGAAGAGTTCACATTGCTTCGCAGAATCGCTTTTGTGCAAAAAACACTAACACTTTTTCAGAACGAAAGAAAGCACAGAGCCCCAGATTTGCTGTTGTCCTGGAGAGCTTGCAGAGCACTGGGGAAAAGCAGGCAGAGAATTCCCTGCTAGCACCTTCTCTGTGCCTGGGAAACACAAGTGTTCACATTGCTTCGCAGAATCGCTTTTGTGCAGAAAACAGTAACACTTGTTCAGAACGAAAGAAAGCACAGAGCCCCAGATTTTATGTTGTCCTGGAGAGCTTGCAGAGCACTGGGGAAAGGCAGGCAGAGAATTCCCTGCTAGCACCTTCTCTGTGCCTGTTCACATTGCTTCGCAGAATCGCTTTTGTGCAGAAAACAGTAACACTTGTTCAGACGAAAGAAAGTACAGAGCCCCAGATTTTATGTTGTCCTGGAGAGCTTGCAGAGCACTGGGGAAAAGCAGGCAGAGAATTCCCTGCTAGCACCTTCTCTGTGCCTGGGAAACAGAAGTGTTCCCATTGCTTCGCAGAATCGCTTTTGTGCAGAAAACACTAACACTTGTTCAGAACGAAAGAAAGCACAGAGCCCCAGATTTTATGTTGTCCTGGAGAGCTTGCAGAGCACTGGGGAAAGGCAGGCAGAGAATTCCCTGCTAGCACCTTCTATGTGCCTGGGAAGCAGAAGTCTTCACATTGCTTCGCAGAATCGCTTTTGTGCAGAAAACACTAACACTTGTTCAGACGAAAGAAAGCACAGAGCCCCAGATTTTATGTTGTCCTGGAGAGCTTGCAGAGCACTGGGGAAAGGCAGGCAGAGAATTCCCTGCTAGCACCTTCTCTGTGCCTGGGAAGCAGAAGTGTTCACATTGCTTGGCAGAATCGCTTTTGTGCAGAAAACAGTAACACTTGTTCAGAACGAAAGAAAGCACAGAGCCCCAGATTCTATGTTGTCCTGGAGAGCTTGCAGGGCACTGGGGAAAGGCAGGCAGAGAATTCCCTGCTAGCACCTTCTCTGTGCCTGGGAAGCAGAAGTGTTCACATTGCTTCGCAGAATCGCTTTTGTGCAGACAACACTAACACTTTTTCAGAACAAAAGAAAGCACAGAGCCCCAGATTTTATGTTGTCCTGGAGAGCTTGCAGAGCACTGGGGAAAAGCAGGCAGAGAATTCCCTGCTAGCACCTTCTCTGTGCCTGGGAAACAGAAGTGTTCCCATTGCTTCGCAGAATCGCTTTTGTGCAGAAAACAGTAACACTTGTTCAGAACGAAAGAAAGCACAGAGCCCCAGATTTTATGTTGTCCTGGAGAGCTTGCAGAGCACTGGGGAAAGGCAGGCAGAGAATTCCCTGCTAGCACCTTCTCTGTGCCTGTTCACATTGCTTCGCAGAATCGCTTTTGTGCAGAAAACAGTAACACTTGTTCAGAACGAAAGAAAGCACAGAGCCCCAGATTTTATGTTGTCCTGGAGAGCTTGCAGAGCACTGGGGAAAGGCAGGCAGAGAATTCCCTGCTAGCACCTTCTCTGTGCCTGGGAAGCAGAAGTGTTCACATTGCTTCGCAGAATCGCTTTTGTGCAGACAACACTAACACTTTTTCAGAACAAAAGAAAGCACAGAGCCCCAGATTTTATGTTGTCCTGGAGAGCTTGCAGAGCACTGGGGAAAAGCAGGCAGAGAATTCCCTGCTAGCACCTTCTCTGTGCCTGGGAAACAGAAGTGTTCACATTGCTTCGCAGAATCGCTTTTGTGCAGAAAACACTAACACTTGTTCAGAACGAAAGAAAGCACAGAGCCCCAGATTTTATGTTGTCCTGGAGAGCTTGCAGAGCACTGGGGAAAGGCAGGCAGAGAATTCCCTGCTAGCACCTTCTCTGTGCCTGTTCACATTGCTTCGCAGAATCGCTTTTGTGCAGAAAACAGTAACACTTGTTCAGACGAAAGAAAGTACAGAGCCCCAGATTTTATGTTGTCCTGGAGAGCTTGCAGAGCACTGGGGAAAAGCAGGCAGAGAATTCCCTGCTAGCACCTTCTCTGTGCCTGGGAAACAGAAGTGTTCCCATTGCTTCGCAGAATCGCTTTTGTGCAGAAAACACTAACACTTGTTCAGAACGAAAGAAAGCACAGAGCCCCAGATTTTATGTTGTCCTGGAGAGCTTGCAGAGCACTGGGGAAAGGCAGGCAGAGAATTCCCTGCTAGCACCTTCTATGTGCCTGGGAAGCAGAAGTGTTCACATTGGTTCGCAGAATCACTTTTGTGCAGAAAACAGTAACACTTGTTCAGAACGAAAGAAAGCACAGAGCCCCAGATTTGCTGTTGTCCTGGAGAGCTTTCAGAGCACTGGGGAAAGGCAGGCAGACAATTCCTTGCTAACACCTTCTCTGTGCCTGTTCACATTCCTTCGCAGAATCGCTTTTGTGCAGAAAACAGTAACACTTGTTCAGAACGAAAGAAAGCACAGAGCCCCAGATTTTATGTTGTCCTGGAGAGCTTGCAGAGCACTGGGCAAAAGCAGGCAGAGAATTTCCTGCTAGCACCTTCTCTGTGCCTGGGAAGCAGAAGTGTTCACATTGCTTGGCAGAATCGCTTTTGTGCAGAAAACAGTAACACTTGTTCAGAACAAAAGAAAGCACAGAGCCCCAGATTTTATGTTGTCCTGGAGAGCTTGCAGAGCACTGGGGAAAAGCAGGCAGAGAATTTCCTGCTAGCACCTTCTCTGTGCCTGGGAAGCAGAAGTGTTCACATTGCTTCGCAGAATCGCTTTTGTGCAGAAAACAGTAACACTTGTTCAGAACGAAAGAAAGCACAGAGCCCCAGATTTGCTGTTGTCCTGGAGAGCTTGCAGAGCACTGGGGAAAGGCAGGCAGAGAATTCCCTGCTAGCACCTTCTCTGTGCCTGTTCACATTCCTTCGCAGAATCGCTTTTGTGCAGAAAACAGTAACACTTGTTCAGAACGAAAGAAAGCACAGAGCCCCAGATTTTATGTTGTCCTGGAGAGCTTGCAGAGCACTGGGGAAAAGCAGGCAGAGAATTCCCTGCTAGCACCTTCTCTGTGCCTGGGAAGCAGAAGTGTTCACATTGCTTCGCAGAATCGCTTTTGTGCAGAAAACACTAACACTTGTTCAGAACGAAAGAAAGCACAGAGCCCCAGATTCTATGTTGTCCTGGAGAGCTTGCAGGGCACTGGGGAAAGGCAGGCAGAGAATTCCCTGCTAGCACCTTCTCTGTGCCTGGGAAGCAGAAGTGTTCACATTGCTTCGCAGAATCGCTTTTGTGCAGACAACACTAACACTTGTTCAGAACGAAAGAAAGCACAGAGCCCCAGATTTTATGTTGTCCTGGAGAGCTTTCAGAGCACTGGGGAAAGGCAGGCAGAGAATTCCCTGCTAGCACCTTCTCTGTGCCTGTTCACATTGCTTCGCAGAATCGCTTTTGTGCAGAAAACAGTAACACTTGTTCAGAACGAAAGAAAGCACAGAGCCCCAGATTTTATGTTGTCCTGGAGAGCTTGCAGAGCACTGGGGAAAGGCAGGCAGAGAATTCCCTGCTAGCACCTTCTCTGTGCCTGTTCACATTGCTTCGCAGAATCGCTTTTGTGCAGAAAACAGTAACACTTGTTCAGAACGAAAGAAAGCACAGAGCCCCAGATTTTATGTTGTCCTGGAGAGCTTGCAGAGCACTGGGGAAAGGCAGGCAGAGAATTCCCTGCTAGCACCTTCTCTGTGCCTGGGAAGCAGAAGTGTTCACATTGCTTCGCAGAATCGCTTTTGTGCAGACAACACTAACACTTTTTCAGAACAAAAGAAAGTACAGAGCCCCAGATTTTATGTTGTCCTGGAGAGCTTGCAGAGCACTGGGGAAAAGCAGGCAGAGAATTCCCTGCTAGCACCTTCTCTGTGCCTGGGAAACAGAAGTGTTCCCATTGCTTCGCAGAATCGCTTTTGTGCAGAAAACACTAACACTTGTTCAGAACGAAAGAAAGCACAGAGCCCCAGATTTTATGTTGTCCTGGAGAGCTTGCAGAGCACTGGGGAAAGGCAGGCAGAGAATTCCCTGCTAGCACCTTCTATGTGCCTGGGAAGGAGAAGTGTTCACATTGGTTCGCAGAATCACTTTTGTGCAGAAAACAGTAACACTTGTTCAGAACGAAAGAAAGCACAGAGCCCCAGATTTGCTGTTGTCCTGGAGAGCTTTCAGAGCACTGGGGAAAGGCAGGCAGACAATTCCTTGCTAACACCTTCTCTGTGCCTGTTCACATTCCTTCGCAGAATCGCTTTTGTGCAGAAAACAGTAACACTTGTTCAGAACGAAAGAAAGCACAGAGCCCCAGATTTTATGTTGTCCTGGAGAGCTTGCAGAGCACTGGGGAAAAGCAGGCAGAGAATTTCCTGCTAGCACCTTCTCTGTGCCTGGGAAGCAGAAGTGTTCACATTGCTTGGCAGAATCGCTTTTGTGCAGAAAACAGTAACACTTGTTCAGAACAAAAGAAAGCACAGAGCCCCAGATTTTATGTTGTCCTGGAGAGCTTGCAGAGCACTGGGGAAAAGCAGGCAGAGAATTTCCTGCTAGCACCTTCTCTGTGCCTGGGAAGCAGAAGTGTTCACATTGCTTCGCAGAATCGCTTTTGTGCAGAAAACAGTAACACTTGTTCAGAACGAAAGAAAGCACAGAGCCCCAGATTTGCTGTTGTCCTGGAGAGCTTGCAGAGCACTGGGGAAAGGCAGGCAGAGAATTCCCTGCTAGCACCTTCTCTGTGCCTGTTCACATTCCTTCGCAGAATCGCTTTTGTGCAGAAAACAGTAACACTTGTTCAGAACGAAAGAAAGCACAGAGCCCCAGATTTTATGTTGTCCTGGAGAGCTTGCAGAGCACTGGGGAAAAGCAGGCAGAGAATTCCCTGCTAGCACCTTCTCTGTGCCTGGGAAGCAGAAGTGTTCACACTGCTTCGCAGAATCGCTTTTGTGCAGAAAACACTAACACTTGTTCAGAACGAAAGAAAGCACAGAGCCCCAGATTCTATGTTGTCCTGGAGAGCTTGCAGGGCACTGGGGAAAGGCAGGCAGAGAATTCCCTGCTAGCACCTTCTCTGTGCCTGGGAAGCAGAAGTGTTCACATTGCTTCGCAGAATCACTTTTGTGCAGACAACACTAACACTTTTTCAGAACAAAAGAAAGCACAGAGCCCCAGATTTTATGTTGTCCTGGAGAGCTTGCAGAGCACTGGGGAAAAGCAGGCAGAGAATTCCCTGCTAGCACCTTCTCTGTGCCTGGGAAACACAAGTGTTCACATTGCTTCGCAGAATCGCTTTTGTGCAGAAAACAGTAACACTTGTTCAGAACGAAAGAAAGCACAGAGCCCCAGATTTTATGTTGTCCTGGAGAGCTTGCAGAGCACTGGGGAAAAGCAGGCAGAGAATTCCCTGCTAGCACCTTCTATGTGCCTGGGAAGCAGAAGTGTTCACATTGCTTCGCAGAATCACTTTTCTGCAGAAAACAGTAACACTTGTTCAGAACGAAAGAAAGCACAGAGCCCCAGATTTTATGTTGTCCTGGAGAGCTTGCAGAGCACTGGGGAAAGGCAGGCAGAGAATACCCTGCTAGCACCTTCTCTGTGCCTGGGAAGCAGAAGTGTTCACATTGCTTCGCAGAATCGCTTTTGTGCAGAAAACAATAACACCTGTTCAGAACGAAAGAAAGCACAGAGCCCCAGATTTTATGTTGTTCTGGAGAGCTTTCAGAGCACTGGGGAAAGGCAGGCAGAGAATTCCCTGCTAGCACCTTCTCTGTGCCTGTTCACATTGCTTCGCAGAATCGCTTTTGTGCAGAAAACAGTAACACTTGTTCAGAACGAAAGAAAGCACAGAGCCCCAGATTTTATGTTGTCCTGGAGAGCTTGCAGAGCACTGGGGAAAGGCAGGCAGAGAATTCCCTGCTAGCACCTTCTCTGTGCCTGGGAAGCAGAAGTGTTCACATTGCTTCGCAGAATCGCTTTTGTGCAGAAAACACTAACACTTGTTCAGAACGAAAGAAAGCACAGAGCCCCAGATTCTATGTTGTCCTGGAGAGCTTGCAGGGCACTGGGGAAAGGCAGGCAGAGAATTCCCTGCTAGCACCTTCTCTGTGCCTGGGAAGCAGAAGTGTTCACATTGCTTCGCAGAATCGCTTTTGTGCAGACAACACTAACAATTTTTCAGAACAAAAGAAAGCACAGAGCCCCAGATTTTATGTTGTCCTGGAGAGCTTGCAGAGCACTGGGGAAAAGCAGGCAGAGAATTCCCTGCTAGCACCTTCTCTGTGCCTGGGAAACACAAGTGTTCACATTGCTTCGCAGAATCGCTTTTGTGCAGAAAACAGTAACACTTGTTCAGAACGAAAGAAAGCACAGAGCCCCAGATTTTATGTTGTCCTGGAGAGCTTGCAGAGCACTGGGGAAAAGCAGGCAGAGAATTCCCTGCTAGCACCTTCTATGTGCCTGGGAAGCAGAAGTGTTCACATTGCTTCGCAGAATCACTTTTCTGCAGAAAACAGTAACACTTGTTCAGAACGAAAGAAAGCACAGAGCCCCAGATTTTATGTTGTCCTGGAGAGCTTGCAGAGCACTGGGGAAAGGCAGGCAGAGAATACCCTGCTAGCACCTTCTCTGTGCCTGGGAAGCAGAAGCCTTCACATTGCTTCGCAGAATCGCTTTTGTGCAGAAAACAATAACACCTGTTCAGAACGAAAGAAAGCACAGAGCCCCAGATTTTATGTTGTTCTGGAGAGCTTTCAGAGCACTGGGGAAAGGCAGGCAGAGAATTCCCTGCTAGCACCTTCTCTGTGCCTGTTCACATTGCTTCGCAGAATCGCTTTTGTGCAGAAAACAGTAACACTTGTTCAGAACGAAAGAAAGCACAGAGCCCCAGATTTTATGTTGTCCTGGAGAGCTTGCAGAGCACTGGGGAAAGGCAGGCAGAGAATTCCCTGCTAGCACCTTCTCTGTGCCTGGGAAGCAGAAGTGTTCACATTGCTTCGCAGAATCGCTTTTGTGCAGAAAACACTAACACTTGTTCAGAACGAAAGAAAGCACAGAGCCCCAGATTCTATGTTGTCCTGGAGAGCTTGCAGGGCACTGGGGAAAGGCAGGCAGAGAATTCCCTGCTAGCACCTTCTCTGTGCCTGGGAAGCAGAAGTGTTCACATTGCTTCGCAGAATCGCTTTTGTGCAGAAAACAGTAACACTTGTTCAGAACGAAAGAAAGCACAGAGCCCCAGATTTTATGTTGTCCTGGAGAGCTTGCAGAGCACTGGGGAAAGGCAGGCAGAGAATTCCCTGCTAGCACCTTCTCTGTGCCTGTTCACATTGCTTCGCAGAATCGCTTTTGTGCAGAAAACAGTAACACTTGTTCAGACGAAAGAAAGTACAGAGCCCCAGATTTTATGTTGTCCTGGAGAGCTTGCAGAGCACTGGGGAAAAGCAGGCAGAGAATTCCCTGCTAGCACCTTCTCTGTGCCTGGGAAACAGAAGTGTTCCCATTGCTTCGCAGAATCGCTTTTGTGCAGAAAACACTAACACTTGTTCAGAACGAAAGAAAGCACAGAGCCCCAGATTTTATGTTGTCCTGGAGAGCTTGCAGAGCACTGGGGAAAGGCAGGCAGAGAATTCCCTGCTAGCACCTTCTCTGTGCCTGGGAAGCAGAAGTGTTCACATTGGTTCGCAGAATCACTTTTGTGCAGAAAACAGTAACACTTGTTCAGAACGAAAGAAAGCACAGAGCCCCAGATTTGCTGTTGTCCTGGAGAGCTTTCAGAGCACTGGGGAAAGGCAGGCAGACAATTCCTTGCTAACACCTTCTCTGTGCCTGTTCACATTCCTTCGCAGAATCGCTTTTGTGCAGAAAACAGTAACACTTGTTCAGAACGAAAGAAAGCACAGAGCCCCAGATTTGCTGTTGTCCTGGAGAGCTTGCAGAGCACTGGGGAAAGGCAGGCAGAGAATACCCTGCTAGCACCTTCTCTGTGCCTGGGAAGCAGAAGCCTTCACATTGCTTCGCAGAATCGCTTTTGTGCAGAAAACAATAACACCTGTTCAGAACGAAAGAAAGCACAGAGCCCCAGATTTTATGTTGTTCTGGAGAGCTTTCAGAGCACTGGGGAAAGGCAGGCAGAGAATTCCCTGCTAGCACCTTCTCTGTGCCTGTTCACATTGCTTCGCAGAATCGCTTTTGTGCAGAAAACAGTAACACTTGTTCAGAACGAAAGAAAGCACAGAGCCCAAGATTTTATGTTGTCCTGGAGAGCTTGCAGAGCACTGGGGAAAGGCAGGCAGAGAATTCCCTGCTAGCACCTTCTCTGTGCCTGGGAAGCAGAAGTGTTCACATTGCTTCGCAGAATCGCTTTTGTGCAGAAAACACTAACACTTGTTCAGAACGAAAGAAAGCACAGAGCCCCAGATTCTATGTTGTCCTGGAGAGCTTGCAGGGCACTGGGGAAAGGCAGGCAGAGAATTCCCTGCTAGCACCTTCTCTGTGCCTGGGAAGCAGAAGTGTTCACATTGCTTCGCAGAATCGCTTTTGTGCAGACAACACTAACACTTTTTCAGAACAAAAGAAAGCACAGAGCCCCAGATTTTATGTTGTCCTGGAGAGCTTGCAGAGCACTGGGGAAAAGCAGGCAGAGAATTCCCTGCTAGCACCTTCTCTGTGCCTGTTCACATTGCTTCGCAGAATCGCTTTTGTGCAGAAAACAGTAACACTTGTTCAGACGAAAGAAAGTACAGAGCCCCAGATTTTATGTTGTCCTGGAGAGCTTGCAGAGCACTGGGGAAAGGCAGGCAGAGAATTCCCTGCTAGCACCTTCTTTGTGCCTGTTCACATTGCTTCGCAGAATCGCTTTTGTGCAGAAAACAGTAACACTTGTTCAGAAGGAAAGAAAGCACAGAGCCCCAGATTTTATGTTGTACTGGAGAGCTTGCAGAGCACTGGGGAAAAGCAGGCAGAGAATTCCCTGCTAGCACCTTCTCTGTGCCTGGGAAACAGAAGTGTTCACATTGCTTTGCAGAATCGCTTTTGTGCAGAAAACAATAACACTTGTTCAGAACGAAAGAAAGCACAGAGCCCCAGATTTTATGTTGTCCTGGAGAGCTTGCAGAGCACTGGGGAAAAGCAGGCAGAGAATTCCCTGCTATCACCTTCTCTGTGCCTGTTCACATTGCTTCGCAGAATCGCTTTTGTGCAGAAAACAGTAACACTTGTTCAGACGAAAGAAAGCACAGAGCCCCAGATTTTATGTTGTCCTGGAGAGCTTGCAGAGCACTGGGGAAAGGCAGGCAGAGAATTCCCTGCTAGCACCTTCTCTGTGCCTGGGAAGCAGAAGTGTTCACATTGCTTCGCAGAATCGCTTTTGTGCAGAAAACAGTAACACTTGTTCAGAACGAAAGAAAGCACAGAGCCCCAGATTCTATGTTGTCCTGGAGAGCTTGCAGGGCACTGGGGAAAGGCAGGCAGAGAATTCCCTGCTAGCACCTTCTCTGTGCCTGGGAAGCAGAAGTGTTCACATTGCTTCGCAGAATCGCTTTTGTGCAGACAACACTAACACTTTTTCAGAACAAAAGAAAGCACAGAGCCCCAGATTTTATGTTGTCCTGGAGAGCTTGCAGAGCACTGGGGAAAAGCAGGCAGAGAATTCCCTGCTAGCACCTTCTCTGTGCCTGGGAAACACAAGTGTTCACATTGCTTCGCAGAATCGCTTTTGTGCAGAAAACAGTAACACTTGTTCAGAACGAAAGAAAGCACAGAGCCCCAGATTTTATGTTGTCCTGGAGAGCTTGCAGAGCACTGGGGAAAGGCAGGCAGAGAATTCCCTGCTAGCACCTTCTCTGTGCCTGTTCACATTGCTTCGCAGAATCGCTTTTGTGCAGAAAACAGTAACACTTGTTCAGACGAAAGAAAGTACAGAGCCCCAGATTTTATGTTGTCCTGGAGAGCTTGCAGAGCACTGGGGAAAAGCAGGCAGAGAATTCCCTGCTAGCACCTTCTCTGTGCCTGGGAAACAGAAGTGTTCCCATTGCTTCGCAGAATCGCTTTTGTGCAGAAAACACTAACACTTGTTCAGAACGAAAGAAAGCACAGAGCCCCAGATTTTATGTTGTCCTGGAGAGCTTGCAGAGCACTGGGGAAAGGCAGGCAGAGAATTCCCTGCTAGCACCTTCTTTGTGCCTGTTCACTTTGCTTCGCAGAATCGCTTTTGTGCAGAAAACAGTAACACTTGTTCAGAAGGAAAGAAAGCACAGAGCCCCAGATTTTATGTTGTACTGGAGAGCTTGCAGAGCACTGGTGAAAAGCAGGCAGAGAATTCCCTGCTAGCACCTTCTCTGTGCCTGGGAAACAGAAGTGTTCACATTGCTTTGCAGAATCGCTTTTCTGCAGAAAACAGTAACACTTGTTCAGAACGAAAGAAAGCACAGAGCCCCAGATTTTATGTTGTCCTGGAGAGCTTGCAGAGCACTGGGGAAAAGCAGGCAGAGAATTCCCTGCTATCACCTTCTCTGTGCCTGTTCACATTGCTTCGCAGAATCGCTTTTGTGCAGAAAACAGTAACACTTGTTCAGACGAAAGAAAGCACAGAGCCCCAGATTTTATGTTGTCCTGGAGAGCTTGCAGAGCACTGGGGAAAGGCAGGCAGAGAATTCCCTGCTAGCACCTTCTCTGTGCCTGGGAAGCAGAAGTGTTCACATTGCTTCGCAGAATCGCTTTTGTGCAGAAAACAGTAACACTTGTTCAGAACGAAAGAAAGCACAGAGCCCCAGATTCTATGTTGTCCTGGAGAGCTTTCAGAGCACTGGGGAAAGGCAGGCAGAGAATTTCCTGCTAGCACCTTCTCTGTGCCTGGGAAGCAGAAGTGTTCACATTCCTTCGCAGAATCGCTTTTGTGCAGAAAACAGTAACACTTGTTCAGAACGAAAGAAAGCACAGAGCCCCAGATTTGCTGTTGTCCTGGAGAGCTTTCAGAGCACTGGGGAAAGGCAGGCAGACAATTCCTTGCTAACACCTTCTCTGTGCCTGTTCACATTCCTTCGCAGAATCGCTTTTGTGCAGAAAACAGTAACACTTGTTCAGAACGAAAGAAAGCACAGAGCCCCAGATTTTATGTTGTCCTGGAGAGCTTGCAGAGCACTGGGGAAAAGCAGGCAGAGAATTTCCTGCTAGCACCTTCTCTGTGCCTGGGAAGCAGAAGTGTTCACATTGCTTGGCAGAATCGCTTTTGTGCAGAAAACAGTAACACTTGTTCAGAACGAAAGAAAGCACATAGCCCCAGATTTTATGTTGTCCTGGAGAGCTTGCAGAGCACTGGGGAAAAGCAGGCAGAGAATTCCCTGCTAGCACCTTCTCTGTGCCTGGGAAACACAAGTGTTCACATTGCTTCGCAGAATCGCTTTTGTGCAGAAAACAGTAACACTTGTTCAGAACGAAAGAAAGCACAGAGCCCCAGATTTTATGTTGTCCTGGAGAGCTTGCAGAGCACTGGGGAAAAGCAGGCAGAGAATTTCCTGCTAGCACCTTCTCTGTGCCTGGGAAGCAGAAGTGTTCACATTGCTTCGCAGAATCGCTTTTGTGCAGAAAACAGTAACACTTGTTCAGAACGAAAGAAAGCACAGAGCCCCAGATTTGCTGTTGTCCTGGAGAGCTTGCAGAGCACTGGGGAAAGGCAGGCAGAGAATTCCCTGCTAGCACCTTCTCTGTGCCTGTTCACATTCCTTCGCAGAATCGCTTTTGTGCAGAAAACAGTAACACTTGTTCAGAACGAAAGAAAGCACAGAGCCCCAGATTTTATGTTGTCCTGGAGAGCTTGCAGAGCACTGGGGAAAAGCAGGCAGAGAATTCCCTGCTAGCACCTTCTATGTGCCTGGGAAGCAGAAGTGTTCACATTGCTTCGCAGAATCACTTTTCTGCAGAAAACAGTAACACTTGTTCAGAACGAAAGAAAGCACAGAGCCCCAGATTTTATGTTGTCCTGGAGAGCTTGCAGAGCACTGGGGAAAGGCAGGCAGAGAATTCCCTGCTAGCACCTTCTCTGTGCCTGGGAAGCAGAAGCCTTCACATTGCTTCGCAGAATCGCTTTTGTGCAGAAAACAATAACACCTGTTCAGAACGAAAGAAAGCACAGAGCCCCAGATTTTATGTTGTTCTGGAGAGCTTTCAGAGCACTGGGGAAAGGCAGGCAGAGAATTCCCTGCTAGCACCTTCTCTGTGCCTGTTCACATTGCTTCGCAGAATCGCTTTTGTGCAGAAAACAGTAACACTTGTTCAGAACGAAAGAAAGCACAGAGCCCCAGATTTTATGTTGTCCTGGAGAGCTTGCAGAGCACTGGGGAAAGGCAGGCAGAGAATTCCCTGCTAGCACCTTCTCTGTGCCTGGGAAGCAGAAGAGTTCACATTGCTTCGCAGAATCGCTTTTGTGCAAAAAACACTAACACTTTTTCAGAACGAAAGAAAGCACAGAGCCCCAGATTTGCTGTTGTCCTGGAGAGCTTGCAGAGCACTGGGGAAAAGCAGGCAGAGAATTCCCTGCTAGCACCTTCTCTGTGCCTGGGAAACACAAGTGTTCACATTGCTTCGCAGAATCGCTTTTGTGCAGAAAACAGTAACACTTGTTCAGAACGAAAGAAAGCACAGAGCCCCAGATTTTATGTTGTCCTGGAGAGCTTGCAGAGCACTGGGGAAAGGCAGGCAGAGAATTCCCTGCTAGCACCTTCTCTGTGCCTGTTCACATTGCTTCGCAGAATCGCTTTTGTGCAGAAAACAGTAACACTTGTTCAGACGAAAGAAAGTACAGAGCCCCAGATTTTATGTTGTCCTGGAGAGCTTGCAGAGCACTGGGGAAAAGCAGGCAGAGAATTCCCTGCTAGCACCTTCTCTGTGCCTGGGAAACAGAAGTGTTCCCATTGCTTCGCAGAATCGCTTTTGTGCAGAAAACACTAACACTTGTTCAGAACGAAAGAAAGCACAGAGCCCCAGATTTTATGTTGTCCTGGAGAGCTTGCAGAGCACTGGGGAAAGGCAGGCAGAGAATTCCCTGCTATCACCTTCTCTGTGCCTGTTCACATTGCTTCGCAGAATCGCTTTTGTGCAGAAAACAGTAACACTTGTTCAGACGAAAGAAAGCACAGAGCCCCAGATTTTATGTTGTCCTGGAGAGCTTGCAGAGCACTGGGGAAAGGCAGGCAGAGAATTCCCTGCTAGCACCTTCTCTGTGCCTGGGAAACAGAAGTGTTCCCATTGCTTCGCAGAATCGCTTTTGTGCAGAAAACAGTAACACTTGTTCAGAACGAAAGAAAGCACAGAGCCCCAGATTTTATGTTGTCCTGGAGAGCTTGCAGAGCACTGGGGAAAGGCAGGCAGAGAATTCCCTGCTAGCACCTTCTCTGTGCCTGGGAAGCAGAAGTGTTCACATTGGTTCGCAGAATCACTTTTGTGCAGAAAACACTAACACTTGTTCAGAACGAAAGAAAGCACAGAGCCCCAGATTCTATGTTGTCCTGGAGAGCTTGCAGGGCACTGGGGAAAGGCAGGCAGAGAATTCCCTGCTAGCACCTTCTCTGTGCCTGGGAAGCAGAAGTGTTCACATTGCTTCGCAGAATCGCTTTTGTGCAGACAACACTAACACTTTTTCAGAACAAAAGAAAGCACAGAGCCCCAGATTTTATGTTGTCCTGGAGAGCTTGCAGAGCACTGGGGAAAAGCAGGCAGAGAATTCCCTGCTAGCACCTTCTCTGTGCCTGGGAAACAGAAGTGTTCACATTGCTTCGCAGAATCGCTTTTGTGCAGAAAACAGTAACACTTGTTCAGAACGAAAGAAAGCACAGAGCCCCAGATTTTATGTTGTCCTGGAGAGCTTGCAGAGCACTGGGGAAAGGCAGGCAGAGAATTCCCTGCTAGCACCTTCTCTGTGCTTGTTCACATTGCTTCGCAGAATCGCTTTTGTGCAGAAAACAGTAACACTTGTTCAGACGAAAGAAAGCACAGAGCCCCAGATTTTATGTTGTCCTGGAGAGCTTGCAGAGCACTGGGGAAAGGCAGGCAGAGAATTCCCTGCTAGCACCTTCTCTGTGCCTGGGAAGCAGAAGTGTTCACATTGCTTGGCAGAATCGCTTTTGTGCAGAAAACAGTAACACTTGTTCAGAACGAAAGAAAGCACAGAGCCCCAGATTCTATGTTGTCCTGGAGAGCTTGCAGGGCACTGGGGAAAGGCAGGCAGAGAATTCCCTGCTAGCACCTTCTCTGTGCCTGGGAAGCAGAAGTGTTCACATTGCTTCGCAGAATCGCTTTTGTGCAGACAACACTAACACTTTTTCAGAACAAAAGAAAGCACAGAGCCCCAGATTTTATGTTGTCCTGGAGAGCTTGCAGAGCACTGGGGAAAAGCAGGCAGAGAATTCCCTGCTAGCACCTTCTCTGTGCCTGGGAAACAGAAGTGTTCCCATTGCTTCGCAGAATCGCTTTTGTGCAGAAAACAGTAACACTTGTTCAGAACGAAAGAAAGCACAGAGCCCCAGATTTTATGTTGTCCTGGAGAGCTTGCAGAGCACTGGGGAAAGGCAGGCAGAGAATTCCCTGCTAGCACCTTCTCTGTGCCTGTTCACATTGCTTCGCAGAATCGCTTTTGTGCAGAAAACAGTAACACTTGTTCAGAACGAAAGAAAGCACAGAGCCCCAGATTTTATGTTGTCCTGGAGAGCTTGCAGAGCACTGGGGAAAGGCAGGCAGAGAATTCCCTGCTAGCACCTTCTCTGTGCCTGGGAAGCAGAAGTGTTCACATTGCTTCGCAGAATCGCTTTTGTGCAGACAACACTAACACTTTTTCAGAACAAAAGAAAGCACAGAGCCCCAGATTTTATGTTGTCCTGGAGAGCTTGCAGAGCACTGGGGAAAAGCAGGCAGAGAATTCCCTGCTAGCACCTTCTCTGTGCCTGGGAAACAGAAGTGTTCACATTGCTTCGCAGAATCGCTTTTGTGCAGAAAACACTAACACTTGTTCAGAACGAAAGAAAGCACAGAGCCCCAGATTTTATGTTGTCCTGGAGAGCTTGCAGAGCACTGGGGAAAGGCAGGCAGAGAATTCCCTGCTAGCACCTTCTCTGTGCCTGTTCACATTGCTTCGCAGAATCGCTTTTGTGCAGAAAACAGTAACACTTGTTCAGACGAAAGAAAGTACAGAGCCCCAGATTTTATGTTGTCCTGGAGAGCTTGCAGAGCACTGGGGAAAAGCAGGCAGAGAATTCCCTGCTAGCACCTTCTCTGTGCCTGGGAAACAGAAGTGTTCCCATTGCTTCGCAGAATCGCTTTTGTGCAGAAAACACTAACACTTGTTCAGAACGAAAGAAAGCACAGAGCCCCAGATTTTATGTTGTCCTGGAGAGCTTGCAGAGCACTGGGGAAAGGCAGGCAGAGAATTCCCTGCTAGCACCTTCTATGTGCCTGGGAAGCAGAAGTGTTCACATTGCTTCGCAGAATCACTTTTGTGCAGAAAACAGTAACACTTGTTCAGAACGAAAGAAAGCACAGAGCCCCAGATTTGCTGTTGTCCTGGAGAGCTTTCAGAGCACTGGGGAAAGGCAGGCAGACAATTCCTTGCTAACACCTTCTCTGTGCCTGTTCACATTCCTTCGCAGAATCGCTTTTGTGCAGAAAACAGTAACACTTGTTCAGAACGAAAGAAAGCACAGAGCCCCAGATTTTATGTTGTCCTGGAGAGCTTGCAGAGCACTGGGGAAAAGCAGGCAGAGAATTTCCTGCTAGCACCTTCTCTGTGCCTGGGAAGCAGAAGTGTTCACATTGCTTGGCAGAATCGCTTTTGTGCAGAAAACAGTAACACTTGTTCAGAACAAAAGAAAGCACAGAGCCCCAGATTTTATGTTGTCCTGGAGAGCTTGCAGAGCACTGGGGAAAAGCAGGCAGAGAATTTCCTGCTAGCACCTTCTCTGTGCCTGGGAAGCAGAAGTGTTCACATTGCTTCGCAGAATCGCTTTTGTGCAGAAAACAGTAACACTTGTTCAGAACGAAAGAAAGCACAGAGCCCCAGATTTGCTGTTGTCCTGGAGAGCTTGCAGAGCACTGGGGAAAGGCAGGCAGAGAATTCCCTGCTAGCACCTTCTCTGTGCCTGTTCACATTCCTTCGCAGAATCGCTTTTGTGCAGAAAACAGTAACACTTGTTCAGAACGAAAGAAAGCACAGAGCCCCAGATTTTATGTTGTCCTGGAGAGCTTGCAGAGCACTGGGGAAAAGCAGGCAGAGAATTCCCTGCTAGCACCTTCTCTGTGCCTGGGAAGCAGAAGTGTTCACATTGCTTCGCAGAATCGCTTTTGTGCAGAAAACACTAACACTTGTTCAGAACGAAAGAAAGCACAGAGCCCCAGATTCTATGTTGTCCTGGAGAGCTTGCAGGGCACTGGGGAAAGGCAGGCAGAGAATTCCCTGCTAGCACCTTCTCTGTGCCTGGGAAGCAGAAGTGTTCACATTGCTTCGCAGAATCGCTTTTGTGCAGACAACACTAACACTTGTTCAGAACGAAAGAAAGCACAGAGCCCCAGATTTTATGTTGTCCTGGAGAGCTTGCAGAGCACTGGGGAAAGGCAGGCAGAGAATTCCCTGCTAGCACCTTCTCTGTGCCTGTTCACATTGCTTCGCAGAATCGCTTTTGTGCAGAAAACAGTAACACTTGTTCAGAACGAAAGAAAGCACAGAGCCCCAGATTTTATGTTGTCCTGGAGAGCTTGCAGAGCACTGGGGAAAGGCAGGCAGAGAATTCCCTGCTAGCACCTTCTCTGTGCCTGTTCACATTGCTTCGCAGAATCGCTTTTGTGCAGAAAACAGTAACACTTGTTCAGAACGAAAGAAAGCACAGAGCCCCAGATTTTATGTTGTCCTGGAGAGCTTGCAGAGCACTGGGGAAAGGCAGGCAGAGAATTCCCTGCTAGCACCTTCTCTGTGCCTGGGAAGCAGAAGTGTTCACATTGCTTCGCAGAATCGCTTTTGTGCAGACAACACTAACACTTTTTCAGAACAAAAGAAAGCACAGAGCCCCAGATTTTATGTTGTCCTGGAGAGCTTGCAGAGCACTGGGGAAAAGCAGGCAGAGAATTCCCTGCTAGCACCTTCTCTGTGCCTGGGAAACAGAAGTGTTCACATTGCTTCGCAGAATCGCTTTTGTGCAGAAAACACTAACACTTGTTCAGAACGAAAGAAAGCACAGAGCCCCAGATTTTATGTTGTCCTGGAGAGCTTGCAGAGCACTGGGGAAAGGCAGGCAGAGAATTCCCTGCTAGCACCTTCTCTGTGCCTGTTCACATTGCTTCGCAGAATCGCTTTTGTTCAGAAAACAGTAACACTTGTTCAGACGAAAGAAAGTACAGAGCCCCAGATTTTATGTTGTCCTGGAGAGCTTGCAGAGCACTGGGGAAAAGCAGGCAGAGAATTCCCTGCTAGCACCTTCTCTGTGCCTGGGAAACAGAAGTGTTCCCATTGCTTCGCAGAATCGCTTTTGTGCAGAAAACACTAACACTTGTTCAGAACGAAAGAAAGCACAGAGCCCCAGATTTTATGTTGTCCTGGAGAGCTTGCAGAGCACTGGGGAAAGGCAGGCAGAGAATTCCCTGCTAGCACCTTCTATGTGCCTGGGAAGCAGAAGTGTTCACATTGGTTCGCAGAATCACTTTTGTGCAGAAAACAGTAACACTTGTTCAGAACGAAAGAAAGCACAGAGCCCCAGATTTGCTGTTGTCCTGGAGAGCTTTCAGAGCACTGGGGAAAGGCAGGCAGACAATTCCTTGCTAACACCTTCTCTGTGCCTGTTCACATTCCTTCGCAGAATCGCTTTTGTGCAGAAAACAGTAACACTTGTTCAGAACGAAAGAAAGCACAGAGCCCCAGATTTTATGTTGTCCTGGAGAGCTTGCAGAGCACTGGGGAA
This sequence comes from Strix uralensis, assembly GCF_047716275.1. Taxonomy (NCBI): domain Eukaryota; kingdom Metazoa; phylum Chordata; class Aves; order Strigiformes; family Strigidae; genus Strix; species Strix uralensis. Next base: position 9,431,112 of record NC_133973.1, read on the forward strand.
AAGCAGGCAGAGAATTTCCTGCTAGCACCTTCTCTGTGCCTGGGAAGCAGAAGTGTTCACATTGCTTGGCAGAATCGCTTTTGTGCAGAAAACAGTAACACTTGTTCAGAACAAAAGAAAGCACAGAGCCCCAGATTTTATGTTGTCCTGGAGAGCTTGCAGAGCACTGGGGAAAAGCAGGCAGAGAATTTCCTGCTAGCACCTTCTCTGTGCCTGGGAAGCAGAAGTGTTCACATTGCTTCGCAGAATCGCTTTTGTGCAGAAAACAGTAACACTTGTTCAGAACGAAAGAAAGCACAGAGCCCCAGATTTGCTGTTGTCCTGGAGAGCTTGCAGAGCACTGGGGAAAGGCAGGCAGAGAATTCCCTGCTAGCACCTTCTCTGTGCCTGTTCACATTCCTTCGCAGAATCGCTTTTGTGCAGAAAACAGTAACACTTGTTCAGAACGAAAGAAAGCACAGAGCCCCAGATTTTATGTTGTCCTGGAGAGCTTGCAGAGCACTGGGGAAAAGCAGGCAGAGAATTCCCTGCTAGCACCTTCTCTGTGCCTGGGAAGCAGAAGTGTTCACACTGCTTCGCAGAATCGCTTTTGTGCAGAAAACACTAACACTTGTTCAGAACGAAAGAAAGCACAGAGCCCCAGATTCTATGTTGTCCTGGAGAGCTTGCAGGGCACTGGGGAAAGGCAGGCAGAGAATTCCCTGCTAGCACCTTCTCTGTGCCTGGGAAGCAGAAGTGTTCACATTGCTTCGCAGAATCACTTTTGTGCAGACAACACTAACACTTTTTCAGAACAAAAGAAAGCACAGAGCCCCAGATTTTATGTTGTCCTGGAGAGCTTGCAGAGCACTGGGGAAAAGCAGGCAGAGAATTCCCTGCTAGCACCTTCTCTGTGCCTGGGAAACACAAGTGTTCACATTGCTTCGCAGAATCGCTTTTGTGCAGAAAACAGTAACACTTGTTCAGAACGAAAGAAAGCACAGAGCCCCAGATTTTATGTTGTCCTGGAGAGCTTGCAGAGCACTGGGGAAAAGCAGGCAGAGAATTCCCTGCTAGCACCTTCTATGTGCCTGGGAAGCAGAAGTGTTCACATTGCTTCGCAGAATCACTTTTCTGCAGAAAACAGTAACACTTGTTCAGAACGAAAGAAAGCACAGAGCCCCAGATTTTATGTTGTCCTGGAGAGCTTGCAGAGCACTGGGGAAAAGCAGGCAGAGAATTCCCTGCTAGCACCTTCTCTGTGCCTGGGAAGCAGAAGCCTTCACATTGCTTCGCAGAATCGCTTTTGTGCAGAAAACAATAACACCTGTTCAGAACGAAAGAAAGCACAGAGCCCCAGATTTTATGTTGTTCTGGAGAGCTTTCAGAGCACTGGGGAAAGGCAGGCAGAGAATTCCCTGCTAGCACCTTCTCTGTGCCTGTTCACATTCCTTCGCAGAATCGCTTTTGTGCAGAAAACAGTAACACTTGTTCAGAACGAAAGAAAGCACAGAGCCCCAGATTTTATGTTGTCCTGGAGAGCTTGCAGAGCACTGGGGAAAGGCAGGCAGAGAATTCCCTGCTAGCACCTTCTCTGTGCCTGGGAAGCAGAAGTGTTCACATTGCTTCGCAGAATCGCTTTTGTGCAGAAAACACTAACACTTGTTCAGAACGAAAGAAAGCACAGAGCCCCAGATTCTATGTTGTCCTGGAGAGCTTGCAGGGCACTGGGGAAAGGCAGGCAGAGAATTCCCTGCTAGCACCTTCTCTGTGCCTGGGAAGCAGAAGTGTTCACATTGCTTCGCAGAATCGCTTTTGTGCAGACAACACTAACAATTTTTCAGAACAAAAGAAAGCACAGAGCCCCAGATTTTATGTTGTCCTGGAGAGCTTGCAGAGCACTGGGGAAAAGCAGGCAGAGAATTCCCTGCTAGCACCTTCTCTGTGCCTGGGAAACACAAGTGTTCACATTGCTTCGCAGAATCGCTTTTGTGCAGAAAACAGTAACACTTGTTCAGAACGAAAGAAAGCACAGAGCCCCAGATTTTATGTTGTCCTGGAGAGCTTGCAGAGCACTGGGGAAAAGCAGGCAGAGAATTCCCTGCTAGCACCTTCTATGTGCCTGGGAAGCAGAAGTGTTCACATTGCTTCGCAGAATCACTTTTCTGCAGAAAACAGTAACACTTGTTCAGAACGAAAGAAAGCACAGAGCCCCAGATTTTATGTTGTCCTGGAGAGCTTGCAGAGCACTGGGGAAAGGCAGGCAGAGAATACCCTGCTAGCACCTTCTCTGTGCCTGGGAAGCAGAAGCCTTCACATTGCTTCGCAGAATCGCTTTTGTGCAGAAAACAATAACACCTGTTCAGAACGAAAGAAAGCACAGAGCCCCAGATTTTATGTTGTTCTGGAGAGCTTTCAGAGCACTGGGGAAAGGCAGGCAGAGAATTCCCTGCTAGCACCTTCTCTGTGCCTGTTCACATTGCTTCGCAGAATCGCTTTTGTGCAGAAAACAGTAACACTTGTTCAGAACGAAAGAAAGCACAGAGCCCCAGATTTTATGTTGTCCTGGAGAGCTTGCAGAGCACTGGGGAAAGGCAGGCAGAGAATTCCCTGCTAGCACCTTCTCTGTGCCTGGGAAGCAGAAGTGTTCACATTGCTTCGCAGAATCGCTTTTGTGCAGAAAACACTAACACTTGTTCAGAACGAAAGAAAGCACAGAGCCCCAGATTCTATGTTGTCCTGGAGAGCTTGCAGGGCACTGGGGAAAGGCAGGCAGAGAATTCCCTGCTAGCACCTTCTCTGTGCCTGGGAAGCAGAAGTGTTCACATTGCTTCGCAGAATCGCTTTTGTGCAGACAACACTAACACTTTTTCAGAACAAAAGAAAGCACAGAGCCCCAGATTTTATGTTGTCCTGGAGAGCTTGCAGAGCACTGGGGAAAAGCAGGCAGAGAATTCCCTGCTAGCACCTTCTCTGTGCCTGGGAAACACAAGTGTTCACATTGCTTCGCAGAATCGCTTTTGTGCAGAAAACAGTAACACTTGTTCAGAACGAAAGAAAGCACAGAGCCCCAGATTTTATGTTGTCCTGGAGAGCTTGCAGAGCACTGGGGAAAGGCAGGCAGAGAATTCCCTGCTAGCACCTTCTCTGTGCCTGTTCACATTGCTTCGCAGAATCGCTTTTGTGCAGAAAACAGTAACACTTGTTCAGACGAAAGAAAGTACAGAGCCCCAGATTTTATGTTGTCCTGGAGAGCTTGCAGAGCACTGGGGAAAAGCAGGCAGAGAATTCCCTGCTAGCACCTTCTCTGTGCCTGGGAAACAGAAGTGTTCCCATTGCTTCGCAGAATCGCTTTTGTGCAGAAAACACTAACACTTGTTCAGAACGAAAGAAAGCACAGAGCCCCAGATTTTATGTTGTCCTGGAGAGCTTGCAGAGCACTGGGGAAAGGCAGGCAGAGAATTCCCTGCTAGCACCTTCTCTGTGCCTGGGAAGCAGAAGTGTTCACATTGCTTCGCAGAATCGCTTTTGTGCAGAAAACACTAACACTTGTTCAGAACGAAAGAAAGCACAGAGCCCCAGATTTTATGTTGTCCTGGAGAGCTTGCAGAGCACTGGGGAAAGGCAGGCAGAGAATTCCCTGCTAGCACCTTCTCTGTGCCTGGGAAGCAGAAGTGTTCACATTGGTTCGCAGAATCACTTTTGTGCAGAAAACAGTAACACTTGTTCAGAACGAAAGAAAGCACAGAGCCCCAGATTTTATGTTGTCCTGGAGAGCTTTCAGAGCACTGGGGAAAGGCAGGCAGACAATTCCTTGCTAACACCTTCTCTGTGCCTGTTCACATTCCTTCGCAGAATCGCTTTTGTGCAGAAAACAGTAACACTTGTTCAGAACGAAAGAAAGCACAGAGCCCCAGATTTTATGTTGTCCTGGAGAGCTTGCAGAGCACTGGGGAAAGGCAGGCAGAGAATTCCCTGCTAGCACCTTCTATGTGCCTGGGAAGCAGAAGTGTTCACATTGCTTCGCAGAATCACTTTTCTGCAGAAAACAGTAACACTTGTTCAGAACGAAAGAAAGCACAGAGCCCCAGATTTGCTGTTGTCCTGGAGAGCTTGCAGAGCACTGGGGAAAGGCAGGCAGAGAATACCCTGCTAGCACCTTCTCTGTGCCTGGGAAGCAGAAGCCTTCACATTGCTTCGCAGAATCGCTTTTGTGCAGAAAACAATAACACCTGTTCAGAACGAAAGAAAGCACAGAGCCCCAGATTTTATGTTGTTCTGGAGAGCTTTCAGAGCACTGGGGAAAGGCAGGCAGAGAATTCCCTGCTAGCACCTTCTCTGTGCCTGTTCACATTGCTTCGCAGAATCGCTTTTGTGCAGAAAACAGTAACACTTGTTCAGAACGAAAGAAAGCACAGAGCCCCAGATTTTATGTTGTCCTGGAGAGCTTGCAGAGCACTGGGGAAAGGCAGGCAGAGAATTCCCTGCTAGCACCTTCTCTGTGCCTGGGAAGCAGAAGTGTTCACATTGCTTCGCAGAATCGCTTTTGTGCAGAAAACACTAACACTTGTTCAGAACGAAAGAAAGCACAGAGCCCCAGATTCTATGTTGTCCTGGAGAGCTTGCAGGGCACTGGGGAAAGGCAGGCAGAGAATTCCCTGCTAGCACCTTCTCTGTGCCTGGGAAGCAGAAGTGTTCACATTGCTTCGCAGAATCGCTTTTGTGCAGACAACACTAACACTTTTTCAGAACAAAAGAAAGCACAGAGCCCCAGATTTTATGTTGTCCTGGAGAGCTTGCAGAGCACTGGGGAAAAGCAGGCAGAGAATTCCCTGCTAGCACCTTCTCTGTGCCTGTTCACATTGCTTCGCAGAATCGCTTTTGTGCAGAAAACAGTAACACTTGTTCAGACGAAAGAAAGTACAGAGCCCCAGATTTTATGTTGTCCTGGAGAGCTTGCAGAGCACTGGGGAAAGGCAGGCAGAGAATTCCCTGCTAGCACCTTCTTTGTGCCTGTTCACATTGCTTCGCAGAATCGCTTTTGTGCAGAAAACAGTAACACTTGTTCAGAACGAAAGAAAGCACAGAGCCCCAGATTTTATGTTGTCCTGGAGAGCTTGCAGAGCACTGGGGAAAAGCAGGCAGAGAATTCCCTGCTAGCACCTTCTCTGTGCCTGGGAAACAGAAGTGTTCACATTGCTTTGCAGAATCGCTTTTGTGCAGAAAACAATAACACTTGTTCAGAACGAAAGAAAGCACAGAGCCCCAGATTTTATGTTGTCCTGGAGAGCTTGCAGAGCACTGGGGAAAAGCAGGCAGAGAATTCCCTGCTATCACCTTCTCTGTGCCTGTTCACATTGCTTCGCAGAATCGCTTTTGTGCAGAAAACAGTAACACTTGTTCAGACGAAAGAAAGCACAGAGCCCCAGATTTTATGTTGTCCTGGAGAGCTTGCAGAGCACTGGGGAAAGGCAGGCAGAGAATTCCCTGCTAGCACCTTCTCTGTGCCTGGGAAGCAGAAGTTTTCACATTGCTTCGCAGAATCGCTTTTGTGCAGAAAACAGTAACACTTGTTCAGAACGAAAGAAAGCACAGAGCCCCAGATTCTATGTTGTCCTGGAGAGCTTGCAGAGCACTGGGGAAAGGCAGGCAGAGAATTCCCTGCTAGCACCTTCTCTGTGCCTGGGAAGCAGAAGTGTTCACATTGGTTCGCAGAATCACTTTTGTGCAGAAAACAGTAACACTTGTTCAGAACGAAAGAAAGCACAGAGCCCCAGATTTGCTGTTGTCCTGGAGAGCTTTCAGAGCACTGCGGAAAGGCAGGCAGACAATTCCTTGCTAACACCTTCTCTGTGCCTGTTCACATTCCTTCGCAGAATCGCTTTTGTGCAGAAAACAGTAACACTTGTTCAGAACGAAAGAAAGCACAGAGCCCCAGATTTTATGTTGTCCTGGAGAGCTTGCAGAGCACTGGGGAAAAGCAGGCAGAGAATTTCCTGCTAGCACCTTCTCTGTGCCTGGGAAGCAGAAGTGTTCACATTGCTTGGCAGAATCGCTTTTGTGCAGAAAACAGTAACACTTGTTCAGAACAAAAGAAAGCACATAGCCCCAGATTTTATGTTGTCCTGGAGAGCTTGCAGAGCACTGGGGAAAAGCAGGCAGAGAATTCCCTGCTAGCACCTTCTCTGTGCCTGGGAAACACAAGTGTTCACATTGCTTCGCAGAATCGCTTTTGTGCAGAAAACAGTAACACTTGTTCAGAACGAAAGAAAGCACAGAGCCCCAGATTTTATGTTGTCCTGGAGAGCTTGCAGAGCACTGGGGAAAAGCAGGCAGAGAATTTCCTGCTAGCACCTTCTCTGTGCCTGGGAAGCAGAAGTGTTCACATTGCTTCGCAGAATCGCTTTTGTGCAGAAAACAGTAACACTTGTTCAGAACGAAAGAAAGCACAGAGCCCCAGATTTGCTGTTGTCCTGGAGAGCTTGCAGAGCACTGGGGAAAGGCAGGCAGAGAATTCCCTGCTAGCACCTTCTCTGTGCCTGTTCACATTGCTTCGCAGAATCGCTTTTGTGCAGAAAACAGTAACACTTGTTCAGAACGAAAGAAAGCACAGAGCCCCAGATTTTATGTTGTCCTGGAGAGCTTGCAGAGCACTGGGGAAAGGCAGGCAGAGAATTCCCTGCTAGCACCTTCTATGTGCCTGGGAAGCAGAAGTGTTCACATTGCTTCGCAGAATCACTTTTCTGCAGAAAACAGTAACACTTGTTCAGAACGAAAGAAAGCACAGAGCCCCAGATTTTATGTTGTCCTGGAGAGCTTGCAGAGCACTGGGGAAAGGCAGGCAGAGAATTCCCTGCTAGCACCTTCTCTGTGCCTGGGAAGCAGAAGCCTTCACATTGCTTCGCAGAATCGCTTTTGTGCAGAAAACAATAACACCTGTTCAGAACGAAAGAAAGCACAGAGCCCCAGATTTTATGTTGTTCTGGAGAGCTTTCAGAGCACTGGGGAAAGGCAGGCAGAGAATTCCCTGCTAGCACCTTCTCTGTGCCTGTTCACATTGCTTCGCAGAATCGCTTTTGTGCAGAAAACAGTAACACTTGTTCACAACGAAAGAAAGCACAGAGCCCCAGATTTTATGTTGTCCTGGAGAGCTTGCAGAGCACTGGGGAAAGGCAGGCAGAGAATTCCCTGCTAGCACCTTCTCTGTGCCTGGGAAGCAGAAGAGTTCACATTGCTTCGCAGAATCGCTTTTGTGCAAAAAACACTACACTTGTTCAGAACGAAAGAAAGCACAGAGCCCCAGATTCTATGTTGTCCTGGAGAGCTTGCAGGGCACTGGGGAAAGGCAGGCAGAGAATTCCCTGCTAGCACCTTCTCTGTGCCTGGGAAGCAGAAGTGTTCACATTGCTTCGCAGAATCGCTTTTGTGCAGACAACACTAACACTTTTTCAGAACAAAAGAAAGCACAGAGCCCCAGATTTTATGTTGTCCTGGAGAGCTTGCAGAGCACTGGGGAAAAGCAGGCAGAGAATTCCCTGCTAGCACCTTCTCTGTGCCTGGGAAACACAAGTGTTCACATTGCTTCGCAGAATCGCTTTTGTGCAGAAAACAGTAACACTTGTTCAGAACGAAAGAAAGCACAGAGCCCCAGATTTTATGTTGTCCTGGAGAGCTTGCAGAGCACTGGGGAAAGGCAGGCAGAGAATTCCCTGCTAGCACCTTCTCTGTGCCTGTTCACATTGCTTCGCAGAATCGCTTTTGTGCAGAAAACAGTAACACTTGTTCAGACGAAAGAAAGTACAGAGCCCCAGATTTTATGTTGTCCTGGAGAGCTTGCAGAGCACTGGGGAAAAGCAGGCAGAGAATTCCCTGCTAGCACCTTCTCTGTGCCTGGGAAACAGAAGTGTTCCCATTGCTTCGCAGAATCGCTTTTGTGCAGAAAACACTAACACTTGTTCAGAACGAAAGAAAGCACAGAGCCCCAGATTTTATGTTGTCCTGGAGAGCTTGCAGAGCACTGGGGAAAGGCAGGCAGAGAATTCCCTGCTAGCACCTTCTTTGTGCCTGTTCACTTTGCTTCGCAGAATCGCTTTTGTGCAGAAAACAGTAACACTTGTTCAGAAGGAAAGAAAGCACAGAGCCCCAGATTTTATGTTGTACTGGAGAGCTTGCAGAGCACTGGTGAAAAGCAGGCAGAGAATTCCCTGCTAGCACCTTCTCTGTGCCTGGGAAACAGAAGTGTTCACATTGCTTTGCAGAATCGCTTTTCTGCAGAAAACAGTAACACTTGTTCAGAACGAAAGAAAGCACAGAGCCCCAGATTTTATGTTGTCCTGGAGAGCTTGCAGAGCACTGGGGAAAAGCAGGCAGAGAATTCCCTGCTATCACCTTCTCTGTGCCTGTTCACATTGCTTCGCAGAATCGCTTTTGTGCAGAAAACAGTAACACTTGTTCAGACGAAAGAAAGCACAGAGCCCCAGATTTTATGTTGTCCTGGAGAGCTTGCAGAGCACTGGGGAAAGGCAGGCAGAGAATTCCCTGCTAGCACCTTCTCTGTGCCTGGGAAGCAGAAGTGTTCACATTGCTTCGCAGAATCGCTTTTGTGCAGAAAACAGTAACACTTGTTCAGAACGAAAGAAAGCACAGAGCCCCAGATTCTATGTTGTCCTGGAGAGCTTGCAGAGCACTGGGGAAAGGCAGGCAGAGAATTCCCTGCTAGCACCTTCTCTGTGCCTGGGAAGCAGAAGTGTTCACATTGGTTCGCAGAATCACTTTTGTGCAGAAAACAGTAACACTTGTTCAGAACGAAAGAAAGCACAGAGCCCCAGATTTGCTGTTGTCCTGGAGAGCTTTCAGAGCACTGGGGAAAGGCAGGCAGACAATTCCTTGCTAACACCTTCTCTGTGCCTGTTCATATTCCTTCGCAGAATCGCTTTTGTGCAGAAAACAGTAACACTTGTTCAGAACGAAAGAAAGCACAGAGCCCCAGATTTTATGTTGTCCTGGAGAGCTTGCAGAGCACTGGGGAAAAGCAGGCAGAGAATTTCCTGCTAGCACCTTCTCTGTGCCTGGGAAGCAGAAGTGTTCACATTGCTTGGCAGAATCGCTTTTGTGCAGAAAACAGTAACACTTGTTCAGAACAAAAGAAAGCACAGAGCCCCAGATTTTATGTTGTCCTGGAGAGCTTGCAGAGCACTGGGGAAAAGCAGGCAGAGAATTCCCTGCTAGCACCTTCTCTGTGCCTGGGAAACACAAGTGTTCACATTGCTTCGCAGAATCGCTTTTGTGCAGAAAACAGTAACACTTGTTCAGAACGAAAGAAAGCACAGAGCCCCAGATTTTATGTTGTCCTGGAGAGCTTGCAGAGCACTGGGGCAAAGCAGGCAGAGAATTCCCTGCTAGCACCTTCTCTGTGCCTGGGAAGCAGAAGTGTTCACATTGCTTCGCAGAATCGCTTTTGTGCAGACAACACTAACACTTTTTCAGAACAAAAGAAAGCACAGAGCCCCAGATTTTATGTTGTCCTGGAGAGCTTGCAGAGCACTGGGGAAAAGCAGGCAGAGAATTCCCTGCTAGCACCTTCTCTGTGCCTGGGAAACAGAAGTGTTCACATTGCTTCGCAGAATCGCTTTTGTGCAGAAAACAGTAACACTTGTTCAGAACGAAAGAAAGCACAGAGCCCCAGATTTTATGTTGTCCTGGAGAGCTTGCAGAGCACTGGGGAAAAGCAGGCAGAGAATTTCCTGCTAGCACCTTCTCTGTGCCTGGGAAGCAGAAGTGTTCACATTGCTTGGCAGAATCGCTTTTGTGCAGAAAACAGTAACACTTGTTCAGAACAAAAGAAAGCACATAGCCCCAGATTTTATGTTGTCCTGGAGAGCTTGCAGAGCACTGGGGAAAAGCAGGCAGAGAATTCCCTGCTAGCACCTTCTCTGTGCCTGGGAAACACAAGTGTTCACATTGCTTCGCAGAATCGCTTTTGTGCAGAAAACAGTAACACTTGTTCAGAACGAAAGAAAGCACAGAGCCCCAGATTTTATGTTGTCCTGGAGAGCTTGCAGAGCACTGGGGCAAAGCAGGCAGAGAATTCCCTGCTAGCACCTTCTCTGTGCCTGTTCACATTGCTTCGCAGAATCGCTTTTGTGCAGAAAACAGTAACACTTGTTCAGACGAAAGAAAGCACAGAGCCCCAGATTTTATGTTGTCCTGGAGAGCTTGCAGAGCACTGGGGAAAGGCAGGCAGAGAATTCCCTGCTAGCACCTTCTCTGTGCCTGGGAAGCAGAAGTGTTCACATTGCTTGGCAGAATCGCTTTTGTGCAGAAAACAGTAACACTTGTTCAGAACGAAAGAAAGCACAGAGCCCCAGATTCTATGTTGTCCTGGAGAGCTTGCAGGGCACTGGGGAAAGGCAGGCAGAGAATTCCCTGCTAGCACCTTCTCTGTGCCTGGGAAGCAGAAGTGTTCACATTGCTTCGCAGAATCGCTTTTGTGCAGACAACACTAACACTTTTTCAGAACAAAAGAAAGCACAGAGCCCCAGATTTTATGTTGTCCTGGAGAGCTTGCAGAGCACTGGGGAAAAGCAGGCAGAGAATTCCCTGCTAGCACCTTCTCTGTGCCTGGGAAACAGAAGTGTTCACATTGCTTCGCAGAATCGCTTTTGTGCAGAAAACAGTAACACTTGTTCAGAACGAAAGAAAGCACAGAGCCCCAGATTTTATGTTGTCCTGGAGAGCTTGCAGAGCACTGGGGAAAGGCAGGCAGAGAATTCCCTGCTAGCACCTTCTCTGTGCCTGTTCACATTGCTTCGCAGAATCGCTTTTGTGCAGAAAACAGTAACACTTGTTCAGAACGAAAGAAAGCACAGAGCCCCAGATTTTATGTTGTCCTGGAGAGCTTGCAGAGCACTGGGGAAAGGCAGGCAGAGAATTCCCTGCTAGCACCTTCTCTGTGCCTGGGAAGCAGAAGTGTTCACATTGCTTCGCAGAATCGCTTTTGTTCAGACAACACTAACACTTTTTCAGAACAAAAGAAAGCACAGAGCCCCAGATTTTATGTTGTCCTGGAGAGCTTGCAGAGCACTGGGGAAAAGCAGGCAGAGAATTCCCTGCTAGCACCTTCTCTGTGCCTGGGAAACAGAAGTGTTCCCATTGCTTCGCAGAATCGCTTTTGTGCAGAAAACACTAACACTTGTTCAGAACGAAAGAAAGCACAGAGCCCCAGATTTTATGTTGTCCTGGAGAGCTTGCAGAGCACTGGGGAAAGGCAGGCAGAGAATTCCCTGCTAGCACCTTCTATGTGCCTGGGAAGCAGAAGTGTTCACATTGGTTCGCAGAATCACTTTTGTGCAGAAAACAGTAACACTTGTTCAGAACGAAAGAAAGCACAGAGCCCCAGATTTGCTGTTGTCCTGGAGAGCTTTCAGAGCACTGGGGAAAGGCAGGCAGACAATTCCTTGCTAACACCTTCTCTGTGCCTGTTCACATTCCTTCGCAGAATCGCTTTTGTGCAGAAAACAGTAACACTTGTTCAGAACGAAAGAAAGCACAGAGCCCCAGATTTTATGTTGTCCTGGAGAGCTTGCAGAGCACTGGGGAAAAGCAGGCAGAGAATTTCCTGCTAGCACCTTCTCTGTGCCTGGGAAGCAGAAGTGTTCACATTGCTTGGCAGAATCGCTTTTGTGCAGAAAACAGTAACACTTGTTCAGAACAAAAGAAAGCACATAGCCCCAGATTTTATGTTGTCCTGGAGAGCTTGCAGAGCACTGGGGAAAAGCAGGCAGAGAATTCCCTGCTAGCACCTTCTCTGTGCCTGGGAAACACAAGTGTTCACATTGCTTCGCAGAATCGCTTTTGTGCAGAAAACAGTAACACTTGTTCAGAACGAAAGAAAGCACAGAGCCCCAGATTTTATGTTGTCCTGGAGAGCTTGCAGAGCACTGGGGAAAAGCAGGCAGAGAATTTCCTGCTAGCACCTTCTCTGTGCCTGGGAAGCAGAAGTGTTCACATTGCTTCGCAGAATCGCTTTTGTGCAGAAAACAGTAACACTTGTTCAGAACGAAAGAAAGCACAGAGCCCCAGATTTGCTGTTGTCCTGGAGAGCTTGCAGAGCACTGGGGAAAGGCAGGCAGAGAATTCCCTGCTAGCACCTTCTCTGTGCCTGTTCACATTCCTTCGCAGAATCGCTTTTGTGCAGAAAACAGTAACACTTGTTCAGAACGAAAGAAAGCACAGAGCCCCAGATTTTATGTTGTCCTGGAGAGCTTGCAGAGCACTGGGGAAAAGCAGGCAGAGAATTCCCTGCTAGCACCTTCTCTGTGCCTGGGAAGCAGAAGTGTTCACATTGCTTCGCAGAATCGCTTTTGTGCAGAAAACACTAACACTTGTTCAGAACGAAAGAAAGCACAGAGCCCCAGATTCTATGTTGTCCTGGAGAGCTTGCAGAGCACTGGGGAAAGGCAGGCAGAGAATTCCCTGCTAGCACCTTCTCTGTGCCTGTTCACATTGCTTCGCAGAATCGCTTTTGTGCAGAAAACAGTAACACTTGTTCAGAACGAAAGAAAGCACAGAGCCCCAGATTTGCTGTTGTCCTGGAGAGCTTTCAGAGCACTGGGGAAAGGCAGGCAGACAATTCCTTGCTAACACCTTCTCTGTGCCTGTTCATATTCCTTCGCAGAATCGCTTTTGTGCAGAAAACAGTAACACTTGTTCAGAACGAAAGAAAGCACAGAGCCCCAGATTTTATGTTGTCCTGGAGAGCTTGCAGAGCACTGGGGAAAAGCAGGCAGAGAATTTCCTGCTAGCACCTTCTCTGTGCCTGGGAAGCAGAAGTGTTCACATTGCTTGGCAGAATCGCTTTTGTGCAGAAAACAGTAACACTTGTTCAGAACAAAAGAAAGCACAGAGCCCCAGATTTTATGTTGTCCTGGAGAGCTTGCAGAGCACTGGGGAAAAGCAGGCAGAGAATTCCCTGCTAGCACCTTCTCTGTGCCTGGGAAACACAAGTGTTCACATTGCTTCGCAGAATCGCTTTTGTGCAGAAAACAGTAACACTTGTTCAGAACGAAAGAAAGCACAGAGCCCCAGATTTTATGTTGTCCTGGAGAGCTTGCAGAGCACTGGGGCAAAGCAGGCAGAGAATTCCCTGCTAGCACCTTCTCTGTGCCTGGGAAGCAGAAGTGTTCACATTGCTTCGCAGAATCGCTTTTGTGCAGACAACACTAACACTTTTTCAGAACAAAAGAAAGCACAGAGCCCCAGATTTTATGTTGTCCTGGAGAGCTTGCAGAGCACTGGGGAAAAGCAGGCAGAGAATTCCCTGCTAGCACCTTCTCTGTGCCTGGGAAACACAAGTGTTCACATTGCTTCGCAGAATCGCTTTTGTGCAGAAAACAGTAACACTTGTTCAGAACGAAAGAAAGCACAGAGCCCCAGATTTTATGTTGTCCTGGAGAGCTTGCAGAGCACTGGGGAAAAGCAGGCAGAGAATTTCCTGCTAGCACCTTCTCTGTGCCTGGGAAGCAGAAGTGTTCACATTGCTTGGCAGAATCGCTTTTGTGCAGAAAACAGTAACACTTGTTCAGAACAAAAGAAAGCACATAGCCCCAGATTTTATGTTGTCCTGGAGAGCTTGCAGAGCACTGGGGAAAAGCAGGCAGAGAATTCCCTGCTAGCACCTTCTCTGTGCCTGGGAAACACAAGTGTTCACATTGCTTCGCAGAATCGCTTTTGTGCAGAAAACAGTAACACTTGTTCAGAACGAAAGAAAGCACAGAGCCCCAGATTTTATGTTGTCCTGGAGAGCTTGCAGAGCACTGGGGCAAAGCAGGCAGAGAATTCCCTGCTAGCACCTTCTCTGTGCCTGTTCACATTGCTTCGCAGAATCGCTTTTGTGCAGAAAACAGTAACACTTGTTCAGACGAAAGAAAGCACAGAGCCCCAGATTTTATGTTGTCCTGGAGAGCTTGCAGAGCACTGGGGAAAGGCAGGCAGAGAATTCCCTGCTAGCACCTTCTCTGTGCCTGGGAAGCAGAAGTGTTCACATTGCTTGGCAGAATCGCTTTTGTGCAGAAAACAGTAACACTTGTTCAGAACGAAAGAAAGCACAGAGCCCCAGATTCTATGTTGTCCTGGAGAGCTTGCAGGGCACTGGGGAAAGGCAGGCAGAGAATTCCCTGCTAGCACCTTCTCTGTGCCTGGGAAGCAGAAGTGTTCACATTGCTTCGCAGAATCGCTTTTGTGCAGACAACACTAACACTTTTTCAGAACAAAAGAAAGCACAGAGCCCCAGATTTTATGTTGTCCTGGAGAGCTTGCAGAGCACTGGGGAAAAGCAGGCAGAGAATTCCCTGCTAGCACCTTCTCTGTGCCTGGGAAACAGAAGTGTTCACATTGCTTCGCAGAATCGCTTTTGTGCAGAAAACAGTAACACTTGTTCAGAACGAAAGAAAGCACAGAGCCCCAGATTTTATGTTGTCCTGGAGAGCTTGCAGAGCACTGGGGAAAGGCAGGCAGAGAATTCCCTGCTAGCACCTTCTCTGTGCCTGTTCACATTGCTTCGCAGAATCGCTTTTGTGCAGAAAACAGTAACACTTGTTCAGAACGAAAGAAAGCACAGAGCCCCAGATTTTATGTTGTCCTGGAGAGCTTGCAGAGCACTGGGGAAAGGCAGGCAGAGAATTCCCTGCTAGCACCTTCTCTGTGCCTGGGAAGCAGAAGTGTTCACATTGCTTCGCAGAATCGCTTTTGTTCAGACAACACTAACACTTTTTCAGAACAAAAGAAAGCACAGAGCCCCAGATTTTATGTTGTCCTGGAGAGCTTGCAGAGCACTGGGGAAAAGCAGGCAGAGAATTCCCTGCTAGCACCTTCTCTGTGCCTGGGAAACAGAAGTGTTCCCATTGCTTCGCAGAATCGCTTTTGTGCAGAAAACACTAACACTTGTTCAGAACGAAAGAAAGCACAGAGCCCCAGATTTTATGTTGTCCTGGAGAGCTTGCAGAGCACTGGGGAAAGGCAGGCAGAGAATTCCCTGCTAGCACCTTCTATGTGCCTGGGAAGCAGAAGTGTTCACATTGGTTCGCAGAATCACTTTTGTGCAGAAAACAGTAACACTTGTTCAGAACGAAAGAAAGCACAGAGCCCCAGATTTGCTGTTGTCCTGGAGAGCTTTCAGAGCACTGGGGAAAGGCAGGCAGACAATTCCTTGCTAACACCTTCTCTGTGCCTGTTCACATTCCTTCGCAGAATCGCTTTTGTGCAGAAAACAGTAACACTTGTTCAGAACGAAAGAAAGCACAGAGCCCCAGATTTTATGTTGTCCTGGAGAGCTTGCAGAGCACTGGGGAAAAGCAGGCAGAGAATTTCCTGCTAGCACCTTCTCTGTGCCTGGGAAGCAGAAGTGTTCACATTGCTTGGCAGAATCGCTTTTGTGCAGAAAACAGTAACACTTGTTCAGAACAAAAGAAAGCACATAGCCCCAGATTTTATGTTGTCCTGGAGAGCTTGCAGAGCACTGGGGAAAAGCAGGCAGAGAATTCCCTGCTAGCACCTTCTCTGTGCCTGGGAAACACAAGTGTTCACATTGCTTCGCAGAATCGCTTTTGTGCAGAAAACAGTAACACTTGTTCAGAACGAAAGAAAGCACAGAGCCCCAGATTTTATGTTGTCCTGGAGAGCTTGCAGAGCACTGGGGAAAAGCAGGCAGAGAATTTCCTGCTAGCACCTTCTCTGTGCCTGGGAAGCAGAAGTGTTCACATTGCTTCGCAGAATCGCTTTTGTGCAGAAAACAGTAACACTTGTTCAGAACGAAAGAAAGCACAGAGCCCCAGATTTGCTGTTGTCCTGGAGAGCTTGCAGAGCACTGGGGAAAGGCAGGCAGAGAATTCCCTGCTAGCACCTTCTCTGTGCCTGTTCACATTCCTTCGCAGAATCGCTTTTGTGCAGAAAACAGTAACACTTGTTCAGAACGAAAGAAAGCACAGAGCCCCAGATTTTATGTTGTCCTGGAGAGCTTGCAGAGCACTGGGGAAAAGCAGGCAGAGAATTCCCTGCTAGCACCTTCTCTGTGCCTGGGAAGCAGAAGTGTTCACATTGCTTCGCAGAATCGCTTTTGTGCAGAAAACACTAACACTTGTTCAGAACGAAAGAAAGCACAGAGCCCCAGATTCTATGTTGTCCTGGAGAGCTTGCAGAGCACTGGGGAAAGGCAGGCAGAGAATTCCCTGCTAGCACCTTCTCTGTGCCTGTTCACATTGCTTCGCAGAATCGCTTTTGTGCAGAAAACAGTAACACTTGTTCAGACGAAAGAAAGTACAGAGCCCCAGATTTTATGTTGTCCTGGAGAGCTTGCAGAGCACTGGGGAAAAGCAGGCAGAGAATTCCCTGCTAGCACCTTCTCTGTGCCTGGGAAACAGAAGTGTTCCCATTGCTTCGCAGAATCGCTTTTGTGCAGAAAACACTAACACTTGTTCAGAACGAAAGAAAGCACAGAGCCCCAGATTTTATGTTGTCCTGGAGAGCTTGCAGAGCACTGGGGAAAGGCAGGCAGAGAATTCCCTGCTATCACCTTCTCTGTGCCTGTTCACATTGCTTCGCAGAATCGCTTTTGTGCAGAAAACAGTAACACTTGTTCAGACGAAAGAAAGCACAGAGCCCCAGATTTTATGTTGTCCTGGAGAGCTTGCAGAGCACTGGGGAAAGGCAGGCAGAGAATTCCCTGCTAGCACCTTCTCTGTGCCTGGGAAGCAGAAGTCTTCACATTGCTTCGCAGAATCGCTTTTGTGCAGAAAACACTAACACTTGTTCAGAACGAAAGAAAGCACAGAGCCCCAGATTCTATGTTGTCCTGGAGAGCTTGCAGAGCACTGGGGAAAGGCAGGCAGAGAATTCCCTGCTAGCACCTTCTCTGTGCCTGGGAAGCAGAAGTGTTCACATTGGTTCGCAGAATCACTTTTGTGCAGAAAACAGTAACACTTGTTCAGAACGAAAGAAAGCACAGAGCCCCAGATTTGCTGTTGTCCTGGAGAGCTTTCAGAGCACTGGGGAAAGGCAGGCAGACAATTCCTTGCTAACACCTTCTCTGTGCCTGTTCATATTCCTTCGCAGAATCGCTTTTGTGCAGAAAACAGTAACACTTGTTCAGAACGAAAGAAAGCACAGAGCCCCAGATTTTATGTTGTCCTGGAGAGCTTGCAGAGCACTGGGGAAAAGCAGGCAGAGAATTTCCTGCTAGCACCTTCTCTGTGCCTGGGAAGCAGAAGTGTTCACATTGCTTGGCAGAATCGCTTTTGTGCAGAAAACAGTAACACTTGTTCAGAACAAAAGAAAGCACATAGCCCCAGATTTTATGTTGTCCTGGAGAGCTTGCAGAGCACTGGGGAAAAGCAGGCAGAGAATTCCCTGCTAGCACCTTCTCTGTGCCTGGGAAACACAAGTGTTCACATTGCTTCGCAGAATCGCTTTTGTGCAGAAAACAGTAACACTTGTTCAGAACGAAAGAAAGCACAGAGCCCCAGATTTTATGTTGTCCTGGAGAGCTTGCAGAGCACTGGGGCAAAGCAGGCAGAGAATTCCCTGCTAGCACCTTCTCTGTGCCTGGGAAGCACAAGTGTTCACATTGCTTCGCAGAATCGCTTTTGTGCAGAAAACACTAACACTTGTTCAGAACGAAAGAAAGCACAGAGCCCCAGATTCTATGTTGTCCTGGAGAGCTTGCAGAGCACTGGGGAAAGGCAGGCAGAGAATTCCCTGCTAGCACCTTCTCTGTGCCTGGGAAGCAGAAGTGTTCACATTGCTTCGCAGAATCGCTTTTGTGCAGACAACACTAACACTTTTTCAGAACAAAAGAAAGCACAGAGCCCCAGATTCTATGTTGTCCTGGAGAGCTTGCAGAGCACTGGGGAAAAGCAGGCAGAGAATTCCCTGCTAGCACCTTCTCTGTGCCTGGGAAACAGAAGTGTTCACATTGCTTCGCAGAATCGCTTTTGTGCAGAAAACAGTAACACTTGTTCAGAACGAAAGAAAGCACAGAGCCCCAGATTTTATGTTGTCCTGGAGAGCTTGCAGAGCACTGGGGAAAGGCAGGCAGAGAATTCCCTGCTAGCACCTTCTCTGTGCCTGTTCACATTGCTTCGCAGAATCGCTTTTGTGCAGAAAACAGTAACACTTGTTCAGACGAAAGAAAGCACAGAGCCCCAGATTTTATGTTGTCCTGGAGAGCTTGCAGAGCACTGGGGAAAGGCAGGCAGAGAATTCCCTGCTAGCACCTTCTCTGTGCCTGGGAAGCAGAAGTGTTCACATTGCTTGGCAGAATCGCTTTTGTGCAGAAAACAGTAACACTTGTTCAGAACGAAAGAAAGCACAGAGCCCCAGATTCTATGTTGTCCTGGAGAGCTTGCAGGGCACTGGGGAAAGGCAGGCAGAGAATTCCCTGCTAGCACCTTCTCTGTGCCTGGGAAGCAGAAGTGTTCACATTGCTTCGCAGAATCGCTTTTGTGCAGACAACACTAACACTTTTTCAGAACAAAAGAAAGCACAGAGCCCCAGATTTTATGTTGTCCTGGAGAGCTTGCAGAGCACTGGGGAAAGGCAGGCAGAGAATTCCCTGCTAGCACCTTCTCTGTGCCTGTTCACATTGCTTCGCAGAATCGCTTTTGTGCAGAAAACAGTAACACTTGTTCAGAACGAAAGAAAGCACAGAGCCCCAGATTTTATGTTGTCCTGGAGAGCTTGCAGAGCACTGGGGAAAGGCAGGCAGAGAATTCCCTGCTAGCACCTTCTCTGTGCCTGGGAAGCAGAAGTGTTCACATTGCTTCGCAGAATCGCTTTTGTGCAGACAACACTAACACTTTTTCAGAACAAAAGAAAGCACAGAGCCCCAGATTTTATGTTGTCCTGGAGAGCTTGCAGAGCACTGGGGAAAAGCAGGCAGAGAATTCCCTGCTAGCACCTTCTCTGTGCCTGGGAAACAGAAGTGTTCACATTGCTTCGCAGAATCGCTTTTGTGCAGAAAACACTAACACTTGTTCAGAACGAAAGAAAGCACAGAGCCCCAGATTTTATGTTGTCCTGGAGAGCTTGCAGAGCACTGGGGAAAGGCAGGCAGAGAATTCCCTGCTAGCACCTTCTCTGTGCCTGTTCACATTGCTTCGCAGAATCGCTTTTGTGCAGAAAACAGTAACACTTGTTCAGACGAAAGAAAGTACAGAGCCCCAGATTTTATGTTGTCCTGGAGAGCTTGCAGAGCACTGGGGAAAAGCAGGCAGAGAATTCCCTGCTAGCACCTTCTCTGTGCTTGGGAAACAGAAGTGTTCCCATTGCTTCGCAGAATCGCTTTTGTGCAGAAAACACTAACACTTGTTCAGAACGAAAGAAAGCACAGAGCCCCAGATTCTATGTTGTCCTGGAGAGCTTGCAGAGCACTGGGGAAAGGCAGGCAGAGAATTCCCTGCTAGCACCTTCTATGTGCCTGGGAAGCAGAAGTGTTCACATTGGTTCGCAGAATCACTTTTGTGCAGAAAACAGTAACACTTGTTCAGAACGAAAGAAAGCACAGAGCCCCAGATTTGCTGTTGTCCTGGAGAGCTTTCAGAGCACTGGGGAAAGGCAGGCAGACAATTCCTTGCTAACACCTTCTCTGTGCCTGTTCACATTCCTTCGCAGAATCGCTTTTGTGCAGAAAACAGTAACACTTGTTCAGAACGAAAGAAAGCACAGAGCCCCAGATTTTATGTTGTCCTGGAGAGCTTGCAGAGCACTGGGGAAAAGCAGGCAGAGAATTTCCTGCTAGCACCTTCTCTGTGCCTGGGAAGCAGAAGTGTTCACATTGCTTGGCAGAATCGCTTTTGTGCAGAAAACAGTAACACTTGTTCAGAACAAAAGAAAGCACATAGCCCCAGATTTTATGTTGTCCTGGAGAGCTTGCAGAGCACTGGGGAAAAGCAGGCAGAGAATTCCCTGCTAGCACCTTCTCTGTGCCTGGGAAACACAAGTGTTCACATTGCTTCGCAGAATCGCTTTTGTGCAGAAAACAGTAACACTTGTTCAGAACGAAAGAAAGCACAGAGCCCCAGATTTTATGTTGTCCTGGAGAGCTTGCAGAGCACTGGGGAAAAGCAGGCAGAGAATTCCCTGCTAGCACCTTCTCTGTGCCTGGGAAGCAGAAGTGTTCACATTGCTTCGCAGAATCGCTTTTGTGCAGAAAACAGTAACACTTGTTCAGAACGAAAGAAAGCACAGAGCCCCAGATTTGCTGTTGTCCTGGAGAGCTTGCAGAGCACTGGGGAAAGGCAGGCAGAGAATTCCCTGCTAGCACCTTCTCTGTGCCTGTTCACATTCCTTCGCAGAATCGCTTTTGTGCAGAAAACAGTAACACTTGTTCAGAACGAAAGAAAGCACAGAGCCCCAGATTTTATGTTGTCCTGGAGAGCTTGCAGAGCACTGGGGAAAAGCAGGCAGAGAATTCCCTGCTAGCACCTTCTCTGTGCCTGGGAAGCAGAAGTGTTCACATTGCTTCGCAGAATCGCTTTTGTGCAGAAAACACTAACACTTGTTCAGAACGAAAGAAAGCACAGAGCCCCAGATTCTATGTTGTCCTGGAGAGCTTGCAGGGCACTGGGGAAAGGCAGGCAGAGAATTCCCTGCTAGCACCTTCTCTGTGCCTGGGAAGCAGAAGTGTTCACATTGCTTCGCAGAATCGCTTTTGTGCAGACAACACTAACACTTTTTCAGAACAAAAGAAAGCACAGAGCCCCAGATTTTATGTTGTCCTGGAGAGCTTGCAGAGCACTGGGGAAAAGCAGGCAGAGAATTCCCTGCTAGCACCTTCTCTGTGCCTGGGAAACAGAAGTGTTCACATTGCTTCGCAGAATCGCTTTTGTGCAGAAAACAGTAACACTTGTTCAGAACGAAAGAAAGCACAGAGCCCCAGATTTTATGTTGTCCTGGAGAGCTTGCAGAGCACTGGGGAAAGGCAGGCAGAGAATTCCCTGCTAGCACCTTCTCTGTGCCTGTTCACATTGCTTCGCAGAATCGCTTTTGTGCAGAAAACAGTAACACTTGTTCAGACGAAAGAAAGCACAGAGCCCCAGATTTTATGTTGTCCTGGAGAGCTTGCAGAGCACTGGGGAAAGGCAGGCAGAGAATTCCCTGCTAGCACCTTCTCTGTGCCTGGGAAGCAGAAGTGTTCACATTGCTTGGCAGAATCGCTTTTGTGCAGAAAACAGTAACACTTGTTCAGAACGAAAGAAAGCACAGAGCCCCAGATTCTATGTTGTCCTGGAGAGCTTGCAGGGCACTGGGGAAAGGCAGGCAGAGAATTCCCTGCTAGCACCTTCTCTGTGCCTGGGAAGCAGAAGTGTTCACATTGCTTCGCAGAATCGCTTTTGTGCAGACAACACTAACACTTTTTCAGAACAAAAGAAAGCACAGAGCCCCAGATTTTATGTTGTCCTGGAGAGCTTGCAGAGCACTGGGGAAAAGCAGGCAGAGAATTCCCTGCTAGCACCTTCTCTGTGCCTGGGAAACAGAAGTGTTCACATTGCTTCGCAGAATCGCTTTTGTGCAGAAAACAGTAACACTTGTTCAGAACGAAAGAAAGCACAGAGCCCCAGATTTTATGTTGTCCTGGAGAGCTTGCAGAGCACTGGGGAAAGGCAGGCAGAGAATTCCCTGCTAGCACCTTCTCTGTGCCTGGGAAGCAGAAGTGTTCACATTGCTTCGCAGAATCGCTTTTGTGCAGACAACACTAACACTTTTTCAGAACAAAAGAAAGCACAGAGCCCCAGATTTTATGTTGTCCTGGAGAGCTTGCAGAGCACTGGGGAAAAGCAGGCAGAGAATTCCCTGCTAGCACCTTCTCTGTGCCTGGGAAACAGAAGTGTTCACATTGCTTCGCAGAATCGCTTTTGTGCAGAAAACACTAACACTTGTTCAGAACGAAAGAAAGCACAGAGCCCCAGATTTTATGTTGTCCTGGAGAGCTTGCAGAGCACTGGGGAAAGGCAGGCAGAGAATTCCCTGCTAGCACCTTCTCTGTGCCTGTTCACATTGCTTCGCAGAATCGCTTTTGTGCAGAAAACAGTAACACTTGTTCAGACGAAAGAAAGTACAGAGCCCCAGATTTTATGTTGTCCTGGAGAGCTTGCAGAGCACTGGGGAAAAGCAGGCAGAGAATTCCCTGCTAGCACCTTCTCTGTGCCTGGGAAACAGAAGTGTTCCCATTGCTTCGCAGAATCGCTTTTGTGCAGAAAACACTAACACTTGTTCAGAACGAAAGAAAGCACAGAGCCCCAGATTTTATGTTGTCCTGGAGAGCTTGCAGAGCACTGGGGAAAGGCAGGCAGAGAATTCCCTGCTAGCACCTTCTATGTGCCTGGGAAGCAGAAGTGTTCACATTGGTTCGCAGAATCACTTTTGTGCAGAAAACAGTAACACTTGTTCAGAACGAAAGAAAGCACAGAGCCCCAGATTTGCTGTTGTCCTGGAGAGCTTTCAGAGCACTGGGGAAAGGCAGGCAGACAATTCCTTGCTAACACCTTCTCTGTGCCTGTTCACATTCCTTCGCAGAATCGCTTTTGTGCAGAAAACAGTAACACTTGTTCAGAACGAAAGAAAGCACAGAGCCCCAGATTTTATGTTGTCCTGGAGAGCTTGCAGAGCACTGGGGAAAAGCAGGCAGAGAATTTCCTGCTAGCACCTTCTCTGTGCCTGGGAAGCAGAAGTGTTCACATTGCTTGGCAGAATCGCTTTTGTGCAGAAAACAGTAACACTTGTTCAGAACAAAAGAAAGCACAGAGCCCCAGATTTTATGTTGTCCTGGAGAGCTTGCAGAGCACTGGGGAAAGGCAGGCAGAGAATTCCCTGCTAGCACCTTCTCTGTGCCTGTTCACATTCCTTCGCAGAATCGCTTTTGTGCAGAAAACAGTAACACTTGTTCAGAACGAAAGAAAGCACAGAGCCCCAGATTTTATGTTGTCCTGGAGAGCTTGCAGAGCACTGGGGAAAAGCAGGCAGAGAATTCCCTGCTAGCACCTTCTCTGTGCCTGGGAAGCAGAAGTGTTCACATTGCTTCGCAGAATCGCTTTTGTGCAGAAAACACTAACACTTGTTCAGAACGAAAGAAAGCACAGAGCCCCAGATTCTATGTTGTCCTGGAGAGCTTGCAGGGCACTGGGGAAAGGCAGGCAGAGAATTCCCTGCTAGCACCTTCTCTGTGCCTGGGAAGCAGAAGTGTTCACATTGCTTCGCAGAATCGCTTTTGTGCAGACAACACTAACACTTTTTCAGAACAAAAGAAAGCACAGAGCCCCAGATTTTATGTTGTCCTGGAGAGCTTGCAGAGCACTGGGGAAAAGCAGGCAGAGAATTCCCTGCTAGCACCTTCTCTGTGCCTGGGAAACAGAAGTGTTCACATTGCTTCGCAGAATCGCTTTTGTGCAGAAAACAGTAACACTTGTTCAGAACGAAAGAAAGCACAGAGCCCCAGATTTTATGTTGTCCTGGAGAGCTTGCAGAGCACTGGGGAAAGGCAGGCAGAGAATTCCCTGCTAGCACCTTCTCTGTGCCTGTTCACATTGCTTCGCAGAATCGCTTTTGTGCAGAAAACAGTAACACTTGTTCAGAACGAAAGAAAGCACAGAGCCCCAGATTTTATGTTGTCCTGGAGAGCTTGCAGAGCACTGGGGAAAGGCAGGCAGAGAATTCCCTGCTAGCACCTTCTCTGTGCCTGTTCACATTGCTTCGCAGAATCGCTTTTGTGCAGAAAACAGTAACACTTGTTCAGAACGAAAGAAAGCACAGAGCCCCAGATTTTATGTTGTCCTGGAGAGCTTGCAGAGCACTGGGGAAAGGCAGGCAGAGAATTCCCTGCTAGCACCTTCTCTGTGCCTGGGAAGCAGAAGTGTTCACATTGCTTCGCAGAATCGCTTTTGTGCAGACAACACTAACACTTTTTCAGAACGAAAGAAAGCACAGAGCCCCAGATTTTATGTTGTCCTGGAGAGCTTGCAGAGCACTGGGGAAAAGCAGGCAGAGAATTCCCTGCTAGCACCTTCTCTGTGCCTGGGAAACAGAAGTGTTCCCATTGCTTCGCAGAATCGCTTTTGTGCAGAAAACACTAACACTTGTTCAGAACGAAAGAAAGCACAGAGCCCCAGATTTTATGTTGTCCTGGAGAGCTTGCAGAGCACTGGGGAAAGGCAGGCAGAGAATTCCCTGCTAGCACCTTCTATGTGCCTGGGAAGCAGAAGTGTTCACATTGGTTCGCAGAATCACTTTTGTGCAGAAAACAGTAACACTTGTTCAGAACGAAAGAAAGCACAGAGCCCCAGATTTGCTGTTGTCCTGGAGAGCTTTCAGAGCACTGGGGAAAGGCAGGCAGACAATTCCTTGCTAACACCTTCTCTGTGCCTGTTCACATTCCTTCGCAGAATCGCTTTTGTGCAGAAAACAGTAACACTTGTTCAGACGAAAGAAAGTACAGAGCCCCAGATTTTATGTTGTCCTGGAGAGCTTGCAGAGCACTGGGGAAAAGCAGGCAGAGAATTCCCTGCTAGCACCTTCTCTGTGCCTGGGAAACAGAAGTGTTCCCATTGCTTCGCAGAATCGCTTTTGTGCAGAAAACACTAACACTTGTTCAGAACGAAAGAAAGCACAGAGCCCCAGATTTTATGTTGTCCTGGAGAGCTTGCAGAGCACTGGGGAAAGGCAGGCAGAGAATTCCCTGCTAGCACCTTCTATGTGCCTGGGAAGCAGAAGTGTTCACATTGGTTCGCAGAATCACTTTTGTGCAGAAAACAGTAACACTTGTTCAGAACGAAAGAAAGCACAGAGCCCCAGATTTGCTGTTGTCCTGGAGAGCTTTCAGAGCACTGGGGAAAGGCAGGCAGACAATTCCTTGCTAACACCTTCTCTGTGCCTGTTCACATTCCTTCGCAGAATCGCTTTTGTGCAGAAAACAGTAACACTTGTTCAGAACGAAAGAAAGCACAGAGCCCCAGATTTTATGTTGTCCTGGAGAGCTTGCAGAGCACTGGGGAAAAGCAGGCAGAGAATTTCCTGCTAGCACCTTCTCTGTGCCTGGGAAGCAGAAGTGTTCACATTGCTTGGCAGAATCGCTTTTGTGCAGAAAACAGTAACACTTGTTCAGAACAAAAGAAAGCACAGAGCCCCAGATTTTATGTTGTCCTGGAGAGCTTGCAGAGCACTGGGGAAAAGCAGGCAGAGAATTTCCTGCTAGCACCTTCTCTGTGCCTGGGTAGCAGAAGTGTTCACATTGCTTCGCAGAATCGCTTTTGTGCAGAAAACAGTAACACTTGTTCAGAACGAAAGAAAGCACAGAGCCCCAGATTTGCTGTTGTCCTGGAGAGCTTTCAGAGCACTGGGGAAAGGCAGGCAGAGAATTCCCTGCTAGCACCTTCTCTGTGCCTGTTCACATTCCTTCGCAGAATCGCTTTTGTGCAGAAAACAGTAACACTTGTTCAGAACGAAAGAAAGCACAGAGCCCCAGATTTTATGTTGTCCTGGAGAGCTTGCAGAGCACTGGGGAAAGGCAGGCAGAGAATTCCCTGCTAGCACCTTCTCTGTGCCTGGGAAGCAGAAGTGTTCACATTGCTTCGCAGAATCGCTTTTGTGCAGACAACACTAACACTTTTTCAGAACAAAAGAAAGCACAGAGCCCCAGATTTTATGTTGTCCTGGAGAGCTTGCAGAGCACTGGGGAAAAGCAGGCAGAGAATTCCCTGCTAGCACCTTCTCTGTGCCTGGGAAACAGAAGTGTTCACATTGCTTCGCAGAATCGCTTTTGTGCAGAAAACAGTAACACTTGTTCAGAACGAAAGAAAGCACAGAGCCCCAGATTTTATGTTGTCCTGGAGAGCTTGCAGAGCACTGGGGAAAGGCAGGCAGAGAATTCCCTGCTAGCACCTTCTATGTGCCTGGGAAGCAGAAGTGTTCACATTGCTTCGCAGAATCACTTTTCTGCAGAAAACAGTAACACTTGTTCAGAACGAAAGAAAGCACAGAGCCCCAGATTTTATGTTGTCCTGGAGAGCTTGCAGAGCACTGGGGAAAGGCAGGCAGAGAATTCCCTGCTAGCACCTTCTCTGTGCCTGGGAAGCAGAAGCCTTCACATTGCTTCGCAGAATCGCTTTTGTGCAGAAAACAATAACACCTGTTCAGAACGAAAGAAAGCACAGAGCCCCAGATTTTATGTTGTTCTGGAGAGCTTTCAGAGCACTGGGGAAAGGCAGGCAGAGAATTCCCTGCTAGCACCTTCTCTGTGCCTGTTCACATTGCTTCGCAGAATCGCTTTTGTGCAGAAAACAGTAACACTTGTTCAGACGAAAGAAAGTACAGAGCCCCAGATTTTATGTTGTCCTGGAGATCTTGCAGAGCACTGGGGAAAAGCAGGCAGAGAATTCCCTGCTAGCACCTTCTCTGTGCCTGGGAAACAGAAGTGTTCCCATTGCTTCGCAGAATCGCTTTTGTGCAGAAAACACTAACACTTGTTCAGAACGAAAGAAAGCACAGAGCCCCAGATTTTATGTTGTCCTGGAGAGCTTGCAGAGCACTGGGGAAAGGCAGGCAGAGAATTCCCTGCTAGCACCTTCTTTGTGCCTGTTCACTTTGCTTCGCAGAATCGCTTTTGTGCAGAAAACAGTAACACTTGTTCAGAAGGAAAGAAAGCACAGAGCCCCAGATTTTATGTTGTACTGGAGAGCTTGCAGAGCACTGGTGAAAAGCAGGCAGAGAATTCCCTGCTAGCACCTTCTCTGTGCCTGGGAAACAGAAGTGTTCCCATTGCTTTGCAGAATCGCTTTTGTGCAGAAAACAGTAACACTTGTTCAGAACGAAAGAAAGCACAGAGCCCCAGATTTTATGTTGTCCTGGAGAGCTTGCAGAGCACTGGGGAAAAGCAGGCAGAGAATTCCCTGCTATCACCTTCTCTGTGCCTGTTCACATTGCTTCGCAGAATCGCTTTTGTGCAGAAAACAGTAACACTTGTTCAGACGAAAGAAAGCACAGAGCCCCAGATTTTATGTTGTCCTGGAGAGCTTGCAGAGCACTGGGGAAAGGCAGGCAGAGAATTCCCTGCTAGCACCTTCTCTGTGCCTGGGAAGCAGAAGTCTTCACATTGCTTCGCAGAATCGCTTTTGTGCAGAAAACACTAACACTTGTTCAGAACGAAAGAAAGCACAGAGCCCCAGATTCTATGTTGTCCTGGAGAGCTTGCAGAGCACTGGGGAAAGGCAGGCAGAGAATTCCCTGCTAGCACCTTCTCTGTGCCTGGGAAGCAGAAGTGTTCACATTGGTTCGCAGAATCACTTTTGTGCAGAAAACAGTAACACTTGTTCAGAACGAAAGAAAGCACAGAGCCCCAGATTTGCTGTTGTCCTGGAGAGCTTTCAGAGCACTGGGGAAAGGCAGGCAGACAATTCCTTGCTAACACCTTCTCTGTGCCTGTTCACATTCCTTCGCAGAATCGCTTTTGTGCAGAAAACAGTAACACTTGTTCAGAACAAAAGAAAGCACAGAGCCCCAGATTTTATGTTGTCCTGGAGAGCTTGCAGAGCACTGGGGAAAAGCAGGCAGAGAATTTCCTGCTAGCACCTTCTCTGTGCCTGGGAAGCAGAAGTGTTCACATTGCTTGGCAGAATCGCTTTTGTGCAGAAAACAGTAACACTTGTTCAGAACAAAAGAAAGCACATAGCCCCAGATTTTATGTTGTCCTGGAGAGCTTGCAGAGCACTGGGGAAAAGCAGGCAGAGAATTCCCTGCTAGCACCTTCTCTGTGCCTGTTCACATTGCTTCGCAGAATCGCTTTTGTGCAGAAAACACTAACACTTGTTCAGAACGAAAGAAAGCACAGAGCCCCAGATTTTATGTTGTCCTGGAGAGCTTGCAGAGCACTGGGGAAAGGCAGGCAGAGAATTCCCTGCTAGCACCTTCTCTGTGCCTGGGAAGCAGAAGTGTTCACATTGCTTCGCAGAATCGCTTTTGTGCAGACAACACTAACACTTTTTCAGAACAAAAGAAAGCACAGAGCCCCAGATTTTATGTTGTCCTGGAGAGCTTGCAGAGCACTGGGGAAAAGCAGGCAGAGAATTCCCTGCTAGCACCTTCTCTGTGCCTGGGAAACAGAAGTGTTCACATTGCTTCGCAGAATCGCTTTTGTGCAGAAAACACTAACACTTGTTCAGAACGAAAGAAAGCACAGAGCCCCAGATTTTATGTTGTCCTGGAGAGCTTGCAGAGCACTGGGGAAAGGCAGGCAGAGAATTCCCTGCTAGCACCTTCTCTGTGCCTGTTCACATTGCTTCGCAGAATCGCTTTTGTGCAGAAAACAGTAACACTTGTTCAGACGAAAGAAAGCACAGAGCCCCAGATTTTATGTTGTCCTGGAGAGCTTGCAGAGCACTGGGGAAAAGCAGGCAGAGAATTCCCTGCTAGCACCTTCTCTGTGCCTGGGAAACAGAAGTGTTCCCATTGCTTCGCAGAATCGCTTTTGTGCAGAAAACACTAACACTTGTTCAGAACGAAAGAAAGCACAGAGCCCCAGATTTTATGTTGTCCTGGAGAGCTTGCAGAGCACTGGGGAAAGGCAGGCAGAGAATTCCCTGCTAGCACCTTCTTTGTGCCTGTTCACATTGCTTCGCAGAATCGCTTTTGTGCAGAAAACAGTAACACTTGTTCAGAAGGAAAGAAAGCACAGAGCCCCAGATTTTATGTTGTACTGGAGAGCTTGCAGAGCACTGGGGAAAAGCAGGCAGAGAATTCCCTGCTAGCACCTTCTCTGTGCCTGGGAAACAGAAGTGTTCACATTGCTGTGCAGAATAGCTTTTGTGCAGAAAACAATAACACTTGTTCAGAACGAAAGAAAGCACAGAGCCCCAGATTTTATGTTGTCCTGGAGAGCTTGCAGAGCACTGGGGAAAAGCAGGCAGAGAATTCCCTGCTATCACCTTCTCTGTGCCTGTTCACATTGCTTCGCAGAATCGCTTTTGTGCAGAAAACAGTAACACTTGTTCAGAACGAAAGAAAGCACAGAGCCCCAGATTTTATGTTGTCCTGGAGAGCTTGCAGAGCACTGGGGAAAGGCAGGCAGAGAATTCCCTGCTAGCACCTTCTCTGTGCCTGGGAAGCAGAAGTGTTCACATTGCTTCGCAGAATCGCTTTTGTGCAGAAAACAGTAACACTTGTTCAGAACGAAAGAAAGCACAGAGCCCCAGATTCTATGTTGTCCTGGAGAGCTTTCAGAGCACTGGGGAAAGGCAGGCAGAGAATTCCCTGCTAGCACCTTCTCTGTGCCTGGGAAGCAGAAGTGTTCACATTGGTTCGCAGAATCACTTTTGTGCAGAAAACAGTAACACTTGTTCAGAACGAAAGAAAGCACAGAGCCCCAGATTTGCTGTTGTCCTGGAGAGCTTTCAGAGCACTGGGGAAAGGCAGGCAGACAATTCCTTGCTAACACCTTCTCTGTGCCTGTTCACATTCCTTCGCAGAATCGCTTTTGTGCAGAAAACAGTAACACTTGTTCAGAACGAAAGAAAGCACAGAGCCCCAGATTTTATGTTGTCCTGGAGAGCTTGCAGAGCACTGGGGAAAAGCAGGCAGAGAATTTCCTGCTAGCACCTTCTCTGTGCCTGGGAAATACAAGTGTTCACATTGCTTCGCAGAATCGCTTTTGTGCAGAAAACAGTAACACTTGTTCAGAACGAAAGAAAGCACAGAGCCCCAGATTTTATGTTGTCCTGGAGAGCTTGCAGAGCACTGGGGAAAAGCAGGCAGAGAATTTCCTGCTAGCACCTTCTCTGTGCCTGGGAAGCAGAAGTGTTCACATTCCTTCGCAGAATCGCTTTTGTGCAGAAAACAGTAACACTTGTTCAGAACGAAAGAAAGCACAGAGCCCCAGATTTTATGTTGTCCTGGAGAGCTTGCAGAGCACTGGGGAAAAGCAGGCAGAGAATTCCCTGCTAGCACCTTCTCTGTGCCTGGGAAACAGAAGTGTTCCCATTGCTTCGCAGAATCGCTTTTGTGCAGAAAACACTAACACTTGTTCAGAACGAAAGAAAGCACAGAGCCCCAGATTTTATGTTGTCCTGGAGAGCTTGCAGAGCACTGGGGAAAGGCAGGCAGAGAATTCCCTGCTAGCACCTTCTTTGTGCCTGTTCACATTGCTTCGCAGAATCGCTTTTGTGCAGAAAACAGTAACACTTGTTCAGAAGGAAAGAAAGCACAGAGCCCCAGATTTTATGTTGTACTGGAGAGCTTGCAGAGCACTGGGGAAAAGCAGGCAGAGAATTCCCTGCTAGCACCTTCTCTGTGCCTGGGAAACAGAAGTGTTCACATTGCTGTGCAGAATAGCTTTTGTGCAGAAAACAATAACACTTGTTCAGAACGAAAGAAAGCACAGAGCCCCAGATTTTATGTTGTCCTGGAGAGCTTGCAGAGCACTGGGGAAAGGCAGGCAGAGAATTCCCTGCTAGCACCTTCTCTGTGCCTGGGAAGCAGAAGTGTTCACATTGCTTCGCAGAATCGCTTTTGTGCAGAAAACAGTAACACTTGTTCAGAACGAAAGAAAGCACAGAGCCCCAGATTCTATGTTGTCCTGGAGAGCTTTCAGAGCACTGGGGAAAGGCAGGCAGAGAATTCCCTGCTAGCACCTTCTCTGTGCCTGGGAAGCAGAAGTGTTCACATTGGTTCGCAGAATCACTTTTGTGCAGAAAACAGTAACACTTGTTCAGAACGAAAGAAAGCACAGAGCCCCAGATTTGCTGTTGTCCTGGAGAGCTTTCAGAGCACTGGGGAAAGGCAGGCAGACAATTCCTTGCTAACACCTTCTCTGTGCCTGTTCACATTCCTTCGCAGAATCGCTTTTGTGCAGAAAACAGTAACACTTGTTCAGAACAAAAGAAAGCACAGAGCCCCAGATTTTATGTTGTCCTGGAGAGCTTGCAGAGCACTGGGGAAAAGCAGGCAGAGAATTCCCTGCTAGCACCTTCTCTGTGCCTGGGAAATACAAGTGTTCACATTGCTTCGCAGAATCGCTTTTGTGCAGAAAACAGTAACACTTGTTCAGAACGAAAGAAAGCACAGAGCCCCAGATTTTATGTTGTCCTGGAGAGCTTGCAGAGCACTGGGGAAAAGCAGGCAGAGAATTTCCTGCTAGCACCTTCTCTGTGCCTGGGAAGCAGAAGTGTTCACATTCCTTCGCAGAATCGCTTTTGTGCAGAAAACAGTAACACTTGTTCAGAACGAAAGAAAGCACAGAGCCCCAGATTTTATGTTGTCCTGGAGAGCTTGCAGAGCACTGGGGAAAAGCAGGCAGAGAATTCCCTGCTAGCACCTTCTCTGTGCCTGGGAAACAGAAGTGTTCCCATTGCTTCGCAGAATCGCTTTTGTGCAGAAAACACTAACACTTGTTCAGAACGAAAGAAAGCACAGAGCCCCAGATTTTATGTTGTCCTGGAGAGCTTGCAGAGCACTGGGGAAAGGCAGGCAGAGAATTCCCTGCTAGCACCTTCTTTGTGCCTGTTCACATTGCTTCGCAGAATCGCTTTTGTGCAGAAAACAGTAACACTTGTTCAGAAGGAAAGAAAGCACAGAGCCCCAGATTTTATGTTGTACTGGAGAGCTTGCAGAGCACTGGGGAAAAGCAGGCAGAGAATTCCCTGCTAGCACCTTCTCTGTGCCTGGGAAACAGAAGTGTTCACATTGCTGTGCAGAATAGCTTTTGTGCAGAAAACAATAACACTTGTTCAGAACGAAAGAAAGCACAGAGCCCCAGATTTTATGTTGTCCTGGAGAGCTTGCAGAGCACTGGGGAAAAGCAGGCAGAGAATTCCCTGCTATCACCTTCTCTGTGCCTGTTCACATTGCTTCGCAGAATCGCTTTTGTGCAGAAAACAGTAACACTTGTTCAGAACGAAAGAAAGCACAGAGCCCCAGATTTTATGTTGTCCTGGAGAGCTTGCAGAGCACTGGGGAAAGGCAGGCAGAGAAATCCCTGCTAGCACCTTCTCTGTGCCTGGGAAGCAGAAGTGTTCACATTGCTTCGCAGAATCGCTTTTGTGCAGAAAACAGTAACACTTGTTCAGAACGAAAGAAAGCACAGAGCCCCAGATTCTATGTTGTCCTGGAGAGCTTTCAGAGCACTGGGGAAAGGCAGGCAGAGAATTCCCTGCTAGCACCTTCTCTGTGCCTGGGAAGCAGAAGTGTTCACATTGGTTCGCAGAATCACTTTTGTGCAGAAAACAGTAACACTTGTTCAGAACGAAAGAAAGCACAGAGCCCCAGATTTGCTGTTGTCCTGGAGAGCTTTCAGAGCACTGGGGAAAGGCAGGCAGACAATTCCTTGCTAACACCTTCTCTGTGCCTGTTCACATTCCTTCGCAGAATCGCTTTTGTGCAGAAAACAGTAACACTTGTTCAGAACGAAAGAAAGCACAGAGCCCCAGATTTTATGTTGTCCTGGAGAGCTTGCAGAGCACTGGGGAAAAGCAGGCAGAGAATTTCCTGCTAGCACCTTCTCTGTGCCTGGGAAGCAGAAGTGTTCACATTGCTTGGCAGAATCGCTTTTGTGCAGAAAACAGTAACACTTGTTCAGAACAAAAGAAAGCACAGAGCCCCAGATTTTATGTTGTCCTGGAGAGCTTGCAGAGCACTGGGGAAAAGCAGGCAGAGAATTCCCTGCTAGCACCTTCTCTGTGCCTGGGAAATACAAGTGTTCACATTGCTTCGCAGAATCGCTTTTGTGCAGAAAACAGTAACACTTGTTCAGAACGAAAGAAAGCACAGAGCCCCAGATTTTATGTTGTCCTGGAGAGCTTGCAGAGCACTGGGGAAAAGCAGGCAGAGAATTTCCTGCTAGCACCTTCTCTGTGCCTGGGAAGCAGAAGTGTTCACATTCCTTCGCAGAATCGCTTTTGTGCAGAAAACAGTAACACTTGTTCAGAACGAAAGAAAGCACAGAGCCCCAGATTTTATGTTGTCCTGGAGAGCTTGCAGAGCACTGGGGAAAAGCAGGCAGAGAATTCCCTGCTAGCACCTTCTCTGTGCCTGGGAAGCAGAAGTGTTCACATTGCTTCGCAGAATCGCTTTTGTGCAGAAAACACTAACACTTGTTCAGAACGAAAGAAAGCACAGAGCCCCAGATTTTATGTTGTCCTGGAGAGCTTGCAGAGCACTGGGGAAAAGCAGGCAGAGAATTCCCTGCTAGCACCTTCTCTGTGCCTGGGAAACAGAAGTGTTCACATTGCTTCGCAGAATCGCTTTTGTGCAGAAAACAGTAACACTTGTTCAGAACGAAAGAAAGCACAGAGCCCCAGATTTTATGTTGTCCTGGAGAGCTTGCAGAGCACTGGGGAAAGGCAGGCAGAGAATTCCCTGCTAGCACCTTCTATGTGCCTGGGAAGCAGAAGTGTTCACATTGCTTCGCAGAATCACTTTTCTGCAGAAAACAGTAACACTTGTTCAGAACGAAAGAAAGCACAGAGCCCCAGATTTTATGTTGTCCTGGAGAGCTTGCAGAGCACTGGGGAAAGGCAGGCAGAGAATACCCTGCTAGCACCTTCTCTGTGCCTGGGAAGCAGAAGCCTTCACATTGCTTCGCAGAATCGCTTTTGTGCAGAAAACAATAACACTTGTTCAGAACGAAAGAAAGCACAGAGCCCCAGATTTTATGTTGTTCTGGAGAGCTTTCAGAGCACTGGGGAAAGGCAGGCAGAGAATTCCCTGCTAGCACCTTCTCTGTGCCTGTTCACATTGCTTCGCAGAATCGCTTTTGTGCAGAAAACAATAACACTTGTTCAGAACGAAAGAAAGCACAGAGCCCCAGATTTTATGTTGTCCTGGAGAGCTTGCAGAGCACTGGGGAAAGGCAGGCAGAGAATTCCCTGCTAGCACCTTCTCTGTGCCTGGGAAGCAGAAGTGTTCACATTGCTTCGCAGAATCGCTTTTGTGCAGAAAACACTAACACTTGTTCAGAACGAAAGAAAGCACAGAGCCCCAGATTCTATGTTGTCCTGGAGAGCTTGCAGGGCACTGGGGAAAGGCAGGCAGAGAATTCCCTGCTAGCACCTTCTCTGTGCCTGGGAAGCAGAAGTGTTCACATTGCTTCGCAGAATCGCTTTTGTGCAGACAACACTAACACTTTTTCAGAACAAAAGAAAGCACAGAGCCCCAGATTTTATGTTGTCCTGGAGAGCTTGCAGAGCACTGGGGAAAAGCAGGCAGAGAATTCCCTGCTAGCACCTTCTCTGTGCCTGGGAAACACAAGTGTTCACATTGCTTCGCAGAATCGCTTTTGTGCAGAAAACAGTAACACTTGTTCAGAACGAAAGAAAGCACAGAGCCCCAGATTTTATGTTGTCCTGGAGAGCTTGCAGAGCACTGGGGAAAGGCAGGCAGAGAATTCCCTGCTAGCACCTTCTCTGTGCCTGTTCACATTGCTTCGCAGAATCGCTTTTGTGCAGAAAACAGTAACACTTGTTCAGACGAAAGAAAGTACAGAGCCCCAGATTTTATGTTGTCCTGGAGAGCTTGCAGAGCACTGGGGAAAAGCAGGCAGAGAATTCCCTGCTAGCACCTTCTCTGTGCCTGGGAAACAGAAGTGTTCCCATTGCTTCGCAGAATCGCTTTTGTGCAGAAAACACTAACACTTGTTCAGAACGAAAGAAAGCACAGAGCCCCAGATTTTATGTTGTCCTGGAGAGCTTGCAGAGCACTGGGGAAAGGCAGGCAGAGAATTCCCTGCTAGCACCTTCTTTGTGCCTGTTCACATTGCTTCGCAGAATCGCTTTTGTGCAGAAAACAGTAACACTTGTTCAGAAGGAAAGAAAGCACAGAGCCCCAGATTTTATGTTGTACTGGAGAGCTTGCAGAGCACTGGGGAAAAGCAGGCAGAGAATTCCCTGCTAGCACCTTCTCTGTGCCTGTTCACATTGCTTCGCAGAATCGCTTTTGTGCAGAAAACAGTAACACTTGTTCAGACGAAAGAAAGTACAGAGCCCCAGATTTTATGTTGTCCTGGAGAGCTTGCAGAGCACTGGGGAAAAGCAGGCAGAGAATTCCCTGCTAGCACCTTCTCTGTGCCTGGGAAACAGAAGTGTTCCCATTGCTTCGCAGAATCGCTTTTGTGCAGAAAACACTAACACTTGTTCAGAACGAAAGAAAGCACAGAGCCCCAGATTTTATGTTGTCCTGGAGAGCTTGCAGAGCACTGGGGAAAGGCAGGCAGAGAATTCCCTGCTAGCACCTTCTTTGTGCCTGTTCACATTGCTTCGCAGAATCGCTTTTGTGCAGAAAACAGTAACACTTGTTCAGAAGGAAAGAAAGCACAGAGCCCCAGATTTTATGTTGTACTGGAGAGCTTGCAGAGCACTGGGGAAAAGCAGGCAGAGAATTCCCTGCTAGCACCTTCTCTGTGCCTGGGAAACAGAAGTGTTCACATTGCTTCGCAGAATCGCTTTTGTGCAGAAAACAGTAACACTTGTTCAGAACGAAAGAAAGCACAGAGCCCCAGATTTGCTGTTGTCCTGGAGAGCTTGCAGAGCACTGGGGAAAGGCAGGCAGAGAATTCCCTGCTAGCACCTTCTCTGTGCCTGTTCACATTCCTTCGCAGAATCGCTTTTGTGCAGAAAACAGTAACACTTGTTCAGAACGAAAGAAAGCACAGAGCCCCAGATTTTATGTTGTCCTGGAGAGCTTGCAGAGCACTGGGGAAAAGCAGGCAGAGAATTCCCTGCTAGCACCTTCTCTGTGCCTGGGAAGCAGAAGTGTTCACATTGCTTCGCAGAATCGCTTTTGTGCAGAAAACACTAACACTTGTTCAGAACGAAAGAAAGCACAGAGCCCCAGATTCTATGTTGTCCTGGAGAGCTTGCAGGGCACTGGGGAAAGGCAGGCAGAGAATTCCCTGCTAGCACCTTCTCTGTGCCTGGGAAGCAGAAGTGTTCACATTGCTTCGCAGAATCGCTTTTGTGCAGAAAACAGTAACACTGTTCAGAACGAAAGAAAGCACAGAGCCCCAGATTTTATGTTGTCCTGGAGAGCTTGCAGAGCACTGGGGAAAGGCAGGCAGAGAATTCCCTGCTAGCACCTTCTCTGTGCCTGTTCACATTGCTTCGCAGAATCGCTTTTGTGCAGAAAACAGTAACACTTGTTCAGACGAAAGAAAGCACAGAGCCCCAGATTTTATGTTGTCCTGGAGAGCTTGCAGAGCACTGGGGAAAGGCAGGCAGAGAATTCCCTGCTAGCACCTTCTCTGTGCCTGGGAAGCAGAAGTGTTCACATTGCTTGGCAGAATCGCTTTTGTGCAGAAAACAGTAACACTTGTTCAGAACGAAAGAAAGCACAGAGCCCCAGATTCTATGTTGTCCTGGAGAGCTTGCAGGGCACTGGGGAAAGGCAGGCAGAGAATTCCCTGCTAGCACCTTCTCTGTGCCTGGGAAGCAGAAGTGTTCACATTGCTTCGCAGAATCGCTTTTGTGCAGACAACACTAACACTTTTTCAGAACAAAAGAAAGCACAGAGCCCCAGATTTTATGTTGTCCTGGAGAGCTTGCAGAGCACTGGGGAAAAGCAGGCAGAGAATTCCCTGCTAGCACCTTCTCTGTGCCTGGGAAACAGAAGTGTTCACATTGCTTCGCAGAATCGCTTTTGTGCAGAAAACAGTAACACTTGTTCAGAACGAAAGAAAGCACAGAGCCCCAGATTTTATGTTGTCCTGGAGAGCTTGCAGAGCACTGGGGAAAGGCAGGCAGAGAATTCCCTGCTAGCACCTTCTCTGTGCCTGTTCACATTGCTTCGCAGAATCGCTTTTGTGCAGAAAACAGTAACACTTGTTCAGAACGAAAGAAAGCACAGAGCCCCAGATTTTATGTTGTCCTGGAGAGCTTGCAGAGCACTGGGGAAAGGCAGGCAGAGAATTCCCTGCTAGCACCTTCTCTGTGCCTGGGAAGCAGAAGTGTTCACATTGCTTCGCAGAATCGCTTTTGTGCAGACAACACTAACACTTTTTCAGAACAAAAGAAAGCACAGAGCCCCAGATTTTATGTTGTCCTGGAGAGCTTGCAGAGCACTGGGGAAAAGCAGGCAGAGAATTCCCTGCTAGCACCTTCTCTGTGCCTGGGAAACAGAAGTGTTCACATTGCTTCGCAGAATCGCTTTTGTGCAGAAAACACTAACACTTGTTCAGAACGAAAGAAAGCACAGAGCCCCAGATTTTATGTTGTCCTGGAGAGCTTGCAGAGCACTGGGGAAAGGCAGGCAGAGAATTCCCTGCTAGCACCTTCTCTGTGCCTGTTCACATTGCTTCGCAGAATCGCTTTTGTGCAGAAAACAGTAACACTTGTTCAGACGAAAGAAAGTACAGAGCCCCAGATTTTATGTTGTCCTGGAGAGCTTGCAGAGCACTGGGGAAAAGCAGGCAGAGAATTCCCTGCTAGCACCTTCTCTGTGCCTGGGAAACAGAAGTGTTCCCATTGCTTCGCAGAATCGCTTTTGTGCAGAAAACACTAACACTTGTTCAGAACGAAAGAAAGCACAGAGCCCCAGATTTTATGTTGTCCTGGAGAGCTTGCAGAGCACTGGGGAAAGGCAGGCAGAGAATTCCCTGCTAGCACCTTCTATGTGCCTGGGAAGCAGAAGTGTTCACATTGGTTCGCAGAATCACTTTTGTGCAGAAAACAGTAACACTTGTTCAGAACGAAAGAAAGCACAGAGCCCCAGATTTGCTGTTGTCCTGGAGAGCTTTCAGAGCACTGGGGAAAGGCAGGCAGACAATTCCTTGCTAACACCTTCTCTGTGCCTGTTCACATTCCTTCGCAGAATCGCTTTTGTGCAGAAAACAGTAACACTTGTTCAGAACGAAAGAAAGCACAGAGCCCCAGATTTTATGTTGTCCTGGAGAGCTTGCAGAGCACTGGGGAAAAGCAGGCAGAGAATTTCCTGCTAGCACCTTCTCTGTGCCTGGGAAGCAGAAGTGTTCACATTGCTTGGCAGAATCGCTTTTGTGCAGAAAACAGTAACACTTGTTCAGAACAAAAGAAAGCACAGAGCCCCAGATTTTATGTTGTCCTGGAGAGCTTGCAGAGCACTGGGGAAAAGCAGGCAGAGAATTTCCTGCTAGCACCTTCTCTGTGCCTGGGAAGCAGAAGTGTTCACATTGCTTCGCAGAATCGCTTTTGTGCAGAAAACAATAACACTTGTTCAGAACGAAAGAAAGCACAGAGCCCCAGATTTTATGTTGTTCTGGAGAGCTTTCAGAGCACTGGGGAAAGGCAGGCAGAGAATTCCCTGCTAGCACCTTCTCTGTGCCTGTTCACATTGCTTCGCAGAATCGCTTTTGTGCAGAAAACAATAACACTTGTTCAGAACGAAAGAAAGCACAGAGCCCCAGATTTTATGTTGTCCTGGAGAGCTTGCAGAGCACTGGGGAAAGGCAGGCAGAGAATTCCCTGCTAGCACCTTCTCTGTGCCTGGGAAGCAGAAGTGTTCACATTGCTTCGCAGAATCGCTTTTGTGCAGAAAACACTAACACTTGTTCAGAACGAAAGAAAGCACAGAGCCCCAGATTCTATGTTGTCCTGGAGAGCTTGCAGGGCACTGGGGAAAGGCAGGCAGAGAATTCCCTGCTAGCACCTTCTCTGTGCCTGGGAAGCAGAAGTGTTCACATTGCTTCGCAGAATCGCTTTTGTGCAGACAACACTAACACTTTTTCAGAACAAAAGAAAGCACAGAGCCCCAGATTTTATGTTGTCCTGGAGAGCTTGCAGAGCACTGGGGAAAAGCAGGCAGAGAATTCCCTGCTAGCACCTTCTCTGTGCCTGGGAAACACAAGTGTTCACATTGCTTCGCAGAATCGCTTTTGTGCAGAAAACAGTAACACTTGTTCAGAACGAAAGAAAGCACAGAGCCCCAGATTTTATGTTGTCCTGGAGAGCTTGCAGAGCACTGGGGAAAGGCAGGCAGAGAATTCCCTGCTAGCACCTTCTCTGTGCCTGTTCACATTGCTTCGCAGAATCGCTTTTGTGCAGAAAACAGTAACACTTGTTCAGACGAAAGAAAGTACAGAGCCCCAGATTTTATGTTGTCCTGGAGAGCTTGCAGAGCACTGGGGAAAAGCAGGCAGAGAATTCCCTGCTAGCACCTTCTCTGTGCCTGGGAAACAGAAGTGTTCCCATTGCTTCGCAGAATCGCTTTTGTGCAGAAAACACTAACACTTGTTCAGAACGAAAGAAAGCACAGAGCCCCAGATTTTATGTTGTCCTGGAGAGCTTGCAGAGCACTGGGGAAAGGCAGGCAGAGAATTCCCTGCTAGCACCTTCTTTGTGCCTGTTCACATTGCTTCGCAGAATCGCTTTTGTGCAGAAAACAGTAACACTTGTTCAGAAGGAAAGAAAGCACAGAGCCCCAGATTTTATGTTGTACTGGAGAGCTTGCAGAGCACTGGGGAAAAGCAGGCAGAGAATTCCCTGCTAGCACCTTCTCTGTGCCTGTTCACATTGCTTCGCAGAATCGCTTTTGTGCAGAAAACAGTAACACTTGTTCAGACGAAAGAAAGTACAGAGCCCCAGATTTTATGTTGTCCTGGAGAGCTTGCAGAGCACTGGGGAAAAGCAGGCAGAGAATTCCCTGCTAGCACCTTCTCTGTGCCTGGGAAACAGAAGTGTTCCCATTGCTTCGCAGAATCGCTTTTGTGCAGAAAACACTAACACTTGTTCAGAACGAAAGAAAGCACAGAGCCCCAGATTTTATGTTGTCCTGGAGAGCTTGCAGAGCACTGGGGAAAGGCAGGCAGAGAATTCCCTGCTAGCACCTTCTTTGTGCCTGTTCACATTGCTTCGCAGAATCGCTTTTGTGCAGAAAACAGTAACACTTGTTCAGAAGGAAAGAAAGCACAGAGCCCCAGATTTTATGTTGTACTGGAGAGCTTGCAGAGCACTGGGGAAAAGCAGGCAGAGAATTCCCTGCTAGCACCTTCTCTGTGCCTGGGAAACAGAAGTGTTCACATTGCTTCGCAGAATCGCTTTTGTGCAGAAAACAGTAACACTTGTTCAGAACGAAAGAAAGCACAGAGCCCCAGATTTGCTGTTGTCCTGGAGAGCTTGCAGAGCACTGGGGAAAGGCAGGCAGAGAATTCCCTGCTAGCACCTTCTCTGTGCCTGTTCACATTCCTTCGCAGAATCGCTTTTGTGCAGAAAACAGTAACACTTGTTCAGAACGAAAGAAAGCACAGAGCCCCAGATTTTATGTTGTCCTGGAGAGCTTGCAGAGCACTGGGGAAAAGCAGGCAGAGAATTCCCTGCTAGCACCTTCTCTGTGCCTGGGAAGCAGAAGTGTTCACATTGCTTCGCAGAATCGCTTTTGTGCAGAAAACACTAACACTTGTTCAGAACGAAAGAAAGCACAGAGCCCCAGATTCTATGTTGTCCTGGAGAGCTTGCAGGGCACTGGGGAAAGGCAGGCAGAGAATTCCCTGCTAGCACCTTCTCTGTGCCTGGGAAGCAGAAGTGTTCACATTGCTTCGCAGAATCGCTTTTGTGCAGACAACACTAACACTTTTTCAGAACAAAAGAAAGCACAGAGCCCCAGATTTTATGTTGTCCTGGAGAGCTTGCAGAGCACTGGGGAAAAGCAGGCAGAGAATTCCCTGCTAGCACCTTCTCTGTGCCTGGGAAACAGAAGTGTTCACATTGCTTCGCAGAATCGCTTTTGTGCAGAAAACAGTAACACTTGTTCAGAACGAAAGAAAGCACAGAGCCCCAGATTTTATGTTGTCCTGGAGAGCTTGCAGAGCACTGGGGAAAGGCAGGCAGAGAATTCCCTGCTAGCACCTTCTCTGTGCCTGTTCACATTGCTTCGCAGAATCGCTTTTGTGCAGAAAACAGTAACACTTGTTCAGACGAAAGAAAGCACAGAGCCCCAGATTTTATGTTGTCCTGGAGAGCTTGCAGAGCACTGGGGAAAGCAGGCAGAGAATTCCCTGCTAGCACCTTCTCTGTGCCTGGGAAGCAGAAGTGTTCACATTGCTTCGCAGAATCGCTTTTGTGCAGAAAACAGTAACACTTGTTCAGAACGAAAGAAAGCACAGAGCCCCAGATTTTATGTTGTCCTGGAGAGCTTGCAGAGCACTGGGGAAAGGCAGGCAGAGAATTCCCTGCTAGCACCTTCTCTGTGCCTGTTCACATTGCTTCGCAGAATCGCTTTTGTGCAGAAAACAGTAACACTTGTTCAGAACGAAAGAAAGCACAGAGCCCCAGATTTTATGTTGTCCTGGAGAGCTTGCAGAGCACTGGGGAAAGGCAGGCAGAGAATTCCCTGCTAGCACCTTCTCTGTGCCTGGGAAGCAGAAGTGTTCACATTGCTTCGCAGAATCGCTTTTGTGCAGACAACACTAACACTTTTTCAGAACAAAAGAAAGCACAGAGCCCCAGATTTTATGTTGTCCTGGAGAGCTTGCAGAGCACTGGGGAAAAGCAGGCAGAGAATTCCCTGCTAGCACCTTCTCTGTGCCTGGGAAACAGAAGTGTTCACATTGCTTCGCAGAATCGCTTTTGTGCAGAAAACACTAACACTTGTTCAGAACGAAAGAAAGCACAGAGCCCCAGATTTTATGTTGTCCTGGAGAGCTTGCAGAGCACTGGGGAAAGGCAGGCAGAGAATTCCCTGCTAGCACCTTCTCTGTGCCTGTTCACATTGCTTCGCAGAATCGCTTTTGTGCAGAAAACAGTAACACTTGTTCAGACGAAAGAAAGTACAGAGCCCCAGATTTTATGTTGTCCTGGAGAGCTTGCAGAGCACTGGGGAAAAGCAGGCAGAGAATTCCCTGCTAGCACCTTCTCTGTGCCTGGGAAACAGAAGTGTTCCCATTGCTTCGCAGAATCGCTTTTGTGCAGAAAACACTAACACTTGTTCAGAACGAAAGAAAGCACAGAGCCCCAGATTTTATGTTGTCCTGGAGAGCTTGCAGAGCACTGGGGAAAGGCAGGCAGAGAATTCCCTGCTAGCACCTTCTATGTGCCTGGGAAGCAGAAGTGTTCACATTGGTTCGCAGAATCACTTTTGTGCAGAAAACAGTAACACTTGTTCAGAACGAAAGAAAGCACAGAGCCCCAGATTTGCTGTTGTCCTGGAGAGCTTTCAGAGCACTGGGGAAAGGCAGGCAGACAATTCCTTGCTAACACCTTCTCTGTGCCTGTTCACATTCCTTCGCAGAATCGCTTTTGTGCAGAAAACAGTAACACTTGTTCAGAACGAAAGAAAGCACAGAGCCCCAGATTTTATGTTGTCCTGGAGAGCTTGCAGAGCACTGGGGAAAAGCAGGCAGAGAATTTCCTGCTAGCACCTTCTCTGTGCCTGGGAAGCAGAAGTGTTCACATTGCTTGGCAGAATCGCTTTTGTGCAGAAAACAGTAACACTTGTTCAGAACAAAAGAAAGCACAGAGCCCCAGATTTTATGTTGTCCTGGAGAGCTTGCAGAGCACTGGGGAAAAGCAGGCAGAGAATTTCCTGCTAGCACCTTCTCTGTGCCTGGGAAGCAGAAGTGTTCACATTGCTTCGCAGAATCGCTTTTGTGCAGAAAACAGTAACACTTGTTCAGAACGAAAGAAAGCACAGAGCCCCAGATTTGCTGTTGTCCTGGAGAGCTTGCAGAGCACTGGGGAAAGGCAGGCAGAGAATTCCCTGCTAGCACCTTCTCTGTGCCTGTTCACATTCCTTCGCAGAATCGCTTTTGTGCAGAAAACAGTAACACTTGTTCAGAACGAAAGAAAGCACAGAGCCCCAGATTTTATGTTGTCCTGGAGAGCTTGCAGAGCACTGGGGAAAAGCAGGCAGAGAATTCCCTGCTAGCACCTTCTCTGTGCCTGGGAAGCAGAAGTGTTCACATTGCTTCGCAGAATCGCTTTTGTGCAGAAAACAATAACACTTGTTCAGAACGAAAGAAAGCACAGAGCCCCAGATTCTATGTTGTCCTGGAGAGCTTGCAGGGCACTGGGGAAAGGCAGGCAGAGAATTCCCTGCTAGCACCTTCTCTGTGCCTGGGAAGCAGAAGTGTTCACATTGCTTCGCAGAATCGCTTTTGTGCAGACAACACTAACACTTTTTCAGAACAAAAGAAAGCACAGAGCCCCAGATTTTATGTTGTCCTGGAGAGCTTGCAGAGCACTGGGGAAAAGCAGGCAGAGAATTCCCTGCTAGCACCTTCTCTGTGCCTGGGAAACAGAAGTGTTCACATTGCTTCGCAGAATCGCTTTTGTGCAGAAAACAGTAACACTTGTTCAGAACGAAAGAAAGCACAGAGCCCCAGATTTTATGTTGTCCTGGAGAGCTTGCAGAGCACTGGGGAAAGGCAGGCATAGAATTCCCTGCTAGCACCTTCTCTGTGCCTGTTCACATTGATTCGCAGAATGGCTTTTGTGCAGAAAACAGTAACACTTGTTCAGAACGAAAGAAAGCACAGAGCCCCAGATTTTATGTTGTCCTGGAGAGCTTGCAGAGCACTGGGGAAAGGCAGGCAGAGAATTCCCTGCTAGCACCTTCTCTGTGCCTGTTCACATTGCTTCGCAGAATCGCTTTTGTGCAGAAAACAGTAACACTTGTTCAGAACGAAAGAAAGCACAGAGCCCCAGATTTTATGTTGTCCTGGAGAGCTTGCAGAGCACTGGGGAAAGGCAGGCAGAGAATTCCCTGCTAGCACCTTCTCTGTGCCTGGGAAGCAGAAGTGTTCACATTGCTTCGCAGAATCGCTTTTGTGCAGACAACACTAACACTTTTTCAGAACAAAAGAAAGCACAGAGCCCCAGATTTTATGTTGTCCTGGAGAGCTTGCAGAGCACTGGGGAAAAGCAGGCGGAGAATTCCCTGCTAGCACCTTCTCTGTGCCTGGGAAACAGAAGTGTTCACATTGCTTCGCAGAATCGCTTTTGTGCAGAAAACACTAACACTTGTTCAGAACGAAAGAAAGCACAGAGCCCCAGATTTTATGTTGTCCTGGAGAGCTTGCAGAGCACTGGGGAAAGGCAGGCAGAGAATTCCCTGCTAGCACCTTCTCTGTGCCTGTTCACATTGCTTCGCAGAATCGCTTTTGTGCAGAAAACAGTAACACTTGTTCAGACGAAAGAAAGTACAGAGCCCCAGATTTTATGTTGTCCTGGAGAGCTTGCAGAGCACTGGATAAAAGCAGGCAGAGAATTCCCTGCTAGCACCTTCTCTGTGCCTGGGAAACAGAAGTGTTCCCATTGCTTCGCAGAATCGCTTTTGTGCAGAAAACACTAACACTTGTTCAGAAC
Organism: Strix uralensis; assembly: GCF_047716275.1. Classification (NCBI taxonomy): domain Eukaryota; kingdom Metazoa; phylum Chordata; class Aves; order Strigiformes; family Strigidae; genus Strix; species Strix uralensis. The sequence continues at coordinate 9,475,382 of NC_133973.1, forward strand.
GAAAGAAAGCACAGAGCCCCAGATTTTATGTTGTCCTGGAGAGCTTGCAGAGCACTGGGGAAAGGCAGGCAGAGAATTCCCTGCTAGCACCTTCTATGTGCCTGGGAAGCAGAAGTGTTCACATTGGTTCGCAGAATCACTTTTGTGCAGAAAACAGTAACACTTGTTCAGAACGAAAGAAAGCACAGAGCCCCAGATTTGCTGTTGTCCTGGAGAGCTTTCAGAGCACTGGGGAAAGGCAGGCAGACAATTCCTTGCTAACACCTTCTCTGTGCCTGTTCACATTCCTTCGCAGAATCGCTTTTGTGCAGAAAACAGTAACACTTGTTCAGAACGAAAGAAAGCACAGAGCCCCAGATTTTATGTTGTCCTGGAGAGCTTGCAGAGCACTGGGGAAAAGCAGGCAGAGAATTTCCTGCTAGCACCTTCTCTGTGCCTGGGAAGCAGAAGTGTTCACATTGCTTGGCAGAATCGCTTTTGTGCAGAAAACAGTAACACTTGTTCAGAACAAAAGAAAGCACAGAGCCCCAGATTTTATGTTGTCCTGGAGAGCTTGCAGAGCACTGGGGAAAAGCAGGCAGAGAATTTCCTGCTAGCACCTTCTCTGTGCCTGGGTAGCAGAAGTGTTCACATTGCTTCGCAGAATCGCTTTTGTGCAGAAAACAGTAACACTTGTTCAGAACGAAAGAAAGCACAGAGCCCCAGATTTGCTGTTGTCCTGGAGAGCTTGCAGAGCACTGGGGAAAGGCAGGCAGAGAATTCCCTGCTAGCACCTTCTCTGTGCCTGTTCACATTCCTTCGCAGAATCGCTTTTGTGCAGAAAACAGTAACACTTGTTCAGAACGAAAGAAAGCACAGAGCCCCAGATTTTATGTTGTCCTGGAGAGCTTGCAGAGCACTGGGGAAAAGCAGGCAGAGAATTCCCTGCTAGCACCTTCTCTGTGCCTGGGAAGCAGAAGTGTTCACATTGCTTCGCAGAATCGCTTTTGTGCAGAAAACACTAACACTTGTTCAGAACGAAAGAAAGCACAGAGCCCCAGATTCTATGTTGTCCTGGAGAGCTTGCAGGGCACTGGGGAAAGGCAGGCAGAGAATTCCCTGCTAGCACCTTCTCTGTGCCTGGGAAGCAGAAGTGTTCACATTGCTTCGCAGAATCGCTTTTGTGCAGACAACACTAACACTTTTTCAGAACAAAAGAAAGCACAGAGCCCCAGATTTTATGTTGTCCTGGAGAGCTTGCAGAGCACTGGGGAAAAGCAGGCAGAGAATTCCCTGCTAGCACCTTCTCTGTGCCTGGGAAACAGAAGTGTTCACATTGCTTCGCAGAATCGCTTTTGTGCAGAAAACAGTAACACTTGTTCAGAACGAAAGAAAGCACAGAGCCCCAGATTTTATGTTGTCCTGGAGAGCTTGCAGAGCACTGGGGAAAGGCAGGCAGAGAATTCCCTGCTAGCACCTTCTATGTGCCTGGGAAGCAGAAGTGTTCACATTGCTTCGCAGAATCACTTTTCTGCAGAAAACAGTAACACTTGTTCAGAACGAAAGAAAGCACAGAGCCCCAGATTTTATGTTGTCCTGGAGAGCTTGCAGAGCACTGGGGAAAGGCAGGCAGAGAATTCCCTGCTAGCACCTTCTCTGTGCCTGGGAAGCAGAAGCCTTCACATTGCTTCGCAGAATCGCTTTTGTGCAGAAAACAATAACACCTGTTCAGAACGAAAGAAAGCACAGAGCCCCAGATTTTATGTTGTTCTGGAGAGCTTGCAGAGCACTGGGGAAAGGCAGGCAGAGAATTCCCTGCTAGCACCTTCTCTGTGCCTGTTCACATTGCTTCGCAGAATCGCTTTTGTGCAGAAAACAGTAACACTTGTTCAGACGAAAGAAAGTACAGAGCCCCAGATTTTATGTTGTCCTGGAGAGCTTGCAGAGCACTGGGGAAAAGCAGGCAGAGAATTCCCTGCTAGCACCTTCTCTGTGCCTGGGAAACAGAAGTGTTCCCATTGCTTCGCAGAATCGCTTTTGTGCAGAAAACACTAACACTTGTTCAGAACGAAAGAAAGCACAGAGCCCCAGATTTTATGTTGTCCTGGAGAGCTTGCAGAGCACTGGGGAAAGGCAGGCAGAGAATTCCCTGCTAGCACCTTCTTTGTGCCTGTTCACTTTGCTTCGCAGAATCGCTTTTGTGCAGAAAACAGTAACACTTGTTCAGAAGGAAAGAAAGCACAGAGCCCCAGATTTTATGTTGTACTGGAGAGCTTGCAGAGCACTGGTGAAAAGCAGGCAGAGAATTCCCTGCTAGCACCTTCTCTGTGCCTGGGAAACAGAAGTGTTCACATTGCTTGGCAGAATCGCTTTTGTGCAGAAAACAGTAACACTTGTTCAGAACGAAAGAAAGCACAGAGCCCCAGATTTTATGTTGTCCTGGAGAGCTTGCAGAGCACTGGGGAAAAGCAGGCAGAGAATTCCCTGCTATCACCTTCTCTGTGCCTGTTCACATTGCTTCGCAGAATCGCTTTTGTGCAGAAAACAGTAACACTTGTTCAGAACGAAAGAAAGCACAGAGCCCCAGATTTTATGTTGTACTGGAGAGCTTGCAGAGCACTGGTGAAAAGCAGGCAGAGAATTCCCTGCTAGCACCTTCTCTGTGCCTGGGAAACAGAAGTGTTCACATTGCTTGGCAGAATCGCTTTTGTGCAGAAAACAGTAACACTTGTTCAGAACGAAAGAAAGCACAGAGCCCCAGATTTTATGTTGTCCTGGAGAGCTTGCAGAGCACTGGGGAAAGGCAGGCAGAGAATTCCCTGCTAGCACCTTCTCTGTGCCTGGGAAGCAGAAGTCTTCACATTGCTTCGCAGAATCGCTTTTGTGCAGAAAACACTAACACTTGTTCAGAACGAAAGAAAGCACAGAGCCCCAGATTCTATGTTGTCCTGGAGAGCTTGCAGAGCACTGGGGAAAGGCAGGCAGAGAATTCCCTGCTAGCACCTTCTCTGTGCCTGGGAAGCAGAAGTGTTCACATTGGTTCGCAGAATCACTTTTGTGCAGAAAACAGTAACACTTGTTCAGAACGAAAGAAAGCACAGAGCCCCAGATTTGCTGTTGTCCTGGAGAGCTTTCAGAGCACTGGGGAAAGGCAGGCAGACAATTCCTTGCTAACACCTTCTCTGTGCCTGTTCACATTCCTTCGCAGAATCGCTTTTGTGCAGAAAACAGTAACACTTGTTCAGAACGAAAGAAAGCACAGAGCCCCAGATTTTATGTTGTCCTGGAGAGCTTGCAGAGCACTGGGGAAAAGCAGGCAGAGAATTTCCTGCTAGCACCTTCTCTGTGCCTGGGAAGCAGAAGTGTTCACATTGCTTGGCAGAATCGCTTTTGTGCAGAAAACAGTAACACTTGTTCAGAACAAAAGAAAGCACATAGCCCCAGATTTTATGTTGTCCTGGAGAGCTTGCAGAGCACTGGGGAAAAGCAGGCAGAGAATTCCCTGCTAGCACCTTCTCTGTGCCTGGGAAACACAAGTGTTCACATTGCTTCGCAGAATCGCTTTTGTGCAGAAAACAGTAACACTTGTTCAGAACAAAAGAAAGCACATAGCCCCAGATTTTATGTTGTCCTGGAGAGCTTGCAGAGCACTGGGGAAAGGCAGGCAGAGAATTCCCTGCTAGCACCTTCTCTGTGCCTGTTCACATTGCTTCGCAGAATCGCTTTTGTGCAGAAAACAGTAACACTTGTTCAGAACGAAAGAAAGCACAGAGCCCCAGATTTTATGTTGTCCTGGAGAGCTTGCAGAGCACTGGGGAAAGGCAGGCAGAGAATTCCCTGCTAGCACCTTCTCTGTGCCTGGGAAGCAGAAGTGTTCACATTGCTTCGCAGAATCGCTTTTGTGCAGACAACACTAACACTTTTTCAGAACAAAAGAAAGCACAGAGCCCCAGATTTTATGTTGTCCTGGAGAGCTTGCAGAGCACTGGGGAAAAGCAGGCAGAGAATTCCCTGCTAGCACCTTCTCTGTGCCTGGGAAACAGAAGTGTTCACATTGCTTCGCAGAATCGCTTTTGTGCAGAAAACACTAACACTTGTTCAGAACGAAAGAAAGCACAGAGCCCCAGATTTTATGTTGTCCTGGAGAGCTTGCAGAGCACTGGGGAAAGGCAGGCAGAGAATTCCCTGCTAGCACCTTCTCTGTGCCTGTTCACATTGCTTCGCAGAATCGCTTTTGTGCAGAAAACAGTAACACTTGTTCAGACGAAAGAAAGTACAGAGCCCCAGATTTTATGTTGTCCTGGAGAGCTTGCAGAGCACTGGGGAAAAGCAGGCAGAGAATTCCCTGCTAGCACCTTCTCTGTGCCTGGGAAACAGAAGTGTTCCCATTGCTTCGCAGAATCGCTTTTGTGCAGAAAACACTAACACTTGTTCAGAACGAAAGAAAGCACAGAGCCCCAGATTTTATGTTGTCCTGGAGAGCTTGCAGAGCACTGGGGAAAGGCAGGCAGAGAATTCCCTGCTAGCACCTTCTTTGTGCCTGTTCACATTGCTTCGCAGAATCGCTTTTGTGCAGAAAACAGTAACACTTGTTCAGAAGGAAAGAAAGCACAGAGCCCCAGATTTTATGTTGTACTGGAGAGCTTGCAGAGCACTGGGGAAAAGCAGGCAGAGAATTCCCTGCTAGCACCTTCTCTGTGCCTGGGAAACAGAAGTGTTCACATTGCTGTGCAGAATAGCTTTTGTGCAGAAAACAATAACACTTGTTCAGAACGAAAGAAAGCACAGAGCCCCAGATTTTATGTTGTCCTGGAGAGCTTGCAGAGCACTGGGGAAAAGCAGGCAGAGAATTCCCTGCTAGCACCTTCTCTGTGCCTGTTCACATTGCTTCGCAGAATCGCTTTTGTGCAGAAAACAGTAACACTTGTTCAGACGAAAGAAAGCACAGAGCCCCAGATTTTATGTTGTCCTGGAGAGCTTGCAGAGCACTGGGGAAAGGCAGGCAGAGAATTCCCTGCTAGCACCTTCTCTGTGCCTGGGAAGCAGAAGTGTTCACATTGCTTCGCAGAATCGCTTTTGTGCAGAAAACAGTAACACTTGTTCAGAACGAAAGAAAGCACAGAGCCCCAGATTCTATGTTGTCCTGGAGAGCTTTCAGAGCACTGGGGAAAGGCAGGCAGAGAATTCCCTGCTAGCACCTTCTCTGTGCCTGGGAAGCAGAAGTGTTCACATTGGTTCGCAGAATCACTTTTGTGCAGAAAACAGTAACACTTGTTCAGAACGAAAGAAAGCACAGAGCCCCAGATTTGCTGTTGTCCTGGAGAGCTTTCAGAGCACTGGGGAAAGGCAGGCAGACAATTCCTTGCTAACACCTTCTCTGTGCCTGTTCACATTCCTTCGCAGAATCGCTTTTGTGCAGAAAACAGTAACACTTGTTCAGAACGAAAGAAAGCACAGAGCCCCAGATTTTATGTTGTCCTGGAGAGCTTGCAGAGCACTGGGGAAAAGCAGGCAGAGAATTTCCTGCTAGCACCTTCTCTGTGCCTGGGAAGCAGAAGTGTTCACATTGCTTGGCAGAATCGCTTTTGTGCAGAAAACAGTAACACTTGTTCAGAACAAAAGAAAGCACAGAGCCCCAGATTTTATGTTGTCCTGGAGAGCTTGCAGAGCACTGGGGAAAAGCAGGCAGAGAATTCCCTGCTAGCACCTTCTCTGTGCCTGGGAAATACAAGTGTTCACATTGCTTCGCAGAATCGCTTTTGTGCAGAAAACAGTAACACTTGTTCAGAACGAAAGAAAGCACAGAGCCCCAGATTTTATGTTGTCCTGGAGAGCTTGCAGAGCACTGGGGAAAAGCAGGCAGAGAATTTCCTGCTAGCACCTTCTCTGTGCCTGGGAAGCAGAAGTGTTCACATTCCTTCGCAGAATCGCTTTTGTGCAGAAAACAGTAACACTTGTTCAGAACGAAAGAAAGCACAGAGCCCCAGATTTTATGTTGTCCTGGAGAGCTTGCAGAGCACTGGGGAAAAGCAGGCAGAGAATTCCCTGCTAGCACCTTCTCTGTGCCTGGGAAGCAGAAGTGTTCACATTGCTTCGCAGAATCGCTTTTGTGCAGAAAACACTAACACTTGTTCAGAACGAAAGAAAGCACAGAGCCCCAGATTTGCTGTTGTCCTGGAGAGCTTGCAGGGCACTGGGGAAAGGCAGGCAGAGAATTCCCTGCTAGCACCTTCTCTGTGCCTGGGAAGCAGAAGTGTTCACATTGCTTCGCAGAATCGCTTTTGTGCAGACAACACTAACACTTTTTCAGAACAAAAGAAAGCACAGAGCCCCAGATTTTATGTTGTCCTGGAGAGCTTGCAGAGCACTGGGGAAAAGCAGGCAGAGAATTCCCTGCTAGCACCTTCTCTGTGCCTGGGAAACAGAAGTGTTCCCATTGCTTCGCAGAATCGCTTTTGTGCAGAAAACACTAACACTTGTTCAGAACGAAAGAAAGCACAGAGCCCCAGATTTTATGTTGTCCTGGAGAGCTTGCAGAGCACTGGGGAAAGGCAGGCAGAGAATTCCCTGCTAGCACCTTCTATGTGCCTGGGAAGCAGAAGTGTTCACATTGCTTCGCAGAATCACTTTTCTGCAGAAAACAGTAACACTTGTTCAGAACGAAAGAAAGCACAGAGCCCCAGATTTTATGTTGTCCTGGAGAGCTTGCAGAGCACTGGGGAAAGGCAGGCAGAGAATACCCTGCTAGCACCTTCTCTGTGCCTGGGAAGCAGAAGCCTTCACATTGCTTCGCAGAATCGCTTTTGTGCAGAAAACAATAACACTTGTTCAGAACGAAAGAAAGCACAGAGCCCCAGATTTTATGTTGTTCTGGAGAGCTTTCAGAGCACTGGGGAAAGGCAGGCAGAGAATTCCCTGCTAGCACCTTCTCTGTGCCTGTTCACATTGCTTCGCAGAATCGCTTTTGTGCAGAAAACAGTAACACTTGTTCAGAACGAAAGAAAGCACAGAGCCCCAGATTTTATGTTGTCCTGGAGAGCTTGCAGAGCACTGGGGAAAGGCAGGCAGAGAATTCCCTGCTAGCACCTTCTCTGTGCCTGGGAAGCAGAAGTGTTCACATTGCTTCGCAGAATCGCTTTTGTGCAGAAAACACTAACACTTGTCCAGAACGAAAGAAAGCACAGAGCCCCAGATTCTATGTTGTCCTGGAGAGCTTGCAGGGCACTGGGGAAAGGCAGGCAGAGAATTCCCTGCTAGCACCTTCTCTGTGCCTGGGAAGCAGAAGTGTTCACATTGCTTCGCAGAATCGCTTTTGTGCAGACAACACTAACACTTTTTCAGAACAAAAGAAAGCACAGAGCCCCAGATTTTATGTTGTCCTGGAGAGCTTGCAGAGCACTGGGGAAAAGCAGGCAGAGAATTCCCTGCTAGCACCTTCTCTGTGCCTGGGAAACACAAGTGTTCACATTGCTTCGCAGAATCGCTTTTGTGCAGAAAACAGTAACACTTGTTCAGAACGAAAGAAAGCACAGAGCCCCAGATTTTATGTTGTCCTGGAGAGCTTGCAGAGCACTGGGGAAAGGCAGGCAGAGAATTCCCTGCTAGCACCTTCTCTGTGCCTGTTCACATTGCTTCGCAGAATCGCTTTTGTGCAGAAAACAGTAACACTTGTTCAGACGAAAGAAAGTACAGAGCCCCAGATTTTATGTTGTCCTGGAGAACTTGCAGAGCACTGGGGAAAAGCAGGCAGAGAATTCCCTGCTAGCACCTTCTCTGTGCCTGGGAAACAGAAGTGTTCCCATTGCTTCGCAGAATCGCTTTTGTGCAGAAAACACTAACACTTGTTCAGAACGAAAGAAAGCACAGAGCCCCAGATTTTATGTTGTCCTGGAGAGCTTGCAGAGCACTGGGGAAAGGCAGGCAGAGAATTCCCTGCTAGCACCTTCTTTGTGCCTGTTCACATTGCTTCGCAGAATCGCTTTTGTGCAGAAAACAGTAACACTTGTTCAGAAGGAAAGAAAGCACAGAGCCCCAGATTTTATGTTGTACTGGAGAGCTTGCAGAGCACTGGGGAAAAGCAGGCAGAGAATTCCCTGCTAGCACCTTCTCTGTGCCTGGGAAGCAGAAGTGTTCACATTGCTTCGCAGAATCGCTTTTGTGCAGAAAACACTAACACTTGTCCAGAACGAAAGAAAGCACAGAGCCCCAGATTCTATGTTGTCCTGGAGAGCTTGCAGGGCACTGGGGAAAGGCAGGCAGAGAATTCCCTGCTAGCACCTTCTCTGTGCCTGGGAAGCAGAAGTGTTCACATTGCTTCGCAGAATCGCTTTTGTGCAGACAACACTAACACTTTTTCAGAACAAAAGAAAGCACAGAGCCCCAGATTTTATGTTGTCCTGGAGAGCTTGCAGAGCACTGGGGAAAAGCAGGCAGAGAATTCCCTGCTAGCACCTTCTCTGTGCCTGGGAAACACAAGTGTTCACATTGCTTCGCAGAATCGCTTTTGTGCAGAAAACAGTAACACTTGTTCAGAACGAAAGAAAGCACAGAGCCCCAGATTTTATGTTGTCCTGGAGAGCTTGCAGAGCACTGGGGAAAGGCAGGCAGAGAATTCCCTGCTAGCACCTTCTCTGTGCCTGGGAAGCAGAAGTCTTCACATTGCTTCGCAGAATCGCTTTTGTGCAGAAAACACTAACACTTGTTCAGAACGAAAGAAAGCACAGAGCCCCAGATTCTATGTTGTCCTGGAGAGCTTGCAGAGCACTGGGGAAAGGCAGGCAGAGAATTCCCTGCTAGCACCTTCTCTGTGCCTGGGAAGCAGAAGTGTTCACATTGGTTCGCAGAATCACTTTTGTGCAGAAAACAGTAACACTTGTTCAGAACGAAAGAAAGCACAGAGCCCCAGATTTGCTGTTGTCCTGGAGAGCTTTCAGAGCACTGGGGAAAGGCAGGCAGACAATTCCTTGCTAACACCTTCTCTGTGCCTGTTCACATTCCTTCGCAGAATCGCTTTTGTGCAGAAAACAGTAACACTTGTTCAGAACGAAAGAAAGCACAGAGCCCCAGATTTTATGTTGTCCTGGAGAGCTTGCAGAGCACTGGGGAAAAGCAGGCAGAGAATTTCCTGCTAGCACCTTCTCTGTGCCTGGGAAGCAGAAGTGTTCACATTGCTTGGCAGAATCGCTTTTGTGCAGAAAACAGTAACACTTGTTCAGAACAAAAGAAAGCACATAGCCCCAGATTTTATGTTGTCCTGGAGAGCTTGCAGAGCACTGGGGAAAAGCAGGCAGAGAATTCCCTGCTAGCACCTTCTCTGTGCCTGGGAAACACAAGTGTTCACATTGCTTCGCAGAATCGCTTTTGTGCAGAAAACAGTAACACTTGTTCAGAACAAAAGAAAGCACATAGCCCCAGATTTTATGTTGTCCTGGAGAGCTTGCAGAGCACTGGGGAAAGGCAGGCAGAGAATTCCCTGCTAGCACCTTCTCTGTGCCTGTTCACATTGCTTCGCAGAATCGCTTTTGTGCAGAAAACAGTAACACTTGTTCAGAACGAAAGAAAGCACAGAGCCCCAGATTTTATGTTGTCCTGGAGAGCTTGCAGAGCACTGGGGAAAGGCAGGCAGAGAATTCCCTGCTAGCACCTTCTCTGTGCCTGGGAAGCAGAAGTGTTCACATTGCTTCGCAGAATCGCTTTTGTGCAGACAACACTAACACTTTTTCAGAACAAAAGAAAGCACAGAGCCCCAGATTTTATGTTGTCCTGGAGAGCTTGCAGAGCACTGGGGAAAAGCAGGCAGAGAATTCCCTGCTAGCACCTTCTCTGTGCCTGGGAAACAGAAGTGTTCACATTGCTTCGCAGAATCGCTTTTGTGCAGAAAACACTAACACTTGTTCAGAACGAAAGAAAGCACAGAGCCCCAGATTTTATGTTGTCCTGGAGAGCTTGCAGAGCACTGGGGAAAGGCAGGCAGAGAATTCCCTGCTAGCACCTTCTCTGTGCCTGTTCACATTGCTTCGCAGAATCGCTTTTGTGCAGAAAACAGTAACACTTGTTCAGACGAAAGAAAGTACAGAGCCCCAGATTTTATGTTGTCCTGGAGAGCTTGCAGAGCACTGGGGAAAAGCAGGCAGAGAATTCCCTGCTAGCACCTTCTCTGTGCCTGGGAAACAGAAGTGTTCCCATTGCTTCGCAGAATCGCTTTTGTGCAGAAAACACTAACACTTGTTCAGAACGAAAGAAAGCACAGAGCCCCAGATTTTATGTTGTCCTGGAGAGCTTGCAGAGCACTGGGGAAAGGCAGGCAGAGAATTCCCTGCTAGCACCTTCTTTGTGCCTGTTCACATTGCTTCGCAGAATCGCTTTTGTGCAGAAAACAGTAACACTTGTTCAGAAGGAAAGAAAGCACAGAGCCCCAGATTTTATGTTGTACTGGAGAGCTTGCAGAGCACTGGGGAAAAGCAGGCAGAGAATTCCCTGCTAGCACCTTCTCTGTGCCTGGGAAACAGAAGTGTTCACATTGCTGTGCAGAATAGCTTTTGTGCAGAAAACAATAACACTTGTTCAGAACGAAAGAAAGCACAGAGCCCCAGATTTTATGTTGTCCTGGAGAGCTTGCAGAGCACTGGGGAAAAGCAGGCAGAGAATTCCCTGCTATCACCTTCTCTGTGCCTGTTCACATTGCTTCGCAGAATCGCTTTTGTGCAGAAAACAGTAACACTTGTTCAGACGAAAGAAAGCACAGAGCCCCAGATTTTATGTTGTCCTGGAGAGCTTGCAGAGCACTGGGGAAAGGCAGGCAGAGAATTCCCTGCTAGCACCTTCTCTGTGCCTGGGAAGCAGAAGTGTTCACATTGCTTCGCAGAATCGCTTTTGTGCAGAAAACAGTAACACTTGTTCAGAACGAAAGAAAGCACAGAGCCCCAGATTCTATGTTGTCCTGGAGAGCTTTCAGAGCACTGGGGAAAGGCAGGCAGAGAATTCCCTGCTAGCACCTTCTCTGTGCCTGGGAAGCAGAAGTGTTCACATTGGTTCGCAGAATCACTTTTGTGCAGAAAACAGTAACACTTGTTCAGAACGAAAGAAAGCACAGAGCCCCAGATTTGCTGTTGTCCTGGAGAGCTTTCAGAGCACTGGGGAAAGGCAGGCAGACAATTCCTTGCTAACACCTTCTCTGTGCCTGTTCACATTCCTTCGCAGAATCGCTTTTGTGCAGAAAACAGTAACACTTGTTCAGAACGAAAGAAAGCACAGAGCCCCAGATTTTATGTTGTCCTGGAGAGCTTGCAGAGCACTGGGGAAAAGCAGGCAGAGAATTTCCTGCTAGCACCTTCTCTGTGCCTGGGAAGCAGAAGTGTTCACATTGCTTGGCAGAATCGCTTTTGTGCAGAAAACAGTAACACTTGTTCAGAACAAAAGAAAGCACAGAGCCCCAGATTTTATGTTGTCCTGGAGAGCTTGCAGAGCACTGGGGAAAAGCAGGCAGAGAATTCCCTGCTAGCACCTTCTCTGTGCCTGGGAAATACAAGTGTTCACATTGCTTCGCAGAATCGCTTTTGTGCAGAAAACAGTAACACTTGTTCAGAACGAAAGAAAGCACAGAGCCCCAGATTTTATGTTGTCCTGGAGAGCTTGCAGAGCACTGGGGAAAAGCAGGCAGAGAATTTCCTGCTAGCACCTTCTCTGTGCCTGGGAAGCAGAAGTGTTCACATTCCTTCGCAGAATCGCTTTTGTGCAGAAAACAGTAACACTTGTTCAGAACGAAAGAAAGCACAGAGCCCCAGATTTTATGTTGTCCTGGAGAGCTTGCAGAGCACTGGGGAAAAGCAGGCAGAGAATTCCCTGCTAGCACCTTCTCTGTGCCTGGGAAGCAGAAGTGTTCACATTGCTTCGCAGAATCGCTTTTGTGCAGAAAACACTAACACTTGTTCAGAACGAAAGAAAGCACAGAGCCCCAGATTCTATGTTGTCCTGGAGAGCTTGCAGGGCACTGGGGAAAGGCAGGCAGAGAATTCCCTGCTAGCACCTTCTCTGTGCCTGGGAAGCAGAAGTGTTCACATTGCTTCGCAGAATCGCTTTTGTGCAGACAACACTAACACTTTTTCAGAACAAAAGAAAGCACAGAGCCCCAGATTTTATGTTGTCCTGGAGAGCTTGCAGAGCACTGGGGAAAAGCAGGCAGAGAATTCCCTGCTAGCACCTTCTCTGTGCCTGGGAAACAGAAGTGTTCCCATTGCTTCGCAGAATCGCTTTTGTGCAGAAAACACTAACACTTGTTCAGAACGAAAGAAAGCACAGAGCCCCAGATTTTATGTTGTCCTGGAGAGCTTGCAGAGCACTGGGGAAAGGCAGGCAGAGAATTCCCTGCTAGCACCTTCTATGTGCCTGGGAAGCAGAAGTGTTCACATTGCTTCGCAGAATCACTTTTCTGCAGAAAACAGTAACACTTGTTCAGAACGAAAGAAAGCACAGAGCCCCAGATTTTATGTTGTCCTGGAGAGCTTGCAGAGCACTGGGGAAAGGCAGGCAGAGAATACCCTGCTAGCACCTTCTCTGTGCCTGGGAAGCAGAAGCCTTCACATTGCTTCGCAGAATCGCTTTTGTGCAGAAAACAATAACACTTGTTCAGAACGAAAGAAAGCACAGAGCCCCAGATTTTATGTTGTTCTGGAGAGCTTTCAGAGCACTGGGGAAAGGCAGGCAGAGAATTCCCTGCTAGCACCTTCTCTGTGCCTGTTCACATTGCTTCGCAGAATCGCTTTTGTGCAGAAAACAGTAACACTTGTTCAGAACGAAAGAAAGCACAGAGCCCCAGATTTTATGTTGTCCTGGAGAGCTTGCAGAGCACTGGGGAAAGGCAGGCAGAGAATTCCCTGCTAGCACCTTCTCTGTGCCTGGGAAGCAGAAGTGTTCACATTGCTTCGCAGAATCGCTTTTGTGCAGAAAACACTAACACTTGTCCAGAACGAAAGAAAGCACAGAGCCCCAGATTCTATGTTGTCCTGGAGAGCTTGCAGGGCACTGGGGAAAGGCAGGCAGAGAATTCCCTGCTAGCACCTTCTCTGTGCCTGGGAAGCAGAAGTGTTCACATTGCTTCGCAGAATCGCTTTTGTGCAGACAACACTAACACTTTTTCAGAACAAAAGAAAGCACAGAGCCCCAGATTTTATGTTGTCCTGGAGAGCTTGCAGAGCACTGGGGAAAAGCAGGCAGAGAATTCCCTGCTAGCACCTTCTCTGTGCCTGGGAAACACAAGTGTTCACATTGCTTCGCAGAATCGCTTTTGTGCAGAAAACAGTAACACTTGTTCAGAACGAAAGAAAGCACAGAGCCCCAGATTTTATGTTGTCCTGGAGAGCTTGCAGAGCACTGGGGAAAGGCAGGCAGAGAATTCCCTGCTAGCACCTTCTCTGTGCCTGTTCACATTGCTTCGCAGAATCGCTTTTGTGCAGAAAACAGTAACACTTGTTCAGACGAAAGAAAGTACAGAGCCCCAGATTTTATGTTGTCCTGGAGAACTTGCAGAGCACTGGGGAAAAGCAGGCAGAGAATTCCCTGCTAGCACCTTCTCTGTGCCTGGGAAACAGAAGTGTTCCCATTGCTTCGCAGAATCGCTTTTGTGCAGAAAACACTAACACTTGTTCAGAACGAAAGAAAGCACAGAGCCCCAGATTTTATGTTGTCCTGGAGAGCTTGCAGAGCACTGGGGAAAGGCAGGCAGAGAATTCCCTGCTAGCACCTTCTTTGTGCCTGTTCACATTGCTTCGCAGAATCGCTTTTGTGCAGAAAACAGTAACACTTGTTCAGAAGGAAAGAAAGCACAGAGCCCCAGATTTTATGTTGTACTGGAGAGCTTGCAGAGCACTGGGGAAAAGCAGGCAGAGAATTCCCTGCTAGCACCTTCTCTGTGCCTGGGAAACAGAAGTGTTCACATTGCTTTGCAGAATCGCTTTTGTGCAGAAAACAATAACACTTGTTCAGAACGAAAGAAAGCACAGAGCCCCAGATTTTATGTTGTCCTGGAGAGCTTGCAGAGCACTGGGGAAAAGCAGGCAGAGAATTCCCTGCTATCACCTTCTCTGTGCCTGTTCACATTGCTTCGCAGAATCGCTTTTGTGCAGAAAACAGTAACACTTGTTCAGACGAAAGAAAGCACAGAGCCCCAGATTTTATGTTGTCCTGGAGAGCTTGCAGAGCACTGGGGAAAGGCAGGCAGAGAATTCCCTGCTAGCACCTTCTCTGTGCCTGGGAAGCAGAAGTGTTCACATTGCTTCGCAGAATCGCTTTTGTGCAGAAAACAGTAACACTTGTTCAGAACGAAAGAAAGCACAGAGCCCCAGATTCTATGTTGTCCTGGAGAGCTTTCAGAGCACTGGGGAAAGGCAGGCAGAGAATTCCCTGCTAGCACCTTCTCTGTGCCTGGGAAGCAGAAGTGTTCACATTGGTTCGCAGAATCACTTTTGTGCAGAAAACAGTAACACTTGTTCAGAACGAAAGAAAGCACAGAGCCCCAGATTTGCTGTTGTCCTGGAGAGCTTTCAGAGCACTGGGGAAAGGCAGGCAGACAATTCCTTGCTAACACCTTCTCTGTGCCTGTTCACATTCCTTCGCAGAATCGCTTTTGTGCAGAAAACAGTAACGCTTGTTCAGAACGAAAGAAAGCACAGAGCCCCAGATTTTATGTTGTCCTGGAGAGCTTGCAGAGCACTGGGGAAAAGCAGGCAGAGAATTTCCTGCTAGCACCTTCTCTGTGCCTGGGAAGCAGAAGTGTTCACATTGCTTGGCAGAATCGCTTTTGTGCAGAAAACAGTAACACTTGTTCAGAACAAAAGAAAGCACATAGCCCCAGATTTTATGTTGTCCTGGAGAGCTTGCAGAGCACTGGGGAAAAGCAGGCAGAGAATTCCCTGCTAGCACCTTCTCTGTGCCTGGGAAACACAAGTGTTCACAATGCTTCGCAGAATCGCTTTTGTGCAGAAAACAGTAACACTTGTTCAGAACGAAAGAAAGCACAGAGCCCCAGATTTTATGTTGTCCTGGAGAGCTTGCAGAGCACTGCGGAAAAGCAGGCAGAGAATTTACTGCTAGCACCTTCTCTGTGCCTGGGAAGCAGAAGTGTTCACATTGCTTCGCAGAATCGCTTTTGTGCAGAAAACAGTAACACTTGTTCAGAACGAAAGAAAGCACAGAGCCCCAGATTTGCTGTTGTCCTGGAGAGCTTGCAGAGCACTGGGGAAAGGCAGGCAGAGAATTCCCTGCTAGCACCTTCTCTGTGCCTGTTCACATTCCTTCGCAGAATCGCTTTTGTGCAGAAAACAGTAACACTTGTTCAGAACGAAAGAAAGCACAGAGCCCCAGATTTTATGTTGTCCTGGAGAGCTTGCAGAGCACTGGGGAAAGGCAGGCAGAGAATTCCCTGCTAGCACCTTCTCTGTGCCTGGGAAGCAGAAGTGTTCACATTGCTTCGCAGAATCGCTTTTGTGCAGAAAACACTAACACTTGTTCAGAACGAAAGAAAGCACAGAGCCCCAGATTCTATGTTGTCCTGGAGAGCTTGCAGGGCACTGGGGAAAGGCAGGCAGAGAATTCCCTGCTAGCACCTTCTCTGTGCCGGGGAAGCAGAAGTGTTCACATTGCTTCGCAGAATCGCTTTTGTGCAGACAACACTAACACTTTTTCAGAACAAAAGAAAGCACAGAGCCCCAGATTTTATGTTGTCCTGGAGAGCTTGCAGAGCACTGGGGAAAAGCAGGCAGAGAATTCCCTGCTAGCACCTTCTCTGTGCCTGGGAAACAGAAGTGTTCACATTGCTTCGCAGAATCGCTTTTGTGCAGAAAACAGTAACACTTGTTCAGAACGAAAGAAAGCACAGAGCCCCAGATTTTATGTTGTCCTGGAGAGCTTGCAGAGCACTGGGGAAAGGCAGGCAGAGAATTCCCTGCTAGCACCTTCTATGTGCCTGGGAAGCAGAAGTGTTCACATTGCTTCGCAGAATCACTTTTCTGCAGAAAACAGTAACACTTGTTCAGAACGAAAGAAAGCACAGAGCCCCAGATTTTATGTTGTCCTGGAGAGCTTGCAGAGCACTGGGGAAAGGCAGGCAGAGAATTCCCTGCTAGCACCTTCTCTGTGCCTGGGAAGCAGAAGCCTTCACATTGCTTCGCAGAATCGCTTTTGTGCAGAAAACAATAACACCTGTTCAGAACGAAAGAAAGCACAGAGCCCCAGATTTTATGTTGTTCTGGAGAGCTTTCAGAGCACTGGGGAAAGGCAGGCAGAGAATTCCCTGCTAGCACCTTCTCTGTGCCTGTTCACATTGCTTCGCAGAATCGCTTTTGTGCAGAAAACAGTAACACTTGTTCAGAACGAAAGAAAGCACAGAGCCCCAGATTTTATGTTGTCCTGGAGAGCTTGCAGAGCACTGGGGAAAAGCAGGCAGAGAATTCCCTGCTAGCACCTTCTCTGTGCCTGGGAAGCAGAAGTGTTCACATTGCTTCGCAGAATCGCTTTTGTGCAGAAAACACTAACACTTGTTCAGAACGAAAGAAAGCACAGAGCCCCAGATTCTATGTTGTCCTGGAGAGCTTGCAGGGCACTGGGGAAAGGCAGGCAGAGAATTCCCTGCTAGCACCTTCTCTGTGCCTGGGAAGCAGAAGTGTTCACATTGCTTCGCAGAATCGCTTTTGTGCAGACAACACTAACACTTTTTCAGAACAAAAGAAAGCACAGAGCCCCAGATTTTATGTTGTCCTGGAGAGCTTGCAGAGCACTGGGGAAAAGCAGGCAGAGAATTCCCTGCTAGCACCTTCTCTGTGCCTGGGAAACAGAAGTGTTCACATTGCTTCGCAGAATCGCTTTTGTGCAGAAAACACTAACACTTGTTCAGAACGAAAGAAAGCACAGAGCCCCAGATTTTATGTTGTCCTGGAGAGCTTGCAGAGCACTGGGGAAAGGCAGGCAGAGAATTCCCTGCTAGCACCTTCTATGTGCCTGGGAAGCAGAAGTGTTCACATTGCTTCGCAGAATCACTTTTCTGCAGAAAACAGTAACACTTGTTCAGAACGAAAGAAAGCACAGAGCCCCAGATTTTATGTTGTCCTGGAGAGCTTGCAGAGCACTGGGGAAAGGCAGGCAGAGAATACCCTGCTAGCACCTTCTCTGTGCCTGGGAAGCAGAAGCCTTCACATTGCTTCGCAGAATCGCTTTTGTGCAGAAAACAATAACACTTGTTCAGAACGAAAGAAAGCACAGAGCCCCAGATTTTATGTTGTTCTGGAGAGCTTTCAGAGCACTGGGGAAAGGCAGGCAGAGAATTCCCTGCTAGCACCTTCTCTGTGCCTGTTCACATTGCTTCGCAGAATCGCTTTTGTGCAGAAAACAGTAACACTTGTTCAGAACGAAAGAAAGCACAGAGCCCCAGATTTTATGTTGTCCTGGAGAGCTTGCAGAGCACTGGGGAAAGGCAGGCAGAGAATTCCCTGCTAGCACCTTCTCTGTGCCTGGGAAGCAGAAGTGTTCACATTGCTTCGCAGAATCGCTTTTGTGCAGAAAACACTAACACTTGTCCAGAACGAAAGAAAGCACAGAGCCCCAGATTCTATGTTGTCCTGGAGAGCTTGCAGGGCACTGGGGAAAGGCAGGCAGAGAATTCCCTGCTAGCACCTTCTCTGTGCCTGGGAAGCAGAAGTGTTCACATTGCTTCGCAGAATCGCTTTTGTGCAGACAACACTAACACTTTTTCAGAACAAAAGAAAGCACAGAGCCCCAGATTTTATGTTGTCCTGGAGAGCTTGCAGAGCACTGGGGAAAAGCAGGCAGAGAATTCCCTGCTAGCACCTTCTCTGTGCCTGGGAAACACAAGTGTTCACATTGCTTCGCAGAATCGCTTTTGTGCAGAAAACAGTAACACTTGTTCAGAACGAAAGAAAGCACAGAGCCCCAGATTTTATGTTGTCCTGGAGAGCTTGCAGAGCACTGGGGAAAGGCAGGCAGAGAATTCCCTGCTAGCACCTTCTCTGTGCCTGTTCACATTGCTTCGCAGAATCGCTTTTGTGCAGAAAACAGTAACACTTGTTCAGAACGAAAGAAAGCACAGAGCCCCAGATTTGCTGTTGTCCTGGAGAGCTTGCAGAGCACTGGGGAAAGGCAGGCAGAGAATTCCCTGCTAGCACCTTCTCTGTGCCTGTTCACATTCCTTCGCAGAATCGCTTTTGTGCAGAAAACAGTAACACTTGTTCAGAACGAAAGAAAGCACAGAGCCCCAGATTTTATGTTGTCCTGGAGAGCTTGCAGAGCACTGGGGAAAAGCAGGCAGAGAATTCCCTGCTAGCACCTTCTCTGTGCCTGGGAAGCAGAAGTGTTCACATTGCTTCGCAGAATCGCTTTTGTGCAGAAAACACTAACACTTGTTCAGAACGAAAGAAAGCACAGAGCCCCAGATTCTATGTTGTCCTGGAGAGCTTGCAGGGCACTGGGGAAAGGCAGGCAGAGAATTCCCTGCTAGCACCTTCTCTGTGCCGGGGAAGCAGAAGTGTTCACATTGCTTCGCAGAATCGCTTTTGTGCAGACAACACTAACACTTTTTCAGAACAAAAGAAAGCACAGAGCCCCAGATTTTATGTTGTCCTGGAGAGCTTGCAGAGCACTGGGGAAAAGCAGGCAGAGAATTCCCTGCTAGCACCTTCTCTGTGCCTGGGAAACAGAAGTGTTCACATTGCTTCGCAGAATCGCTTTTGTGCAGAAAACAGTAACACTTGTTCAGAACGAAAGAAAGCACAGAGCCCCAGATTTTATGTTGTCCTGGAGAGCTTGCAGAGCACTGGGGAAAGGCAGGCAGAGAATTCCCTGCTAGCACCTTCTATGTGCCTGGGAAGCAGAAGTGTTCACATTGCTTCGCAGAATCACTTTTCTGCAGAAAACAGTAACACTTGTTCAGAACGAAAGAAAGCACAGAGCCCCAGATTTTATGTTGTCCTGGAGAGCTTGCAGAGCACTGGGGAAAGGCAGGCAGAGAATTCCCTGCTAGCACCTTCTCTGTGCCTGGGAAGCAGAAGCCTTCACATTGCTTCGCAGAATCGCTTTTGTGCAGAAAACAATAACACCTGTTCAGAACGAAAGAAAGCACAGAGCCCCAGATTTTATGTTGTTCTGGAGAGCTTTCAGAGCACTGGGGAAAGGCAGGCAGAGAATTCCCTGCTAGCACCTTCTCTGTGCCTGTTCACATTGCTTCGCAGAATCGCTTTTGTGCAGAAAACAGTAACACTTGTTCAGAACGAAAGAAAGCACAGAGCCCCAGATTTTATGTTGTCCTGGAGAGCTTGCAGAGCACTGGGGAAAGGCAGGCAGAGAATTCCCTGCTAGCACCTTCTCTGTGCCTGGGAAGCAGAAGTGTTCACATTGCTTCGCAGAATCGCTTTTGTGCAGAAAACACTAACACTTGTTCAGAACGAAAGAAAGCACAGAGCCCCAGATTCTATGTTGTCCTGGAGAGCTTGCAGGGCACTGGGGAAAGGCAGGCAGAGAATTCCCTGCTAGCACCTTCTCTGTGCCTGGGAAGCAGAAGTGTTCACATTGCTTCGCAGAATCGCTTTTGTGCAGACAACACTAACACTTTTTCAGAACAAAAGAAAGCACAGAGCCCCAGATTTTATGTTGTCCTGGAGAGCTTGCAGAGCACTGGGGAAAAGCAGGCAGAGAATTCCCTGCTAGCACCTTCTCTGTGCCTGGGAAACAGAAGTGTTCACATTGCTTCGCAGAATCGCTTTTGTGCAGAAAACAGTAACACTTGTTCAGAACGAAAGAAAGCACAGAGCCCCAGATTTTATGTTGTCCTGGAGAGCTTGCAGAGCACTGGGGAAAGGCAGGCAGAGAATTCCCTGCTAGCACCTTCTCTGTGCCTGTTCACATTGCTTCGCAGAATCGCTTTTGTGCAGAAAACAGTAACACTTGTTCAGACGAAAGAAAGCACAGAGCCCCAGATTTTATGTTGTCCTGGAGAGCTTGCAGAGCACTGGGGAAAGGCAGGCAGAGAATTCCCTGCTAGCACCTTCTCTGTGCCTGGGAAGCAGAAGTGTTCACATTGCTTCGCAGAATCGCTTTTGTGCAGACAACACTAACACTTTTTCAGAACAAAAGAAAGCACAGAGCCCCAGATTTTATGTTGTCCTGGAGAGCTTGCAGAGCACTGGGGAAAAGCAGGCAGAGAATTCCCTGCTAGCACCTTCTCTGTGCCTGGGAAACAGAAGTGTTCACATTGCTTCGCAGAATCGCTTTTGTGCAGAAAACAGTAACACTTGTTCAGAACGAAAGAAAGCACAGAGCCCCAGATTTTATGTTGTCCTGGAGAGCTTGCAGAGCACTGGGGAAAGGCAGGCAGAGAATTCCCTGCTAGCACCTTCTCTGTGCCTGTTCACATTGCTTCGCAGAATCGCTTTTGTGCAGAAAACAGTAACACTTGTTCAGAACGAAAGAAAGCACAGAGCCCCAGATTTTATGTTGTCCTGGAGAGCTTGCAGAGCACTGGGGAAAGGCAGGCAGAGAATTCCCTGCTAGCACCTTCTCTGTGCCTGGGAAGCAGAAGTGTTCACATTGCTTCGCAGAATCGCTTTTGTGCAGACAACACTAACACTTTTTCAGAACAAAAGAAAGCACAGAGCCCCAGATTTTATGTTGTCCTGGAGAGCTTGCAGAGCACTGGGGAAAAGCAGGCAGAGAATTCCCTGCTAGCACCTTCTCTGTGCCTGGGAAACAGAAGTGTTCACATTGCTTCGCAGAATCGCTTTTGTGCAGAAAACACTAACACTTGTTCAGAACGAAAGAAAGCACAGAGCCCCAGATTTTATGTTGTCCTGGAGAGCTTGCAGAGCACTGGGGAAAGGCAGGCAGAGAATTCCCTGCTAGCACCTTCTCTGTGCCTGTTCACATTGCTTCGCAGAATCGCTTTTGTGCAGAAAACAGTAACACTTGTTCAGACGAAAGAAAGTACAGAGCCCCAGATTTTATGTTGTCCTGGAGAGCTTGCAGAGCACTGGGGAAAAGCAGGCAGAGAATTCCCTGCTAGCACCTTCTCTGTGCCTGGGAAACACAAGTGTTCCCATTGCTTCGCAGAATCGCTTTTGTGCAGAAAACACTAACACTTGTTCAGAACGAAAGAAAGCACAGAGCCCCAGATTTTATGTTGTCCTGGAGAGCTTGCAGAGCACTGGGGAAAGGCAGGCAGAGAATTCCCTGCTAGCACCTTCTTTGTGCCTGTTCACATTGCTTCGCAGAATCGCTTTTGTGCAGAAAACAGTAACACTTGTTCAGAAGGAAAGAAAGCACAGAGCCCCAGATTTTATGTTGTACTGGAGAGCTTGCAGAGCACTGGGGAAAAGCAGGCAGAGAATTCCCTGCTAGCACCTTCTCTGTGCCTGGGAAACAGAAGTGTTCACATTGCTTTGCAGAATAGCTTTTGTGCAGAAAACAATAACACTTGTTCAGAACGAAAGAAAGCACAGAGCCCCAGATTTTATGTTGTCCTGGAGAGCTTGCAGAGCACTGGGGAAAGGCAGGCAGAGAATTCCCTGCTAGCACCTTCTCTGTGCCTGTTCACATTGCTTCGCAGAATCGCTTTTGTGCAGAAAACAGTAACACTTGTTCAGAACGAAAGAAAGCACAGAGCCCCAGATTTTATGTTGTCCTGGAGAGCTTGCAGAGCACTGGGGAAAGGCAGGCAGAGAATTCCCTGCTAGCACCTTCTCTGTGCCTGGGAAGCAGAAGTGTTCACATTGCTTCGCAGAATCGCTTTTGTGCAGAAAACACTAACACTTGTCCAGAACGAAAGAAAGCACAGAGCCCCAGATTCTATGTTGTCCTGGAGAGCTTGCAGGGCACTGGGGAAAGGCAGGCAGAGAATTCCCTGCTAGCACCTTCTCTGTGCCTGGGAAGCAGAAGTGTTCACATTGCTTCGCAGAATCGCTTTTGTGCAGACAACACTAACACTTTTTCAGAACAAAAGAAAGCACAGAGCCCCAGATTTTATGTTGTCCTGGAGAGCTTGCAGAGCACTGGGGAAAAGCAGGCAGAGAATTCCCTGCTAGCACCTTCTCTGTGCCTGGGAAACACAAGTGTTCACATTGCTTCGCAGAATCGCTTTTGTGCAGAAAACAGTAACACTTGTTCAGAACGAAAGAAAGCACAGAGCCCCAGATTTTATGTTGTCCTGGAGAGCTTGCAGAGCACTGGGGAAAGGCAGGCAGAGAATTCCCTGCTAGCACCTTCTCTGTGCCTGTTCACATTGCTTCGCAGAATCGCTTTTGTGCAGAAAACAGTAACACTTGTTCAGACGAAAGAAAGTACAGAGCCCCAGATTTTATGTTGTCCTGGAGAACTTGCAGAGCACTGGGGAAAAGCAGGCAGAGAATTCCCTGCTAGCACCTTCTCTGTGCCTGGGAAACAGAAGTGTTCCCATTGCTTCGCAGAATCGCTTTTGTGCAGAAAACACTAACACTTGTTCAGAACGAAAGAAAGCACAGAGCCCCAGATTTTATGTTGTCCTGGAGAGCTTGCAGAGCACTGGGGAAAGGCAGGCAGAGAATTCCCTGCTAGCACCTTCTTTGTGCCTGTTCACATTGCTTCGCAGAATCGCTTTTGTGCAGAAAACAGTAACACTTGTTCAGAAGGAAAGAAAGCACAGAGCCCCAGATTTTATGTTGTACTGGAGAGCTTGCAGAGCACTGGGGAAAAGCAGGCAGAGAATTCCCTGCTAGCACCTTCTCTGTGCCTGGGAAACAGAAGTGTTCACATTGCTTTGCAGAATCGCTTTTGTGCAGAAAACAATAACACTTGTTCAGAATGAAAGAAAGCACAGAGCCCCAGATTTTATGTTGTCCTGGAGAGCTTGCAGAGCACTGGGGAAAAGCAGGCAGAGAATTCCCTGCTATCACCTTCTCTGTGCCTGTTCACATTGCTTCGCAGAATCGCTTTTGTGCAGAAAACAGTAACACTTGTTCAGACGAAAGAAAGCACAGAGCCCCAGATTTTATGTTGTCCTGGAGAGCTTGCAGAGCACTGGGGAAAGGCAGGCAGAGAATTCCCTGCTAGCACCTTCTCTGTGCCTGGGAAGCAGAAGTGTTCACATTGCTTCGCAGAATCGCTTTTGTGCAGAAAACAGTAACACTTGTTCAGAACGAAAGAAAGCACAGAGCCCCAGATTTGCTGTTGTCCTGGAGAGCTTTCAGAGCACTGGGGAAAGGCAGGCAGACAATTCCTTGCTAACACCTTCTCTGTGCCTGTTCACATTCCTTCGCAGAATCGCTTTTGTGCAGAAAACAGTAACACTTGTTCAGAACGAAAGAAAGCACAGAGCCCCAGATTTTATGTTGTCCTGGAGAGCTTGCAGAGCACTGGGGAAAAGCAGGCAGAGAATTTCCTGCTAGCACCTTCTCTGTGCCTGGGAAGCAGAAGTGTTCACATTGCTTGGCAGAATCGCTTTTGTGCAGAAAACAGTAACACTTGTTCAGAACAAAAGAAAGCACATAGCCCCAGATTTTATGTTGTCCTGGAGAGCTTGCAGAGCACTGGGGAAAAGCAGGCAGAGAATTCCCTGCTAGCACCTTCTCTGTGCCTGGGAAACACAAGTGTTCACAATGCTTCGCAGAATCGCTTTTGTGCAGAAAACAGTAACACTTGTTCAGAACGAAAGAAAGCACAGAGCCCCAGATTTTATGTTGTCCTGGAGAGCTTGCAGAGCACTGGGGAAAAGCAGGCAGAGAATTTCCTGCTAGCACCTTCTCTGTGCCTGGGAAGCAGAAGTGTTCACATTGCTTCGCAGAATCGCTTTTGTGCAGAAAACACTAACACTTGTTCAGAACGAAAGAAAGCACAGAGCCCCAGATTTGCTGTTGTCCTGGAGAGCTTGCAGAGCACTGGGGAAAGGCAGGCAGAGAATTCCCTGCTAGCACCTTCTCTGTGCCTGTTCACATTCCTTCGCAGAATCGCTTTTGTGCAGAAAACAGTAACACTTGTTCAGAACGAAAGAAAGCACAGAGCCCCAGATTTTATGTTGTCCTGGAGAGCTTGCAGAGCACTGGGGAAAAGCAGGCAGAGAATTCCCTGCTAGCACCTTCTCTGTGCCTGGGAAGCAGAAGTGTTCACATTGCTTCGCAGAATCGCTTTTGTGCAGAAAACACTAACACTTGTTCAGAACGAAAGAAAGCACAGAGCCCCAGATTCTATGTTGTCCTGGAGAGCTTGCAGGGCACTGGGGAAAGGCAGGCAGAGAATTCCCTGCTAGCACCTTCTCTGTGCCGGGGAAGCAGAAGTGTTCACATTGCTTCGCAGAATCGCTTTTGTGCAGACAACACTAACACTTTTTCAGAACAAAAGAAAGCACAGAGCCCCAGATTTTATGTTGTCCTGGAGAGCTTGCAGAGCACTGGGGAAAAGCAGGCAGAGAATTCCCTGCTAGCACCTTCTCTGTGCCTGGGAAACAGAAGTGTTCACATTGCTTCGCAGAATCGCTTTTGTGCAGAAAACACTAACACTTGTTCAGAACGAAAGAAAGCACAGAGCCCCAGATTTTATGTTGTCCTGGAGAGCTTGCAGAGCACTGGGGAAAGGCAGGCAGAGAATTCCCTGCTAGCACCTTCTATGTGCCTGGGAAGCAGAAGTGTTCACATTGCTTCGCAGAATCACTTTTCTGCAGAAAACAGTAACACTTGTTCAGAACGAAAGAAAGCACAGAGCCCCAGATTTTATGTTGTCCTGGAGAGCTTGCAGAGCACTGGGGAAAGGCAGGCAGAGAATTCCCTGCTAGCACCTTCTCTGTGCCTGGGAAGCAGAAGCCTTCACATTGCTTCGCAGAATCGCTTTTGTGCAGAAAACAATAACACCTGTTCAGAACGAAAGAAAGCACAGAGCCCCAGATTTTATGTTGTTCTGGAGAGCTTTCAGAGCACTGGGGAAAGGCAGGCAGAGAATTCCCTGCTAGCACCTTCTCTGTGCCTGTTCACATTGCTTCGCAGAATCGCTTTTGTGCAGAAAACAGTAACACTTGTTCAGAACGAAAGAAAGCACAGAGCCCCAGATTTTATGTTGTCCTGGAGAGCTTGCAGAGCACTGGGGAAAGGCAGGCAGAGAATTCCCTGCTAGCACCTTCTCTGTGCCTGGGAAGCAGAAGTGTTCACATTGCTTCGCAGAATCGCTTTTGTGCAGAAAACACTAACACTTGTTCAGAACGAAAGAAAGCACAGAGCCCCAGATTCTATGTTGTCCTGGAGAGCTTGCAGGGCACTGGGGAAAGGCAGGCAGAGAATTCCCTGCTAGCACCTTCTCTGTGCCTGGGAAGCAGAAGTGTTCACATTGCTTCGCAGAATCGCTTTTGTGCAGACAACACTAACACTTTTTCAGAACAAAAGAAAGCACAGAGCCCCAGATTTTATGTTGTCCTGGAGAGCTTGCAGAGCACTGGGGAAAAGCAGGCAGAGAATTCCCTGCTAGCACCTTCTCTGTGCCTGGGAAACAGAAGTGTTCACATTGCTTCGCAGAATCGCTTTTGTGCAGAAAACAGTAACACTTGTTCAGAACGAAAGAAAGCACAGAGCCCCAGATTTTATGTTGTCCTGGAGAGCTTGCAGAGCACTGGGGAAAGGCAGGCAGAGAATTCCCTGCTAGCACCTTCTCTGTGCCTGTTCACATTGCTTCGCAGAATCGCTTTTGTGCAGAAAACAGTAACACTTGTTCAGAACGAAAGAAAGCACAGAGCCCCAGATTTTATGTTGTCCTGGAGAGCTTGCAGAGCACTGGGGAAAGGCAGGCAGAGAATTCCCTGCTAGCACCTTCTCTGTGCCTGGGAAGCAGAAGTGTTCACATTGCTTCGCAGAATCGCTTTTGTGCAGACAACACTAACACTTTTTCAGAACAAAAGAAAGCACAGAGCCCCAGATTTTATGTTGTCCTGGAGAGCTTGCAGAGCACTGGGGAAAAGCAGGCAGAGAATTCCCTGCTAGCACCTTCTCTGTGCCTGGGAAACAGAAGTGTTCACATTGCTTCGCAGAATCGCTTTTGTGCAGAAAACACTAACACTTGTTCAGAACGAAAGAAAGCACAGAGCCCCAGATTTTATGTTGTCCTGGAGAGCTTGCAGAGCACTGGGGAAAGGCAGGCAGAGAATTCCCTGCTAGCACCTTCTCTGTGCCTGTTCACATTGCTTCGCAGAATCGCTTTTGTGCAGAAAACAGTAACACTTGTTCAGACGAAAGAAAGTACAGAGCCCCAGATTTTATGTTGTCCTGGAGAGCTTGCAGAGCACTGGGGAAAAGCAGGCAGAGAATTCCCTGCTAGCACCTTCTCTGTGCCTGGGAAACACAAGTGTTCCCATTGCTTCGCAGAATCGCTTTTGTGCAGAAAACACTAACACTTGTTCAGAACGAAAGAAAGCACAGAGCCCCAGATTTTATGTTGTCCTGGAGAGCTTGCAGAGCACTGGGGAAAGGCAGGCAGAGAATTCCCTGCTAGCACCTTCTTTGTGCCTGTTCACATTGCTTCGCAGAATCGCTTTTGTGCAGAAAACAGTAACACTTGTTCAGAAGGAAAGAAAGCACAGAGCCCCAGATTTTATGTTGTACTGGAGAGCTTGCAGAGCACTGGGGAAAAGCAGGCAGAGAATTCCCTGCTAGCACCTTCTCTGTGCCTGGGAAACAGAAGTGTTCACATTGCTTTGCAGAATAGCTTTTGTGCAGAAAACAATAACACTTGTTCAGAACGAAAGAAAGCACAGAGCCCCAGATTTTATGTTGTCCTGGAGAGCTTGCAGAGCACTGGGGAAAAGCAGGCAGAGAATTCCCTGCTATCACCTTCTCTGTGCCTGTTCACATTGCTTCGCAGAATCGCTTTTGTGCAGAAAACAGTAACACTTGTTCAGACGAAAGAAAGCACAGAGCCCCAGATTTTATGTTGTCCTGGAGAGCTTGCAGAGCACTGGGGAAAGGCAGGCAGAGAATTCCCTGCTAGCACCTTCTCTGTGCCTGGGAAGCAGAAGTGTTCACATTGCTTCGCAGAATCGCTTTTGTGCAGAAAACAGTAACACTTGTTCAGAACGAAAGAAAGCACAGAGCCCCAGATTCTATGTTGTCCTGGAGAGCTTTCAGAGCACTGGGGAAAGGCAGGCAGAGAATTCCCTGCTAGCACCTTCTCTGTGCCTGGGAAGCAGAAGTGTTCACATTGGTTCGCAGAATCACTTTTGTGCAGAAAACAGTAACACTTGTTCAGAACGAAAGAAAGCACAGAGCCCCAGATTTGCTGTTGTCCTGGAGAGCTTTCAGAGCACTGGGGAAAGGCAGGCAGACAATTCCTTGCTAACACCTTCTCTGTGCCTGTTCACATTCCTTCGCAGAATCGCTTTTGTGCAGAAAACAGTAACACTTGTTCAGAACGAAAGAAAGCACAGAGCCCCAGATTTTATGTTGTCCTGGAGAGCTTGCAGAGCACTGGGGAAAAGCAGGCAGAGAATTTCCTGCTAGCACCTTCTCTGTGCCTGGGAAGCAGAAGTGTTCACAATGCTTCGCAGAATCGCTTTTGTGCAGAAAACAGTAACACTTGTTCAGAACAAAAGAAAGCACATAGCCCCAGATTTGCTGTTGTCCTGGAGAGCTTGCAGAGCACTGGGGAAAGGCAGGCAGAGAATTCCCTGCTAGCACCTTCTCTGTGCCTGGGAAGCAGAAGTGTTCACATTGCTTCGCAGAATCGCTTTTGTGCAGACAACACTAACACTTTTTCAGAACAAAAGAAAGCACAGAGCCCCAGATTTTATGTTGTCCTGGAGAGCTTGCAGAGCACTGGGGAAAAGCAGGCAGAGAATTCCCTGCTAGCACCTTCTCTGTGCCTGGGAAACAGAAGTGTTCACATTGCTTCGCAGAATCGCTTTTGTGCAGAAAACAGTAACACTTGTTCAGAACAAAAGAAAGCACAGAGCCCCAGATTTTATGTTGTCCTGGAGAGCTTGCAGAGCACTGGGGAAAGGCAGGCAGAGAATTCCCTGCTAGCACCTTCTCTGTGCCTGTTCACATTGCTTCGCAGAATCGCTTTTGTGCAGAAAACAGTAACACTTGTTCAGAACGAAAGAAAGCACAGAGCCCCAGATTTTATGTTGTCCTGGAGAGCTTGCAGAGCACTGGGGAAAGGCAGGCAGAGAATTCCCTGCTAGCACCTTCTCTGTGCCTGGGAAGCAGAAGTGTTCACATTGCTTCGCAGAATCGCTTTTGTGCAGACAACACTAACACTTTTTCAGAACAAAAGAAAGCACAGAGCCCCAGATTTTATGATGTCCTGGAGAGCTTGCAGAGCACTGGGGAAAAGCAGGCAGAGAATTCCCTGCTAGCACCTTCTCTGTGCCTGGGAAACAGAAGTGTTCACATTGCTTCGCAGAATCGCTTTTGTGCAGAAAACAGTAACACTTGTTCAGAACGAAAGAAAGCACAGAGCCCCAGATTTTATGTTGTCCTGGAGAGCTTGCAGAGCACTGGGGAAAGGCAGGCAGAGAATTCCCTGCTAGCACCTTCTCTGTGCCTGTTCACATTGCTTCGCAGATTCGCTTTTGTGCAGAAAACAGTAACACTTGTTCAGACGAAAGAAAGTACAGAGCCCCAGATTTTATGTTGTCCTGGAGAGCTTGCAGAGCACTGGGGAAAAGCAGGCAGAGAATTCCCTGCTAGCACCTTCTCTGTGCCTGGGAAACAGAAGTGTTCCCATTGCTTCGCAGAATCGCTTTTGTGCAGAAAACACTAACACTTGTTCAGAACGAAAGAAAGCACAGAGCCCCAGATTTTATGTTGTCCTGGAGAGCTTGCAGAGCACTGGGGAAAGGCAGGCAGAGAATTCCCTGCTAGCACCTTCTCTGTGCCTGTTCACATTGCTTCGCAGAATCGCTTTTGTGCAGAAAACAGTAACACTTGTTCAGAAGGAAAGAAAGCACAGAGCCCCAGATTTTATGTTGTACTGGAGAGCTTGCAGAGCACTGGGGAAAAGCAGGCAGAGAATTCCCTGCTAGCACCTTCTCTGTGCCTGGGAAACAGAAGTGTTCACATTGCTTCGCAGATTCGCTTTTGTGCAGAAAACAATAACACTTGTTCAGAACGAAAGAAAGCACAGAGCCCCAGATTTTATGTTGTCCTGGAGAGCTTGCAGAGCACTGGGGAAAAGCAGGCAGAGAATTCCCTGCTATCACCTTCTCTGTGCCTGTTCACATTGCTTCGCAGAATCGCTTTTGTGCAGAAAACAATAACACTTGTTCAGAACGAAAGAAAGCACAGAGCCCCAGATTTTATGTTGTCCTGGAGAGCTTTCAGAGCACTGGGGAAAGGCAGGCAGAGAATTCCCTGCTAGCACCTTCTCTGTGCCTGGGAAGCAGAAGTGTTCACATTGGTTCGCAGAATCACTTTTGTGCAGAAAACAGTAACACTTGTTCAGAACGAAAGAAAGCACAGAGCCCCAGATTTGCTGTTGTCCTGGAGAGCTTTCAGAGCACTGGGGAAAGGCAGGCAGACAATTCCTTGCTAACACCTTCTCTGTGCCTGTTCACATTCCTTCGCAGAATCGCTTTTGTGCAGAAAACAGTAACACTTGTTCAGAACGAAAGAAAGCACAGAGCCCCAGATTTTATGTTGTCCTGGAGAGCTTGCAGAGCACTGGGGAAAAGCAGGCAGAGAATTCCCTGCTAGCACCTTCTCTGTGCCTGGGAAACACAAGTGTTCACATTGCTTCGCAGAATCGCTTTTGTGCAGAAAACAGTAACACTTGTCCAGAACGAAAGAAAGCACAGAGCCCCAGATTTTATGTTGTCCTGGAGAGCTTGCAGAGCACTGGGGAAAAGCAGGCAGAGAATTTCCTGCTAGCACCTTCTCTGTGCCTGGGAATCAGAAGTGTTCACATTGCTTCGCAGAATCGCTTTTGTGCAGAAAACAGTAACACTTGTTCAGAACGAAAGAAAGCACAGAGCCCCAGATTTGCTGTTGTCCTGGAGAGCTTGCAGAGCACTGGGGAAAGGCAGGCAGAGAATTCCCTGCTAGCACCTTCTATGTGCCTGTTCACATTCCTTCGCAGAATCGCTTTTGTGCAGAAAACACTAACACTTGTTCAGAACGAAAGAAAGCACAGAGCCCCAGATTCTATGTTGTCCTGGAGAGCTTGCAGGGCACTGGGGAAAGGCAGGCAGAGAATTCCCTGCTAGCACCTTCTCTGTGCCTGGGAAGCAGAAGTGTTCACATTGCTTCGCTGAATCGCTTTTGTGCAGACAACACTAACACTTTTTCAGAACAAAAGAAAGCACAGAGCCCCAGATTTTATGTTGTCCTGGAGAGCTTGCAGAGCACTGGGGAAAAGCAGGCAGAGAATTCCCTGCTAGCACCTTCTCTGTGCCTGGGAAACAGAAGTGTTCACATTGCTTCGCAGAATCGCTTTTGTGCAGAAAACAGTAACACTTGTTCAGAACGAAAGAAAGCACAGAGCCCCAGATTTTATGTTGTCCTGGAGAGCTTGCAGAGCACTGGGGAAAGGCAGGCAGAGAATTCCCTGCTAGCACCTTCTCTGTGCCTGGGAAGCAGAAGCCTTCACATTGCTTCGCAGAATCGCTTTTGTGCAGAAAACAATAACACCTGTTCAGAACGAAAGAAAGCACAGAGCCCCAGATTTTATGTTGTTCTGGAGAGCTTTCAGAGCACTGGGGAAAGGCAGGCAGAGAATTCCCTGCTAGCACCTTCTCTGTGCCTGTTCACATTGCTTCGCAGAATCGCTTTTGTGCAGAAAACAGTAACACTTGTTCAGAACGAAAGAAAGCACAGAGCCCCAGATTCTATGTTGTCCTGGAGAGCTTTCAGAGCACTGGGGAAAGGCAGGCAGAGAATTCCCTGCTAGCACCTTCTCTGTGCCTGGGAAGCAGAAGTGTTCACATTGGTTCGCAGAATCACTTTTGTGCAGAAAACAGTAACACTTGTTCAGAACGAAAGAAAGCACAGAGCCCCAGCTTTGCTGTTGTCCTGGAGAGCTTTCAGAGCACTGGGGAAAGGCAGGCAGACAATTCCTTGCTAACACCTTCTCTGTGCCTGTTCACATTCCTTCGCAGAATCGCTTTTGTGCAGAAAACAGTAACACTTGTTCAGAACGAAAGAAAGCACAGAGCCCCAGATTTTATGTTGTCCTGGAGAGCTTGCAGAGCACTGGGGAAAAGCAGGCAGAGAATTTCCTGCTAGCACCTTCTCTGTGCCTGGGAAGCAGAAGTGTTCACATTGCTTGGCAGAATCGCTTTTGTGCAGAAAACAGTAACACTTGTTCAGAACAAAAGAAAGCACATAGCCCCAGATTTTATGTTGTCCTGGAGAGCTTGCAGAGCACTGGGGAAAAGCAGGCAGAGAATTCCCTGCTAGCACCTTCTCTGTGCCTGGGAAACACAAGTGTTCACATTGCTTCGCAGAATCGCTTTTGTGCAGAAAACAGTAACACTTGTTCAGAACGAAAGAAAGCACAGAGCCCCAGATTTTATGTTGTCCTGGAGAGCTTGCAGAGCACTGGGGAAAAGCAGGCAGAGAATTCCCTGCTAGCACCTTCTCTGTGCCTGGGAAACAGAAGTGTTCACATTGCTTCGCAGAATCGCTTTTGTGCAGAAAACACTAACACTTGTCCAGAACGAAAGAAAGCACAGAGCCCCAGATTCTATGTTGTCCTGGAGAGCTTGCAGGGCACTGGGGAAAGGCAGGCAGAGAATTCCCTGCTAGCACCTTCTCTGTGCCTGGGAAGCAGAAGTGTTCACATTGCTTCGCAGAATCGCTTTTGTGCAGACAACACTAACACTTTTTCAGAACAAAAGAAAGCACAGAGCCCCAGATTTTATGTTGTCCTGGAGAGCTTGCAGAGCACTGGGGAAAGGCAGGCAGAGAATTCCCTGCTAGCACCTTCTCTGTGCCTGTTCACATTGCTTCGCAGAATCGCTTTTGTGCAGAAAACAGTAACACTTGTTCAGACGAAAGAAAGTACAGAGCCCCAGATTTTATGTTGTCCTGGAGAGCTTGCAGAGCACTGGGGAAAGGCAGGCAGAGAATTCCCTGCTAGCACCTTCTTTGTGCCTGTTCACTTTGCTTCGCAGAATCGCTTTTGTGCAGAAAACAGTAACACTTGTTCAGAAGGAAAGAAAGCACAGAGCCCCAGATTTTATGTTGTACTGGAGAGCTTGCAGAGCACTGGTGAAAAGCAGGCAGAGAATTCCCTGCTAGCACCTTCTCTGTGCCTGGGAAACAGAAGTGTTCACATTGCTTTGCAGAATCGCTTTTGTGCAGAAAACAGTAACACTTGTCCAGAACGAAAGAAAGCACAGAGCCCCAGATTCTATGTTGTCCTGGAGAGCTTGCAGGGCACTGGGGAAAGGCAGGCAGAGAATTCCCTGCTAGCACCTTCTCTGTGCCTGGGAAGCAGAAGTGTTCACATTGCTTCGCAGAATCGCTTTTGTGCAGACAACACTAACACTTTTTCAGAACAAAAGAAAGCACAGAGCCCCAGATTTT
This sequence comes from Strix uralensis, assembly GCF_047716275.1. Lineage (NCBI taxonomy): Eukaryota > Metazoa > Chordata > Aves > Strigiformes > Strigidae > Strix > Strix uralensis. Next base: position 9,507,886 of record NC_133973.1, read on the forward strand.
ATGTTGTCCTGGAGAGCTTGCAGAGCACTGGGGAAAAGCAGGCAGAGAATTCCCTGCTAGCACCTTCTCTGTGCCTGGGAAACAGAAGTGTTCACATTGCTTCGCAGAATCGCTTTTGTGCAGAAAACAGTAACACTTGTTCAGAACGAAAGAAAGCACAGAGCCCCAGATTTTATGTTGTCCTGGAGAGCTTGCAGAGCACTGGGGAAAGGCAGGCAGAGAATTCCCTGCTAGCACCTTCTCTGTGCCTGTTCACATTGCTTCGCAGAATCGCTTTTGTGCAGAAAACAGTAACACTTGTTCAGACGAAAGAAAGCACAGAGCCCCAGATTTTATGTTGTCCTGGAGAGCTTGCAGAGCACTGGGGAAAGGCAGGCAGAGAATTCCCTGCTAGCACCTTCTCTGTGCCTGGGAAACAGAAGTGTTCACATTGCTTCGCAGAATCGCTTTTGTGCAGAAAACACTAACACTTGTTCAGAACGAAAGAAAGCACAGAGCCCCAGATTCTATGTTGTCCTGGAGAGCTTGCAGGGCACTGGGGAAAGGCAGGCAGAGAATTCCCTGCTAGCACCTTCTCTGTGCCTGGGAAGCAGAAGTGTTCACATTGCTTCGCAGAATCGCTTTTGTGCAGACAACACTAACACTTTTTCAGAACAAAAGAAAGCACAGAGCCCCAGATTTTATGTTGTCCTGGAGAGCTTGCAGAGCACTGGGGAAAAGCAGGCAGAGAATTCCCTGCTAGCACCTTCTCTGTGCCTGGGAAACAGAAGTGTTCACATTGCTTCGCAGAATCGCTTTTGTGCAGAAAACAGTAACACTTGTTCAGAACAAAAGAAAGAACATAGCCCCAGATTTTATGTTGTCCTGGAGAGCTTGCAGAGCACTGGGGAAAAGCAGGCAGAGAATTCCCTGCTAGCACCTTCTCTGTGCCTGGGAAACAGAAGTGTTCACATTGCTTCGCAGAATCGCTTTTGTGCAGAAAACACTAACACTTGTTCAGAACGAAAGAAAGCACAGAGCCCCAGATTTTATGTTGTCCTGGAGAGCTTGCAGAGCACTGGGGAAAGGCAGGCAGAGAATTCCCTGCTAGCACCTTCTCTGTGCCTGTTCACATTGCTTCGCAGAATCGCTTTTGTGCAGAAAACAGTAACACTTGTTCAGACGAAAGAAAGTACAGAGCCCCAGATTTTATGTTGTCCTGGAGAGCTTGCAGAGCACTGGGGAAAAGCAGGCAGAGAATTCCCTGCTAGCACCTTCTCTGTGCCTGGGAAACAGAAGTGTTCCCATTGCTTCGCAGAATCGCTTTTGTGCAGAAAACACTAACACTTGTTCAGAACGAAAGAAAGCACAGAGCCCCAGATTTTATGTTGTCCTGGAGAGCTTGCAGAGCACTGGGGAAAGGCAGGCAGAGAATTCCCTGCTAGCACCTTCTTTGTGCCTGTTCACATTGCTTCGCAGAATCGCTTTTGTGCAGAAAACACTAACACTTGTTCAGAACGAAAGAAAGCACAGAGCCCCAGATTTTATGTTGTACTGGAGAGCTTGCAGAGCACTGGGGAAAAGCAGGCAGAGAATTCCCTGCTAGCACCTTCTCTGTGCCTGGGAAACAGAAGTGTTCACATTGCTTTGCAGAATCGCTTTTGTGCAGAAAACAGTAACACTTGTTCAGAACGAAAGAAAGCACAGAGCCCCAGATTTTATGATGTCCTGGAGAGCTTGCAGAGCACTGGGGAAAAGCAGGCAGAGAATTCCCTGCTATCACCTTCTCTGTGCCTGTTCACATTGCTTCGCAGAATCGCTTTTGTGCAGAAAACAGTAACACTTGTTCAGACGAAAGAAAGCACAGAGCCCCAGATTTTATGTTGTCCTGGAGAGCTTGCAGAGCACTGGGGAAAGGCAGGCAGAGAATTCCCTGCTAGCACCTTCTCTGTGCCTGGGAAGCAGAAGTGTTCACATTGCTTCGCAGAATCGCTTTTGTGCAGAAAACAGTAACACTTGTTCAGAACGAAAGAAAGCACAGAGCCCCAGATTCTATGTTGTCCTGGAGAGCTTTCAGAGCACTGCGGAAAGGCAGGCAGAGAATTCCCTGCTAGCACCTTCTCTGTGCCTGGGAAGCAGAAGTGTTCACATTGGTTCGCAGAATCACTTTTGTGCAGAAAACAGTAACACTTGTTCAGAACGAAAGAAAGCACAGAGCCCCAGATTTGCTGTTGTCCTGGAGAGCTTTCAGAGCACTGGGGAAAGGCAGGCAGACAATTCGTTGCTAACACCTTCTCTGTGCCTGTTCACATTCCTTCGCAGAATCGCTTTTGTGCAGAAAACAGTAACACTTGTTCAGAACGAAAGAAAGCACAGAGCCCCAGATTTTATGTTGTCCTGGAGAGCTTGCAGAGCACTGGGGAAAGGCAGGCAGAGAATTCCCTGCTAGCACCTTCTATGTGCCTGGGAAGCAGAAGTGTTCACATTGCTTCGCAGAATCACTTTTCTGCAGAAAACAGTAACACTTGTTCAGAACGAAAGAAAGCACAGAGCCCCAGATTTTATGTTGTCCTGGAGAGCTTGCAGAGCACTGGGGAAAGGCAGGCAGAGAATTCCCTGCTAGCACCTTCTCTGTGCCTGGGAAGCAGAAGCCTTCACATTGCTTCGCAGAATCGCTTTTGTGCAGAAAACAATAACACCTGTTCAGAACGAAAGAAAGCACAGAGCCCCAGATTTTATGTTGTTCTGGAGAGCTTGCAGAGCACTGGGGAAAGGCAGGCAGAGAATTCCCTGCTAGCACCTTCTCTGTGCCTGTTCACATTGCTTCGCAGAATCGCTTTTGTGCAGAAAACAGTAACACTTGTTCAGAACGAAAGAAAGCACAGAGCCCCAGATTTTATGTTGTCCTGGAGAGCTTGCAGAGCACTGGGGAAAGGCAGGCAGAGAATTCCCTGCTAGCACCTTCTCTGTGCCTGGGAAGCAGAAGAGTTCACATTGCTTCGCAGAATCGCTTTTGTGCAAAAAACACTAACACTTGTTCAGAACGAAAGAAAGCACAGAGCCCCAGATTCTATGTTGTCGTGGAGAGCTTGCAGGGCACTGGGGAAAGGCAGGCAGAGAATTCCCTGCTAGCACCTTCTCTGTGCCTGGGAAGCAGAAGTGTTCACATTGCTTCGCAGAATCGCTTTTGTGCAGACAACACTAACACTTTTTCAGAACAAAAGAAAGCACAGAGCCCCAGATTTTATGTTGTCCTGGAGAGCTTGCAGAGCACTGGGGAAAAGCAGGCAGAGAATTCCCTGCTAGCACCTTCTCTGTGCCTGGGAAACACAAGTGTTCACATTGCTTCGCAGAATCGCTTTTGTGCAGAAAACAGTAACACTTGTTCAGAACGAAAGAAAGCACAGAGCCCCAGATTTTATGTTGTCCTGGAGAGCTTGCAGAGCACTGGGGAAAGGCAGGCAGAGAATTCCCTGCTAGCACCTTCTCTGTGCCTGTTCACATTGCTTCGCAGAATCGCTTTTGTGCAGAAAACAGTAACACTTGTTCAGACGAAAGAAAGTACAGAGCCCCAGATTTTATGTTGTCCTGGAGAGCTTGCAGAGCACTGGGGAAAAGCAGGCAGAGAATTCCCTGCTAGCACCTTCTCTGTGCCTGGGAAACAGAAGTGTTCCCATTGCTTCGCAGAATCGCTTTTGTGCAGAAAACACTAACACTTGTTCAGAACGAAAGAAAGCACAGAGCCCCAGATTTTATGTTGTCCTGGAGAGCTTGCAGAGCACTGGGGAAAGGCAGGCAGAGAATTCCCTGCTAGCACCTTCTTTGTGCCTGTTCACTTTGCTTCGCAGAATCGCTTTTGTGCAGAAAACAGTAACACTTGTTCAGAAGGAAAGAAAGCACAGAGCCCCAGATTTTATGTTGTACTGGAGAGCTTGCAGAGCACTGGTGAAAAGCAGGCAGAGAATTCCCTGCTAGCACCTTCTCTGTGCCTGGGAAGCAGAAGTGTTCACATTGCTTCGCAGAATCGCTTTTGTGCAGAAAACACTAACACTTGTCCAGAACGAAAGAAAGCACAGAGCCCCAGATTCTATGTTGTCCTGGAGAGCTTGCAGGGCACTGGGGAAAGGCAGGCAGAGAATTCCCTGCTAGCACCTTCTCTGTGCCTGGGAAGCAGAAGTGTTCACATTGCTTCGCAGAATCGCTTTTGTGCAGACAACACTAACACTTTTTCAGAACAAAAGAAAGCACAGAGCCCCAGATTTTATGTTGTCCTGGAGAGCTTGCAGAGCACTGGGGAAAGGCAGGCAGAGAATTCCCTGCTAGCACCTTCTCTGTGCCTGGGAAGCAGAAGTGTTCACATTGCTTCGCAGAATCGCTTTTGTGCAGACAACACTAACACTTTTTCAGAACAAAAGAAAGCACAGAGCCCCAGATTTTATGTTGTCCTGGAGAGCTTGCAGAGCACTGGGGAAAAGCAGGCAGAGAATTCCCTGCTAGCACCTTCTCTGTGCCTGGGAAACAGAAGTGTTCACATTGCTTCGCAGAATCGCTTTTGTGCAGAAAACAGTAACACTTGTTCAGAACGAAAGAAAGCACAGAGCCCCAGATTTTATGTTGTCCTGGAGAGCTTGCAGAGCACTGGGGAAAGGCAGGCAGAGAATTCCCTGCTAGCACCTTCTCTGTGCCTGTTCACATTGCTTCGCAGAATCGCTTTTGTGCAGAAAACAGTAACACTTGTTCAGAACGAAAGAAAGCACAGAGCCCCAGATTTTATGTTGTCCTGGAGAGCTTGCAGAGCACTGGGGAAAGGCAGGCAGAGAATTCCCTGCTAGCACCTTCTCTGTGCCTGGGAAGCAGAAGTGTTCACATTGCTTCGCAGAATCGCTTTTGTGCAGACAACACTAACACTTTTTCAGAACAAAAGAAAGCACAGAGCCCCAGATTTTATGTTGTCCTGGAGAGCTTGCAGAGCACTGGGGAAAAGCAGGCAGAGAATTCCCTGCTAGCACCTTCTCTGTGCCTGGGAAACAGAAGTGTTCACATTGCTTCGCAGAATCGCTTTTGTGCAGAAAACAGTAACACTTGTTCAGAACGAAAGAAAGCACAGAGCCCCAGATTTTATGTTGTCCTGGAGAGCTTGCAGAGCACTGGGGAAAGGCAGGCAGAGAATTCCCTGCTAGCACCTTCTCTGTGCCTGTTCACATTGCTTCGCAGAATCGCTTTTGTGCAGAAAACAGTAACACTTGTTCAGACGAAAGAAAGCACAGAGCCCCAGATTTTATGTTGTCCTGGAGAGCTTGCAGAGCACTGGGGAAAGGCAGGCAGAGAATTCCCTGCTAGCACCTTCTCTGTGCCTGGGAAACAGAAGTGTTCCCATTGCTTCGCAGAATCGCTTTTGTGCAGAAAACACTAACACTTGTTCAGAACGAAAGAAAGCACAGAGCCCCAGATTTTATGTTGTCCTGGAGAGCTTGCAGAGCACTGGGGAAAGGCAGGCAGAGAATTCCCTGCTAGCACCTTCTTTGTGCCTGTTCACATTGCTTCGCAGAATCGCTTTTGTGCAGAAAACACTAACACTTGTTCAGAACGGAAGAAAGCACAGAGCCCCAGATTTTATGTTGTACTGGAGAGCTTGCAGAGCACTGGGGAAAAGCAGGCAGAGAATTCCCTGCTAGCACCTTCTCTGTGCCTGGGAAACAGAAGTGTTCCCATTGCTTTGCAGAATCGCTTTTGTGCAGAAAACAATAACACTTGTTCAGAACGAAAGAAAGCACAGAGCCCCAGATTTTATGTTGTCCTGGAGAGCTTGCAGAGCACTGGGGAAAAGCAGGCAGAGAATTCCCTGCTAGCACCTTCTCTGTGCCTGTTCACATTGCTTCGCAGAATCGCTTTTGTGCAGAAAACAGTAACACTTGTTCAGACGAAAGAAAGCACAGAGCCCCAGATTTTATGTTGTCCTGGAGAGCTTGCAGAGCACTGGGGAAAGGCAGGCAGAGAATTCCCTGCTAGCACCTTCTCTGTGCCTGGGAAGCAGAAGTGTTCACATTGGTTCGCAGAATCACTTTTGTGCAGAAAACAGTAACACTTGTTCAGAACGAAAGAAAGCACAGAGCCCCAGATTTGCTGTTGTCCTGGAGAGCTTTCAGAGCACTGGGGAAAGGCAGGCAGACAATTCCTTGCTAACACCTTCTCTGTGCCTGTTCACATTCCTTCGCAGAATCGCTTTTGTGCAGAAAACAGTAACACTTGTTCAGAACGAAAGAAAGCACAGAGCCCCAGATTTTATGTTGTCCTGGAGAGCTTGCAGAGCACTGGGGAAAAGCAGGCAGAGAATTTCCTGCTAGCACCTTCTCTGTGCCTGGGAAGCAGAAGTGTTCACATTGCTTGGCAGAATCGCTTTTGTGCAGAAAACAGTAACACTTGTTCAGAACAAAAGAAAGCACATAGCCCCAGATTTTATGTTGTCCTGGAGAGCTTGCAGAGCACTGGGGAAAAGCAGGCAGAGAATTCCCTGCTAGCACCTTCTCTGTGCCTGGGAAACACAAGTGTTCACATTGCTTCGCAGAATCGCTTTTGTGCAGAAAACAGTAACACTTGTTCAGAACGAAAGAAAGCACAGAGCCCCAGATTTTATGTTGTCCTGGAGAGCTTGCAGAGCACTGGGGAAAAGCAGGCAGAGAATTTCCTGCTAGCACCTTCTCTGTGCCTGGGAAGCAGAAGTTTTCACATTGCTTCGCAGAATCGCTTTTGTGCAGAAAACAGTAACACTTGTTCAGAACGAAAGAAAGCACAGAGCCCCAGATTTGCTGTTGTCCTGGAGAGCTTGCAGAGCACTGGGGAAAGGCAGGCAGAGAATTCCCTGCTAGCACCTTCTCTGTGCCTGTTCACATTCCTTCGCAGAATCGCTTTTGTGCAGAAAACAGTAACACTTGTTCAGAACGAAAGAAAGCACAGAGCCCCAGATTTTATGTTGTCCTGGAGAGCTTGCAGAGCACTGGGGAAAAGCAGGCAGAGAATTCCCTGCTAGCACCTTCTCTGTGCCTGGGAAGCAGAAGTGTTCACATTGCTTCGCAGAATCGCTTTTGTGCAGAAAACACTAACACTTGTTCAGAACGAAAGAAAGCACAGAGCCCCAGATTCTATGTTGTCCTGGAGAGCTTGCAGGGCACTGGGGAAAGGCAGGCAGAGAATTCCCTGCTAGCACCTTCTCTGTGCCTGGGAAGCAGAAGTGTTCACATTGCTTCGCAGAATCGCTTTTGTGCAGACAACACTAACACTTTTTCAGAACAAAAGAAAGCACAGAGCCCCAGATTTTATGTTGTCCTGGAGAGCTTGCAGAGCACTGGGGAAAAGCAGGCAGAGAATTCCCTGCTAGCACCTTCTCTGTGCCTGGGAAACAGAAGTGTTCACATTGCTTCGCAGAATCGCTTTTGTGCAGAAAACACTAACACTTGTTCAGAACGAAAGAAAGCACAGAGCCCCAGATTTTATGTTGTCCTGGAGAGCTTGCAGAGCACTGGGGAAAGGCAGGCAGAGAATTCCCTGCTAGCACCTTCTCTGTGCCTGGGAAGCAGAAGTGTTCACATGGCTTCGCAGAATCGCTTTTGTGCAGAAAACAATAACACCTGTTCAGAACGAAAGAAAGCACAGAGCCCCAGATTTTATGTTGTCCTGGAGAGCTTGCAGAGCACTGGGGAAAGGCAAGCAGAGAATTCCCTGCTAGCACCTTCTCTGTGCCTGTTCACATTGCTTCGCAGAATCGCTTTTGTGCAGAAAACAGTAACACTTGTTCAGACGAAAGAAAGTACAGAGCCCCAGATTTTATGTTGTCCTGGAGAGCTTGCAGAGCACTGGGGAAAAGCAGGCAGAGAATTCCCTGCTAGCACCTTCTCTGTGCCTGGGAAACAGAAGTGTTCCCATTGCTTCGCAGAATCGCTTTTGTGCAGAAAACACTAACACTTGTTCAGAACGAAAGAAAGCACAGAGCCCCAGATTTTATGTTGTCCTGGAGAGCTTGCAGAGCACTGGGGAAAGGCAGGCAGAGAATTCCCTGCTAGCACCTTCTTTGTGCCTGTTCACTTTGCTTCGCAGAATCGCTTTTGTGCAGAAAACAGTAACACTTGTTCAGAAGGAAAGAAAGCACAGAGCCCCAGATTTTATGTTGTACTGGAGAGCTTTCAGAGCACTGGTGAAAAGCAGGCAGAGAATTCCCTGCTAGCACCTTCTCTGTGCCTGGGAAACAGAAGTGTTCACATTGCTTTGCAGAATCGCTTTTGTGCAGAAAACAGTAACACTTGTTCAGAACGAAAGAAAGCACAGAGCCCCAGATCTGCTGTTGTCCTGGAGAGCTTGCAGAGCACTGGGGAAAGGCAGGCAGAGAATTCCCTGCTAGCACCTTCTCTGTGCCTGGGAAGCAGAAGTGTTCACATTGCTTCGCAGAATCGCTTTTGTGCAGAAAACACTAACACTTGTCCAGAACGAAAGAAAGCACAGAGCCCCAGATTCTATGTTGTCCTGGAGAGCTTGCAGGGCACTGGGGAAAGGCAGGCAGAGAATTCCCTGCTAGCACCTTCTCTGTGCCTGGGAAGCAGAAGTGTTCACATTGCTTCGCAGAATCGCTTTTGTGCAGAAAACAGTAACACTTGTTCAGAACGAAAGAAAGCACAGAGCCCCAGATTTTATGTTGTCCTGGAGAGCTTGCAGAGCACTGGGGAAAGGCAGGCAGAGAATTCCCTGCTAGCACCTTCTCTGTGCCTGTTCACATTGCTTCGCAGAATCGCTTTTGTGCAGAAAACAGTAACACTTGTTCAGACGAAAGAAAGCACAGAGCCCCAGATTTTATGTTGTCCTGGAGAGCTTGCAGAGCACTGGGGAAAGGCAGGCAGAGAATTCCCTGCTAGCACCTTCTCTGTGCCTGGGAAACAGAAGTGTTCACATTGCTTCGCAGAATCGCTTTTGTGCAGAAAACACTAACACTTGTTCAGAACGAAAGAAAGCACAGAGCCCCAGATTCTATGTTGTCCTGGAGAGCTTGCAGGGCACTGGGGAAAGGCAGGCAGAGAATTCCCTGCTAGCACCTTCTCTGTGCCTGGGAAGCAGAAGTGTTCACATTGCTTCGCAGAATCGCTTTTGTGCAGACAACACTAACACTTTTTCAGAACAAAAGAAAGCACAGAGCCCCAGATTTTATGTTGTCCTGGAGAGCTTGCAGAGCACTGGGAAAAAGCAGGCAGAGAATTCCCTGCTAGCACCTTCTCTGTGCCTGGGAAACAGAAGTGTTCACATTGCTTCGCAGAATCGCTTTTGTGCAGAAAACAGTAACACTTGTTCAGAACGAAAGAAAGCACAGAGCCCCAGATTTTATGTTGTCCTGGAGAGCTTGCAGAGCACTGGGGAAAGGCAGGCAGAGAATTCCCTGCTAGCACCTTCTCTGTGCCTGTTCACATTGCTTCGCAGAATCGCTTTTGTGCAGAAAACAGTAACACTTGTTCAGAACGAAAGAAAGCACAGAGCCCCAGATTTTATGTTGTCCTGGAGAGCTTGCAGAGCACTGGGGAAAGGCAGGCAGAGAATTCCCTGCTAGCACCTTCTCTGTGCCTGGGAAGCAGAAGTGCTCACATTGCTTCGCAGAATCGCTTTTGTGCAGACAACACTAACACTTTTTCAGAACAAAAGAAAGCACAGAGCCCCAGATTTTATGTTGTCCTGGAGAGCTTGCAGAGCACTGGGGAAAAGCAGGCAGAGAATTCCCTGCTAGCACCTTCTCTGTGCCTGGGAAACAGAAGTGTTCACATTGCTTCGCAGAATCGCTTTTGTGCAGAAAACACTAACACTTGTTCAGAACGAAAGAAAACACAGAGCCCCAGATTTTATGTTGTCCTGGAGAGCTTGCAGAGCACTGGGGAAAGGCAGGCAGAGAATTCCCTGCTAGCACCTTCTCTGTGCCTGTTCACATTGCTTCGCAGAATCGCTTTTGTGCAGAAAACAGTAACACTTGTTCAGACGAAAGAAAGTACAGAGCCCCAGATTTTATGTTGTCCTGGAGAGCTTGCAGAGCACTGGGGAAAAGCAGGCAGAGAATTCCCTGCTAGCACCTTCTCTGTGCCTGGGAAACAGAAGTGTTCCCATTGCTTCGCAGAATCGCTTTTGTGCAGAAAACACTAACACTTGTTCAGAACGAAAGAAAGCACAGAGCCCCAGATTTTATGTTGTCCTGGAGAGCTTGCAGAGCACTGGGGAAAGGCAGGCAGAGAATTCCCTGCTAGCACCTTCTTTGTGCCTGTTCACATTGCTTCGCAGAATCGCTTTTGTGCAGAAAACACTAACACTTGTTCAGAACGAAAGAAAGCACAGAGCCCCAGATTTTATGTTGTACTGGAGAGCTTGCAGAGCACTGGGGAAAAGCAGGCAGAGAATTCCCTGCTAGCACCTTCTCTGTGCCTGGGAAACAGAAGTGTTCACATTGCTTTGCAGAATCGCTTTTGTGCAGAAAACAATAACACTTGTTCAGAACGAAAGAAAGCACAGAGCCCCAGATTTTATGTTGTCCTGGAGAGCTTGCAGAGCACTGGGGAAAAGCAGGCAGAGAATTCCCTGCTAGCACCTTCTCTGTGCCTGTTCACATTGCTTCGCAGAATCGCTTTTGTGCAGAAAACACTAACACTTGTTCAGACGAAAGAAAGCACAGAGCCCCAGATTTTATGTTGTCCTGGAGAGCTTGCAGAGCACTGGGGAAAGGCAGGCAGAGAATTCCCTGCTAGCACCTTCTCTGTGCCTGGGAAGCAGAAGTGTTCACATTGCTTCGCAGAATCGCTTTTGTGCAGAAAACAGTAACACTTGTTCAGAACGAAAGAAAGCACAGAGCCCCAGATTCTATGTTGTCCTGGAGAGCTTTCAGAGCACTGGGGAAAGGCAGGCAGAGAATTCCCTGCTAGCACCTTCTCTGTGCCTGGGAAGCAGAAGTGTTCACATTGGTTCGCAGAATCACTTTTGTGCAGAAAACAGTAACACTTGTTCAGAACGAAAGAAAGCACAGAGCCCCAGATTTGCTGTTGTCCTGGAGAGCTTTCAGAGCACTGGGGAAAGGCAGGCAGACAATTCCTTGCTAACACCTTCTCTGTGCCTGTTCACATTGCTTCGCAGAATCGCTTTTGTGCAGAAAACAGTAACACTTGTTCAGACGAAAGAAAGCACAGAGCCCCAGATTTTATGTTGTCCTGGAGAGCTTGCAGAGCACTGGGGAAAGGCAGGCAGAGAATTCCCTGCTAGCACCTTCTCTGTGCCTGGGAAGCAGAAGTGTTCACATTGCTTCGCAGAATCGCTTTTGTGCAGAAAACACTAACACTTGTTCAGAACGAAAGAAAGCACAGAGCCCCAGATTCTATGTTGTCCTGGAGAGCTTTCAGAGCACTGGGGAAAGGCAGGCAGAGAATTCCCTGCTAGCACCTTCTCTGTGCCTGGGAAGCAGAAGTGTTCACATTGGTTCGCAGAATCACTTTTGTGCAGAAAACAGTAACACTTGTTCAGAACGAAAGAAAGCACAGAGCCCCAGATTTGCTGTTGTCCTGGAGAGCTTTCAGAGCACTGGGGAAAGGCAGGCAGACAATTCCTTGCTAACACCTTCTCTGTGCCTGTTCACATTCCTTCGCAGAATCGCTTTTGTGCAGAAAACAGTAACACTTGTTCAGAAGGAAAGAAAGCACAGAGCCCCAGATTTTATGTTGTCCTGGAGAGCTTGCAGAGCACTGGGGAAAAGCAGGCAGAGAATTTCCTGCTAGCACCTTCTCTGTGCCTGGGAAGCAGAAGTGTTCACATTGCTTCGCAGAATCGCTTTTGTGCAGAAAACACTAACACTTGTTCAGAACAAAAGAAAGCACATAGCCCCAGATTTTATGTTGTCCTGGAGAGCTTGCAGAGCACTGGGGAAAAGCAGGCAGAGAATTCCCTGCTAGCACCTTCTCTGTGCCTGGGAAACACAAGTGTTCACATTGCTTCGCAGAATCGCTTTTGTGCAGAAAACAGTAACACTTGTTCAGAACGAAAGAAAGCACAGAGCCCCAGATTTTATGTTGTCCTGGAGAGCTTGCAGAGCACTGGGGAAAAGCAGGCAGAGAATTTCCTGCTAGCACCTTCTCTGTGCCTGGGAAGCAGAAGTGTTCACATTGCTTCGCAGAATCGCTTTTGTGCAGAAAACAGTAACACTTGTTCAGAACGAAAGAAAGCACAGAGCCCCAGATTTGCTGTTGTCCTGGAGAGCTTGCAGAGCACTGGGGAAAGGCAGGCAGAGAATTCCCTGCTAGCACCTTCTCTGTGCCTGTTCACATTCCTTCGCAGAATCGCTTTTGTGCAGAAAACAGTAACACTTGTTCAGAACGAAAGAAAGCACAGAGCCCCAGATTTTATGTTGTCCTGGAGAGCTTGCAGAGCACTGGGGAAAAGCAGGCAGAGAATTCCCTGCTAGCACCTTCTCTGTGCCTGGGAAGCAGAAGTGTTCACATTGCTTCGCAGAATCGCTTTTGTGCAGAAAACACTAACACTTGTTCAGAACGAAAGAAAGCACAGAGCCCCAGATTTTATGTTGTCCTGGAGAGCTTGCAGAGCACTGGGGAAAAGCAGGCAGAGAATTCCCTGCTATCACCTTCTCTGTGCCTGTTCACATTGCTTCGCAGAATCGCTTTTGTGCAGAAAACAGTAACACTTGTTCAGAACGAAAGAAAGCACAGAGCCCCAGATTTTATGTTGTCCTGGAGAGCTTGCAGAGCACTGGGGAAAGGCAGGCAGAGAATTCCCTGCTAGCACCTTCTCTGTGCCTGGGAAGCAGAAGTGTTCACATTGCTTCGCAGAATCGCTTTTGTGCAGAAAACAGTAACACTTGTTCAGAACGAAAGAAAGCACAGAGCCCCAGATTCTATGTTGTCCTGGAGAGCTTTCAGAGCACTGGGGAAAGGCAGGCAGAGAATTCCCTGCTAGCACCTTCTCTGTGCCTGGGAAGCAGAAGTGTTCACATTGGTTCGCAGAATCACTTTTGTGCAGAAAACAGTAACACTTGTTCAGAACGAAAGAAAGCACAGAGCCCCAGATTTGCTGTTGTCCTGGAGAGCTTTCAGAGCACTGGGGAAAGGCAGGCAGACAATTCCTTGCTAACACCTTCTCTGTGCCTGTTCACATTCCTTCGCAGAATCGCTTTTGTGCAGAAAACAGTAACACTTGTTCAGAACAAAAGAAAGCACAGAGCCCCAGATTTTATGTTGTCCTGGAGAGCTTGCAGAGCACTGGGGAAAAGCAGGCAGAGAATTCCCTGCTAGCACCTTCTCTGTGCCTGGGAAACACAAGTGTTCACATTGCTTCGCAGAATCGCTTTTGTGCAGAAAACAGTAACACTTGTTCAGAACGAAAGAAAGCACAGAGCCCCAGATTTTATGTTGTCCTGGAGAGCTTGCAGAGCACTGGGGAAAAGCAGGCAGAGAATTTCCTGCTAGCACCTTCTCTGTGCCTGGGAAGCAGAAGTGTTCACATTGCTTCGCAGAATCGCTTTTGTGCAGAAAACAGTAACACTTGTTCAGAACGAAAGAAAGCACAGAGCCCCAGATTTGCTGTTGTCCTGGAGAGCTTGCAGAGCACTGGGGAAAGGCAGGCAGAGAATTCCCTGCTAGCACCTTCTCTGTGCCTGTTCACATTCCTTCGCAGAATCGCTTTTGTGCAGAAAACACTAACACTTGTTCAGAACGAAAGAAAGCACAGAGCCCCAGATTTTATGTTGTCCTGGAGAGCTTGCAGAGCACTGGGGAAAAGCAGGCAGAGAATTCCCTGCTAGCACCTTCTCTGTGCCTGGGAAGCAGAAGTGTTCACATTGCTTCGCAGAATCGCTTTTGTGCAGAAAACACTAACACTTGTTCAGAACGAAAGAAAGCACAGAGCCCCAGATTCTATGTTGTCCTGGAGAGCTTGCAGGGCACTGGGGAAAGGCAGGCAGAGAATTCCCTGCTAGCACCTTCTCTGTGCCTGGGAAGCAGAAGTGTTCACATTGCTTCGCAGAATCGCTTTTGTGCAGACAACACTAACACTTTTTCAGAACAAAAGAAAGCACAGAGCCCCAGATTTTATGTTGTCCTGGAGAGCTTGCAGAGCACTGGGGAAAAGCAGGCAGAGAATTCCCTGCTAGCACCTTCTCTGTGCCTGGGAAACAGAAGTGTTCACATTGCTTCGCAGAATCGCTTTTGTGCAGAAAACAGTAACACTTGTTCAGAACGAAAGAAAGCACAGAGCCCCAGATTTTATGTTGTCCTGGAGAGCTTGCAGAGCACTGGGGAAAGGCAGGCAGAGAATTCCCTGCTAGCACCTTCTATGTGCCTGGGAAGCAGAAGTGTTCACATTGCTTCGCAGAATCACTTTTCTGCAGAAAACAGTAACACTTGTTCAGAACGAAAGAAAGCACAGAGCCCCAGATTTTATGTTGTCCTGGAGAGCTTGCAGAGCACTGGGGAAAGGCAGGCAGAGAATTCCCTGCTAGCACCTTCTCTGTGCCTGGGAAGCAGAAGCCTTCACATTGCTTCGCAGAATCGCTTTTGTGCAGAAAACAATAACACCTGTTCAGAACGAAAGAAAGCACAGAGCCCCAGATTTTATGTTGTTCTGGAGAGCTTTCAGAGCACTGGGGAAAGGCAGGCAGAGAATTCCCTGCTAGCACCTTCTCTGTGCCTGTTCACATTGCTTCGCAGAATCGCTTTTGTGCAGAAAACAGTAACACTTGTTCAGAACGAAAGAAAGCACAGAGCCCCAGATTTTATGTTGTCCTGGAGAGCTTGCAGAGCACTGGGGAAAGGCAGGCAGAGAATTCCCTGCTAGCACCTTCTCTGTGCCTGGGAAACAGAAGTGTTCACATTGCTTCGCAGAATCGCTTTTGTGCAGAAAACACTAACACTTGTTCAGAACGAAAGAAAGCACAGAGCCCCAGATTCTATGTTGTCCTGGAGAGCTTGCAGGGCACTGGGGAAAGGCAGGCAGAGAATTCCCTGCTAGCACCTTCTCTGTGCCTGGGAAGCAGAAGTGTTCACATTGCTTCGCAGAATCGCTTTTGTGCAGACAACACTAACACTTTTTCAGAACAAAAGAAAGCACAGAGCCCCAGATTTTATGTTGTCCTGGAGAGCTTGCAGAGCACTGGGGAAAAGCAGGCAGAGAATTCCCTGCTAGCACCTTCTCTGTGCCTGGGAAACACAAGTGTTCCCATTGCTTCGCAGAATCGCTTTTGTGCAGAAAACAGTAACACTTGTTCAGAACGAAAGAAAGCACAGAGCCCCAGATTTTATGTTGTCCTGGAGAGCTTGCAGAGCACTGGGGAAAAGCAGGCAGAGAATTCCCTGCTATCACCTTCTCTGTGCCTGTTCACATTGCTTCGCAGAATCGCTTTTGTGCAGAAAACAGTAACACTTGTTCAGACGAAAGAAAGCACAGAGCCCCAGATTTTATGTTGTCCTGGAGAGCTTGCAGAGCACTGG
Organism: Strix uralensis; assembly: GCF_047716275.1. Taxonomy (NCBI): domain Eukaryota; kingdom Metazoa; phylum Chordata; class Aves; order Strigiformes; family Strigidae; genus Strix; species Strix uralensis. Next base: position 9,523,362 of record NC_133973.1, read on the forward strand.
GGAAAGGCAGGCAGAGAATTCCCTGCTAGCACCTTCTCTGTGCCTGGGAAGCAGAAGTGTTCACATTGCTTCGCAGAATCGCTTTTGTGCAGAAAACAGTAACACTTGTTCAGAACGAAAGAAAGCACAGAGCCCCAGATTCTATGTTGTCCTGGAGAGCTTTCAGAGCACTGGGGAAAGGCAGGCAGAGAATTCCCTGCTAGCACCTTCTCTGTGCCTGGGAAGCAGAAGTGTTCACATTGCTTCGCAGAATCGCTTTTGTGCAGAAAACACTAACACTTGTTCAGAACGAAAGAACGCACAGAGCCCCAGATTTGCTGTTGTCCTGGAGAGCTTTCAGAGCACTGGGGAAAGGCAGGCAGACAATTCCTTGCTAACACCTTCTCTGTGCCTGTTCACATTCCTTCGCAGAATCGCTTTTGTGCAGAAAACAGTAACACTTGTTCAGAACGAAAGAAAGCACAGAGCCCCAGATTTTATGTTGTCCTGGAGAGCTTGCAGAGCACTGGGGAAAAGCAGGCAGAGAATTTCCTGCTAGCACCTTCTCTGTGCCTGGGAAGCAGAAGTGTTCACATTGCTTGGCAGAATCGCTTTTGTGCAGAAAACAGTAACACTTGTTCAGAACAAAAGAAAGCACATAGCCCCAGATTTTATGTTGTCCTGGAGAGCTTGCAGAGCACTGGGGAAAAGCAGGCAGAGAATTCCCTGCTAGCACCTTCTCTGTGCCTGGGAAACACAAGTGTTCACATTGCTTCGCAGAATCGCTTTTGTGCAGAAAACAGTAACACTTGTTCAGAACGAAAGAAAGCACAGAGCCCCAGATTTTATGTTGTCCTGGAGAGCTTGCAGAGCACTGGGGAAAAGCAGGCAGAGAATTTCCTGCTAGCACCTTCTCTGTGCCTGGGAAGCAGAAGTGTTCACATTGCTTCGCAGAATCGCTTTTGTGCAGAAAACAGTAACACTTGTTCAGAACGAAAGAAAGCACAGAGCCCCAGATTTGCTGTTGTCCTGGAGAGCTTGCAGAGCACTGGGGAAAGGCAGGCAGAGAATTCCCTGCTAGCACCTTCTCTGTGCCTGTTCACATTCCTTCGCAGAATCGCTTTTGTGCAGAAAACAGTAACACTTGTTCAGAACGAAAGAAAGCACAGAGCCCCAGATTTTATGTTGTCCTGGAGAGCTTGCAGAGCACTGGGGAAAAGCAGGCAGAGAATTCCCTGCTAGCACCTTCTCTGTGCCTGGGAAGCAGAAGTGTTCACATTGCTTCGCAGAATCGCTTTTGTGCAGAAAACACTAACACTTGTTCAGAACGAAAGAAAGCACAGAGCCCCAGATTTTATTTTGTCCTGGAGAGCTTGCAGGGCACTGGGGAAAGGCAGGCAGAGAATTCCCTGCTAGCACCTTCTCTGTGCCTGGGAAGCAGAAGTGTTCACATTGCTTCGCAGAATCGCTTTTGTGCAGACAACACTAACACTTTTTCAGAACGAAAGAAAGCACAGAGCCCCAGATTTTATGTTGTCCTGGAGAGCTTGCAGAGCACTGGGGAAAGGCAGGCAGAGAATTCCCTGCTAGCACCTTCTCTGTGCCTGGGAAACAGAAGTGTTGACATTGCTTCGCAGAATCGCTTTTGTGCAGAAAACAGTAACACTTGTTCAGAACGAAAGAAAGCACAGAGCCCCAGATTTTATGTTGTCCTGGAGAGCTTGCAGAGCACTGGGGAAAGGCAGGCAGAGAATTCCCTGCTAGCACCTTCTCTGTGCCTGTTGACATTGCTTCGCAGAATCGCTTTTGTGCAGAAAACAGTAACACTTGTTCAGACGAAAGAAAGTACAGAGCCCCAGATTTTATGTTGTCCTGGAGAGCTTGCAGAGCACTGGGGAAAAGCAGGCAGAGAATTCCCTGCTAGCACCTTCTCTGTGCCTGGGAAACAGAAGTGTTCCCATTGCTTCGCACAATCGCTTTTGTGCAGAAAACACTAACACTTGTTCAGAACGAAAGAAAGCACAGAGCCCCAGATTTTATGTTGTCCTGGAGAGCTTGCAGAGCACTGGGGAAAGGCAGGCAGAGAATTCCCTGCTAGCACCTTCTTTGTGCCTGTTCACTTTGCTTCGCAGAATCGCTTTTGTGCAGAAAACAGTAACACTTGTTCAGAAGGAAAGAAAGCACAGAGCCCCAGATTTTATGTTGTACTGGAGAGCTTGCAGAGCACTGGGGAAAAGCAGGCAGAGAATTCCCTGCTAGCACCTTCTCTGTGCCTGGGAAACAGAAGTGTTCACATTGCTTTGCAGAATCGCTTTTGTGCAGAAAACAGTAACACTTGTTCAGAACGAAAGAAAGCACAGAGCCCCAGATTTTATGTTGTCCTGGAGAGCTTGCAGAGCACTGGGGAAAAGCAGGCAGAGAATTCCCTGCTAGCACCTTCTCTGTGCCTGTTCACATTGCTTCGCAGAATCGCTTTTGTGCAGAAAACAGTAACACTTGTTCAGACGAAAGAAAGCACAGAGCCCCAGATTTTATGTTGTCCTGGAGAGCTTGCAGAGCACTGGGGAAAGGCAGGCAGAGAATTCCCTGCTAGCACCTTCTCTGTGCCTGGGAAGCAGAAGTCTTCACATTGCTTCGCAGAATCGCTTTTGTGCAGAAAACAGTAACACTTGTTCAGAACGAAAGAAAGCACAGAGCCGCAGATTTGCTGTTGTCCTGGAGAGCTTTCAGAGCACTGGGGAAAGGCAGGCAGACAATTCCTTGCTAACACCTTCTCTGTGCCTGTTCACATTGCTTCGCAGAATCGCTTTTGTGCAGAAAACAGTAACACTTGTTCAGACGAAAGAAAGCACAGAGCCCCAGATTTTATGTTGTCCTGGAGAGCTTGCAGAGCACTGGGGAAAGGCAGGCAGAGAATTCCCTGCTAGCACCTTCTCTGTGCCTGGGAAGCAGAAGTGTTCACATTGCTTCGCAGAATCGCTTTTGTGCAGAAAACAGTAACACTTGTTCAGAACGAAAGAAAGCACAGAGCCCCAGATTCTATGTTGTCCTGGAGAGCTTTCAGAGCACTGGGGAAAGGCAGGCAGAGAATTCCCTGCTAGCACCTTCTCTGTGCCTGGGAAGCAGAAGTGTTCACATTGCTTCGCAGAATCGCTTTTGTGCAGAAAACACTAACACTTGTTCAGAACGAAAGAACGCACAGAGCCCCAGATTTGCTGTTGTCCTGGAGAGCTTTCAGAGCACTGGGGAAAGGCAGGCAGACAATTCCTTGCTAACACCTTCTCTGTGCCTGTTCACATTCCTTCGCAGAATCGCTTTTGTGCAGAAAACAGTAACACTTGTTCAGAACGAAAGAAAGCACAGAGCCCCAGATTTTATGTTGTCCTGGAGAGCTTGCAGAGCACTGGGGAAAAGCAGGCAGAGAATTTCCTGCTAGCACCTTCTCTGTGCCTGGGAAGCAGAAGTGTTCACATTGCTTGGCAGAATCGCTTTTGTGCAGAAAACAGTAACACTTGTTCAGAACAAAAGAAAGCACATAGCCCCAGATTTTATGTTGTCCTGGAGAGCTTGCAGAGCACTGGGGAAAAGCAGGCAGAGAATTCCCTGCTAGCACCTTCTCTGTGCCTGGGAAACACAAGTGTTCACATTGCTTCGCAGAATCGCTTTTGTGCAGAAAACAGTAACACTTGTTCAGAACGAAAGAAAGCACAGAGCCCCAGATTTTATGTTGTCCTGGAGAGCTTGCAGAGCACTGGGGAAAAGCAGGCAGAGAATTTCCTGCTAGCACCTTCTCTGTGCCTGGGAAGCAGAAGTGTTCACATTGCTTCGCAGAATCGCTTTTGTGCAGAAAACAGTAACACTTGTTCAGAACGAAAGAAAGCACAGAGCCCCAGATTTGCTGTTGTCCTGGAGAGCTTGCAGAGCACTGGGGAAAGGCAGGCAGAGAATTCCCTGCTAGCACCTTCTCTGTGCCTGTTCACATTCCTTCGCAGAATCGCTTTTGTGCAGAAAACAGTAACACTTGTTCAGAACGAAAGAAAGCACAGAGCCCCAGATTTTATGTTGTCCTGGAGAGCTTGCAGAGCACTGGGGAAAAGCAGGCAGAGAATTCCCTGCTAGCACCTTCTCTGTGCCTGGGAAGCAGAAGTGTTCACATTGCTTCGCAGAATCGCTTTTGTGCAGAAAACACTAACACTTGTTCAGAACGAAAGAAAGCACAGAGCCCCAGATTTTATTTTGTCCTGGAGAGCTTGCAGGGCACTGGGGAAAGGCAGGCAGAGAATTCCCTGCTAGCACCTTCTCTGTGCCTGGGAAGCAGAAGTGTTCACATTGCTTCGCAGAATCGCTTTTGTGCAGACAACACTAACACTTTTTCAGAACGAAAGAAAGCACAGAGCCCCAGATTTTATGTTGTCCTGGAGAGCTTGCAGAGCACTGGGGAAAGGCAGGCAGAGAATTCCCTGCTAGCACCTTCTCTGTGCCTGGGAAACAGAAGTGTTGACATTGCTTCGCAGAATCGCTTTTGTGCAGAAAACAGTAACACTTGTTCAGAACGAAAGAAAGCACAGAGCCCCAGATTTTATGTTGTCCTGGAGAGCTTGCAGAGCACTGGGGAAAGGCAGGCAGAGAATTCCCTGCTAGCACCTTCTCTGTGCCTGTTGACATTGCTTCGCAGAATCGCTTTTGTGCAGAAAACAGTAACACTTGTTCAGACGAAAGAAAGTACAGAGCCCCAGATTTTATGTTGTCCTGGAGAGCTTGCAGAGCACTGGGGAAAAGCAGGCAGAGAATTCCCTGCTAGCACCTTCTCTGTGCCTGGGAAACAGAAGTGTTCCCATTGCTTCGCACAATCGCTTTTGTGCAGAAAACACTAACACTTGTTCAGAACGAAAGAAAGCACAGAGCCCCAGATTTTATGTTGTCCTGGAGAGCTTGCAGAGCACTGGGGAAAGGCAGGCAGAGAATTCCCTGCTAGCACCTTCTTTGTGCCTGTTCACTTTGCTTCGCAGAATCGCTTTTGTGCAGAAAACAGTAACACTTGTTCAGAAGGAAAGAAAGCACAGAGCCCCAGATTTTATGTTGTACTGGAGAGCTTGCAGAGCACTGGGGAAAAGCAGGCAGAGAATTCCCTGCTAGCACCTTCTCTGTGCCTGGGAAACAGAAGTGTTCACATTGCTTTGCAGAATCGCTTTTGTGCAGAAAACAGTAACACTTGTTCAGAACGAAAGAAAGCACAGAGCCCCAGATTTTATGTTGTCCTGGAGAGCTTGCAGAGCACTGGGGAAAAGCAGGCAGAGAATTCCCTGCTAGCACCTTCTCTGTGCCTGTTCACATTGCTTCGCAGAATCGCTTTTGTGCAGAAAACAGTAACACTTGTTCAGACGAAAGAAAGCACAGAGCCCCAGATTTTATGTTGTCCTGGAGAGCTTGCAGAGCACTGGGGAAAGGCAGGCAGAGAATTCCCTGCTAGCACCTTCTCTGTGCCTGGGAAGCAGAAGTCTTCACATTGCTTCGCAGAATCGCTTTTGTGCAGAAAACAGTAACACTTGTTCAGAACGAAAGAAAGCACAGAGCCGCAGATTTGCTGTTGTCCTGGAGAGCTTTCAGAGCACTGGGGAAAGGCAGGCAGACAATTCCTTGCTAACACCTTCTCTGTGCCTGTTCACATTCCTTCGCAGAATCGCTTTTGTGCAGAAAACAGTAACACTTGTTCAGAACGAAAGAAAGCACAGAGCCCCAGATTTTATGTTGTCCTGGAGAGCTTGCAGAGCACTGGGGAAAGGCAGGCAGAGAATTCCCTGCTAGCACCTTCTCTGTGCCTGTTCACATTGCTTCGCAGAATCGCTTTTGTGCAGAAAACAGTAACACTTGTTCAGACGAAAGAAAGTACAGAGCCCCAGATTTTATGTTGTCCTGGAGAGCTTGCAGAGCACTGGGGAAAAGCAGGCAGAGAATTCCCTGCTAGCACCTTCTCTGTGCCTGGGAAACAGAAGTGTTCCCATTGCTTCGCAGAATCGCTTTTGTGCAGAAAACAGTAACACTTGTTCAGAACGAAAGAAAGCACAGAGCCCCAGATTTTATGTTGTCCTGGAGAGCTTGCAGAGCACTGGGGAAAGGCAGGCAGAGAATTCCCTGCTAGCACCTTCTTTGTGCCTGTTCACATTGCTTCGCAGAATCGCTTTTGTGCAGAAAACAGTAACACTTGTTCAGAAGGAAAGAAAGCACAGAGCCCCAGATTTTATGTTGTCCTGGAGAACTTGCAGAGCACTGGGGAAAGGCAGGCAGAGAATTCCCTGCTAGCACCTTCTCTGTGCCTGGGAAACAGAAGTGTTCCCATTGCTTCGCAGAATCGCTTTTGTGCAGAAGACACTAACACTTGTTCAGAACGAAAGAAAGCACAGAGCCCCAGATTCTATGTTGTCCTGGAGAGCTTGCAGAGCACTGGGGAAAGGCAGGCAGAGAATTCCCTGCTAGCACCTTCTCTGTGCCTGGGAAGCAGAAGTGTTCACATTGGTTCGCAGAATCACTTTTGTGCAGAAAACAGTAACACTTGTTCAGAACGAAAGAAAGCACAGAGCCCCAGATTTGCTGTTGTCCTGGAGAGCTTTCAGAGCACTGGGGAAAGGCAGGCAGACAATTCCTTGCTAACACCTTCTCTGTGCCTGTTCACATTCCTTCGCAGAATCGCTTTTGTGCAGAAAACAGTAACACTTGTTCAGAACGAAAGAAAGCACAGAGCCCCAGATTTTATGTTGTCCTGGAGAGCTTGCAGAGCACTGGGGAAAGGCAGGCAGAGAATTCCCTGCTAGCACCTTCTCTGTGCCTGGGAAGCAGAAGTGTTCACATTGCTTCGCAGAATCGCTTTTGTGCAGAAAACACTAACTCTTGTTCAGAACGAAAGAAAGCACAGAGCCCCAGATTTTATGTTGTCCTGGAGAGCTTGCAGAGCACTGGGGAAAAGCAGGCAGAGAATTCCCTGCTAGCACCTTCTCTGTGCCTGGGAAGCAGAAGTGTTCACATTGCTTCGCAGAATCGCTTTTGTGCAGAAAACAGTAACACTTGTTCAGAACGAAAGAAAGCACAGAGCCCCAGATTTTATGTTGTCCTGGAGAGCTTGCAGAGCACTGGGGAAAGGCAGGCAGACAATTCCCTGCTAGCACCTTCTCTGTGCCTGTTCACATTGCTTCGCAGAATCGCTTTTGTGCAGAAAACAGTAACACTTGTTCAGAACGAAAGAAAGCACAGAGCCCCAGATCTGCTGTTGTCCTGGAGAGCTTGCAGAGCACTGGGGAAAAGCAGGCAGAGAATTCCCTGCTATCACCTTCTCTGTGCCTGGGAAACAGAAGTGTTCCCATTGCTTCGCAGAATCGCTTTTGTGCAGAAAACAGTAACACTTGTTCAGAACGAAAGAAAGCACAGAGCACCAGATTTTATGTTGTGCTGGAGAGCTTGCAGAGCACTGGGGAAAAGCAGGCAGAGAATTCCCTGCTAGCACCTTCTCTGTGCCTGGGAAACAGAAGTGTTCACATTGCTTCGCAGAATCGCTTTTGTGCAGAAAACACTAACACTTGTTCAGAACGAAAGAAAGCACAGAGCCCCAGATTTTATGTTGTCATGGAGAGCTTGCAGAGCACTGGGGAAAGGCAGGCAGAGAATTCCCTGCTAGCACCTTCTCTGTGCCTGTTCACATTGCTTCGCAGAATCGCTTTTGTGCAGAAAACAGTAACACTTGTTCAGAACGAAAGAAAGCACAGAGCCCCAGATCTGCTGTAGTCCTGGAGAGCTTGCAGAGCACTGGTGAAAAGCAGGCAGAGTATTCCCTGCTAGCACCTTCTCTGTGCCTGGGAAACAGAAGTGTTCCCATTGCTTCGCAGAATCGCTTTTGTGCAGAAAACAGTAACACTTGTTCAGAACGAAACAAAGCACAGAGCCCCAGATTTGCTGTTGTCCTGGAGAGCTTGCAGAGCACTGGGGAAAGGCAGGCAGAGAATTCCCTGCTAGCACCTTCTCTGTGCCTGTTCACATTCCTTCGCAGAATCGCTTTTGTGCAGAAAACAGTAACACTTGTTCAGAACGAAAGAAAGCACAGAGCCCCAGATTTTATGTTGTCCTGGAGAGCTTGCAGAGCACTGGGGAAAAGCAGGCAGAGAATTCCCTGCTAGCACCTTCTCTGTGCCTGGGAAACAGAAGTGTTCACATTGCTTCGCAGAATCGCTTTTGTGCAGAAAACAGTAACACTTGTTCAGAACGAAACAAAGCACAGAGCCCCAGATTTTATGTTGTCCTGGAGAGCTTGCAGAGCACTGGGGAAAGGCAGGCAGAGAATTCCCTGCTAGCACCTTCTATGTGCTTGGGAAGCAGAAGTGTTCACATTCCTTCGCAGAATCGCTTTTGTGCAGAAAACAATAACACCTGTTCAGAACGAAAGAAAGCACAGAGCCCCAGATTTGCTGTTGTCCTGGAGAGCTTGCAGAGCACTGGGGAAATGCAGGCAGAGAATTCCCTGCTAGCACCTTCTCTGTGCCTGTTCACATTCCTTCGCAGAATCGCTTTTGTGCAGAAAACAGTAACACTTGTTCAGAACGAAAGAAAGCACAGAGCCCCAGATTTTATGTTGTCCTGGAGAGCTTGCAGAGCACAGGGGAAAGGCAGGCAGAGAATTCCCTGCTAGCACCTTCTCTGTGCCTGTTCACATTGCTTCGCAGAATCGCTTTTGTGCAGAAAACAGTAACACTTGTTCAGACGAAAGAAAGTACAGAGCCCCAGATTTTATGTTGTCCTGGAGAGCTTGCAGAGCACTGGGGAAAAGCAGGCAGAGAATTCCCTGCTAGCACCTTCTCTGTGCCTGGGAAACAGAAGTGTTCCCATTGCTTCGCAGAATCGCTTTTGTGCAGAAAACACTAACACTTGTTCAGAACGAAAGAAAGCACAGAGCCCCAGATTTTATGTTGTCCTGGAGAGCTTGCAGAGCACTGGGGAAAGGCAGGCAGAGAATTCCCTGCTAGCACCTTCTTTGTGCCTGTTCACATTGCTTCGCAGAATCGCTTTTGTGCAGAAAACAGTAACACTTGTTCAGAACGAAAGAAAGCACAGAGCCCCAGATTTTATGTTGTCCTGGAGAGCTTGCAGAGCACTGGGGAAAGGCAGGCAGAGAATTCCCTGCTAGCACCTTCTCTGTGCCTGGGAAGCAGAAGTGTTCACATTGCTTCGCAGAATCGCTTTTGTGCAGACAACACTAACACTTTTTCAGAACAAAAGAAAGCACAGAGCCCCAGATTCTATGTTGTCCTGTAGAGCTTGCAGGGCACTGGGGAAAAGCAGGCAGAGAATTCCCTGCTAGCACCTTCTCTGTGCCTGGGAAACACAAGTGTTCACATTGCTTCGCAGAATCGCTTTTGTGCAGAAAACAGTAACACTTGTTCAGAACGAAAGAAAGCACAGAGCCCCAGATTTTATGTTGTCCTGGAGAGCTTGCAGAGCACTGGGGAAAGGCAGGCAGAGAATTCCCTGCTAGCACCTTCTCTGTGCCTGTTCACATTGCTTCGCAGAATCGCTTTTGTGCAGAAAACAGTAACACTTGTTCAGACGAAAGAAAGTACAGAGCCCCAGATTTTATGTTGTCCTGGAGAGCTTGCAGAGCACTGGGGAAAAGCAGGCAGAGAATTCCCTGCTAGCACCTTCTCTGTGCCTGGGAAACAGAAGTGTTCCCATTGCTTCGCAGAATCGCTTTTGTGCAGAAAACACTAACACTTGTTCAGAACGAAAGAAAGCACAGAGCCCCAGATTTTATGTTGTCCTGGAGAGCTTGCAGAGCACTGGGGAAAGGCAGGCAGAGAATTCCCTGCTAGCACCTTCTTTGTGCCTGTTCACATTGCTTCGCAGAATCGCTTTTGTGCAGAAAACAGTAACACTTGTTCAGAACGAAAGAAAGCACAGAGCCCCAGATTTTATGTTGTCCTGGAGAGCTTGCAGAGCACTGGGGAAAGGCAGGCAGAGAATTCCCTGCTAGCACCTTCTCTGTGCCTGGGAAGCAGAAGTGTTCACATTGCTTCGCAGAATCGCTTTTGTGCAGACAACACTAACACTTTTTCAGAACAAAAGAAAGCACAGAGCCCCAGATTCTATGTTGTCCTGTAGAGCTTGTAGGGCACTGGGGAAAAGCAGGCAGAGAATTCCCTGCTAGCACCTTCTCTGTGCCTGGGAAACACAAGTGTTCACATTGCTTCGCAGAATCGCTTTTGTGCAGAAAACAGTAACACTTGTTCAGAACGAAAGAAAGCACAGAGCCCCAGATTTTATGTTGTCCTGGAGAGCTTGCAGAGCACTGGGGAAAGGCAGGCAGAGAATTCCCTGCTAGCACCTTCTCTGTGCCTGTTCACATTGCTTCGCAGAATCGCTTTTGTGCAGAAAACAGTAACACTTGTTCAGACGAAAGAAAGTACAGAGCCCCAGATTTTATGTTGTCCTGGAGAGCTTGCAGAGCACTGGGGAAAAGCAGGCAGAGAATTCCCTGCTAGCACCTTCTCTGTGCCTGGGAAACAGAAGTGTTCCCATTGCTTCGCAGAATCGCTTTTGTGCAGAAAACACTAACACTTGTTCAGAACGAAAGAAAGCACAGAGCCCCAGATTTTATGTTGTCCTGGAGAGCTTGCAGAGCACTGGGGAAAGGCAGGCAGAGAATTCCCTGCTAGCACCTTCTTTGTGCCTGTTCACATTGCTTCGCAGAATCGCTTTTGTGCAGAAAACAGTAACACTTGTTCAGAACGAAAGAAAGCACAGAGCCCCAGATTTTATGTTGTCCTGGAGAGCTTGCAGAGCACTGGGGAAAGGCAGGCAGAGAATTCCCTGCTAGCACCTTCTCTGTGCCTGGGAAGCAGAAGTGTTCACATTGCTTCGCAGAATCGCTTTTGTGCAGACAACACTAACACTTTTTCAGAACAAAAGAAAGCACAGAGCCCCAGATTCTATGTTGTCCTGTAGAGCTTGCAGAGCACTGGGGAAAAGCAGGCAGAGAATTCCCTGCTAGCACCTTCTCTGTGCCTGGGAAACACAAGTGTTCACATTGCTTCGCAGAATCGCTTTTGTGCAGAAAACAGTAACACTTGTTCAGAACGAAAGAAAGCACAGAGCCCCAGATTTTATGTTGTCCTGGAGAGCTTGCAGAGCACTGGGGAAAGGCAGGCAGAGAATTCCCTGCTAGCACCTTCTCTGTGCCTGTTCACATTGCTTCGCAGAATCGCTTTTGTGCAGAAAACAGTAACACTTGTTCAGACGAAAGAAAGTACAGAGCCCCAGATTTTATGTTGTCCTGGAGAGCTTGCAGAGCACTGGGGAAAAGCAGGCAGAGAATTCCCTGCTAGCACCTTCTCTGTGCCTGGGAAACAGAAGTGTTCCCATTACTTCGCAGAATCGCTTTTGTGCAGAAAACACTAACACTTGTTCAGAACGAAAGAAAGCACAGAGCCCCAGATTTTATGTTGTCCTGGAGAGCTTGCAGAGCACTGGGGAAAGGCAGGCAGAGAATTCCCTGCTAGCACCTTCTCTGTGCCTGGGAAGCAGAAGTGTTCACATTGCTTCGCAGAATCGCTTTTGTGCAGACAACACTAACACTTTTTCAGAACAAAAGAAAGCACAGAGCCCCAGATTCTATGTTGTCCTGTAGAGCTTGCAGAGCACTGGGGAAAAGCAGGCAGAGAATTCCCTGCTAGCACCTTCTCTGTGCCTGGGAAACACAAGTGTTCACATTGCTTCGCAGAATCGCTTTTGTGCAGAAAACAGTAACACTTGTTCAGAACGAAAGAAAGCACAGAGCCCCAGATTTTATGTTGTCCTGGAGAGCTTGCAGAGCACTGGGGAAAGGCAGGCAGAGAATTCCCTGCTAGCACCTTCTCTGTGCCTGTTCACATTGCTTCGCAGAATCGCTTTTGTGCAGAAAACAGTAACACTTGTTCAGACGAAAGAAAGTACAGAGCCCCAGATTTTATGTTGTCCTGGAGAGCTTGCAGAGCACTGGGGAAAAGCAGGCAGAGAATTCCCTGCTAGCACCTTCTCTGTGCCTGGGAAACAGAAGTGTTCCCATTGCTTCGCAGAATCGCTTTTGTGCAGAAAACACTAACACTTGTTCAGAACGAAAGAAAGCACAGAGCCCCAGATTTTATGTTGTCCTGGAGAGCTTGCAGAGCACTGGGGAAAGGCAGGCAGAGAATTCCCTGCTAGCACCTTCTTTGTGCCTGTTCAGATTGCTTCGAAGAATCGCTTTTGTGCAGAAAACAGTAACACTTGTTCAGAAGGAAAGAAAGCACAGAGCCCCAGATTTTATGTTGTACTGGAGAGCTTGCAGAGCACTGGGGAAAAGCAGGCAGAGAATTCCCTGCTAGCACCTTCTATGTGCCTGGGAAGCAGAAGTGTTCACATTGCTTTGCAGAATCGCTTTTGTGCAGAAAACAATAACACCTGTTCAGAACGAAAGAAAGCACAGAGCCCCAGATTTTATGTTGTCCTGGAGAGCTTGCAGAGCACTGGGGAAAAGCAGGCAGAGAATTCCCTGCTAGCACCTTCTCTGTGCCTGGGAAACACAAGTGTTCACATTGCTTCGCAGAATCGCTTTTGTGCAGAAAACAGTAACACTTGTTCAGAACGAAACAAAGCACAGAGCCCCAGATTTGCTGTTGTCCTGGAGAGCTTGCAGAGCACTGGGGAAAGGCAGGCAGAGAATTCCCTCCTAGCACCTTCTCTGTGCCTGTTCACATTCCTTCGCAGAATCGCTTTTGTGCAGAAAACAGTAACACTTGTTCAGAACGAAAGAAAGCACAGAGCCCCAGATTCTATGTTGTCCTGGAGAGCTTGCAGGGCACTGGGGAAAGGCAGGCAGAGAATTCCCTGCTAGCACCTTCTCTGTGCCTGGGAAGCAGAAGTGTTCACATTGCTTCGCAGAATCGCTTTTGTGCAGACAACACTAACACTTTTTCAGAACAAAAGAAAGCACAGAGCCCCAGATTTTATGTTGTCCTGGAGAGCTTGCAGAGCACTGGGGAAAAGCGGGCAGAGAATTCCCTGCTAGCACCTTCTCTGTGCCTGGGAAACAGAAGTGTTCACATTGCTTCGCAGAATCGCTTTTGTGCAGAAAACAGTAACACTTGTTCAGAACGAAAGAAAGCACAGAGCCCCAGATTTTATGTTGTCCTGGAGAGCTTGCAGAGCACTGGGGAAAGGCAGGCAGAGAATTCCCTGCTAGCACCTTCTCTGTGCCTGTTCACATTGCTTCGCAGAATCGCTTTTGTGCAGAAAACAGTAACACTTGTTCAGACGAAAGAAAGTACAGAGCCCCAGATTTTATGTTGTCCTGGAGAGCTTGCAGAGCACTGGGGAAAAGCAGGCAGAGAATTCCCTGCTAGCACCTTCTCTGTGCCTGGGAAACAGAAGTGTTCACATTGCTTCGCAGAATCGCTTTTGTGCAGAAAACACTAACACTTGTTCAGAACGAAAGAAAGCACAGAGCCCCAGATTTTATGTTGTCCTGGAGAGCTTGCAGAGCACTGGGGAAAGGCAGGCAGAGAATTCCCTGCTAGCACCTTCTCTGTGCCTGGGAAGCAGAAGTGTTCACATTGCTTCGCAGAATCGCTTTTGTGCAGACAACACTAACACTTTTTCAGAACAAAAGAAAGCACAGAGCCCCAGATTTTATGTTGTCCTGGAGAGCTTGCAGAGCACTGGGGAAAAGCAGGCAGAGAATTCCCTGCTAGCACCTTCTCTGTGCCTGGGAAGCAGAAGTGTTCACATTGGTTCGCAGAATCACTTTTGTGCAGAAAACAGTAACACTTGTTCAGAACGAAAGAAAGCACAGAGCCCCAGATTTGCTGTTGTCCTGGAGAGCTTTCAGAGCACTGGGGAAAGGCAGGCAGACAATTCCTTGCTAACACCTTCTCTGTGCCTGTTCACATTCCTTCGCAGAATCGCTTTTGTGCAGAAAACAGTAACACTTGTTCAGAACGAAAGAAAGCACAGAGCCCCAGATTTTATGTTGTCCTGGAGAGCTTGCAGAGCACTGGGGAAAAGCAGGCAGAGAATTTCCTGCTAGCACCTTCTCTGTGCCTGGGAAGCAGAAGTGTTCACATTGCTTGGCAGAATCGCTTTTGTGCAGAAAACAGTAACACTTGTTCAGAACAAAAGAAAGCACAGAGCCCCAGATTTTATGTTGTCTTGGAGAGCTTGCAGAGCACTGGGGAAAAGCAGGCAGAGAATTCCCTGCTAGCACCTTCTCTGTGCCTGGGAAACACAAGTGTTCACATTGCTTCGCAGAATCGCTTTTGTGCAGAAAACAGTAACACTTGTTCAGAACGAAAGAAAGCACAGAGCCCCAGATTTTATGTTGTCCTGGAGAGCTTGCAGAGCACTGGGGAAAAGCAGGCAGAGAATTCCCTGCTAGCACCTTCTCTGTGCCTGGGAAACAGAAGTGTTCCCATTGCTTCGCAGAATCGCTTTTGTGCAGAAAACACTAACACTTGTTCAGAACGAAAGAAAGCACAGAGCCCCAGATTTTATGTTGTCCTGGAGAGCTTGCAGAGCACTGGGGAAAGGCAGGCAGAGAATTCCCTGCTAGCACCTTCTTTGTGCCTGTTCACATTGCTTCGCAGAATCGCTTTTGTGCAGAAAACAGTAACACTTGTTCAGAAGGAAAGAAAGCACAGAGCCCCAGATTTTATGTTGTACTGGAGAGCTTGCAGAGCACTGGGGAAAAGCAGGCAGAGAATTCCCTGCTAGCACCTTCTCTGTGCCTGGGAAACAGAAGTGTTCACATTGCTTTGCAGAATCGCTTTTGTGCAGAAAACAATAACACTTGTTCAGAACGAAAGAAAGCACAGAGCCCCAGATTTTATGTTGTCCTGGAGAGCTTGCAGAGCACTGGGGAAAGGCAGGCAGAGAATTCCCTGCTAGCACCTTCTCTGTGCCTGGGAAACAGAAGTGTTCACATTGCTTCGCAGAATCGCTTTTGTGCAGAAAACACTAACACTTGTTCAGAACGAAAGAAAGCACAGAGCCCCAGATTTTATGTTGTCCTGGAGAGCTTGCAGAGCACTGGGGAAAGGCAGGCAGAGAATTCCCTGCTAGCACCTTCTCTGTGCCTGGGAAGCAGAAGTGTTCACATTGCTTCGCAGAATCGCTTTTGTGCAGACAACACTAACACTTTTTCAGAACAAAAGAAAGCACAGAGCCCCAGATTTTATGTTGTCCTGGAGAGCTTGCAGAGCACTGGGGAAAAGCAGGCAGAGAATTCCCTGCTAGCACCTTCTCTGTGCCTGGGAAGCAGAAGTGTTCACATTGCTTCGCAGAATCGCTTTTGTGCAGAAAACAGTAACACTTGTTCAGAACGAAAGAAAGCACAGAGCCCCAGATTTTATGTTGTCCTGGAGAGCTTGCAGAGCACTGGGGAAAGGCAGGCAGAGAATTCCCTGCTAGCACCTTCTCTGTGCCTGTTCACATTGCTTCGCAGAATCGCTTTTGTGCAGAAAACAGTAACACTTGTTCAGACGAAAGAAAGTACAGAGCCCCAGATTTTATGTTGTCCTGGAGAGCTTGCAGAGCACTGGGGAAAAGCAGGCAGAGAATTCCCTGCTAGCACCTTCTCTGTGCCTGGGAAGCAGAAGTGTTCACATTGCTTGGCAGAATCGCTTTTGTGCAGAAAACAGTAACACTTGTTCAGAACAAAAGAAAGCACAGAGCCCCAGATTTTATGTTGTCTTGGAGAGCTTGCAGAGCACTGGGGAAAAGCAGGCAGAGAATTCCCTGCTAGCACCTTCTCTGTGCCTGGGAAACACAAGTGTTCACATTGCTTCGCAGAATCGCTTTTGTGCAGAAAACAGTAACACTTGTTCAGAACGAAAGAAAGCACAGAGCCCCAGATTTTATGTTGTCCTGGAGAGCTTGCAGAGCACTGGGGAAAAGCAGGCAGAGAATTCCCTGCTAGCACCTTCTCTGTGCCTGGGAAACAGAAGTGTTCCCATTGCTTCGCAGAATCGCTTTTGTGCAGAAAACACTAACACTTGTTCAGAACGAAAGAAAGCACAGAGCCCCAGATTTTATGTTGTCCTGGAGAGCTTGCAGAGCACTGGGGAAAGGCAGGCAGAGAATTCCCTGCTAGCACCTTCTTTGTGCCTGTTCACATTGCTTCGCAGAATCGCTTTTGTGCAGAAAACAGTAACACTTGTTCAGAAGGAAAGAAAGCACAGAGCCCCAGATTTTATGTTGTACTGGAGAGCTTGCAGAGCACTGGGGAAAAGCAGGCAGAGAATTCCCTGCTAGCACCTTCTCTGTGCCTGGGAAACAGAAGTGTTCACATTGCTTTGCAGAATCGCTTTTGTGCAGAAAACAATAACACTTGTTCAGAACGAAAGAAAGCACAGAGCCCCAGATTTTATGTTGTCCTGGAGAGCTTGCAGAGCACTGGGGAAAGGCAGGCAGAGAATTCCCTGCTAGCACCTTCTCTGTGCCTGGGAAGCAGAAGTGTTCACATTGCTTCGCAGAATCGCTTTTGTGCAGACAACACTAACACTTTTTCAGAACAAAAGAAAGCACAGAGCCCCAGATTTTATGTTGTCCTGGAGAGCTTGCAGAGCACTGGGGAAAAGCAGGCAGAGAATTCCCTGCTAGCACCTTCTCTGTGCCTGGGAAACACAAGTGTTCACATTGCTTCGCAGAATCGCTTTTGTGCAGAAAACAGTAACACTTGTTCAGAACGAAAGAAAGCACAGAGCCCCAGATTTTATGTTGTCCTGGAGAGCTTGCAGAGCACTGGGGAAAGGCAGGCAGAGAATTCCCTGCTAGCACCTTCTCTGTGCCTGTTCACATTGCTTCGCAGAATCGCTTTTGTGCAGAAAACAGTAACACTTGTTCAGACGAAAGAAAGTACAGAGCCCCAGATTTTATGTTGTCCTGGAGAGCTTGCAGAGCACTGGGGAAAAGCAGGCAGAGAATTCCCTGCTAGCACCTTCTCTGTGCCTGGGAAGCAGAAGTGTTCACATTGCTTCGCAGAATCACTTTTGTGCAGAAAACAGTAACACTTGTTCAGAACGAAAGAAAGCACAGAGCCCCAGATTTGCTGTTGTCCTGGAGAGCTTTCAGAGCACTGGGGAAAGGCAGGCAGACAATTCCTTGCTAACACCTTCTCTGTGTCTGTTCACATTCCTTCGCAGAATCGCTTTTGTGCAGAAAACAGTAACACTTGTTCAGAACGAAAGAAAGCACAGAGCCCCAGATTTTATGTTGTCCTGGAGAGCTTGCAGAGCACTGGGGAAAAGCAGGCAGAGAATTTCCTGCTAGCACCTTCTCTGTGCCTGGGAAGCAGAAGTGTTCACATTGCTTGGCAGAATCGCTTTTGTGCAGAAAACAGTAACACTTGTTCAGAACAAAAGAAAGCACATAGCCCCAGATTTTATGTTGTCCTGGAGAGCTTGCAGAGCACTGGGGAAAAGCAGGCAGAGAATTCCCTGCTAGCACCTTCTCTGTGCCTGGGAAACACAAGTGTTCACATTGCTTCGCAGAATCGCTTTTGTGCAGACAACACTAACACTTGTTCAGAACGAAAGAAAGCACAGAGCCCCAGATTTTATGTTGTCCTGGAGAGCTTGCAGAGCACTGGGGAAAAGCAGGCAGAGAATTCCCTGCTAGCACCTTCTCTGTGCCTGGGAAACAGAAGTGTTCCCATTGCTTCGCAGAATCGCTTTTGTGCAGAAAACACTAACACTTGTTCAGAACGAAAGAAAGCACAGAGCCCCAGATTTTATGTTGTCCTGGAGAGCTTGCAGAGCACTGGGGAAAGGCAGGCAGAGAATTCCCTGCTAGCACCTTCTTTGTGCCTGTTCACATTGCTTCGCAGAATCGCTTTTGTGCAGAAAACAGTAACACTTGTTCAGAACGAAAGAAAGCACAGAGCCCCAGATTTTATGTTGTCCTGGAGAGCTTGCAGAGCACTGGGGAAAGGCAGGCAGAGAATTCCCTGCTAGCACCTTCTCTGTGCCTGTTCACATTGCTTCGCAGAATCGCTTTTGTGCAGAAAACAGTAACACTTGTTCAGACGAAAGAAAGTACAGAGCCCCAGATTTTATGTTGTCCTGGAGAGCTTGCAGAGCACTGGGGAAAAGCAGGCAGAGAATTCCCTGCTAGCACCTTCTCTGTGCCTGGGAAACAGAAGTGTTCACATTGCTTCGCAGAATCGCTTTTGTGCAGAAAACACTAACACTTGTTCAGAACGAAAGAAAGCACAGAGCCCCAGATTTTATGTTGTCCTGGAGAGCTTGCAGAGCACTGGGGAAAGGCAGGCAGAGAATTCCCTGCTAGCACCTTCTCTGTGCCTGGGAAGCAGAAGTGTTCACATTGCTTCGCAGAATCGCTTTTGTGCAGACAACACTAACACTTTTTCAGAACAAAAGAAAGCACAGAGCCCCAGATTTTATGTTGTCCTGGAGAGCTTGCAGAGCACTGGGGAAAAGCAGGCAGAGAATTCCCTGCTAGCACCTTCTCTGTGCCTGGGAAGCAGAAGTGTTCACATTGCTTCGCAGAATCGCTTTTGTGCAGAAAACAGTAACACTTGTTCAGAACGAAAGAAAGCACAGAGCCCCAGATTTTATGTTGTCCTGGAGAGCTTGCAGAGCACTGGGGAAAGGCAGGCAGAGAATTCCCTGCTAGCACCTTCTCTGTGCCTGTTCACATTGCTTCGCAGAATCGCTTTTGTGCAGAAAACAGTAACACTTGTTCAGACGAAAGAAAGTACAGAGCCCCAGATTTTATGTTGTCCTGGAGAGCTTGCAGAGCACTGGGGAAAAGCAGGCAGAGAATTCCCTGCTAGCACCTTCTCTGTGCCTGGGAAGCAGAAGTGTTCACATTGGTTCGCAGAATCACTTTTGTGCAGAAAACAGTAACACTTGTTCAGAACGAAAGAAAGCACAGAGCCCCAGATTTGCTGTTGTCCTGGAGAGCTTTCAGAGCACTGGGGAAAGGCAGGCAGACAATTCCTTGCTAACACCTTCTCTGTGCCTGTTCACATTCCTTCGCAGAATCGCTTTTGTGCAGAAAACAGTAACACTTGTTCAGAACGAAAGAAAGCACAGAGCCCCAGATTTTATGTTGTCCTGGAGAGCTTGCAGAGCACTGGGGAAAAGCAGGCAGAGAATTTCCTGCTAGCACCTTCTCTGTGCCTGGGAAGCAGAAGTGTTCACATTGCTTGGCAGAATCGCTTTTGTGCAGAAAACAGTAACACTTGTTCAGAACAAAAGAAAGCACAGAGCCCCAGATTTTATGTTGTCTTGGAGAGCTTGCAGAGCACTGGGGAAAAGCAGGCAGAGAATTCCCTGCTAGCACCTTCTCTGTGCCTGGGAAACACAAGTGTTCACATTGCTTCGCAGAATCGCTTTTGTGCAGAAAACAGTAACACTTGTTCAGAACGAAAGAAAGCACAGAGCCCCAGATTTTATGTTGTCCTGGAGAGCTTGCAGAGCACTGGGGAAAAGCAGGCAGAGAATTCCCTGCTAGCACCTTCTCTGTGCCTGGGAAACAGAAGTGTTCCCATTGCTTCGCAGAATCGCTTTTGTGCAGAAAACACTAACACTTGTTCAGAACGAAAGAAAGCACAGAGCCCCAGATTTTATGTTGTCCTGGAGAGCTTGCAGAGCACTGGGGAAAGGCAGGCAGAGAATTCCCTGCTAGCACCTTCTTTGTGCCTGTTCACATTGCTTCGCAGAATCGCTTTTGTGCAGAAAACAGTAACACTTGTTCAGAAGGAAAGAAAGCACAGAGCCCCAGATTTTATGTTGTACTGGAGAGCTTGCAGAGCACTGGGGAAAAGCAGGCAGAGAATTCCCTGCTAGCACCTTCTCTGTGCCTGGGAAACAGAAGTGTTCACATTGCTTTGCAGAATCGCTTTTGTGCAGAAAACAATAACACTTGTTCAGAACGAAAGAAAGCACAGAGCCCCAGATTTTATGTTGTCCTGGAGAGCTTGCAGAGCACTGGGGAAAGGCAGGCAGAGAATTCCCTGCTAGCACCTTCTCTGTGCCTGGGAAACAGAAGTGTTCACATTGCTTCGCAGAATCGCTTTTGTGCAGAAAACACTAACACTTGTTCAGAACGAAAGAAAGCACAGAGCCCCAGATTTTATGTTGTCCTGGAGAGCTTGCAGAGCACTGGGGAAAGGCAGGCAGAGAATTCCCTGCTAGCACCTTCTCTGTGCCTGGGAAGCAGAAGTGTTCACATTGCTTCGCAGAATCGCTTTTGTGCAGACAACACTAACACTTTTTCAGAACAAAAGAAAGCACAGAGCCCCAGATTTTATGTTGTCCTGGAGAGCTTGCAGAGCACTGGGGAAAAGCAGGCAGAGAATTCCCTGCTAGCACCTTCTCTGTGCCTGGGAAGCAGAAGTGTTCACATTGCTTCGCAGAATCGCTTTTGTGCAGAAAACAGTAACACTTGTTCAGAACGAAAGAAAGCACAGAGCCCCAGATTTTATGTTGTCCTGGAGAGCTTGCAGAGCACTGGGGAAAGGCAGGCAGAGAATTCCCTGCTAGCACCTTCTCTGTGCCTGTTCACATTGCTTCGCAGAATCGCTTTTGTGCAGAAAACAGTAACACTTGTTCAGACGAAAGAAAGTACAGAGCCCCAGATTTTATGTTGTCCTGGAGAGCTTGCAGAGCACTGGGGAAAAGCAGGCAGAGAATTCCCTGCTAGCACCTTCTCTGTGCCTGGGAAGCAGAAGTGTTCACATTGGTTCGCAGAATCACTTTTGTGCAGAAAACAGTAACACTTGTTCAGAACGAAAGAAAGCACAGAGCCCCAGATTTGCTGTTGTCCTGGAGAGCTTTCAGAGCACTGGGGAAAGGCAGGCAGACAATTCCTTGCTAACACCTTCTCTGTGCCTGTTCACATTCCTTCGCAGAATCGCTTTTGTGCAGAAAACAGTAACACTTGTTCAGAACGAAAGAAAGCACAGAGCCCCAGATTTTATGTTGTCCTGGAGAGCTTGCAGAGCACTGGGGAAAAGCAGGCAGAGAATTTCCTGCTAGCACCTTCTCTGTGCCTGGGAAGCAGAAGTGTTCACATTGCTTGGCAGAATCGCTTTTGTGCAGAAAACAGTAACACTTGTTCAGAACAAAAGAAAGCACAGAGCCCCAGATTTTATGTTGTCTTGGAGAGCTTGCAGAGCACTGGGGAAAAGCAGGCAGAGAATTCCCTGCTAGCACCTTCTCTGTGCCTGGGAAACACAAGTGTTCACATTGCTTCGCAGAATCGCTTTTGTGCAGAAAACAGTAACACTTGTTCAGAACGAAAGAAAGCACAGAGCCCCAGATTTTATGTTGTCCTGGAGAGCTTGCAGAGCACTGGGGAAAAGCAGGCAGAGAATTCCCTGCTAGCACCTTCTCTGTGCCTGGGAAACAGAAGTGTTCCCATTGCTTCGCAGAATCGCTTTTGTGCAGAAAACACTAACACTTGTTCAGAACGAAAGAAAGCACAGAGCCCCAGATTTTATGTTGTCCTGGAGAGCTTGCAGAGCACTGGGGAAAGGCAGGCAGAGAATTCCCTGCTAGCACCTTCTTTGTGCCTGTTCACATTGCTTCGCAGAATCGCTTTTGTGCAGAAAACAGTAACACTTGTTCAGAAGGAAAGAAAGCACAGAGCCCCAGATTTTATGTTGTACTGGAGAGCTTGCAGAGCACTGGGGAAAAGCAGGCAGAGAATTCCCTGCTAGCACCTTCTCTGTGCCTGGGAAACAGAAGTGTTCACATTGCTTTGCAGAATCGCTTTTGTGCAGAAAACAATAACACTTGTTCAGAACGAAAGAAAGCACAGAGCCCCAGATTTTATGTTGTCCTGGAGAGCTTGCAGAGCACTGGGGAAAGGCAGGCAGAGAATTCCCTGCTAGCACCTTCTCTGTGCCTGGGAAGCAGAAGTGTTCACATTGCTTCGCAGAATCGCTTTTGTGCAGACAACACTAACACTTTTTCAGAACAAAAGAAAGCACAGAGCCCCAGATTTTATGTTGTCCTGGAGAGCTTGCAGAGCACTGGGGAAAAGCAGGCAGAGAATTCCCTGCTAGCACCTTCTCTGTGCCTGGGAAACACAAGTGTTCACATTGCTTCGCAGAATCGCTTTTGTGCAGAAAACAGTAACACTTGTTCAGAACGAAAGAAAGCACAGAGCCCCAGATTTTATGTTGTCCTGGAGAGCTTGCAGAGCACTGGGGAAAGGCAGGCAGAGAATTCCCTGCTAGCACCTTCTCTGTGCCTGTTCACATTGCTTCGCAGAATCGCTTTTGTGCAGAAAACAGTAACACTTGTTCAGACGAAAGAAAGTACAGAGCCCCAGATTTTATGTTGTCCTGGAGAGCTTGCAGAGCACTGGGGAAAAGCAGGCAGAGAATTCCCTGCTAGCACCTTCTCTGTGCCTGGGAAGCAGAAGTGTTCACATTGCTTCGCAGAATCACTTTTGTGCAGAAAACAGTAACACTTGTTCAGAACGAAAGAAAGCACAGAGCCCCAGATTTGCTGTTGTCCTGGAGAGCTTTCAGAGCACTGGGGAAAGGCAGGCAGACAATTCCTTGCTAACACCTTCTCTGTGTCTGTTCACATTCCTTCGCAGAATCGCTTTTGTGCAGAAAACAGTAACACTTGTTCAGAACGAAAGAAAGCACAGAGCCCCAGATTTTATGTTGTCCTGGAGAGCTTGCAGAGCACTGGGGAAAAGCAGGCAGAGAATTTCCTGCTAGCACCTTCTCTGTGCCTGGGAAGCAGAAGTGTTCACATTGCTTGGCAGAATCGCTTTTGTGCAGAAAACAGTAACACTTGTTCAGAACAAAAGAAAGCACATAGCCCCAGATTTTATGTTGTCCTGGAGAGCTTGCAGAGCACTGGGGAAAAGCAGGCAGAGAATTCCCTGCTAGCACCTTCTCTGTGCCTGGGAAACACAAGTGTTCACATTGCTTCGCAGAATCGCTTTTGTGCAGACAACACTAACACTTGTTCAGAACGAAAGAAAGCACAGAGCCCCAGATTTTATGTTGTCCTGGAGAGCTTGCAGAGCACTGGGGAAAAGCAGGCAGAGAATTCCCTGCTAGCACCTTCTCTGTGCCTGGGAAACAGAAGTGTTCCCATTGCTTCGCAGAATCGCTTTTGTGCAGAAAACACTAACACTTGTTCAGAACGAAAGAAAGCACAGAGCCCCAGATTTTATGTTGTCCTGGAGAGCTTGCAGAGCACTGGGGAAAGGCAGGCAGAGAATTCCCTGCTAGCACCTTCTTTGTGCCTGTTCACATTGCTTCGCAGAATCGCTTTTGTGCAGAAAACAGTAACACTTGTTCAGAAGGAAAGAAAGCACAGAGCCCCAGATTTTATGTTGTCCTGGAGAGCTTGCAGAGCACTGGGGAAAGGCAGGCAGAGAATTCCCTGCTAGCACCTTCTCTGTGCCTGGGAAGCAGAAGTGTTCACATTGCTTCGCAGAATCGCTTTTGTGCAGACAACACTAACACTTTTTCAGAACAAAAGAAAGCACAGAGCCCCAGATTTTATGTTGTCCTGGAGAGCTTGCAGAGCACTGGGGAAAAGCAGGCAGAGAATTCCCTGCTAGCACCTTCTCTGTGCCTGGGAAGCAGAAGTGTTCACATTGCTTCGCAGAATCGCTTTTGTGCAGAAAACAGTAACACTTGTTCAGAACGAAAGAAAGCACAGAGCCCCAGATTTTATGTTGTCCTGGAGAGCTTGCAGAGCACTGGGGAAAGGCAGGCAGAGAATTCCCTGCTAGCACCTTCTCTGTGCCTGTTCACATTGCTTCGCAGAATCGCTTTTGTGCAGAAAACAGTAACACTTGTTCAGACGAAAGAAAGTACAGAGCCCCAGATTTTATGTTGTCCTGGAGAGCTTGCAGAGCACTGGGGAAAAGCAGGCAGAGAATTCCCTGCTAGCACCTTCTCTGTGCCTGGGAAACAGAAGTGTTCCCATTGCTTCGCAGAATCGCTTTTGTGCAGAAAACACTAACACTTGTTCAGAACGAAAGAAAGCACAGAGCCCCAGATTTTATGTTGTCCTGGAGAGCTTGCAGAGCACTGGGGAAAGGCAGGCAGAGAATTCCCTGCTAGCACCTTCTCTGTGCCTGGGAAACAGAAGTGTTCACATTGCTTCGCAGAATCGCTTTTGTGCAGAAAACAGTAACACTTGTTCAGAACGAAAGAAAGCACAGAGCCCCAGATTTTATGTTGTCCTGGAGAGCTTGCAGAGCACTGGGGAAAGGCAGGCAGAGAATTCCCTGCTAGCACCTTCTATGTGCCTGGGAAGCAGAAGTGTTCACATTGCTTCGCAGAATCACTTTTCTGCAGAAAACACTAACACTTGTTCAGAACGAAAGAAAGCACAGAGCCCCAGATTTTATGTTGTCCTGGAGAGCTTGCAGAGCACTGGGGAAAAGCAGGCAGAGAATTCCCTGCTAGCACCTTCTCTGTGCCTGGGAAACACAAGTGTTCACATTGCTTCGCAGAATCGCTTTTGTGCAGAAAACACTAACACTTGTTCAGAACGAAAGAAAGCACAGAGCCCCAGATTTTATGTTGTCCTGGAGAGCTTGCAGAGCACTGGGGAACAGCAGGCAGAGAATTTCCTGCTAGCACCTTCTCTGTGCCTGGGAAGCAGAAGTGTTCACATTGCTTCGCAGAATCGCTTTTGTGCAGAAAACAGTAACACTTGTTCAGAACGAAACAAAGCACAGAGCCCCAGATTTGCTGTTGTCCTGGAGAGCTTTCAGAGCACTGGGGAAAGGCAGGCAGAGAATTCCCTCCTAGCACCTTCTCTGTGCCTGTTCACATTCCTTCGCAGAATCGCTTTTGTGCAGAAAACAGTAACACTTGTTCAGAACGAAAGAAAGCACAGAGCCCCAGATTCTATGTTGTCCTGGAGAGCTTGCAGAGCACTGGGGAAAAGCAGGCAGAGAATTTCCTGCTAGCACCTTCTCTGTGCCTGGGAAGCAGAAGTGTTCACATTGCTTGGCAGAATCGCTTTTGTGCAGAAAACAGTAACACTTGTTCAGAACAAAAGAAAGCACATAGCCCCAGATTTTATGTTGTCCTGGAGAGCTTGCAGAGCACTGGGGAAAAGCAGGCAGAGAATTCCCTGCTAGCACCTTCTCTGTGCCTGGGAAACACAAGTGTTCACATTGCTTCGCAGAATCGCTTTTGTGCAGAAAACAGTAACACTTGTTCAGAACGAAAGAAAGCACAGAGCCCCAGATTTTATGTTGTCCTGGAGAGCTTGCAGAGCACTGGGGAAAAGCAGGCAGAGAATTCCCTGCTAGCACCTTCTCTGTGCCTGGGAAACAGAAGTGTTCCCATTGCTTCGCAGAATCGCTTTTGTGCAGAAAACACTAACACTTGTTCAGAACGAAAGAAAGCACAGAGCCCCAGATTTTATGTTGTCCTGGAGAGCTTGCAGAGCACTGGGGAAAGGCAGGCAGAGAATTCCCTGCTAGCACCTTCTTTGTGCCTGTTCACATTGCTTCGCAGAATCGCTTTTGTGCAGAAAACAGTAACACTTGTTCAGAACGAAAGAAAGCACAGAGCCCCAGATTTTATGTTGTACTGGAGAGCTTGCAGAGCACTGGGGAAAAGCAGGCAGAGAATTCCCTGCTAGCACCTTCTCTGTGCCTGGGAATCAGAAGTGTTCACATTGCTTTGCAGAATCGCTTTTGTGCAGAAAACAATAACACTTGTTCAGAACGAAAGAAAGCACAGAGCCCCAGATTTTATGTTGTCCTGGAGAGCTTGCAGAGCACTGGGGAAAGGCAGGCAGAGAATTCCCTGCTAGCACCTTCTCTGTGCCTGGGAAGCAGAAGTGTTCACATTGCTTCGCAGAATCGCTTTTGTGCAGACAACACTAACACTTTTTCAGAACAAAAGAAAGCACAGAGCCCCAGATTTTATGTTGTCCTGGAGAGCTTGCAGAGCACTGGGGAAAAGCAGGCAGAGAATTCCCTGCTAGCACCTTCTCTGTGCCTGGGAAACACAAGTGTTCCCATTGCTTCGCAGAATCGCTTTTGTGCAGAAAACAGTAACACTTGTTCAGAACGAAAGAAAGCACAGAGCCCCAGATTTTATGTTGTCCTGGAGAGCTTGCAGAGCACTGGGGAAAGGCAGGCAGAGAATTCCCTGCTAGCACCTTCTCTGTGCCTGGGAAGCAGAAGTGTTCACATTGGTTCGCAGAATCACTTTTGTGCAGAAAACAGTAACACTTGTTCAGAACGAAAGAAAGCACAGAGCCCCAGATTTGCTGTTGTCCTGGAGAGCTTTCAGAGCACTGGGGAAAGGCAGGCAGACAATTCCTTGCTAACACCTTCTCTGTGTCTGTTCACATTCCTTCGCAGAATCGCTTTTGTGCAGAAAACAGTAACACTTGTTCAGAACGAAAGAAAGCACAGAGCCCCAGATTTTATGTTGTCCTGGAGAGCTTGCAGAGCACTGGGGAAAAGCAGGCAGAGAATTTCCTGCTAGCACCTTCTCTGTGCCTGGGAAGCAGAAGTGTTCACATTGCTTGGCAGAATCGCTTTTGTGCAGAAAACAGTAACACTTGTTCAGAACAAAAGAAAGCACATAGCCCCAGATTTTATGTTGTCCTGGAGAGCTTGCAGAGCACTGGGGAAAAGCAGGCAGAGAATTCCCTGCTAGCACCTTCTCTGTGCCTGGGAAACAGAAGTGTTCCCATTGCTTCGCAGAATCGCTTTTGTGCAGAAAACACTAACACTTGTTCAGAACGAAAGAAAGCACAGAGCCCCAGATTTTATGTTGTCCTGGAGAGCTTGCAGAGCACTGGGGAAAGGCAGGCAGAGAATTCCCTGCTAGCACCTTCTCTGTGCCTGGGAAGCAGAAGTGTTCACATTGCTTCGCAGAATCGCTTTTGTGCAGACAACACTAACACTTTTTCAGAACAAAAGAAAGCACAGAGCCCCAGATTCTATGTTGTCCTGTAGAGCTTGCAGGGCACTGGGGAAAAGCAGGCAGAGAATTCCCTGCTAGCACCTTCTCTGTGCCTGGGAAACACAAGTGTTCACATTGCTTCGCAGAATCGCTTTTGTGCAGAAAACAGTAACACTTGTTCAGAACGAAAGAAAGCACAGAGCCCCAGATTTTATGTTGTCCTGGAGAGCTTGCAGAGCACTGGGGAAAGGCAGGCAGAGAATTCCCTGCTAGCACCTTCTCTGTGCCTGTTCACATTGCTTCGCAGAATCGCTTTTGTGCAGAAAACAGTAACACTTGTTCAGACGAAAGAAAGTACAGAGCCCCAGATTTTATGTTGTCCTGGAGAGCTTGCAGAGCACTGGGGAAAAGCAGGCAGAGAATTCCCTGCTAGCACCTTCTCTGTGCCTGGGAAACAGAAGTGTTCCCATTGCTTCGCAGAATCGCTTTTGTGCAGAAAACACTAACACTTGTTCAGAACGAAAGAAAGCACAGAGCCCCAGATTTTATGTTGTCCTGGAGAGCTTGCAGAGCACTGGGGAAAGGCAGGCAGAGAATTCCCTGCTAGCACCTTCTTTGTGCCTGTTCAGATTGCTTCGCAGAATCGCTTTTGTGCAGAAAACAGTAACACTTGTTCAGAAGGAAAGAAAGCACAGAGCCCCAGATTTTATGTTGTACTGGAGAGCTTGCAGAGCACTGGGGAAAAGCAGGCAGAGAATTCCCTGCTAGCACCTTCTCTGTGCCTGGGAAACAGAAGTGTTCACATTGCTTTGCAGAATCGCTTTTGTGCAGAAAACAATAACACCTGTTCAGAACGAAAGAAAGCACAGAGCCCCAGATTTTATGTTGTCCTGGAGAGCTTGCAGAGCACTGGGGAAAGGCAGGCAGAGAATTCCCTGCTAGCACCTTCTCTGTGCCTGGGAAACAGAAGTGTTCACATTGCTTCGCAGAATCGCTTTTGTGCAGAAAACAGTAACACTTGTTCAGAACGAAAGAAAGCACAGAGCCCCAGATTTTATGTTGTCCTGGAGAGCTTGCAGAGCACTGGGGAAAGGCAGGCAGAGAATTCCCTGCTAGCACCTTCTATGTGCCTGGGAAGCAGAAGTGTTCACATTGCTTCGCAGAATCACTTTTCTGCAGAAAACAGTAACACTTGTTCAGAACGAAAGAAAGCACAGAGCCCCAGATTTTATGTTGTCCTGGAGAGCTTGCAGAGCACTGGGGAAAAGCAGGCAGAGAATTCCCTGCTAGCACCTTCTCTGTGCCTGGGAAACACAAGTGTTCACATTGCTTCGCAGAATCGCTTTTGTGCAGAAAACAGTAACACTTGTTCAGAACGAAAGAAAGCACAGAGCCCCAGATTTTATGTTGTCCTGGAGAGCTTGCAGAGCACTGGGGAACAGCAGGCAGAGAATTTCCTGCTAGCACCTTCTCTGTGCCTGGGAAGCAGAAGTGTTCACATTGCTTCGCAGAATCGCTTTTGTGCAGAAAACAGTAACACTTGTTCAGAACGAAACAAAGCACAGAGCCCCAGATTTGCTGTTGTCCTGGAGAGCTTGCAGAGCACTGGGGAAAAGCAGGCAGAGAATTCCCTCCTAGCACCTTCTCTGTGCCTGTTCACATTCCTTCGCAGAATCGCTTTTGTGCAGAAAACAGTAACACTTGTTCAGAACGAAAGAAAGCACAGAGCCCCAGATTCTATGTTGTCCTGGAGAGCTTGCAGGGCACTGGGGAAAGGCAGGCAGAGAATTCCCTGCTAGCACCTTCTCTGTGCCTGGGAAGCAGAAGTGTTCACATTGCTTCGCAGAATCGCTTTTGTGCAGACAACACTAACACTTTTTCAGAACAAAAGAAAGCACAGAGCCCCAGATTTTATGTTGTCCTGGAGAGCTTGCAGAGCACTGGGGAAAAGCAGGCAGAGAATTCCCTGCTAGCACCTTCTCTGTGCCTGGGAAACAGAAGTGTTCACATTGCTTCGCAGAATCGCTTTTGTGCAGAAAACAGTAACACTTGTTCAGAACGAAAGAAAGCACAGAGCCCCAGATTTTATGTTGTCCTGGAGAGCTTGCAGAGCACTGGGGAAAGGCAGGCAGAGAATTCCCTGCTAGCACCTTCTCTGTGCCTGTTCACATTGCTTCGCAGAATCGCTTTTGTGCAGAAAACAGTAACACTTGTTCAGACGAAAGAAAGTACAGAGCCCCAGATTTTATGTTGTCCTGGAGAGCTTGCAGAGCACTGGGGAAAAGCAGGCAGAGAATTCCCTGCTAGCACCTTCTCTGTGCCTGGGAAACAGAAGTGTTCACATTGCTTCGCAGAATCGCTTTTGTGCAGAAAACACTAACACTTGTTCAGAACGAAAGAAAGCACAGAGCCCCAGATTTTATGTTGTCCTGGAGAGCTTGCAGAGCACTGGGGAAAGGCAGGCAGAGAATTCCCTGCTAGCACCTTCTCTGTGCCTGGGAAGCAGAAGTGTTCACATTGCTTCGCAGAATCGCTTTTGTGCAGACAAC
The DNA here is from genome assembly GCF_047716275.1 of Strix uralensis. Classification (NCBI taxonomy): domain Eukaryota; kingdom Metazoa; phylum Chordata; class Aves; order Strigiformes; family Strigidae; genus Strix; species Strix uralensis. The sequence goes on from NC_133973.1 coordinate 9,552,825, forward strand.
ACTAACACTTTTTCAGAACAAAAGAAAGCACAGAGCCCCAGATTTTATGTTGTCCTGGAGAGCTTGCAGAGCACTGGGGAAAAGCAGGCAGAGAATTCCCTGCTAGCACCTTCTCTGTGCCTGGGAAACAGAAGTGTTCACATTGCTTCGCAGAATCGCTTTTGTGCAGAAAACAGTAACACTTGTTCAGAACGAAAGAAAGCACAGAGCCCCAGATTTTATGTTGTCCTGGAGAGCTTGCAGAGCACTGGGGAAAGGCAGGCAGAGAATTCCCTGCTAGCACCTTCTCTGTGCCTGGGAAGCAGAAGTGTTCACATTGGTTCGCAGAATCACTTTTCTGCAGAAAACAGTAACACTTGTTCAGAACGAAAGAAAGCACAGAGCCCCAGATTTGCTGTTGTCCTGGAGAGCTTTCAGAGCACTGGGGAAAGGCAGGCAGACAATTCCTTGCTAACACCTTCTCTGTGCCTGTTCACATTCCTTCGCAGAATCGCTTTTGTGCAGAAAACAGTAACACTTGTTCAGAACGAAAGAAAGCACAGAGCCCCAGATTTTATGTTGTCCTGGAGAGCTTGCAGAGCACTGGGGAAAAGCAGGCAGAGAATTTCCTGCTAGCACCTTCTCTGTGCCTGGGAAGCAGAAGTGTTCACATTGCTTGGCAGAATCGCTTTTGTGCAGAAAACAGTAACACTTGTTCAGAACAAAAGAAAGCACAGAGCCCCAGATTTTATGTTGTCTTGGAGAGCTTGCAGAGCACTGGGGAAAAGCAGGCAGAGAATTTCCTGCTAGCACCTTCTCTGTGCCTGGGAAGCAGAAGTGTTCACATTGCTTGGCAGAATCGCTTTTGTGCAGAAAACAGTAACACTTGTTCAGAACAAAAGAAAGCACAGAGCCCCAGATTTTATGTTGTCTTGGAGAGCTTGCAGAGCACTGGGGAAAAGCAGGCAGAGAATTCCCTGCTAGCACCTTCTCTGTGCCTGGGAAACACAAGTGTTCACATTGCTTCGCAGAATCGCTTTTGTGCAGAAAACAGTAACACTTGTTCAGAACGAAAGAAAGCACAGAGCCCCAGATTTTATGTTGTCCTGGAGAGCTTGCAGAGCACTGGGGAAAAGCAGGCAGAGAATTCCCTGCTAGCACCTTCTCTGTGCCTGGGAAACAGAAGTGTTCCCATTGCTTCGCAGAATCGCTTTTGTGCAGAAAACACTAACACTTGTTCAGAACGAAAGAAAGCACAGAGCCCCAGATTTTATGTTGTCCTGGAGAGCTTGCAGAGCACTGGGGAAAGGCAGGCAGAGAATTCCCTGCTAGCACCTTCTTTGTGCCTGTTCACATTGCTTCGCAGAATCGCTTTTGTGCAGAAAACAGTAACACTTGTTCAGAAGGAAAGAAAGCACAGAGCCCCAGATTTTATGTTGTACTGGAGAGCTTGCAGAGCACTGGGGAAAAGCAGGCAGAGAATTCCCTGCTAGCACCTTCTCTGTGCCTGGGAAACAGAAGTGTTCACATTGCTTTGCAGAATCGCTTTTGTGCAGAAAACAATAACACTTGTTCAGAACGAAAGAAAGCACAGAGCCCCAGATTTTATGTTGTCCTGGAGAGCTTGCAGAGCACTGGGGAAAGGCAGGCAGAGAATTCCCTGCTAGCACCTTCTCTGTGCCTGGGAAGCAGAAGTGTTCACATTGCTTCGCAGAATCGCTTTTGTGCAGACAACACTAACACTTTTTCAGAACAAAAGAAAGCACAGAGCCCCAGATTTTATGTTGTCCTGGAGAGCTTGCAGAGCACTGGGGAAAAGCAGGCAGAGAATTCCCTGCTAGCACCTTCTCTGTGCCTGGGAAACAGAAGGGTTCACATTGCTTCGCAGAATCGCTTTTGTGCAGAAAACAGTAACACTTGTTCAGAACGAAAGAAAGCACAGAGCCACAGATTTTATGTTGTCCTGGAGAGCTTGCAGAGCACTGGGGAAAGGCAGGCAGAGAATTCCCTGCTAGCACCTTCTATGTGCCTGGGAAGCAGAAGTGTTCACATTGCTTCGCAGAATCACTTTTCTGCAGAAAACAGTAACACTTGTTCAGAACGAAAGAAAGCACAGAGCCCCAGATTTTATGTTGTCCTGGAGAGCTTGCAGAGCACTGGGGAAAGGCAGGGAGAGAATTCCCTGCTAGCACCTTCTCTGTGCCTGGGAAGCAGAAGCCTTCACATTGCTTCGCAGAATCGCTTTTGTGCAGAAAACAATAACACTTGTTCAGAACGAAAGAAAGCACAGAGCCCCAGATTTTATGTTGTTCTGGAGAGCTTGCAGAGCACTGGGGAAAGGCAGGCAGAGAATTCCCTGCTAGCACCTTCTCTGTGCCTGTTCACATTGCTTCGCAGAATCGCTTTTGTGCAGAAAACAGTAACACTTGTTCAGACGAAAGAAAGCACAGAGCCCCAGATTTTATGTTGTCCTGGAGAGCTTGCAGAGCACTGGGGAAAGGCAGGCAGAGAATTCCCTGCTAGCACCTTCTCTGTGCCTGGGAAGCAGAAGTGTTCACATTGCTTCGCAGAATCGCTTTTGTGCAGAAAACACTAACACTTGTTCAGAACGAAAGAAAGCACAGAGCCCCAGATTTTATGTTGTCCTGGAGAGCTTGCAGAGCACTGGGGAAAGGCAGGCAGAGAATTCCCTGCTAGCACCTTCTCTGTGCCTGGGAAGCAGAAGCCTTCACATTGCTTCGCAGAATCGCTTTTGTGCAGAAAACAATAACACCTGTTCAGAACGAAAGAAAGCACAGAGCCCCAGATTTTATGTTGTTCTGGAGAGCTTTCAGAGCACTGGGGAAAGGCAGGCAGAGAATTCCCTGCTAGCACCTTCTCTGTGCCTGGGAAACAGAAGTGTTCACATTGCTTCGCAGAATCGCTTTTGTGCAGAAAACAATAACACTTGTTCAGAACGAAAGAAAGCACAGAGCCCCAGATTTTATGTTGTCCTGGAGAGCTTGCAGAGCACTGGGGAAAGGCAGGCAGAGAATTCCCTGCTATCACCTTCTCTGTGCCTGTTCACATTGCTTCGCAGAATCGCTTTTGTGCAGAAAACAGTAACACTTGTTCAGATGAAAGAAAGCACAGAGCCCCAGATTTTATGTTGTCCTGGAGAGCTTGCAGAGCACTGGGGAAAGGCAGGCAGAGAATTCCCTGCTAGCTCCTTCTCTGTGCCTGGGAAACAGAAGTGTTCACATTGCTTCGCAGAATCGCTTTTGTGCAGAAAACACTAACACTTGTTCAGAACGAAAGAAAGCACAGAGCCCCAGATTCTATGTTGTCCTGGAGAGCTTGCAGGGCACTGGGGAAAGGCAGGCAGAGAATTCCCTGCTAGCACCTTCTCTGTGCCTGGGAAGCAGAAGTGTTCACATTGCTTCGCAGAATCGCTTTTGTGCAGACAACACTAACACTTTTTCAGAACAAAAGAAAGCACAGAGCCCCAGATTTTATGTTGTCCTGGAGAGCTTGCAGAGCACTGGGGAAAAGCAGGCAGAGAATTCCCTGCTAGCACCTTCTCTGTGCCTGGGAAACAGAAGTGTTCACATTGCTTCGCAGAATCGCTTTTGTGCAGAAAACAGTAACACTTGTTCAGAACGAAAGAAAGCACAGAGCCCCAGATTTTATGTTGTCCTGGAGAGCTTGCAGAGCACTGGGGAAAGGCAGGCAGAGAATTCCCTGCTAGCACCTTCTTTGTGCCTGTTCACATTGCTTCGCAGAATCGCTTTTGTGCAGAAAACAGTAACACTTGTTCAGAAGGAAAGAAAGCACAGAGCCCCAGATTTTATGTTGTACTGTAGAGCTTGCAGAGCACTGGGGAAAAGCAGGCAGAGAATTCCCTGCTAGCACCTTCTCTGTGCCTGGGAAACAGAAGTGTTCACATTGCTTTGCAGAATCGCTTTTGTGCAGAAAACAGTAACACTTGTTCAGAACGAAAGAAAGCACAGAGCCCCAGATTTTATGTTGTCCTGGAGAGCTTGCAGAGCACTGGGGAAAAGCAGGCAGAGAATTCCCTGCTATCACCTTCTCTGTGCCTGTTCACATTGCTTCGCAGAATCGCTTTTGTGCAGAAAACACTAACACTTGTTCAGAACGAAAGAAAGCACAGAGCCCCAGATTCTATGTTGTCCTGGAGAGCTTGCAGGGCACTGGGGAAAGGCAGGCAGAGAATTCCCTGCTAGCACCTTCTCTGTGCCTGGGAAGCAGAAGTGTTCACATTGCTTCGCAGAATCGCTTTTGTGCAGACAACACTAACACTTTTTCAGAACAAAAGAAAGCACAGAGCCCCAGATTTTATGTTGTCCTGGAGAGCTTGCAGAGCACTGGGGAAAAGCAGGCAGAGAATTCCCTGCTAGCACCTTCTCTGTGCCTGGGAAGCAGAAGTGTTCACATTGCTTCGCAGAATCACTTTTCTCCAGAAAACAGTAACACTTGTTCAGAACGAAAGAAAGCACAGAGCCCCAGATTTTATGTTGTCCTGGAGAGCTTGCAGAGCACTGGGGAAAGGCAGGCAGAGAATTCCCTGCTAGCACCTTCTCTGTGCCTGGGAAGCAGAAGCCTTCACATTGCTTCGCAGAATCGCTTTTGTGCAGAAAACAATAACACTTGTTCAGAACGAAAGAAAGCACAGAGCCCCAGATTTTATGTTGTCCTGGAGAGCTTGCAGAGCACTGGGGAAAGGCAGGCAGAGAATTCCCTGCTAGCACCTTCTCTGTGCCTGGGAAGCAGAAGTGTTCACATTGCTTCGCAGAATCGCTTTTGTGCAGACAACACTAACACTTTTTCAGAACAAAAGAAAGCACAGAGCCCCAGATTTTATGTTGTCCTGGAGAGCTTGCAGAGCACTGGGGAAAAGCAGGCAGAGAATTCCCTGCTAGCACCTTCTCTGTGCCTGGGAAACACAAGTGTTCACATTGCTTCGCAGAATCGCTTTTGTGCAGAAAACAGTAACACTTGTTCAGAACGAAAGAAAGCACAGAGCCCCAGATTTTATGTTGTCCTGGAGAGCTTGCAGAGCACTGGGGAAAGGCAGGCAGAGAATTTCCTGCTAGCACCTTCTCTGTGCCTGTTCACATTGCTTCGCAGAATCGCTTTTGTGCAGAAAACAGTAACACTTGTTCAGACGAAAGAAAGTACAGAGCCCCAGATTTTATGTTGTCCTGGAGAGCTTGCAGAGCACTGGGGAAAAGCAGGCAGAGAATTCCCTGCTAGCACCTTCTCTGTGCCTGGGAAGCAGAAGTGTTCACATTGGTTCGCAGAATCACTTTTGTGCAGAAAACAGTAACACTTGTTCAGAACGAAAGAAAGCACAGAGCCCCAGATTTGCTGTTGTCCTGGAGAGCTTTCAGAGCACTGGGGAAAGGCAGGCAGACAATTCCTTGCTAACACCTTCTCTGTGCCTGTTCACATTCCTTCGCAGAATCGCTTTTGTGCAGAAAACAGTAACACTTGTTCAGAACGAAAGAAAGCACAGAGCCCCAGATTTTATGTTGTCCTGGAGAGCTTGCAGAGCACTGGGGAAAAGCAGGCAGAGAATTTCCTGCTAGCACCTTCTCTGTGCCTGGGAAGCAGAAGTGTTCACATTGCTTGGCAGAATCGCTTTTGTGCAGAAAACAGTAACACTTGTTCAGAACAAAAGAAAGCACATAGCCCCAGATTTTATGTTGTCCTGGAGAGCTTGCAGAGCACTGGGGAAAAGCAGGCAGAGAATTCCCTGCTAGCACCTTCTCTGTGCCTGGGAAACACAAGTGTTCACATTGCTTCGCAGAATCGCTTTTGTGCAGAAAACAGTAACACTTGTTCAGAACGAAAGAAAGCACAGAGCCCCAGATTTTATGTTGTCCTGGAGAGCTTGCAGAGCACTGGGGAAAAGCAGGCAGAGAATTCCCTGCTAGCACCTTCTCTGTGCCTGGGAAACAGAAGTGTTCCCATTGCTTCGCAGAATCGCTTTTGTGCAGAAAACACTAACACTTGTTCAGAACGAAAGAAAGCACAGAGCCCCAGATTTTATGTTGTCCTGGAGAGCTTGCAGAGCACTGGGGAAAGGCAGGCAGAGAATTCCCTGCTAGCACCTTCTTTGTGCCTGTTCACATTGCTTCGCAGAATCGCTTTTGTGCAGAAAACAGTAACACTTGTTCAGAAGGAAAGAAAGCACAGAGCCCCAGATTTTATGTTGTACTGGAGAGCTTGCAGAGCACTGGGGAAAAGCAGGCAGAGAATTCCCTGCTAGCACCTTCTCTGTGCCTGGGAAGCAGAAGTGTTCACATTGCTTTGCAGAATCGCTTTTGTGCAGAAAACAATAACACTTGTTCAGAACGAAAGAAAGCACAGAGCCCCAGATTTTATGTTGTCCTGGAGAGCTTGCAGAGCACTGGGGAAAAGCAGGCAGAGAATTCCCTGCTATCACCTTCTCTGTGCCTGTTCACATTGCTTCGCAGAATCGCTTTTGTGCAGAAAACAGTAACACTTGTTCAGACGAAAGAAAGCACAGAGCCCCAGATTTTATGTTGTCCTGGAGAGCTTGCAGAGCACTGGGGAAAGGCAGGCAGAGAATTCCCTGCTAGCACCTTCTCTGTGCCTGGGAAGCAGAAGTGTTCACATTGCTTCGCAGAATCGCTTTTGTGCAGAAAACACTAAAACTTGTTCAGAACGAAAGAAAGCACAGAGCCCCAGATTTTATGTTGTCCTGGAGAGCTTTCAGAGCACTGGGGAAAGGCAGGCAGAGAATTCCCTGCTAGCACCTTCTCTGTGCCTGGGAAGCAGAAGTGTTCACATTGGTTCGCAGAATCACTTTTGTGCAGAAAACAGTAACACTTGTTCAGAACGAAAGAAAGCACAGAGCCCCAGATTTGCTGTTGTCCTGGAGAGCTTGCAGAGCACTGGGGAAAGGCAGGCAGACAATTCCTTGCTAACACCTTCTCTGTGCCTGGGAAGCAGAAGTGTTCACATTGCTTCGCAGAATCGCTTTTGTGCAGACAACACTAACACTTTTTCAGAACAAAAGAAAGCACAGAGCCCCAGATTTTATGTTGTCCTGGAGAGCTTGCAGAGCACTGGGGAAAAGCAGGCAGAGAATTCCCTGCTAGCACCTTCTCTGTGCCTGGGAAACAGAAGGGTTCACATTGCTTCGCAGAATCGCTTTTGTGCAGAAAACAGTAACACTTGTTCAGAACGAAAGAAAGCACAGAGCCACAGATTTTATGTTGTCCTGGAGAGCTTGCAGAGCACTGGGGAAAGGCAGGCAGAGAATTCCCTGCTAGCACCTTCTATGTGCCTGGGAAGCAGAAGTGTTCACATTGCTTCGCAGAATCACTTTTCTGCAGAAAACAGTAACACTTGTTCAGAACGAAAGAAAGCACAGAGCCCCAGATTTTATGTTGTCCTGGAGAGCTTGCAGAGCACTGGGGAAAGGCAGGGAGAGAATTCCCTGCTAGCACCTTCTCTGTGCCTGGGAAGCAGAAGCCTTCACATTGCTTCGCAGAATCGCTTTTGTGCAGAAAACAATAACACCTGTTCAGAACGAAAGAAAGCACAGAGCCCCAGATTTTATGTTGTTCTGGAGAGCTTTCAGAGCACTGGGGAAAGGCAGGCAGAGAATTCCCTGCTAGCACCTTCTCTGTGCCTGGGAAACAGAAGTGTTCACATTGCTTCGCAGAATCGCTTTTGTGCAGAAAACAATAACACTTGTTCAGAACGAAAGAAAGCACAGAGCCCCAGATTTTATGTTGTCCTGGAGAGCTTGCAGAGCACTGGGGAAAGGCAGGCAGAGAATTCCCTGCTAGCACCTTCTCTGTGCCTGTTCACATTGCTTCGCAGAATCGCTTTTGTGCAGAAAACAGTAACACTTGTTCAGACGAAAGAAAGCACAGAGCCCCAGATTTTATGTTGTCCTGGAGAGCTTGCAGAGCACTGGGGAAAGGCAGGCAGAGAATTCCCTGCTAGCACCTTCTCTGTGCCTGGGAAGCAGAAGTGTTCACATTGCTTCGCAGAATCGCTTTTGTGCAGAAAACACTAACACTTGTTCAGAACGAAAGAAAGCACAGAGCCCCAGATTTTATGTTGTCCTGGAGAGCTTGCAGAGCACTGGGGAAAGGCAGGCAGAGAATTCCCTGCTAGCACCTTCTCTGTGCCTGGGAAGCAGAAGCCTTCACATTGCTTCGCAGAATCGCTTTTGTGCAGAAAACAATAACACCTGTTCAGAACGAAAGAAAGCACAGAGCCCCAGATTTTATGTTGTTCTGGAGAGCTTTCAGAGCACTGGGGAAAGGCAGGCAGAGAATTCCCTGCTAGCACCTTCTCTGTGCCTGGGAAACAGAAGTGTTCACATTGCTTCGCAGAATCGCTTTTGTGCAGAAAACAATAACACTTGTTCAGAACGAAAGAAAGCACAGAGCCCCAGATTTTATGTTGTCCTGGAGAGCTTGCAGAGCACTGGGGAAAGGCAGGCAGAGAATTCCCTGCTATCACCTTCTCTGTGCCTGTTCACATTGCTTCGCAGAATCGCTTTTGTGCAGAAAACAGTAACACTTGTTCAGATGAAAGAAAGCACAGAGCCCCAGATTTTATGTTGTCCTGGAGAGCTTGCAGAGCACTGGGGAAAGGCAGGCAGAGAATTCCCTGCTAGCACCTTCTCTGTGCCTGGGAAACAGAAGTGTTCACATTGCTTCGCAGAATCGCTTTTGTGCAGAAAACACTAACACTTGTTCAGAACGAAAGAAAGCACAGAGCCCCAGATTCTATGTTGTCCTGGAGAGCTTGCAGGGCACTGGGGAAAGGCAGGCAGAGAATTCCCTGCTAGCACCTTCTCTGTGCCTGGGAAGCAGAAGTGTTCACATTGCTTCGCAGAATCGCTTTTGTGCAGACAACACTAACACTTTTTCAGAACAAAAGAAAGCACAGAGCCCCAGATTTTATGTTGTCCTGGAGAGCTTGCAGAGCACTGGGGAAAAGCAGGCAGAGAATTCCCTGCTAGCACCTTCTCTGTGCCTGGGAAACAGAAGTGTTCACATTGCTTCGCAGAATCGCTTTTGTGCAGAAAACAGTAACACTTGTTCAGAACGAAAGAAAGCACAGAGCCCCAGATTTTATGTTGTCCTGGAGAGCTTGCAGAGCACTGGGGAAAGGCAGGCAGAGAATTCCCTGCTAGCACCTTCTTTGTGCCTGTTCACATTGCTTCGCAGAATCGCTTTTGTGCAGAAAACAGTAACACTTGTTCAGAAGGAAAGAAAGCACAGAGCCCCAGATTTTATGTTGTACTGGAGAGCTTGCAGAGCACTGGGGAAAAGCAGGCAGAGAATTCCCTGCTAGCACCTTCTCTGTGCCTGGGAAACAGAAGTGTTCACATTGCTTTGCAGAATCGCTTTTGTGCAGAAAACAGTAACACTTGTTCAGAACGAAAGAAAGCACAGAGCCCCAGATTTTATGTTGTCCTGGAGAGCTTGCAGAGCACTGGGGAAAAGCAGGCAGAGAATTCCCTGCTATCACCTTCTCTGTGCCTGTTCACATTGCTTCGCAGAATCGCTTTTGTGCAGAAAACAGTAACACTTGTTCAGACGAAAGAAAGCACAGAGCCCCAGATTTTATGTTGTCCTGGAGAGCTTGCAGAGCACTGGGGAAAAGCAGGCAGAGAATTCCCTGCTAGCACCTTCTCTGTGCCTGGGAAGCAGAAGTGTTCACATTGCTTCGCAGAATCGCTTTTGTGCAGAAAACACTAACACTTGTTCAGAACGAAAGAAAGCACAGAGCCCCAGATTCTATGTTGTCCTGGAGAGCTTGCAGGGCACTGGGGAAAGGCAGGCAGAGAATTCCCTGCTAGCACCTTCTCTGTGCCTGGGAAGCAGAAGTGTTCACATTGCTTCGCAGAATCGCTTTTGTGCAGACAACACTAACACTTTTTCAGAACAAAAGAAAGCACAGAGCCCCAGATTTTATGTTGTCCTGGAGAGCTTGCAGAGCACTGGGGAAAAGCAGGCAGAGAATTCCCTGCTAGCACCTTCTCTGTGCCTGGGAAGCAGAAGTGTTCACATTGCTTCGCAGAATCACTTTTCTCCAGAAAACAGTAACACTTGTTCAGAACGAAAGAAAGCACAGAGCCCCAGATTTTATGTTGTCCTGGAGAGCTTGCAGAGCACTGGGGAAAGGCAGGCAGAGAATTCCCTGCTAGCACCTTCTCTGTGCCTGAGAAGCAGAAGCCTTCACATTGCTTCGCAGAATCGCTTTTGTGCAGAAAACAATAACACCTGTTCAGAACGAAAGAAAGCACAGAGCCCCAGATTTTATGTTGTTCTGGAGAGCTTTGAGAGCACTGGGGAAAGGCAGGCAGAGAATTCCCTGCTAGCACCTTCTCTGTGCCTGGGAAACAGAAGTGTTCACATTGCTTCGCAGAATCGCTTTTGTGCAGAAAACAATAACACTTGTTCAGAACGAAAGAAAGCACAGAGCCCCAGATTTTATGTTGTCCTGGAGAGCTTGCAGAGCACTGGGGAAAGGCAGGCAGAGAATTCCCTGCTAGCACCTTCTCTGTGCCTGTTCACATTGCTTCGCAGAATCGCTTTTGTGCAGAAAACAGTAACACTTGTTCAGACGAAAGAAAGCACACAGCACCAGATTTTATGTTGTCCTGGAGAGCTTGCAGAGCACTGGGGAAAGGCAGGCAGAGAATTCCCTGCTAGCACCTTCTCTGTGCCTGGGAAGCAGAAGTGTTCACATTGCTTCGCAGAATCGCTTTTGTGCAGAAAACACTAACACTTGTTCAGAACGAAAGAAAGCACAGAGCCCCAGATTTTATGTTGTCCTGGAGAGCTTGCAGAGCACTGGGGAAAGGCAGGCAGAGAATTCCCTGCTAGCACCTTCTATGTGCCTGGGAAGCAGAAGCCTTCACATTGCTTCGCAGAATCGCTTTTGTGCAGAAAACAATAACACCTGTTCAGAACGAAAGAAAGCACAGAGCCCCAGATTTTATGTTGTTCTGGAGAGCTTTCAGAGCACTGGGGAAAGGCAGGCAGAGAATTCCCTGCTAGCACCTTCTCTGTGCCTGGGAAACAGAAGTGTTCACATTGCTTCGCAGAATCGCTTTTGTGCAGAAAACAATAACACTTGTTCAGAACGAAAGAAAGCACAGAGCCCCAGATTTTATGTTGTCCTGGAGAGCTTGCAGAGCACTGGGGAAAGGCAAGCAGAGAATTCCCTGCTAGCACCTTCTCTGTACCTGTTCACATTGCTTCGCAGAATCGCTTTTGTGCAGAAAACAGTAACACTTGTTCAGAACGAAAGAAAGCACAGAGCCCCAGATTTTATGTTGTCCTGGAGAGCTTGCAGAGCACTGGGGAAAGGCAGGCAGAGAATTCCCTGCTAGCACCTTCTCTGTGCCTGGGAAGCAGAAGTGTTCACATTGCTTCGCAGAATCGCTTTTGTGCAGAAAACACTAACACTTGTTCAGAACGAAAGAAAGCACAGAGCCCCAGATTCTATGTTGTCCTGGAGAGCTTGCAGGGCACTGGGGAAAGGCAGGCAGAGAATTCCCTGCTAGCACCTTCTCTGTGCCTGGGAAGCAGAAGTGTTCACATTGCTTCGCAGAATCGCTTTTGTGCAGACAACACTAACACTTTTTCAGAACAAAAGAAAGCACAGAGCCCCAGATTTTATGTTGTCCTGGAGAGCTTGCAGAGCACTGGGGAAAAGCAGGCAGAGAATTCCCTGCTAGCACCTTCTCTGTGCCTGGGAAACAGAAGTGTTCACATTGCTTCGCAGAATCGCTTTTGTGCAGAAAACAGTAACACTTGTTCAGAACGAAAGAAAGCACAGAGCCCCAGATTTTATGTTGTCCTGGAGAGCTTGCAGAGCACTGGGGAAAGGCAGGCAGAGAATTCCCTGCTAGCACCTTCTCTGTGCCTGTTCACATTGCTTCGCAGAATCGCTTTTGTGCAGAAAACAGTAACACTTGTTCAGACGAAAGAAAGTACAGAGCCCCAGATTTTATGTTGTCCTGGAGAGCTTGCAGAGCACTGGGGAAAAGCAGGCAGAGAATTCCCTGCTAGCACCTTCTCTGTGCCTGGGAAACAGAAGTGTTCCCATTGCTTCGCAGAATCGCTTTTGTGCAGAAAACACTAACACTTGTTCAGAACGAAAGAAAGCACAGAGCCCCAGATTTTATGTTGTCCTGGAGAGCTTGCAGAGCACTGGGGAAAGGCAGGCAGAGAATTCCCTGCTAGCACCTTCTTTGTGCCTGTTCACATTGCTTCGCAGAATCGCTTTTGTGCAGAAAACAGTAACACTTGTTCAGACGAAAGAAAGCACAGAGCCCCAGATTTTATGTTGTCCTGGAGAGCTTGCAGAGCACTGGGGAAAAGCAGGCAGAGAATTCCCTGCTAGCACCTTCTCTGTGCCTGGGAAGCAGAAGTGTTCACATTGCTTCGCAGAATCGCTTTTGTGCAGAAAACACTAACACTTGTTCAGAACGAAAGAAAGCACAGAGCCCCAGATTCTATGTTGTCCTGGAGAGCTTGCAGGGCACTGGGGAAAGGCAGGCAGAGAATTCCCTGCTAGCACCTTCTCTGTGCCTGTTCACATTCCTTCGCAGAATCGCTTTTGTGCAGAAAACAGTAACACTTGTTCAGAACGAAAGAAAGCACAGAGCCCCAGATTTTATGTTGTCCTGGAGAGCTTGCAGAGCACTGGGGAAAGGCAGGCAGAGAATTCCCTGCTAGCACCTTCTATGTGCCTGGGAAGCAGAAGTGTTCACATTGCTTCGCAGAATCACTTTTCTGCAGAAAACAGTAACACTTGTTCAGAACGAAAGAAAGCACAGAGCCCCAGATTTTATGTTGTCCTGGAGAGCTTGCAGAGCACTGGGGAAAGGCAGGCAGAGAATTCCCTGCTAGCACCTTCTCTGTGCCTGGGAAGCAGAAGCCTTCACATTGCTTCGCAGAATCGCTTTTGTGCAGAAAACAATAACACCTGTTCAGAACGAAAGAAAGCACAGAGCCCCAGATTTTATGTTGTTCTGGAGAGCTTTCAGAGCACTGGGGAAAGGCAGGCAGAGAATTCCCTGCTAGCACCTTCTCTGTGCCTGGGAAACAGAAGTGTTCACATTGCTTCGCAGAATCGCTTTTGTGCAGAAAACAATAACACTTGTTCAGAACGAAAGAAAGCACAGAGCCCCAGATTTTATGTTGTCCTGGAGAGCTTGCAGAGCACTGGGGAAAAGCAGGCAGAGAATTCCCTGCTAGCACCTTCTCTGTGCCTGGGAAACAGAAGTGTTCACATTGCTTCGCAGAATCGCTTTTGTGCAGAAAACAGTAACACTTGTTCAGAACGAAAGAAAGCACAGAGCCCCAGATTTTATGTTGTCCTGGAGAGCTTGCAGAGCACTGGGGAAAGGCAGGCAGAGAATTCCCTGCTAGCACCTTCTATGTGCCTGGGAAGCAGAAGTGTTCACATTGCTTCGCAGAATCACTTTTCTGCAGAAAACAGTAACACTTGTTCAGAACGAAAGAAAGCACAGAGCCCCATATTTTATGTTGTCCTGGAGAGCTTGCAGAGCACTGGGGAAAGGCAGGCAGAGAATTCCCTGCTAGCACCTTCTATGTGCCTGGGAAGCAGAAGCCTTCACATTGCTTCGCAGAATCGCTTTTGTGCAGAAAACAATAACACCTGTTCAGAACGAAAGAAAGCACAGAGCCCCAGATTTTATGTTGTTCTGGAGAGCTTTCAGAGCACTGGGGAAAGGCAGGCAGAGAATTCCCTGCTAGCACCTTCTCTGTGCCTGGGAAACAGAAGTGTTCACATTGCTTCGCAGAATCGCTTTTGTGCAGAAAACAATAACACTTGTTCAGAACGAAAGAAAGCACAGAGCCCCAGATTTTATGTTGTCCTGGAGAGCTTGCAGAGCACTGGGGAAAGGCAGGCAGAGAATTCCCTGCTAGCACCTTCTCTGTGCCTGTTCACATTGCTTCGCAGAATCGCTTTTGTGCAGAAAACTGTAACACTTGTTCAGACGAAAGAAAGCACAGAGCCCCATATTTTATGTTGTCCTGGAGAGCTTGCAGAGCACTGGGGAAAGGCAGGCAGAGAATTCCCTGCTAGCACCTTCTCTGTGCCTGGGAAGCAGAAGTGTTCACATTGCTTCGCAGAATCGCTTTTGTGCAGAAAACACTAACACTTGTTCAGAACGAAAGAAAGCACAGAGCCCCAGATTCTATGTTGTCCTGGAGAGCTTGCAGAGCACTGGGGAAAAGCAGGCAGAGAATTCCCTGCTAGCACCTTCTCTGTGCCTGGGAAACAGAAGTGTTCACATTGCTTCGCAGAATCGCTTTTGTGCAGAAAACAGTAACACTTGTTCAGAACGAAAGAAAGCACAGAGCCCCAGATTTTATGTTGTCCTGGAGAGCTTGCAGAGCACTGGGGAAAGGCAGGCAGAGAATTCCCTGCTAGCACCTTCTCTGTGCCTGGGAAGCAGAAGTGTTCACATTGCTTCGCAGAATCGCTTTTGTGCAGAAAACAGTAACACTTGTTCAGAACGAAAGAAAGCACAGAGCCCCAGATTCTATGTTGTCCTGGAGAGCTTGCAGGGCACTGGGGAAAGGCAGGCAGAGAATTCCCTGCTAGCACCTTCTCTGTGCCTGGGAAGCAGAAGTGTTCACATTGCTTCGCAGAATCGCTTTTGTGCAGACAACACTAACACTTTTTCAGAACAAAAGAAAGCACAGAGCCCCAGATTTTATGTTGTCCTGGAGAGCTTGCAGAGCACTGGGGAAAAGCAGGCAGAGAATTCCCTGCTAGCACCTTCTCTGTGCCTGGGAAACAGAAGCCTTCACATTGCTTCGCAGAATCGCTTTTGTGCAGAAAACAGTAACACTTGTTCAGAACGAAAGAAAGCACAGAGCCCCAGATTTTATGTTGTCCTGGAGAGCTTGCAGAGCACTGGGGAAAGGCAGGCAGAGAATTCCCTGCTAGCACCTTCTCTGTGCCTGTTCACATTCCTTCGCAGAATCGCTTTTGTGCAGAAAACAGTAACACTTGTTCAGAACGAAAGAAAGCACAGAGCCCCAGATTTTATGTTGTCCTGGAGAGCTTGCAGAGCACTGGGGAAAGGCAGGCAGAGAATTCCCTGCTAGCACCTTCTCTGTGCCTGGGAAGCAGAAGTGTTCACATTGCTTCGCAGAATCGCTTTTGTGCAGACAACACTAACACTTTTTCAGAACAAAAGAAAGCACAGAGCCCCAGATTTTATGTTGTCCTGGAGAGCTTGCAGAGCACTGGGGAAAAGCAGGCAGAGAATTCCCTGCTAGCACCTTCTCTGTGCCTGGGAAACAGAAGTGTTCCCATTGCTTCGCAGAATCGCTTTTGTGCAGAAAACACTAACACTTGTTCAGAACGAAAGAAAGCACAGAGCCCCAGATTTTATGTTGTCCTGGAGAGCTTGCAGAGCACTGGGGAAAGGCAGGCAGAGAATTCCCTGCTAGCACCTTCTTTGTGCCTGTTCACATTGCTTCGCAGAATCGCTTTTGTGCAGAAAACAGTAACACTTGTTCAGAAGGAAAGAAAGCACAGAGCCCCAGATTTTATGTTGTACTGGAGAGCTTGCAGAGCACTGGGGAAAAGCAGGCAGAGAATTCCCTGCTAGCACCTTCTCTGTGCCTGGGAAACAGAAGTGTTCACATTGCTTTGCAGAATCGCTTTTGTGCAGAAAACAATAACACTTGTTCAGAACGAAAGAAAGCACAGAGCCCCAGATTCTATGTTGTCCTGGAGAGCTTGCAGAGCACTGGGGAAAAGCAGGCAGAGAATTCCCTGCTATCACCTTCTCTGTGCCTGTTCACATTGCTTCGCAGAATCGCTTTTGTGCAGAAAACAGTAACACTTGTTCAGAACGAAAGAAAGCACAGAGCCCCAGATTTTATGTTGTCCTGGAGAGCTTGCAGAGCACTGGGGAAAGGCAGGCAGAGAATTCCCTGCTAGCACCTTCTCTGTGCCTGTTCACATTGCTTCGCAGAATCGCTTTTGTGCAGAAAACAGTAACACTTGTTCAGAACGAAAGAAAGCACAGAGCCCCAGATTTTATGTTGTCCTGGAGAGCTTGCAGAGCACTGGGGAAAGGCAGGCAGAGAATTCCCTGCTAGCACCTTCTATGTGCCTGGGAAGCAGAAGTGTTCACATTGCTTCGCAGAATCACTTTTCTGCAGAAAACAGTAACACTTGTTCAGAACGAAAGAAAGCACAGAGCCCCAGATTTTATGTTGTCCTGGAGAGCTTGCAGAGCACTGGGGAAAGGCAGGCAGAGAATTCCCTGCTAGCACCTTCTCTGTGCCTGGTAAGCAGAAGCCTTCACATTGCTTCGCAGAATCGCTTTTGTGCAGAAAACAATAACACCTGTTCAGAACGAAAGAAAGCACAGAGCCCCAGATTTTATGTTGTTCTGGAGAGCTTTCAGAGCACTGGGGAAAGGCAGGCAGAGAATTCCCTGCTAGCACCTACTCTGTGCCTGGGAAACAGAAGTGTTCACATTGCTTCGCAGAATCGCTTTTGTGCAGAAAACAATAACACTTGTTCAGAACGAAAGAAAGCACAGAGCCCCAGATTTTATGTTGTCCTGGAGAGCTTGCAGAGCACTGGGGAAAAGCAGGCAGAGAATTCCCTGCTAGCACCTTCTCTGTGCCTGGGAAACAGAAGTGTTCACATTGCTTCGCAGAATCGCTTTTGTGCAGAAAACAGTAACACTTGTTCAGAACGAAAGAAAGCACAGAGCCCCAGATTTTATGTTGTCCTGGAGAGCTTGCAGAGCACTGGGGAAAGGCAGGCAGAGAATTCCCTGCTAGCACCTTCTATGTGCCTGGGAAGCAGAAGTGTTCACATTGCTTCGCAGAATCACTTTTCTGCAGAAAACAGTAACACTTGTTCAGAACGAAAGAAAGCACAGAGCCCCATATTTTATGTTGTCCTGGAGAGCTTGCAGAGCACTGGGGAAAGGCAGGCAGAGAATTCCCTGCTAGCACCTTCTCTGTGCCTGGGAAGCAGAAGCCTTCACATTGCTTCGCAGAATCGCTTTTGTGCAGAAAACAATAACACCTGTTCAGAACGAAAGAAAGCACAGAGCCCCAGATTTTATGTTGTTCTGGAGAGCTTTCAGAGCACTGGGGAAAGGCAGGCAGAGAATTCCCTGCTAGCACCTTCTCTGTGCCTGGGAAACAGAAGTGTTCACATTGCTTCGCAGAATCGCTTTTGTGCAGAAAACAATAACACTTGTTCAGAACGAAAGAAAGCACAGAGCCCCAGATTTTATGTTGTCCTGGAGAGCTTGCAGAGCACTGGGGAAAGGCAGGCAGAGAATTCCCTGCTAGCACCTTCTCTGTGCCTGGGAAGCAGAAGTGTTCACATTGCTTCGCAGAATCGCTTTTGTGCAGAAAACACTAACACTTGTTCAGAACGAAAGAAAGCACAGAGCCCCAGATTCTATGTTGTCCTGGAGAGCTTGCAGGGCACTGGGGAAAGGCAGGCAGAGAATTCCCTGCTAGCACCTTCTCTGTGCCTGGGAAGCAGAAGTGTTCACATTGCTTCGCAGAATCGCTTTTGTGCAGACAACACTAACACTTTTTCAGAACAAAAGAAAGCACAGAGCCCCAGATTTTATGTTGTCCTGGAGAGCTTGCAGAGCACTGGGGAAAAGCAGGCAGAGAATTCCCTGCTAGCACCTTCTCTGTGCCTGGGAAACAGAAGTGTTCACATTGCTTCGCAGAATCGCTTTTGTGCAGAAAACAGTAACACTTGTTCAGAACGAAAGAAAGCACAGAGCCCCAGATTTTATGTTGTCCTGGAGAGCTTGCAGAGCACTGGGGAAAGGCAGGCAGAGAATTCCCTGCTAGCACCTTCTCTGTGCCTGGG
Organism: Strix uralensis; assembly: GCF_047716275.1. Taxonomy (NCBI): domain Eukaryota; kingdom Metazoa; phylum Chordata; class Aves; order Strigiformes; family Strigidae; genus Strix; species Strix uralensis. Next base: position 9,570,723 of record NC_133973.1, read on the forward strand.
AAGCAGAAGTGTTCACATTGCTTCGCAGAATCGCTTTTGTGCAGAAAACAGTAACACTTGTTCAGAACGAAAGAAAGCACAGAGCCCCAGATTCTATGTTGTCCTGGAGAGCTTGCAGAGCACTGGGGAAAGGCAGGCAGAGAATTCCCTGCTAGCACCTTCTCTGTGCCTGGGAAACAGAAGCCTTCACATTGCTTCGCAGAATCGCTTTTGTGCAGAAAACAGTAACACTTGTTCAGAACGAAAGAAAGCACAGAGCCCCAGATTTTATGTTGTCCTGGAGAGCTTGCAGAGCACTGGGGAAAGGCAGGCAGAGAATTCCCTGCTAGCACCTTCTCTGTGCCTGTTCACATTGCTTCGCAGAATCGCTTTTGTGCAGAAAACAGTAACACTTGTTCAGAACGAAAGAAAGCACAGAGCCCCAGATTTTATGTTGTCCTGGAGAGCTTGCAGAGCACTGGGGAAAGGCAGGCAGAGAATTCCCTGCTAGCACCTTCTCTGTGCCTGGGAAGCAGAAGTGTTCACATTGCTTCGCAGAATCGCTTTTGTGCAGACAACACTAACAATTTTTCAGAACAAAAGAAAGCACAGAGCCCCAGATTTTATGTTGTCCTGGAGAGCTTGCAGAGCACTGGGGAAAAGCAGGCAGAGAATTCCCTGCTAGCACCTTCTCTGTGCCTGGGAAACAGAAGTGTTCACATTGCTTCGCAGAATCGCTTTTGTGCAGAAAACACTAACACTTGTTCAGAACGAAAGAAAGCACAGAGCCCCAGATTTTATGTTGTCCTGGAGAGCTTGCAGAGCACTGGGGAAAGGCAGGCAGAGAATTCCCTGCTAGCACCTTCTCTGTGCCTGTTCACATTGCTTCGCAGAATCGCTTTTGTGCAGAAAACAGTAACACTTGTTCAGACGAAAGAAAGTACAGAGCCCCAGATTTTATGTTGTCCTGGAGAGCTTGCAGAGCACTGGGGAAAAGCAGGCAGAGAATTCCCTGCTAGCACGTTCTCTGTGCCTGGGAAACAGAAGTGTTCCCATTGCTTCGCAGAATCGCTTTTGTGCAGAAAACACTAACACTTGTTCAGAACGAAAGAAAGCACAGAGCCCCAGATTTTATGTTGTCCTGGAGAGCTTGCAGAGCACTGGGGAAAGGCAGGCAGAGAATTCCCTGCTAGCACCTTCTTTGTGCCTGTTCACATTGCTTCGCAGAATCGCTTTTGTGCAGAAAACAGTAACACTTGTTCAGAAGGAAAGAAAGCACAGAGCCCCAGATTTTATGTTGTACTGGAGAGCTTGCAGAGCACTGGGGAAAAGCAGGCAGAGAATTCCCTGCTAGCACCTTCTCTGTGCCTGGGAAACAGAAGTGTTCACATTGCTTTGCAGAATCGCTTTTGTGCAGAAAACAATAACACTTGTTCAGAACGAAAGAAAGCACAGAGCCCCAGATTCTATGTTGTCCTGGAGAGCTTGCAGAGCACTGGGGAAAAGCAGGCAGAGAATTCCCTGCTAGCACCTTCTCTGTGCCTGTTCACATTGCTTCGCAGAATCGCTTTTGTGCAGAAAACAGTAACACTTGTTCAGACGAAAGAAAGCACAGAGCCCCAGATTTTATGTTGTCCTGGAGAGCTTGCAGAGCACTGGGGAAAGGCAGGCAGACAATTCCCTGCTAGCACCTTCTCTGTGCCTGGGAAGCAGAAGTGTTCCCATTGCTTCGCAGAATCGCTTTTGTGCAGAAAACAGTAACACTTGTTCAGAACGAAAGAAAGCACAGAGCCCCAGATTCTATGTTGTCCTGGAGAGCTTTCAGAGCACTGGGGAAAGGCAGGCAGAGAATTCCCTGCTAGCACCTTCTCTGTGCCTGGGAAGCAGAAGTGTTCACATTGGTTCGCAGAATCACTTTTGTGCAGAAAACAGTAACACTTGTTCAGAACGAAAGAAAGCACAGAGCCCCAGATTTGCTGTTGTCCTGGAGAGCTTTCAGAGCACTGGGGAAAGGCAGGCAGACAATTCCTTGCTAACACCTTCTCTGTGCCTGGGAAGCAGAATTGTTCACATTGCTTCGCAGAATCGCTTTTGTGCAGACAACACTAACACTTTTTCAGAACAAAAGAAAGCACAGAGCCCCAGATTTTATGTTGTCCTGGAGAGCTTGCAGAGCACTGGGGAAAAGCAGGCAGAGAATTCCCTGCTAGCACCTTCTCTGTGCCTGGGAAACAGAAGTGTTCACATTGCTTCGCAGAATCGCTTTTGTGCAGAAAACAGTAACACTTGTTCAGAACGAAAGAAAGCACAGAGCCACAGATTTTATGTTGTCCTGGAGAGCTTGCAGAGCACTGGGGAAAGGCAGGCAGAGAATTCCCTGCTAGCACCTTCTATGTGCCTGGGAATCAGAAGTGTTCACATTGCTTCGCAGAATCACTTTTCTGCAGAAAACAGTAACACTTGTTCAGAACGAAAGAAAGCACAGAGCCCCAGATTTTATGTTGTCCTGGAGAGCTTGCAGAGCACTGGGGAAAGGCAGGGAGAGAATTCCCTGCTAGCACCTTCTCTGTGCCTGGGAAGCAGAAGTGTTCACATTGCTTCGCAGAATCGCTTTTGTGCAGAAAACAATAACACCTGTTCAGAACGAAAGAAAGCACAGAGCCCCAGATTTTATGTTGTTCTGGAGAGCTTTCAGAGCACTGGGGAAAGGCAGGCAGAGAATTCCCTGCTAGCACCTTCTCTGTGCCTGGGAAACAGAAGTGTTCACATTGCTTCGCAGAATCGCTTTTGTGCAGAAAACAATAACACTTGTTCAGAACGAAAGAAAGCACAGAGCCCCAGATTTTATGTTGTCCTGGAGAGCTTGCAGAGCACTGGGGAAAGGCAGGCAGAGAATTCCCTGCTAGCACCTTCTCTGTGCCTGTTCACATTGCTTCGCAGAATCGCTTTTGTGCAGAAAACAGTAACACTTGTTCAGAACGAAAGAAAGCACAGAGCCCCAGATTTTATGTTGTCCTGGAGAGCTTGCAGAGCACTGGGGAAAAGCAGGCAGAGAATTTCCTGCTAGCACCTTCTCTGTGCCTGGGAAGCAGAAGTGTTCACATTGCTTGGCAGAATCGCTTTTGTGCAGAAAACAGTAACACTTGTTCAGAACAAAAGAAAGCACATAGCCCCAGATTTTATGTTGTCCTGGAGAGCTTGCAGAGCACTGGGGAAAAGCAGGCAGAGAATTCCCTGCTAGCACCTTCTCTGTGCCTGGGAAACAGAAGTGTTCCCATTGCTTCGCAGAATCGCTTTTGTGCAGAAAACAGTAACACTTGTTCAGAACGAAAGAAAGCACAGAGCCCCAGATTTTATGTTGTCCTGGAGAGCTTGCAGAGCACTGGGGAAAGGCAGGCAGAGAATTCCCTGCTAGCACCTTCTCTGTGCCTGGGAAGCAGAAGTGTTCACATTGCTTCGCAGAATCGCTTTTGTGCAGAAAACAGTAACACTTGTTCAGAACGAAAGAAAGCACAGAGCCCCAGATTCTATGTTGTCCTGGAGAGCTTGCAGAGCACTGGGGAAAGGCAGGCAGAGAATTCCCTGCTAGCACCTTCTCTGTGCCTGGGAAACAGAAGCCTTCACATTGCTTCGCAGAATCGCTTTTGTGCAGAAAACAGTAACACTTGTTCAGAACGAAAGAAAGCACAGAGCCCCAGATTTTATGTTGTCCTGGAGAGCTTGCAGAGCACTGGGGAAAGGCAGGCAGAGAATTCCCTGCTAGCACCTTCTCTGTGCCTGTTCACATTGCTTCGCAGAATCGCTTTTGTGCAGAAAACAGTAACACTTGTTCAGAACGAAAGAAAGCACAGAGCCCCAGATTTTATGTTGTCCTGGAGAGCTTGCAGAGCACTGGGGAAAGGCAGGCAGAGAATTCCCTGCTAGCACCTTCTCTGTGCCTGGGAAGCAGAAGTGTTCACATTGCTTCGCAGAATCGCTTTTGTGCAGACAACACTAACAATTTTTCAGAACAAAAGAAAGCACAGAGCCCCAGATTTTATGTTGTCCTGGAGAGCTTGCAGAGCACTGGGGAAAAGCAGGCAGAGAATTCCCTGCTAGCACCTTCTCTGTGCCTGGGAAACAGAAGTGTTCACATTGCTTCGCAGAATCGCTTTTGTGCAGAAAACACTAACACTTGTTCAGAACGAAAGAAAGCACAGAGCCCCAGATTTTATGTTGTCCTGGAGAGCTTGCAGAGCACTGGGGAAAGGCAGGCAGAGAATTCCCTGCTAGCACCTTCTCTGTGCCTGTTCACATTGCTTCGCAGAATCGCTTTTGTGCAGAAAACAGTAACACTTGTTCAGACGAAAGAAAGTACAGAGCCCCAGATTTTATGTTGTCCTGGAGAGCTTGCAGAGCACTGGGGAAAAGCAGGCAGAGAATTCCCTGCTAGCACGTTCTCTGTGCCTGGGAAACAGAAGTGTTCCCATTGCTTCGCAGAATCGCTTTTGTGCAGAAAACACTAACACTTGTTCAGAACGAAAGAAAGCACAGAGCCCCAGATTTTATGTTGTCCTGGAGAGCTTGCAGAGCACTGGGGAAAGGCAGGCAGAGAATTCCCTGCTAGCACCTTCTTTGTGCCTGTTCACATTGCTTCGCAGAATCGCTTTTGTGCAGAAAACAGTAACACTTGTTCAGAAGGAAAGAAAGCACAGAGCCCCAGATTTTATGTTGTACTGGAGAGCTTGCAGAGCACTGGGGAAAAGCAGGCAGAGAATTCCCTGCTAGCACCTTCTCTGTGCCTGGGAAACAGAAGTGTTCACATTGCTTTGCAGAATCGCTTTTGTGCAGAAAACAATAACACTTGTTCAGAACGAAAGAAAGCACAGAGCCCCAGATTCTATGTTGTCCTGGAGAGCTTGCAGAGCACTGGGGAAAAGCAGGCAGAGAATTCCCTGCTAGCACCTTCTCTGTGCCTGTTCACATTGCTTCGCAGAATCGCTTTTGTGCAGAAAACAGTAACACTTGTTCAGACGAAAGAAAGCACAGAGCCCCAGATTTTATGTTGTCCTGGAGAGCTTGCAGAGCACTGGGGAAAGGCAGGCAGACAATTCCCTGCTAGCACCTTCTCTGTGCCTGGGAAGCAGAAGTGTTCCCATTGCTTCGCAGAATCGCTTTTGTGCAGAAAACAGTAACACTTGTTCAGAACGAAAGAAAGCACAGAGCCCCAGATTCTATGTTGTCCTGGAGAGCTTTCAGAGCACTGGGGAAAGGCAGGCAGAGAATTCCCTGCTAGCACCTTCTCTGTGCCTGGGAAGCAGAAGTGTTCACATTGGTTCGCAGAATCACTTTTGTGCAGAAAACAGTAACACTTGTTCAGAACGAAAGAAAGCACAGAGCCCCAGATTTGCTGTTGTCCTGGAGAGCTTTCAGAGCACTGGGGAAAGGCAGGCAGACAATTCCTTGCTAACACCTTCTCTGTGCCTGGGAAGCAGAATTGTTCACATTGCTTCGCAGAATCGCTTTTGTGCAGACAACACTAACACTTTTTCAGAACAAAAGAAAGCACAGAGCCCCAGATTTTATGTTGTCCTGGAGAGCTTGCAGAGCACTGGGGAAAAGCAGGCAGAGAATTCCCTGCTAGCACCTTCTCTGTGCCTGGGAAACAGAAGTGTTCACATTGCTTCGCAGAATCGCTTTTGTGCAGAAAACAGTAACACTTGTTCAGAACGAAAGAAAGCACAGAGCCACAGATTTTATGTTGTCCTGGAGAGCTTGCAGAGCACTGGGGAAAGGCAGGCAGAGAATTCCCTGCTAGCACCTTCTATGTGCCTGGGAATCAGAAGTGTTCACATTGCTTCGCAGAATCACTTTTCTGCAGAAAACAGTAACACTTGTTCAGAACGAAAGAAAGCACAGAGCCCCAGATTTTATGTTGTCCTGGAGAGCTTGCAGAGCACTGGGGAAAGGCAGGGAGAGAATTCCCTGCTAGCACCTTCTCTGTGCCTGGGAAGCAGAAGTGTTCACATTGCTTCGCAGAATCGCTTTTGTGCAGAAAACAATAACACCTGTTCAGAACGAAAGAAAGCACAGAGCCCCAGATTTTATGTTGTTCTGGAGAGCTTTCAGAGCACTGGGGAAAGGCAGGCAGAGAATTCCCTGCTAGCACCTTCTCTGTGCCTGGGAAACAGAAGTGTTCACATTGCTTCGCAGAATCGCTTTTGTGCAGAAAACAATAACACTTGTTCAGAACGAAAGAAAGCACAGAGCCCCAGATTTTATGTTGTCCTGGAGAGCTTGCAGAGCACTGGGGAAAGGCAGGCAGAGAATTCCCTGCTAGCACCTTCTCTGTGCCTGTTCACATTGCTTCGCAGAATCGCTTTTGTGCAGAAAACAGTAACACTTGTTCAGAACGAAAGAAAGCACAGAGCCCCAGATTTTATGTTGTCCTGGAGAGCTTGCAGAGCACTGGGGAAAAGCAGGCAGAGAATTTCCTGCTAGCACCTTCTCTGTGCCTGGGAAGCAGAAGTGTTCACATTGCTTGGCAGAATCGCTTTTGTGCAGAAAACAGTAACACTTGTTCAGAACAAAAGAAAGCACATAGCCCCAGATTTTATGTTGTCCTGGAGAGCTTGCAGAGCACTGGGGAAAAGCAGGCAGAGAATTCCCTGCTAGCACCTTCTCTGTGCCTGGGAAACAGAAGTGTTCCCATTGCTTCGCAGAATCGCTTTTGTGCAGAAAACAGTAACACTTGTTCAGAACGAAAGAAAGCACAGAGCCCCAGATTTTATGTTGTCCTGGAGAGCTTGCAGAGCACTGGGGAAAGGCAGGCAGACAATTCCCTGCTAGCACCTTCTCTGTGCCTGTTCACATTGCTTCGCAGAATCGCTTTTGTGCAGAAAACAGTAACACTTGTTCAGACGAAAGAAAGTACAGAGCCCCAGATTTTATGTTGTCCTGGAGAGCTTGCAGAGCACTGGGGAAAAGCAGGCAGAGAATTCCCTGCTAGCACCTTCTCTGTGCCTGGGAAACAGAAGTGTTCCCATTGCTTCGCAGAATCGCTTTTGTGCAGAAAACAATAACACTTGTTCAGAACGAAAGAAAGCACAGAGCCCCAGATTTTATGTTGTCCTGGAGAGCTTGCAGAGCACTGGGGAAAGGCAGGCAGAGAATTCCCTGCTAGCACCTTCTTTGTGCCTGTTCACATAGCTTCGCAGAATCGCTTTTGTGCAGAAAACAGTAACACTTGTTCAGAAGGAAAGAAAGCACAGAGCCCCAGATTTTATGTTGTACTGGAGAGCTTGCAGAGCACTGGGGAAAAGCAGGCAGAGAATTCCCTGCTAGCACCTTCTCTGTGCCTGGGAAACAGAAGTGTTCACATTGCTTTGCAGAATCGCTTTTGTGCAGAAAACAGTAACACTTGTTCAGAACGAAAGAAAGCACAGAGCCCCAGATTTTATGTTGTCCTGGAGAGCTTGCAGAGCACTGGGGAAAAGCAGGCAGAGAATTCCCTGCTATCACCTTCTCTGTGCCTGTTCACATTGCTTCGCAGAATCGCTTTTGTGCAGAAAACAGTAACACTTGTTCAGACGAAAGAAAGCACAGAGCCCCAGATTTTATGTTGTCCTGGAGAACTTGCAGAGCACTGGGGAAAGGCAGGCAGAGAATTCCCTGCTAGCACCTTCTCTGTGCCTGGGAAGCAGAAGTCTTCACATTGCTTCGCAGAATCGCTTTTGTGCAGAAGACACTAACACTTGTTCAGAACGAAAGAAAGCACAGAGCCCCAGATTCTATGTTGTCCTGGAGAGCTTGCAGAGCACTGGGGAAAGGCAGGCAGAGAATTCCCTGCTAGCACCTTCTCTGTGCCTGGGAAGCAGAAGTGTTCACATTGGTTCGCAGAATCACTTTTGTGCAGAAAACAGTAACACTTGTTCAGAACGAAAGAAAGCACAGAGCCCCAGATTTGCTGTTGTCCTGGAGAGCTTTCAGAGCACTGGGGAAAGGCAGGCAGACAATTCCTTGCTAACACCTTCTCTGTGCCTGTTCACATTCCTTCGCAGAATCGCTTTTGTGCAGAAAACAGTAACACTTGTTCAGAACGAAAGAAAGCACAGAGCCCCAGATTTTATGTTGTCCTGGAGAGCTTGCAGAGCACTGGGGAAAGGCAGGCAGAGAATTCCCTGCTAGCACCTTCTCTGTGCCTGGGAAGCAGAAGTCTTCACATTGCTTCGCAGAATCGCTTTTGTGCAGAAAACACTAACTCTTGTTCAGAACGAAAGAAAGCACAGAGCCCCAGATTTTATGTTGTCCTGGAGAGCTTGCAGAGCACTGGGGAAAAGCAGGCAGAGAATTCCCTGCTAGCACCTTCTCTGTGCCTGGGAAGCAGAAGTGTTCACATTGCTTCGCAGAATCGCTTTTGTGCAGAAAACAGTAACACTTGTTCAGAACGAAAGAAAGCACAGAGCCCCAGATTTTATGTTGTCCTGGAGAGCTTGCAGAGCACTGGGGAAAGGCAGGCAGAGAATTCCCTGCTAGCACCTTCTCTGTGCCTGTTCACATTGCTTCGCAGAATCGCTTTTGTGCAGAAAACAGTAACACTTGTTCAGAACGAAAGAAAGCACAGAGACCCAGATCTGCTGTAGTCCTGGAGAGCTTGCAGAGCACTGGTGAAAAGCAGGCAGAGAATTCCCTGCTAGCACCTTCTCTGTGCCTGTTCACATTCCTTCGCAGAATCGCTTTTGTGCAGAAAACAGTAACACTTGTTCAGAACGAAAGAAAGCACAGAGCCCCAGATTTTATGTTGTCCTGGAGAGCTTGCAGAGCACTGGGGAAAAGCAGGCAGAGAATTCCCTGCTAGCACCTTCTCTGTGCCTGGGAAACAGAAGTGTTCCCATTGCTTCGCAGAATCGCTTTTGTGCAGAAAACACTAACTCTTGTTCAGAACGAAAGAAAGCACAGAGCCCCAGATTTTATGTTGTCCTGGAGAGCTTGCAGAGCACTGGGGAAAGGCAGGCAGAGAATTCCCTGCTAGCACCTTCTCTGTGCCTGGGAAGCAGAAGTGTTCACATTGGTTCGCAGAATCACTTTTGTGCAGAAAACAGTAACACTTGTTCAGAACGAAAGAAAGCACAGAGCCCCAGATTTGCTGTTGTCCTGGAGAGCTTTCAGAGCACTGGGGAAAGGCAGGCAGACAATTCCTTGCTAACACCTTCTCTGTGCCTGGGAAGCAGAAGTGTTCACATTGCTTCGCAGAATCGCTTTTGTGCAGACAACACTAACACTTTTTCAGAACAAAAGAAAGCACAGAGCCCCAGATTTTATGTTGTCCTGGAGAGCTTGCAGAGCACTGGGGAAAAGCAGGCAGAGAATTCCCTGCTAGCACCTTCTCTGTGCCTGGGAAACAGAAGTGTTCACATTGCTTCGCAGAATCGCTTTTGTGCAGAAAACAGTAACACTTGTTCAGAACGAAAGAAAGCACAGAGCCCCAGATTTTATGTTGTCCTGGAGAGCTTTCAGAGCACTGGGGAAAGGCAGGCAGACAATTCCTTGCTAACACCTTCTCTGTGCCTGTTCACATTCCTTCGCAGAATCGCTTTTGTGCAGAAAACAGTAACACTTGTTCAGACGAAAGAAAGCACAGAGCCCCAGATTTTATGTTGTCCTGGAGAGCTTGCAGAGCACTGGGGAAAGGCAGGCAGAGAATTCCCTGCTAGCACCTTCTCTGTGCCTGGGAAGCAGAAGTGTTCACATTGCTTCGCAGAATCGCTTTTGTGCAGAAAACACTAACTCTTGTTCAGAACGAAAGAAAGCACAGAGCCCCAGATTTTATGTTGTCCTGGAGAGCTTGCAGAGCACTGGGGAAAAGCAGGCAGAGAATTCCCTGCTAGCACCTTCTCTGTGCCTGGGAAGCAGAAGTGTTCACATTGCTTCGCAGAATCGCTTTTGTGCAGAAAACACTAACACTTGTTCAGAACGAAAGAAAGCACAGAGCCCCAGATTTTATGTTGTCCTGGAGAGCTTGCAGAGCACTGGGGAAAGGCAGGCAGACAATTCCCTGCTAGCACCTTCTCTGTGCCTGTTCACATTGCTTCGCAGAATCGCTTTTGTGCAGAAAACAGTAACACTTGTTCAGAACGAAAGAAAGCACAGAGACCCAGATCTGCTGTAGTCCTGGAGAGCTTGCAGAGCACTGGTGAAAAGCAGGCAGAGTATTCCCTGCTAGCACCTTCTCTGTGCCTGGGAAACAGAAGTGTTCCCATTGCTTCGCAGAATCGCTTTTGTGCAGAAAACAGTAACACTTGTTCAGAACGAAACAAAGCACAGAGCCCCAGATTTGCTGTTGTCCTGGAGAGCTTGCAGAGCACTGGGGAAAGGCAGGAAGAGAATTCCCTGCTAGCACCTTCTCTGTGCCTGTTCACATTCCTTCGCAGAATCGCTTTTGTGCAGAAAACAGTAACACTTGTTCAGAACGAAAGAAAGCACAGAGCCCCAGATTTTATGTTGTCCTGGAGAGCTTGCAGAGCACTGGGGAAAAGCAGGCAGAGAATTCCCTGCTAGCACCTTCTCTGTGCCTGGGAAACAGAAGTGTTCCCATTGCTTCGCAGAATCGCTTTTGTGCAGAAAACAGTAACACTTGTTCAGAACGAAACAAAGCACAGAGCCCCAGATTTTATGTTGTCCTGGAGAGCTTGCAGAGCACTGGGGAAAGGCAGGCAGAGAATTCCCTGCTAGCACCTTCTCTGTGCCTGGGAAGCAGAAGTGTTCACATTGCTTCGCAGAATCGCTTTTGTGCAGAAAACACTAACTCTTGTTCAGAACGAAAGAAAGCACAGAGCCCCAGATTTTATGTTGTCCTGGAGAGCTTGCAGAGCACTGGGGAAAAGCAGGCAGAGAATTCCCTGCTAGCACCTTCTCTGTGCCTGGGAAGCAGAAGTGTTCACATTGCTTCGCAGAATCGCTTTTGTGCAGAAAACAATAACACTTGTTCAGAACGAAAGAAAGCACAGAGCCCCAGATTTTATGTTGTCCTGGAGAGCTTGCAGAGCACTGGGGAAAGGCAGGCAGAGAATTCCCTGCTAGCACCTTCTCTGTGCCTGTTCACATTGCTTCGCAGAATCGCTTTTGTGCAGAAAACAGTAACACTTGTTCAGAACGAAAGAAAGCACAGAGACCCAGATCTGCTGTAGTCCTGGAGAGCTTGCAGAGCACTGGTGAAAAGCAGGCAGAGTATTCCCTGCTAGCACCTTCTCTGTGCCTGGGAAACAGAAGTGTTCCCATTGCTTCGCAGAATCGCTTTTGTGCAGAAAACAGTAACACTTGTTCAGAACGAAACAAAGCACAGAGCCCCAGATTTGCTGTTGTCCTGGAGAGCTTGCAGAGCACTGGGGAAAGGCAGGCAGAGAATTCCCTGCTAGCACCTTCTCTGTGCCTGTTCACATTCCTTCGCAGAATCGCTTTTGTGCAGAAAACAGTAACACTTGTTCAGAACGAAACAAAGCACAGAGCCCCAGATTTTATGTTGTCCTGGAGAGCTTGCAGAGCACTGGGGAAAGGCAGGCAGAGAATTCCCTGCTAGCACCTTCTCTGTGCCTGGGAAGCAGAAGTGTTCACATTGGTTCGCAGCATCACTTTTGTGCAGAAAACAGTAACACTTGTTCAGAACGAAAGAAAGCACAGAGCCCCAGATTTTATGTTGTCCTGGAGAGCTTTCAGAGCACTGGGGAAAGGCAGGCAGACAATTCCTTGCTAACACCTTCTCTGTGCCTGGGAAGCAGAAGTGTTCACATTGCTTCGCAGAATCGCTTTTGTGCAGACAACACTAACACTTTTTCAGAACAAAAGAAAGCACAGAGCCCCAGATTTTATGTTGTCCTGGAGAGCTTGCAGAGCACTGGGGAAAAGCAGGCAGAGAATTCCCTGCTAGCACCTTCTCTGTGCCTGGGAAACAGAAGTGTTCACATTGCTTCGCACAATCGCTTTTGTGCAGAAAACAGTAACACTTGTTCAGAACGAAAGAAAGCACAGAGCCACAGATTTTATGTTGTCCTGGAGAGCTTGCAGAGCACTGGGGAAAGGCAGGCAGAGAATTCCCTGCTAGCACCTTCTATGTGCCTGGGAAGCAGAAGTGTTCACATTGCTTCGCAGAATCACTTTTCTGCAGAAAACAGTAACACTTGTTCAGAACGAAAGAAAGCACAGAGCCCCAGATTTTATGTTGTCCTGGAGAGCTTGCAGAGCACTGGGGAAAGGCAGGCAGAGAATTCCCTGCTAGCACCTTCTCTGTGCCTGGGAAGCAGAAGCCTTCACATTGCTTCGCAGAATCGCTTTTGTGCAGAAAACAATAACACCTGTTCAGAACGAAAGAAAGCACAGAGCCCCAGATTTTATGTTGTTCTGGAGAGCTTTCAGAGCACTGGGGAAAGGCAGGCAGAGAATTCCCTGCTAGCACCTTCTCTGTGCCTGGGAAACAGAAGTGTTCACATTGCTTCGCAGAATCGCTTTTGTGCAGAAAACAATAACACTTGTTCAGAACGAAAGAAAGCACAGAGCCCCAGATTTTATGTTGTCCTGGAGAGCTTGCAGAGCACTGGGGAAAGGCAGGCAGAGAATTCCCTGCTAGCACCTTCTATGTGCCTGTTCACATTGCTTCGCAGAATCGCTTTTGTGCAGAAAACAGTAACACTTGTTCAGAACGAAAGAAAGCACAGAGCCCCAGATTTTATGTTGTCCTGGAGAGCTTGCAGAGCACTGGGGAAAAGCAGGCAGAGAATTTCCTGCTAGCACCTTCTCTGTGCCTGGGAAGCAGAAGTGTTCACATTGCTTGGCAGAATCGCTTTTGTGCAGAAAACAGTAACACTTGTTCAGAACAAAAGAAAGCACAGAGCCCCAGATTTTATGTTGTCCTGGAGAGCTTGCAGAGCACTGGGGAAAAGCAGGCAGAGAATTCCCTGCTAGCACCTTCTCTGTGCCTGGGAAACACAAGTGTTCACATTGCTTCGCAGAATCGCTTTTGTGCAGAAAACAGTAACACTTGTTCAGAACGAAAGAAAGCACAGAGCCCCAGATTTTATGTTGTCCTGGAGAGCTTGCAGAGCACTGGGGAAAAGCAGGCAGAGAATTCCCTGCTAGCACCTTCTCTGTGCCTGGGAAGCAGAAGTGTTCACATTGCTTCGCAGAATCGCTTTTGTGCAGAAAACACTAACACTTGTTCAGAACGAAAGAAAGCACAGAGCCCCAGATTCTATGTTGTCCTGGAGAGCTTGCAGGGCACTGGGGAAAGGCAGGCAGAGAATTCCCTGCTAGCACCTTCTCTGTGCCTGGGAAGCAGAAGTGTTCCCATTGCTTCGCAGAATCGCTTTTGTGCAGAAAACAGTAACACTTGTTCAGAACGAAAGAAAGCACAGAGCCCCAGATTTTATGTTGTCCTGGAGAGCTTGCAGAGCACTGGGGAAAGGCAGGCAGAGAATTCCCTGCTAGCACCTTCTCTGTGCCTGTTCACATTGCTTCGCAGAATCGCTTTTGTGCAGAAAACAGTAACACTTGTTCAGACGAAAGAAAGTAGAGAGCCCCAGATTTTATGTTGTCCTGGAGAGCTTGCAGAGCACTGGGGAAAAGCAGGCAGAGAATTCCCTGCTAGCACCTTCTCTGTGCCTGGGAAACAGAAGTGTTCCCATTGCTTCGCAGAATCGCTTTTGTGCAGAAAACAATAACACTTGTTCAGAACGAAAGAAAGCACAGAGCCCCAGATTTTATGTTGTCCTGGAGAGCTTGCAGAGCACTGGGGAAAGGCAGGCAGAGAATTCCCTGCTAGCACCTTCTTTGTGCCTGTTCACATTGCTTCGCAGAATCGCTTTTGTGCAGAAAACAGTAACACTTGTTCAGAAGGAAAGAAAGCACAGAGCCCCAGATTTTATGTTGTACTGGAGAGCTTGCAGAGCACTGGGGAAAAGCAGGCAGAGAATTCCCTGCTAGCACCTTCTCTGTGCCTGGGAAACAGAAGTGTTCACATTGCTTTGCAGAATCGCTTTTGTGCAGAAAACAGTAACACTTGTTCAGAACGAAAGAAAGCACAGAGCCCCAGATTTTATGTTGTCCTGGAGAGCTTGCAGAGCACTGGGGAAAAGCAGGCAGAGAATTCCCTGCTATCACCTTCTCTGTGCCTGTTCACATTGCTTCGCAGAATCGCTTTTGTGCAGAAAACAGTAACACTTGTTCAGACGAAAGAAAGCACAGAGCCCCAGATTTTATGTTGTCCTGGAGAACTTGCAGAGCACTGGGGAAAGGCAGGCAGAGAATTCCCTGCTAGCACCTTCTCTGTGCCTGGGAAGCAGAAGTCTTCACATTGCTTCGCAGAATCGCTTTTGTGCAGAAGACACTAACACTTGTTCAGAACGAAAGAAAGCACAGAGCCCCAGATTCTATGTTGTCCTGGAGAGCTTGCAGAGCACTGGGGAAAGGCAGGCAGAGAATTCCCTGCTAGCACCTTCTCTGTGCCTGGGAAGCAGAAGTGTTCACATTGGTTCGCAGAATCACTTTTGTGCAGAAAACAGTAACACTTGTTCAGAACGAAAGAAAGCACAGAGCCCCACATTTGCTGTTGTCCTGGAGAGCTTTCAGAGCACTGGGGAAAGGCAGGCAGACAATTCCTTGCTAACACCTTCTCTGTGCCTGGGAAGCAGAAGTGTTCACATTGCTTCGCAGAATCGCTTTTGTGCAGAAAACAGTAACACTTGTTCAGAACGAAAGAAAGCACAGAGACCCAGATCTGCTGTAGTCCTGGAGAGCTTGCAGAGCACTGGTGAAAAGCAGGCAGAGTATTCCCTGCTAGCACCTTCTCTGTGCCTGGGAAACAGAAGTGTTCCCATTGCTTCGCAGAATCGCTTTTGTGCAGAAAACAGTAACACTTGTTCAGAACGAAACAAAGCACAGAGCCCCAGATTTTATGTTGTCCTGGAGAGCTTGCAGAGCACTGGGGAAAAGCAGGCAGAGAATTCCCTGCTAGCACCTTCTCTGTGCCTGGGAAACAGAAGTGTTCCCATTGCTTCGCAGAATCGCTTTTGTGCAGAAAACAGTAACACTTGTTCAGAACGAAACAAAGCACAGAGCCCCAGATTTTATGTTGTCCTGGAGAGCTTGCAGAGCACTGGGGAAAGGCAGGCAGAGAATTCCCTGCTAGCACCTTCTCTGTGCCTGGGAAGCAGAAGTGTTCACATTGGTTCGCAGAATCACTTTTGTGCAGAAAACAGTAACACTTGTTCAGAACGAAAGAAAGCACAGAGCCCCAGATTTGCTGTTGTCCTGGAGAGCTTTCAGAGCACTGGGGAAAGGCAGGCAGACAATTCCTTGCTAACACCTTCTCTGTGCCTGGGAAGCAGAAGTGTTCACATTGCTTCGCAGAATCGCTTTTGTGCAGACAACACTAACACTTTTTCAGAACAAAAGAAAGCACAGAGCCCCAGATTTTATGTTGTCCTGGAGAGCTTGCAGAGCACTGGGGAAAAGCAGGCAGAGAATTCCCTGCTAGCACCTTCTCTGTGCCTGGGAAACAGAAGTGTTCACATTGCTTCGCAGAATCGCTTTTGTGCAGAAAACAGTAACACTTGTTCAGAACGAAAGAAAGCACAGAGCCACAGATTTTATGTTGTCCTGGAGAGCTTGCAGAGCACTGGGGAAAGGCAGGCAGAGAATTCCCTGCTAGCACCTTCTTTGTGCCTGTTCACATTGCTTCGCAGAATCGCTTTTGTGCAGAAAACACTAACACTTGTTCAGAACGAAAGAAAGCACAGAGCCCCAGATTTTATGTTGTACTGGAGAGCTTGCAGAGCACTGGGGAAAAGCAGGCAGAGAATTCCCTGCTAGCACCTTCTCTGTGCCTGGGAAACAGAAGTGTTCACATTGCTTTGCAGAATCGCTTTTGTGCAGAAAACAGTAACACTTGTTCAGAACGAAACAAAGCACAGAGCCCCAGATTTTATGTTGTCCTGGAGAGCTTGCAGAGCACTGGGGAAAAGCAGGCAGAGAATTCCCTGCTATCACCTTCTCTGTGCCTGTTCACATTGCTTCGCAGAATCGCTTTTGTGCAGAAAACAGTAACACTTGTTCAGACGAAAGAAAGCACAGAGCCCCAGATTTTATGTTGTCCTGGAGAACTTGCAGAGCACTGGGGAAAGGCAGGCAGAGAATTCCCTGCTAGCACCTTCTCTGTGCCTGGGAAGCAGAAGTCTTCACATTGCTTCGCAGAATCGCTTTTGTGCAGAAGACACTAACACTTGTTCAGAACGAAAGAAAGCACAGAGCCCCAGATTCTATGTTGTCCTGGAGAGCTTGCAGAGCACTGGGGAAAGGCAGGCAGAGAATTCCCTGCTAGCACCTTCTCTGTGCCTGGGAAGCAGAAGTGTTCACATTGGTTCGCAGAATCACTTTTGTGCAGAAAACAGTAACACTTGTTCAGAACGAAAGAAAGCACAGAGCCCCAGATTTGCTGTTGTCCTGGAGAGCTTTCAGAGCACTGGGGAAAGGCAGGCAGACAATTCCTTGCTAACACCTTCTATGTGCCTGTTCACATTCCTTCGCAGAATCGCTTTTGTGCAGAAAACAGTAACACTTGTTCAGAACGAAAGAAAGCACAGAGCCCCAGATTTTATGTTGTCCTGGAGAGCTTGCAGAGCACTGGGGAAAGGCAGGCAGAGAATTCCCTGCTAGCACCTTCTCTGTGCCTGGGAAGCAGAAGTGTTCACATTGCTTCGCAGAATCGCTTTTGTGCAGAAAACACTAACTCTTGTTCAGAACGAAAGAAAGCACAGAGCCCCAGATTTTATGTTGTCCTGGAGAGCTTGCAGAGCACTGGGGAAAAGCAGGCAGAGAATTCCCTGCTAGCACCTTCTCTGTGCCTGGGAAGCAGAAGTGTTCACATTGCTTCGCAGAATCGCTTTTGTGCAGAAAACACTAACACTTGTTCAGAACGAAAGAAAGCACAGAGCCCCAGATTTTATGTTGTCCTGGAGAGCTTGCAGAGCACTGGGGAAAGGCAGGCAGACAATTCCCTGCTAGCACCTTCTCTGTGCCTGTTCACATTGCTTCGCAGAATCGCTTTTGTGCAGAAAACAGTAACACTTGTTCAGAACGAAAGAAAGCACAGAGACCCAGATCTGCTGTAGTCCTGGAGAGCTTGCAGAGCACTGGTGAAAAGCAGGCAGAGTATTCCCTGCTAGCACCTTCTCTGTGCCTGGGAAACACAAGTGTTCACATTGCTTCGCAGAATCGCTTTTGTGCAGAAAACACTAACACTTGTTCAGAACAAAAGAAAGCACAGAGCCCCAGATTTTATGTTGTCCTGGAGAGCTTGCAGAGCACTGGGGAAAAGCAGGCAGAGAATTCCCTGCTAGCACCTTCTCTGTGCCTGGGAAACACAAGTGTTCACATTGCTTCGCAGAATCGCTTTTGTGCAGAAAACAGTAACACTTGTTCAGAACGAAAGAAAGCACAGAGCCCCAGATTTTATGTTGTCCTGGAGAGCTTGCAGAGCACTGGGGAAAAGCAGGCAGAGAATTCCCTGCTAGCACCTTCTCTGTGCCTGGGAAGCAGAAGTGTTCACATTGCTTCGCAGAATCGCTTTTGTGCAGAAAACACTAACACTTGTTCAGAACGAAAGAAAGCACAGAGCCCCAGATTCTATGTTGTCCTGGAGAGCTTGCAGGGCACTGGGGAAAGGCAGGCAGAGAATTCCCTGCTAGCACCTTCTCTGTGCCTGGGAAGCAGAAGTGTTCCCATTGCTTCGCAGAATCGCTTTTGTGCAGAAAACAGTAACACTTGTTCAGAACGAAAGAAAGCACAGAGCCCCAGATTTTATGTTGTCCTGGAGAGCTTGCAGAGCACTGGGGAAAGGCAGGCAGAGAATTCCCTGCTAGCACCTTCTCTGTGCCTGTTCACATTGCTTCGCAGAATCGCTTTTGTGCAGAAAACAGTAACACTTGTTCAGACGAAAGAAAGTAGAGAGCCCCAGATTTTATGTTGTCCTGGAGAGCTTGCAGAGCACTGGGGAAAAGCAGGCAGAGAATTCCCTGCTAGCACCTTCTCTGTGCCTGGGAAACAGAAGTGTTCCCATTGCTTCGCAGAATCGCTTTTGTGCAGAAAACAATAACACTTGTTCAGAACGAAAGAAAGCACAGAGCCCCAGATTTTATGTTGTCCTGGAGAGCTTGCAGAGCACTGGGGAAAGGCAGGCAGAGAATTCCCTGCTAGCACCTTCTTTGTGCCTGTTCACATTGCTTCGCAGAATCGCTTTTGTGCAGAAAACAGTAACACTTGTTCAGAAGGAAAGAAAGCACAGAGCCCCAGATTTTATGTTGTACTGGAGAGCTTGCAGAGCACTGGGGAAAAGCAGGCAGAGAATTCCCTGCTAGCACCTTCTCTGTGCCTGGGAAACAGAAGTGTTCACATTGCTTTGCAGAATCGCTTTTGTGCAGAAAACAGTAACACTTGTTCAGAACGAAAGAAAGCACAGAGCCCCAGATTTTATGTTGTCCTGGAGAGCTTGCAGAGCACTGGGGAAAAGCAGGCAGAGAATTCCCTGCTATCACCTTCTCTGTGCCTGTTCACATTGCTTCGCAGAATCGCTTTTGTGCAGAAAACAGTAACACTTGTTCAGACGAAAGAAAGCACAGAGCCCCAGATTTTATGTTGTCCTGGAGAACTTGCAGAGCACTGGGGAAAGGCAGGCAGAGAATTCCCTGCTAGCACCTTCTCTGTGCCTGGGAAGCAGAAGTCTTCACATTGCTTCGCAGAATCGCTTTTGTGCAGAAGACACTAACACTTGTTCAGAACGAAAGAAAGCACAGAGCCCCAGATTCTATGTTGTCCTGGAGAGCTTGCAGAGCACTGGGGAAAGGCAGGCAGAGAATTCCCTGCTAGCACCTTCTCTGTGCCTGGGAAGCAGAAGTGTTCACATTGGTTCGCAGAATCACTTTTGTGCAGAAAACAGTAACACTTGTTCAGAACGAAAGAAAGCACAGAGCCCCACATTTGCTGTTGTCCTGGAGAGCTTTCAGAGCACTGGGGAAAGGCAGGCAGACAATTCCTTGCTAACACCTTCTCTGTGCCTGGGAAGCAGAAGTGTTCACATTGCTTCGCAGAATCGCTTTTGTGCAGAAAACAGTAACACTTGTTCAGAACGAAAGAAAGCACAGAGACCCAGATCTGCTGTAGTCCTGGAGAGCTTGCAGAGCACTGGTGAAAAGCAGGCAGAGTATTCCCTGCTAGCACCTTCTCTGTGCCTGGGAAACAGAAGTGTTCCCATTGCTTCGCAGAATCGCTTTTGTGCAGAAAACAGTAACACTTGTTCAGAACGAAACAAAGCACAGAGCCCCAGATTTTATGTTGTCCTGGAGAGCTTGCAGAGCACTGGGGAAAAGCAGGCAGAGAATTCCCTGCTAGCACCTTCTCTGTGCCTGGGAAACAGAAGTGTTCCCATTGCTTCGCAGAATCGCTTTTGTGCAGAAAACAGTAACACTTGTTCAGAACGAAACAAAGCACAGAGCCCCAGATTTTATGTTGTCCTGGAGAGCTTGCAGAGCACTGGGGAAAGGCAGGCAGAGAATTCCCTGCTAGCACCTTCTCTGTGCCTGGGAAGCAGAAGTGTTCACATTGGTTCGCAGAATCACTTTTGTGCAGAAAACAGTAACACTTGTTCAGAACGAAAGAAAGCACAGAGCCCCAGATTTGCTGTTGTCCTGGAGAGCTTTCAGAGCACTGGGGAAAGGCAGGCAGACAATTCCTTGCTAACACCTTCTCTGTGCCTGGGAAGCAGAAGTGTTCACATTGCTTCGCAGAATCGCTTTTGTGCAGACAACACTAACACTTTTTCAGAACAAAAGAAAGCACAGAGCCCCAGATTTTATGTTGTCCTGGAGAGCTTGCAGAGCACTGGGGAAAAGCAGGCAGAGAATTCCCTGCTAGCACCTTCTCTGTGCCTGGGAAACAGAAGTGTTCACATTGCTTCGCAGAATCGCTTTTGTGCAGAAAACAGTAACACTTGTTCAGAACGAAAGAAAGCACAGAGCCACAGATTTTATGTTGTCCTGGAGAGCTTGCAGAGCACTGGGGAAAGGCAGGCAGAGAATTCCCTGCTAGCACCTTCTTTGTGCCTGTTCACATTGCTTCGCAGAATCGCTTTTGTGCAGAAAACACTAACACTTGTTCAGAACGAAAGAAAGCACAGAGCCCCAGATTTTATGTTGTACTGGAGAGCTTGCAGAGCACTGGGGAAAAGCAGGCAGAGAATTCCCTGCTAGCACCTTCTCTGTGCCTGGGAAACAGAAGTGTTCACATTGCTTTGCAGAATCGCTTTTGTGCAGAAAACAGTAACACTTGTTCAGAACGAAACAAAGCACAGAGCCCCAGATTTTATGTTGTCCTGGAGAGCTTGCAGAGCACTGGGGAAAAGCAGGCAGAGAATTCCCTGCTATCACCTTCTCTGTGCCTGTTCACATTGCTTCGCAGAATCGCTTTTGTGCAGAAAACAGTAACACTTGTTCAGACGAAAGAAAGCACAGAGCCCCAGATTTTATGTTGTCCTGGAGAACTTGCAGAGCACTGGGGAAAGGCAGGCAGAGAATTCCCTGCTAGCACCTTCTCTGTGCCTGGGAAGCAGAAGTCTTCACATTGCTTCGCAGAATCGCTTTTGTGCAGAAGACACTAACACTTGTTCAGAACGAAAGAAAGCACAGAGCCCCAGATTCTATGTTGTCCTGGAGAGCTTGCAGAGCACTGGGGAAAGGCAGGCAGAGAATTCCCTGCTAGCACCTTCTCTGTGCCTGGGAAGCAGAAGTGTTCACATTGGTTCGCAGAATCACTTTTGTGCAGAAAACAGTAACACTTGTTCAGAACGAAAGAAAGCACAGAGCCCCAGATTTGCTGTTGTCCTGGAGAGCTTTCAGAGCACTGGGGAAAGGCAGGCAGACAATTCCTTGCTAACACCTTCTCTGTGCCTGTTCACATTCCTTCGCAGAATCGCTTTTGTGCAGAAAACAGTAACACTTGTTCAGAACGAAAGAAAGCACAGAGCCCCAGATTTTATGTTGTCCTGGAGAGCTTGCAGAGCACTGGGGAAAGGCAGGCAGAGAATTCCCTGCTAGCACCTTCTCTGTGCCTGGGAAGCAGAAGTGTTCACATTGCTTCGCAGAATCGCTTTTGTGCAGAAAACACTAACTCTTGTTCAGAACGAAAGAAAGCACAGAGCCCCAGATTTTATGTTGTCCTGGAGAGCTTGCAGAGCACTGGGGAAAAGCAGGCAGAGAATTCCCTGCTAGCACCTTCTCTGTGCCTGGGAAGCAGAAGTGTTCACATTGCTTCGCAGAATCGCTTTTGTGCAGAAAACACTAACACTTGTTCAGAACGAAAGAAAGCACAGAGCCCCAGATTTTATGTTGTCCTGGAGAGCTTGCAGAGCACTGGGGAAAGGCAGGCAGACAATTCCCTGCTAGCACCTTCTCTGTGCCTGTTCACATTGCTTCGCAGAATCGCTTTTGTGCAGAAAACAGTAACACTTGTTCAGAACGAAAGAAAGCACAGAGACCCAGATCTGCTGTAGTCCTGGAGAGCTTGCAGAGCACTGGTGAAAAGCAGGCAGAGTATTCCCTGCTAGCACCTTCTCTGTGCCTGGGAAACAGAAGTGTTCCCATTGCTTCGCAGAATCGCTTTTGTGCAGAAAACAGTAACACTTGTTCAGAACGAAACAAAGCACAGAGCCCCAGATTTGCTGTTGTCCTGGAGAGCTTGCAGAGCACTGGGGAAAGGCAGGAAGAGAATTCCCTGCTAGCACCTTCTCTGTGCCTGTTCACATTCCTTCGCAGAATCGCTTTTGTGCAGAAAACAGTAACACTTGTTCAGAACGAAAGAAAGCACAGAGCCCCAGATTTTATGTTGTCCTGGAGAGCTTGCAGAGCACTGGGGAAAAGCAGGCAGAGAATTCCCTGCTAGCACCTTCTCTGTGCCTGGGAAACAGAAGTGTTCCCATTGCTTCGCAGAATCGCTTTTGTGCAGAAAACAGTAACACTTGTTCAGAACGAAACAAAGCACAGAGCCCCAGATTTTATGTTGTCCTGGAGAGCTTGCAGAGCACTGGGGAAAGGCAGGCAGAGAATTCCCTGCTAGCACCTTCTCTGTGCCTGGGAAGCAGAAGTGTTCACATTGCTTCGCAGAATCGCTTTTGTGCAGAAAACACTAACTCTTGTTCAGAACGAAAGAAAGCACAGAGCCCCAGATTTTATGTTGTCCTGGAGAGCTTGCAGAGCACTGGGGAAAAGCAGGCAGAGAATTCCCTGCTAGCACCTTCTCTGTGCCTGGGAAGCAGAAGTGTTCACATTGCTTCGCAGAATCGCTTTTGTGCAGAAAACAATAACACTTGTTCAGAACGAAAGAAAGCACAGAGCCCCAGATTTTATGTTGTCCTGGAGAGCTTGCAGAGCACTGGGGAAAGGCAGGCAGAGAATTCCCTGCTAGCACCTTCTCTGTGCCTGTTCACATTGCTTCGCAGAATCGCTTTTGTGCAGAAAACACTAACACTTGTTCAGAACGAAAGAAAGCACAGAGCCCCAGATTTTATGTTGTCCTGGAGAGCTTGCAGAGCACTGGGGAAAAGCAGGCAGAGAATTCCCTGCTAGCACCTTCTCTGTGCCTGGGAAGCAGAAGTGTTCACATTGCTTCGCAGAATCGCTTTTGTGCAGAAAACAATAACACTTGTTCAGAACGAAAGAAAGCACAGAGCCCCAGATTTTATGTTGTCCTGGAGAGCTTGCAGAGCACTGGGGAAAGGCAGGCAGAGAATTCCCTGCTAGCACCTTCTCTGTGCCTGTTCACATTGCTTCGCAGAATCGCTTTTGTGCAGAAAACACTAACACTTGTTCAGAACGAAAGAAAGCACAGAGCCCCAGATTTTATGTTGTCCTGGAGAGCTTGCAGAGCACTGGGGAAAGGCAGGCAGAGAATTCCCTGCTAGCACCTTCTCTGTGCCTGGGAAGCAGAAGTGTTCACATTGCTTCGCAGAATCGCTTTTGTGCAGAAAACAATAACACTTGTTCAGAACGAAAGAAAGCACAGAGCCCCAGATTTTGTGTTGTCCTGGAGAGCTTGCAGAGCACTGGGGAAAGGCAGGCAGAGAATTCCCTGCTAGCACCTTCTCTGTGCCTGTTCACATTGCTTCGCAGAATCGCTTTTGTGCAGAAAACACTAACACTTGTTCAGAACGAAAGAAAGCACAGAGCCCCAGATTTTATGTTGTCCTGGAGAGCTTGCAGAGCACTGGGGAAAGGCAGGCAGAGAATTCCCTGCTAGCACCTTCTCTGTGCCTGGGAAGCAGAAGTCTTCACATTGCTTCGCAGAATCGCTTTTGTGCAGAAGACACTAACACTTGTTCAGAACGAAAGAAAGCACAGAGCCCCAGATTCTATGTTGTCCTGGAGAGCTTGCAGAGCACTGGGGAAAGGCAGGCAGAGAATTCCCTGCTAGCACCTTCTCTGTGCCTGGGAAGCAGAAGTGTTCACATTGGTTCGCAGAATCACTTTTGTGCAGAAAACAGTAACACTTGTTCAGAACGAAAGAAAGCACAGAGCCCCACATTTGCTGTTGTCCTGGAGAGCTTTCAGAGCACTGGGGAAAGGCAGGCAGACAATTCCTTGCTAACACCTTCTCTGTGCCTGGGAAGCAGAAGTGTTCACATTGCTTCGCAGAATCGCTTTTGTGCAGAAAACAGTAACACTTGTTCAGAACGAAAGAAAGCACAGAGACCCAGATCTGCTGTAGTCCTGGAGAGCTTGCAGAGCACTGGTGAAAAGCAGGCAGAGTATTCCCTGCTAGCACCTTCTCTGTGCCTGGGAAACAGAAGTGTTCCCATTGCTTCGCAGAATCGCTTTTGTGCAGAAAACAGTAACACTTGTTCAGAACGAAACAAAGCACAGAGCCCCAGATTTTATGTTGTCCTGGAGAGCTTGCAGAGCACTGGGGAAAAGCAGGCAGAGAATTCCCTGCTAGCACCTTCTCTGTGCCTGGGAAACAGAAGTGTTCCCATTGCTTCGCAGAATCGCTTTTGTGCAGAAAACAGTAACACTTGTTCAGAACGAAACAAAGCACAGAGCCCCAGATTTTATGTTGTCCTGGAGAGCTTGCAGAGCACTGGGGAAAGGCAGGCAGAGAATTCCCTGCTAGCACCTTCTCTGTGCCTGGGAAGCAGAAGTGTTCACATTGGTTCGCAGAATCACTTTTGTGCAGAAAACAGTAACACTTGTTCAGAACGAAAGAAAGCACAGAGCCCCAGATTTGCTGTTGTCCTGGAGAGCTTTCAGAGCACTGGGGAAAGGCAGGCAGACAATTCCTTGCTAACACCTTCTCTGTGCCTGGGAAGCAGAAGTGTTCACATTGCTTCGCAGAATCGCTTTTGTGCAGACAACACTAACACTTTTTCAGAACAAAAGAAAGCACAGAGCCCCAGATTTTATGTTGTCCTGGAGAGCTTGCAGAGCACTGGGGAAAAGCAGGCAGAGAATTCCCTGCTAGCACCTTCTCTGTGCCTGGGAAACAGAAGTGTTCACATTGCTTCGCAGAATCGCTTTTGTGCAGAAAACAGTAACACTTGTTCAGAACGAAAGAAAGCACAGAGCCACAGATTTTATGTTGTCCTGGAGAGCTTGCAGAGCACTGGGGAAAGGCAGGCAGAGAATTCCCTGCTAGCACCTTCTTTGTGCCTGTTCACATTGCTTCGCAGAATCGCTTTTGTGCAGAAAACACTAACACTTGTTCAGAACGAAAGAAAGCACAGAGCCCCAGATTTTATGTTGTACTGGAGAGCTTGCAGAGCACTGGGGAAAAGCAGGCAGAGAATTCCCTGCTAGCACCTTCTCTGTGCCTGGGAAACAGAAGTGTTCACATTGCTTTGCAGAATCGCTTTTGTGCAGAAAACAGTAACACTTGTTCAGAACGAAACAAAGCACAGAGCCCCAGATTTTATGTTGTCCTGGAGAGCTTGCAGAGCACTGGGGAAAAGCAGGCAGAGAATTCCCTGCTATCACCTTCTCTGTGCCTGTTCACATTGCTTCGCAGAATCGCTTTTGTGCAGAAAACAGTAACACTTGTTCAGACGAAAGAAAGCACAGAGCCCCAGATTTTATGTTGTCCTGGAGAACTTGCAGAGCACTGGGGAAAGGCAGGCAGAGAATTCCCTGCTAGCACCTTCTCTGTGCCTGGGAAGCAGAAGTCTTCACATTGCTTCGCAGAATCGCTTTTGTGCAGAAGACACTAACACTTGTTCAGAACGAAAGAAAGCACAGAGCCCCAGATTCTATGTTGTCCTGGAGAGCTTGCAGAGCACTGGGGAAAGGCAGGCAGAGAATTCCCTGCTAGCACCTTCTCTGTGCCTGGGAAGCAGAAGTGTTCACATTGGTTCGCAGAATCACTTTTGTGCAGAAAACAGTAACACTTGTTCAGAACGAAAGAAAGCACAGAGCCCCAGATTTGCTGTTGTCCTGGAGAGCTTTCAGAGCACTGGGGAAAGGCAGGCAGACAATTCCTTGCTAACACCTTCTCTGTGCCTGTTCACATTCCTTCGCAGAATCGCTTTTGTGCAGAAAACAGTAACACTTGTTCAGAACGAAAGAAAGCACAGAGCCCCAGATTTTATGTTGTCCTGGAGAGCTTGCAGAGCACTGGGGAAAGGCAGGCAGAGAATTCCCTGCTAGCACCTTCTCTGTGCCTGGGAAGCAGAAGTGTTCACATTGCTTCGCAGAATCGCTTTTGTGCAGAAAACACTAACTCTTGTTCAGAACGAAAGAAAGCACAGAGCCCCAGATTTTATGTTGTCCTGGAGAGCTTGCAGAGCACTGGGGAAAAGCAGGCAGAGAATTCCCTGCTAGCACCTTCTCTGTGCCTGGGAAGCAGAAGTGTTCACATTGCTTCGCAGAATCGCTTTTGTGCAGAAAACACTAACACTTGTTCAGAACGAAAGAAAGCACAGAGCCCCAGATTTTATGTTGTCCTGGAGAGCTTGCAGAGCACTGGGGAAAGGCAGGCAGACAATTCCCTGCTAGCACCTTCTCTGTGCCTGTTCACATTGCTTCGCAGAATCGCTTTTGTGCAGAAAACAGTAACACTTGTTCAGAACGAAAGAAAGCACAGAGACCCAGATCTGCTGTAGTCCTGGAGAGCTTGCAGAGCACTGGTGAAAAGCAGGCAGAGTATTCCCTGCTAGCACCTTCTCTGTGCCTGGGAAACAGAAGTGTTCCCATTGCTTCGCAGAATCGCTTTTGTGCAGAAAACAGTAACACTTGTTCAGAACGAAACAAAGCACAGAGCCCCAGATTTGCTGTTGTCCTGGAGAGCTTGCAGAGCACTGGGGAAAGGCAGGAAGAGAATTCCCTGCTAGCACCTTCTCTGTGCCTGTTCACATTCCTTCGCAGAATCGCTTTTGTGCAGAAAACAGTAACACTTGTTCAGAACGAAAGAAAGCACAGAGCCCCAGATTTTATGTTGTCCTGGAGAGCTTGCAGAGCACTGGGGAAAAGCAGGCAGAGAATTCCCTGCTAGCACCTTCTCTGTGCCTGGGAAACAGAAGTGTTCCCATTGCTTCGCAGAATCGCTTTTGTGCAGAAAACAGTAACACTTGTTCAGAACGAAACAAAGCACAGAGCCCCAGATTTTATGTTGTCCTGGAGAGCTTGCAGAGCACTGGGGAAAGGCAGGCAGAGAATTCCCTGCTAGCACCTTCTCTGTGCCTGGGAAGCAGAAGTGTTCACATTGCTTCGCAGAATCGCTTTTGTGCAGAAAACACTAACTCTTGTTCAGAACGAAAGAAAGCACAGAGCCCCAGATTTTATGTTGTCCTGGAGAGCTTGCAGAGCACTGGGGAAAAGCAGGCAGAGAATTCCCTGCTAGCACCTTCTCTGTGCCTGGGAAGCAGAAGTGTTCACATTGCTTCGCAGAATCGCTTTTGTGCAGAAAACAATAACACTTGTTCAGAACGAAAGAAAGCACAGAGCCCCAGATTTTATGTTGTCCTGGAGAGCTTGCAGAGCACTGGGGAAAGGCAGGCAGAGAATTCCCTGCTAGCACCTTCTCTGTGCCTGTTCACATTGCTTCGCAGAATCGCTTTTGTGCAGAAAACAGTAACACTTGTTCAGAACGAAAGAAAGCACAGAGACCCAGATCTGCTGTAGTCCTGGAGAGCTTGCAGAGCACTGGTGAAAAGCAGGCAGAGTATTCCCTGCTAGCACCTTCTCTGTGCCTGGGAAACAGAAGTGTTCCCATTGCTTCGCAGAATCGCTTTTGTGCAGAAAACAGTAACACTTGTTCAGAACGAAACAAAGCACAGAGCCCCAGATTTGCTGTTGTCCTGGAGAGCTTGCAGAGCACTGGGGAAAGGCAGGCAGAGAATTCCCTGCTAGCACCTTCTCTGTGCCTGTTCACATTCCTTCGCAGAATCGCTTTTGTGCAGAAAACAGTAACACTTGTTCAGAACGAAACAAAGCACAGAGCCCCAGATTTTATGTTGTCCTGGAGAGCTTGCAGAGCACTGGGGAAAGGCAGGCAGAGAATTCCCTGCTAGCACCTTCTCTGTGCCTGGGAAGCAGAAGTGTTCACATTGGTTCGCAGCATCACTTTTGTGCAGAAAACAGTAACACTTGTTCAGAACGAAAGAAAGCACAGAGCCCCAGATTTGCTGTTGTCCTGGAGAGCTTTCAGAGCACTGGGGAAAGGCAGGCAGACAATTCCTTGCTAACACCTTCTCTGTGCCTGGGAAGCAGAAGTGTTCACATTGCTTCGCAGAATCGCTTTTGTGCAGACAACACTAACACTTTTTCAGAACAAAAGAAAGCACAGAGCCCCAGATTTTATGTTGTCCTGGAGAGCTTGCAGAGCACTGGGGAAAAGCAGGCAGAGAATTCCCTGCTAGCACCTTCTCTGTGCCTGGGAAACAGAAGTGTTCACATTGCTTCGCAGAATCGCTTTTGTGCAGAAAACAGTAACACTTGTTCAGAACGAAAGAAAGCACAGAGCCACAGATTTTATGTTGTCCTGGAGAGCTTGCAGAGCACTGGGGAAAGGCAGGCAGAGAATTCCCTGCTAGCACCTTCTATGTGCCTGGGAAGCAGAAGTGTTCACATTGCTTCGCAGAATCACTTTTCTGCAGAAAACAGTAACACTTGTTCAGAACGAAAGAAAGCACAGAGCCCCAGATTTTATGTTGTCCTGGAGAGCTTGCAGAGCACTGGGGAAAGGCAGGCAGAGAATTCCCTGCTAGCACCTTCTCTGTGCCTGGGAAGCAGAAGCCTTCACATTGCTTCGCAGAATCGCTTTTGTGCAGAAAACAATAACACCTGTTCAGAACGAAAGAAAGCACAGAGCCCCAGATTTTATGTTGTTCTGGAGAGCTTTCAGAGCACTGGGGAAAGGCAGGCAGAGAATTCCCTGCTAGCACCTTCTCTGTGCCTGGGAAACAGAAGTGTTCACATTGCTTCGCAGAATCGCTTTTGTGCAGAAAACAATAACACTTGTTCAGAACGAAAGAAAGCACAGAGCCCCAGATTTTATGTTGTCCTGGAGAGCTTGCAGAGCACTGGGGAAAGGCAGGCAGAGAATTCCCTGCTAGCACCTTCTCTGTGCCTGTTCACATTGCTTCGCAGAATCGCTTTTGTGCAGAAAACAGTAACACTTGTTCAGAACGAAAGAAAGCACAGAGCCCCAGATTTTATGTTGTCCTGGAGAGCTTGCAGAGCACTGGGGAAAAGCAGGCAGAGAATTTCCTGCTAGCACCTTCTCTGTGCCTGGGAAGCAGAAGTGTTCACATTGCTTGGCAGAATCGCTTTTGTGCAGAAAACAGTAACACTTGTTCAGAACAAAAGAAAGCACAGAGCCCCAGATTTTATGTTGTCCTGGAGAGCTTGCAGAGCACTGGGGAAAAGCAGGCAGAGAATTCCCTGCTAGCACCTTCTCTGTGCCTGGGAAACACAAGTGTTCACATTGCTTCGCAGAATCGCTTTTGTGCAGAAAACAGTAACACTTGTTCAGAACGAAAGAAAGCACAGAGCCCCAGATTTTATGTTGTCCTGGAGAGCTTGCAGAGCACTGGGGAAAAGCAGGCAGAGAATTCCCTGCTAGCACCTTCTCTGTGCCTGGGAAGCAGAAGTGTTCACATTGCTTCGCAGAATCGCTTTTGTGCAGAAAACACTAACACTTGTTCAGAACGAAAGAAAGCACAGAGCCCCAGATTCTATGTTGTCCTGGAGAGCTTGCAGGGCACTGGGGAAAGGCAGGCAGAGAATTCCCTGCTAGCACCTTCTCTGTGCCTGGGAAGCAGAAGTGTTCCCATTGCTTCGCAGAATCGCTTTTGTGCAGAAAACAGTAACACTTGTTCAGAACGAAAGAAAGCACAGAGCCCCAGATTTTATGTTGTCCTGGAGAGCTTGCAGAGCACTGGGGAAAGGCAGGCAGAGAATTCCCTGCTAGCACCTTCTCTGTGCCTGTTCACATTGCTTCGCAGAATCGCTTTTGTGCAGAAAACAGTAACACTTGTTCAGACGAAAGAAAGTAGAGAGCCCCAGATTTTATGTTGTCCTGGAGAGCTTGCAGAGCACTGGGGAAAAGCAGGCAGAGAATTCCCTGCTAGCACCTTCTCTGTGCCTGGGAAACAGAAGTGTTCCCATTGCTTCGCAGAATCGCTTTTGTGCAGAAAACAATAACACTTGTTCAGAACGAAAGAAAGCACAGAGCCCCAGATTTTATGTTGTCCTGGAGAGCTTGCAGAGCACTGGGGAAAGGCAGGCAGAGAATTCCCTGCTAGCACCTTCTTTGTGCCTGTTCACATTGCTTCGCAGAATCGCTTTTGTGCAGAAAACAGTAACACTTGTTCAGAAGGAAAGAAAGCACAGAGCCCCAGATTTTATGTTGTACTGGAGAGCTTGCAGAGCACTGGGGAAAAGCAGGCAGAGAATTCCCTGCTAGCACCTTCTCTGTGCCTGGGAAACAGAAGTGTTCACATTGCTTTGCAGAATCGCTTTTGTGCAGAAAACAGTAACACTTGTTCAGAACGAAAGAAAGCACAGAGCCCCAGATTTTATGTTGTCCTGGAGAGCTTGCAGAGCACTGGGGAAAAGCAGGCAGAGAATTCCCTGCTAGCACCTTCTATGTGCCTGGGAAGCAGAAGTGTTCACATTGCTTCGCAGAATCACTTTTCTGCAGAAAACAGTAACACTTGTTCAGAACGAAAGAAAGCACAGAGCCCCAGATTTTATGTTGTCCTGGAGAGCTTGCAGAGCACTGGGGAAAGGCAGGCAGAGAATTCCCTGCTAGCACCTTCTCTGTGCCTGGGAAGCAGAAGCCTTCACATTGCTTCGCAGAATCGCTTTTGTGCAGAAAACAATAACACCTGTTCAGAACGAAAGAAAGCACAGAGCCCCAGATTTTATGTTGTTCTGGAGAGCTTTCAGAGCACTGGGGAAAGGCAGGCAGAGAATTCCCTGCTAGCACCTTCTCTGTGCCTGGGAAACAGAAGTGTTCACATTGCTTCGCAGAATCGCTTTTGTGCAGAAAACAATAACACTTGTTCAGAACGAAAGAAAGCACAGAGCCCCAGATTTTATGTTGTCCTGGAGAGCTTGCAGAGCACTGGGGAAAGGCAGGCAGAGAATTCCCTGCTAGCACCTTCTCTGTGCCTGTTCACATTGCTTCGCAGAATCGCTTTTGTGCAGAAAACAGTAACACTTGTTCAGAACGAAAGAAAGCACAGAGCCCCAGATTTTATGTTGTCCTGGAGAGCTTGCAGAGCACTGGGGAAAAGCAGGCAGAGAATTTCCTGCTAGCACCTTCTCTGTGCCTGGGAAGCAGAAGTGTTCACATTGCTTGGCAGAATCGCTTTTGTGCAGAAAACAGTAACACTTGTTCAGAACAAAAGAAAGCACAGAGCCCCAGATTTTATGTTGTCCTGGAGAGCTTGCAGAGCACTGGGGAAAAGCAGGCAGAGAATTCCCTGCTAGCACCTTCTCTGTGCCTGGGAAACACAAGTGTTCACATTGCTTCGCAGAATCGCTTTTGTGCAGAAAACAGTAACACTTGTTCAGAACGAAAGAAAGCACAGAGCCCCAGATTTTATGTTGTCCTGGAGAGCTTGCAGAGCACTGGGGAAAAGCAGGCAGAGAATTCCCTGCTAGCACCTTCTCTGTGCCTGGGAAGCAGAAGTGTTCACATTGCTTCGCAGAATCGCTTTTGTGCAGAAAACACTAACACTTGTTCAGAACGAAAGAAAGCACAGAGCCCCAGATTCTATGTTGTCCTGGAGAGCTTGCAGGGCACTGGGGAAAGGCAGGCAGAGAATTCCCTGCTAGCACCTTCTCTGTGCCTGGGAAGCAGAAGTGTTCCCATTGCTTCGCAGAATCGCTTTTGTGCAGAAAACAGTAACACTTGTTCAGAACGAAAGAAAGCACAGAGCCCCAGATTTTATGTTGTCCTGGAGAGCTTGCAGAGCACTGGGGAAAGGCAGGCAGAGAATTCCCTGCTAGCACCTTCTCTGTGCCTGTTCACATTGCTTCGCAGAATCGCTTTTGTGCAGAAAACAGTAACACTTGTTCAGACGAAAGAAAGTAGAGAGCCCCAGATTTTATGTTGTCCTGGAGAGCTTGCAGAGCACTGGGGAAAAGCAGGCAGAGAATTCCCTGCTAGCACCTTCTCTGTGCCTGGGAAACAGAAGTGTTCCCATTGCTTCGCAGAATCGCTTTTGTGCAGAAAACAATAACACTTGTTCAGAACGAAAGAAAGCACAGAGCCCCAGATTTTATGTTGTCCTGGAGAGCTTGCAGAGCACTGGGGAAAGGCAGGCAGAGAATTCCCTGCTAGCACCTTCTTTGTGCCTGTTCACATTGCTTCGCAGAATCGCTTTTGTGCAGAAAACAGTAACACTTGTTCAGAAGGAAAGAAAGCACAGAGCCCCAGATTTTATGTTGTACTGGAGAGCTTGCAGAGCACTGGGGAAAAGCAGGCAGAGAATTCCCTGCTAGCACCTTCTCTGTGCCTGGGAAACAGAAGTGTTCACATTGCTTTGCAGAATCGCTTTTGTGCAGAAAACAGTAACACTTGTTCAGAACGAAAGAAAGCACAGAGCCCCAGATTTTATGTTGTCCTGGAGAGCTTGCAGAGCACTGGGGAAAAGCAGGCAGAGAATTCCCTGCTAGCACCTTCTCTGTGCCTGTTCACATTGCTTCGCAGAATCGCTTTTGTGCAGAAAACAGTAACACTTGTTCAGACGAAAGAAAGCACAGAGCCCCAGATTTTATGTTGTCCTGGAGAACTTGCAGAGCACTGGGGAAAGGCAGGCAGAGAATTCCCTGCTAGCACCTTCTCTGTGCCTGGGAAGCAGAAGTCTTCACATTGCTTCGCAGAATCGCTTTTGTGCAGAAGACACTAACACTTGTTCAGAACGAAAGAAAGCACAGAGCCCCAGATTCTATGTTGTCCTGGAGAGCTTGCAGAGCACTGGGGAAAGGCAGGCAGAGAATTCCCTGCTAGCACCTTCTCTGTGCCTGGGAAGCAGAAGTGTTCACATTGGTTCGCAGAATCACTTTTGTGCAGAAAACAGTAACACTTGTTCAGAACGAAAGAAAGCACAGAGCCCCAGATTTTATGTTGTCCTGGAGAGCTTGCAGAGCACTGGGGAAAAGCAGGCAGAGAATTCCCTGCTAGCACCTTCTCTGTGCCTGGGAAACAGAAGTGTTCCCATTGCTTCGCAGAATCGCTTTTGTGCAGAAAACAGTAACACTTGTTCAGAACGAAACAAAGCACAGAGCCCCAGATTTTATGTTGTCCTGGAGAGCTTGCAGAGCACTGGGGAAAGGCAGGCAGAGAATTCCCTGCTAGCACCTTCTCTGTGCCTGGGAAGCAGAAGTGTTCACATTGGTTCGCAGAATCACTTTTGTGCAGAAAACAGTAACACTTGTTCAGAACGAAAGAAAGCACAGAGCCCCAGATTTGCTGTTGTCCTGGAGAGCTTTCAGAGCACTGGGGAAAGGCAGGCAGACAATTCCTTGCTAACACCTTCTCTGTGCCTGGGAAGCAGAAGTGTTCACATTGCTTCGCAGAATCGCTTTTGTGCAGACAACACTAACACTTTTTCAGAACAAAAGAAAGCACAGAGCCCCAGATTTTATGTTGTCCTGGAGAGCTTGCAGAGCACTGGGGAAAAGCAGGCAGAGAATTCCCTGCTAGCACCTTCTTTGTGCCTGTTCACATTGCTTCGCAGAATCGCTTTTGTGCAGAAAACAGTAACACTTGTTCAGAACGAAAGAAAGCACAGAGCCCCAGATTTTATGTTGTACTGGAGAGCTTGCAGAGCACTGGGGAAAAGCAGGCAGAGAATTCCCTGCTAGCACCTTCTCTGTGCCTGGGAAACAGAAGTGTTCACATTGCTTTGCAGAATCGCTTTTGTGCAGAAAACAGTAACACTTGTTCAGAACGAAAGAAAGCACAGAGCCCCAGATTTTATGTTGTCCTGGAGAGCTTGCAGAGCACTGGGGAAAAGCAGGCAGAGAATTCCCTGCTATCACCTTCTCTGTGCCTGTTCACATTGCTTCGCAGAATCGCTTTTGTGCAGAAAACAGTAACACTTGTTCAGACGAAAGAAAGCACAGAGCCCCAGATTTTATGTTGTCCTGGAGAACTTGCAGAGCACTGGGGAAAGGCAGGCAGAGAATTCCCTGCTAGCACCTTCTCTGTGCCTGGGAAGCAGAAGTCTTCACATTGCTTCGCAGAATCGCTTTTGTGCAGAAGACACTAACACTTGTTCAGAACGAAAGAAAGCACAGAGCCCCAGATTCTATGTTGTCCTGGAGAGCTTGCAGAGCACTGGGGAAAGGCAGGCAGAGAATTCCCTGCTAGCACCTTCTCTGTGCCTGGGAAGCAGAAGTGTTCACATTGGTTCGCAGAATCACTTTTGTGCAGAAAACAGTAACACTTGTTCAGAACGAAAGAAAGCACAGAGCCCCAGATTTGCTGTTGTCCTGGAGAGCTTTCAGAGCACTGGGGAAAGGCAGGCAGACAATTCCTTGCTAACACCTTCTCTGTGCCTGTTCACATTCCTTCGCAGAATCGCTTTTGTGCAGAAAACAGTAACACTTGTTCAGAACGAAAGAAAGCACAGAGCCCCAGATTTTATGTTGTCCTGGAGAGCTTGCAGAGCACTGGGGAAAAGCAGGCAGAGAATTCCCTGCTAGCACCTTCTCTGTGCCTGGGAAGCAGAAGTGTTCACATTGCTTCGCAGAATCGCTTTTGTGCAGAAAACAGTAACACTTGTTCAGAACGAAAGAAAGCACAGAGCCCCAGATTTTATGTTGTCCTGGAGAGCTTGCAGAGCACTGGGGAAAGGCAGGCAGACAATTCCCTGCTAGCACCTTCTCTGTGCCTGTTCACATTCCTTCGCAGAATCGCTTTTGTGCAGAAAACAGTAACACTTGTTCAGAACGAAAGAAAGCACAGAGCCCCAGATTTTATGTTGTCCTGGAGAGCTTGCAGAGCACTGGGGAAAAGCAGGCAGAGAATTCCCTGCTAGCACCTTCTCTGTGCCTGGGAAACAGAAGTGTTCCCATTGCTTCGCAGAATCGCTTTTGTGCAGAAAACAGTAACACTTGTTCAGAACGAAACAAAGCACAGAGCCCCAGATTTTATGTTGTCCTGGAGAGCTTGCAGAGCACTGGGGAAAGGCAGGCAGAGAATTCCCTGCTAGCACCTTCTCTGTGCCTGGGAAGCAGAAGTGTTCACATTGCTTCGCAGAATCGCTTTTGTGCAGAAAACACTAACTCTTGTTCAGAACGAAAGAAAGCACAGAGCCCCAGATTTTATGTTGTCCTGGAGAGCTTGCAGAGCACTGGGGAAAAGCAGGCAGAGAATTCCCTGCTAGCACCTTCTCTGTGCCTGGGAAGCAGAAGTGTTCACATTGCTTCGCAGAATCGCTTTTGTGCAGAAAACAGTAACACTTGTTCAGAACGAAAGAAAGCACAGAGCCCCAGATTTTATGTTGTCCTGGAGAGCTTGCAGAGCACTGGGGAAAGGCAGGCAGAGAATTCCCTGCTAGCACCTTCTCTGTGCCTGTTCACATTGCTTCGCAGAATCGCTTTTGTGCAGAAAACAGTAACACTTGTTCAGAACGAAAGAAAGCACAGAGCCCCAGATTTTATGTTGTCCTGGAGAGCTTGCAGAGCACTGGGGAAAGGCAGGCAGAGAATTCCCTGCTAGCACCTTCTCTGTGCCTGGGAAGCAGAAGTCTTCACATTGCTTCGCAGCATCACTTTTGTGCAGAAAACAGTAACACTTGTTCAGAACGAAAGAAAGCACAGAGCCCCAGATTTTATGTTGTCCTGGAGAGCTTGCAGAGCACTGGGGAAAAGCAGGCAGAGAATTCCCTGCTAGCACCTTCTCTGTGCCTGGGAAACAGAAGTGTTCACATTGCTTCGCAGAATCGCTTTTGTGCAGAAAACAGTAACACTTGTTCAGAACGAAACAAAGCACAGAGACCCAGATCTGCTGTAGTCCTGGAGAGCTTGCAGAGCACTGGTGAAAAGCAGGCAGAGTATTCCCTGCTAGCACCTTCTCTGTGCCTGGGAAACAGAAGTGTTCACATTGCTTCGCAGAATCGCTTTTGTGCAGAAAACACTAACTCTTGTTCAGAACGAAAGAAAGCACAGAGCCCCAGATTTTATGTTGTCCTGGAGAGCTTGCAGAGCACTGGGGAAAAGCAGGCAGAGAATTCCCTGCTAGCACCTTCTCTGTGCCTGGGAAGCAGAAGTGTTCACATTGCTTCGCAGAATCGCTTTTGTGCAGAAAACAATAACACTTGTTCAGAACGAAAGAAAGCACAGAGCCCCAGATTTTATGTTGTCCTGGAGAGCTTGCAGAGCACTGGGGAAAGGCAGGCAGAGAATTCCCTGCTAGCACCTTCTCTGTGCCTGTTCACATTGCTTCGCAGAATCGCTTTTGTGCAGAAAACACTAACACTTGTTCAGAACGAAAGAAAGCACAGAGCCCCAGATTTTATGTTGTCCTGGAGAGCTTGCAGAGCACTGGGGAAAGGCAGGCAGAGAATTCCCTGCTAGCACCTTCTCTGTGCCTGGGAAGCAGAAGTGTTCACATTGCTTCGCAGAATCGCTTTTGTGCAGAAAACAATAACACTTGTTCAGAACGAAAGAAAGCACAGAGCCCCAGATTTTATGTTGTCCTGGAGAGCTTGCAGAGCACTGGGGAAAGGCAGGCAGAGAATTCCCTGCTAGCACCTTCTCTGTGCCTGTTCACATTGCTTCGCAGAATCGCTTTTGTGCAGAAAACACTAACACTTGTTCAGAACGAAAGAAAGCACAGAGCCCCAGATTTTATGTTGTCCTGGAGAGCTTGCAGAGCACTGGGGAAAGGCAGGCAGAGAATTCCCTGCTAGCACCTTCTCTGTGCCTGGGAAGCAGAAGTCTTCACATTGCTTCGCAGAATCGCTTTTGTGCAGAAGACACTAACACTTGTTCAGAACGAAAGAAAGCACAGAGCCCCAGATTCTATGTTGTCCTGGAGAGCTTGCAGAGCACTGGGGAAAGGCAGGCAGAGAATTCCCTGCTAGCACCTTCTCTGTGCCTGGGAAGCAGAAGTGTTCACATTGGTTCGCAGAATCACTTTTGTGCAGAAAACAGTAACACTTGTTCAGAACGAAAGAAAGCACAGAGCCCCACATTTGCTGTTGTCCTGGAGAGCTTTCAGAGCACTGGGGAAAGGCAGGCAGACAATTCCTTGCTAACACCTTCTCTGTGCCTGGGAAGCAGAAGTGTTCACATTGCTTCGCAGAATCGCTTTTGTGCAGAAAACAGTAACACTTGTTCAGAACGAAAGAAAGCACAGAGACCCAGATCTGCTGTAGTCCTGGAGAGCTTGCAGAGCACTGGTGAAAAGCAGGCAGAGTATTCCCTGCTAGCACCTTCTCTGTGCCTGGGAAACAGAAGTGTTCCCATTGCTTCGCAGAATCGCTTTTGTGCAGAAAACAGTAACACTTGTTCAGAACGAAACAAAGCACAGAGCCCCAGATTTTATGTTGTCCTGGAGAGCTTGCAGAGCACTGGGGAAAAGCAGGCAGAGAATTCCCTGCTAGCACCTTCTCTGTGCCTGGGAAACAGAAGTGTTCCCATTGCTTCGCAGAATCGCTTTTGTGCAGAAAACAGTAACACTTGTTCAGAACGAAACAAAGCACAGAGCCCCAGATTTTATGTTGTCCTGGAGAGCTTGCAGAGCACTGGGGAAAGGCAGGCAGAGAATTCCCTGCTAGCACCTTCTCTGTGCCTGGGAAGCAGAAGTGTTCACATTGGTTCGCAGAATCACTTTTGTGCAGAAAACAGTAACACTTGTTCAGAACGAAAGAAAGCACAGAGCCCCAGATTTGCTGTTGTCCTGGAGAGCTTTCAGAGCACTGGGGAAAGGCAGGCAGACAATTCCTTGCTAACACCTTCTCTGTGCCTGGGAAGCAGAAGTGTTCACATTGCTTCGCAGAATCGCTTTTGTGCAGACAACACTAACACTTTTTCAGAACAAAAGAAAGCACAGAGCCCCAGATTTTATGTTGTCCTGGAGAGCTTGCAGAGCACTGGGGAAAAGCAGGCAGAGAATTCCCTGCTAGCACCTTCTCTGTGCCTGGGAAACAGAAGTGTTCACATTGCTTCGCAGAATCGCTTTTGTGCAGAAAACAGTAACACTTGTTCAGAACGAAAGAAAGCACAGAGCCACAGATTTTATGTTGTCCTGGAGAGCTTGCAGAGCACTGGGGAAAGGCAGGCAGAGAATTCCCTGCTAGCACCTTCTTTGTGCCTGTTCACATTGCTTCGCAGAATCGCTTTTGTGCAGAAAACACTAACACTTGTTCAGAACGAAAGAAAGCACAGAGCCCCAGATTTTATGTTGTACTGGAGAGCTTGCAGAGCACTGGGGAAAAGCAGGCAGAGAATTCCCTGCTAGCACCTTCTCTGTGCCTGGGAAACAGAAGTGTTCACATTGCTTTGCAGAATCGCTTTTGTGCAGAAAACAGTAACACTTGTTCAGAACGAAACAAAGCACAGAGCCCCAGATTTTATGTTGTCCTGGAGAGCTTGCAGAGCACTGGGGAAAAGCAGGCAGAGAATTCCCTGCTATCACCTTCTCTGTGCCTGTTCACATTGCTTCGCAGAATCGCTTTTGTGCAGAAAACAGTAACACTTGTTCAGACGAAAGAAAGCACAGAGCCCCAGATTCTATGTTGTCCTGGAGAGCTTGCAGAGCACTGGGGAAAGGCAGGCAGAGAATTCCCTGCTAGCACCTTCTCTGTGCCTGGGAAGCAGAAGTCTTCACATTGCTTCGCAGAATCGCTTTTGTGCAGAAGACACTAACACTTGTTCAGAACGAAAGAAAGCACAGAGCCCCAGATTCTATGTTGTCCTGGAGAGCTTGCAGAGCACTGGGGAAAGGCAGGCAGAGAATTCCCTGCTAGCACCTTCTCTGTGCCTGGGAAGCAGAAGTGTTCACATTGGTTCGCAGAATCACTTTTGTGCAGAAAACAGTAACACTTGTTCAGAACGAAAGAAAGCACAGAGCCCCAGATTTGCTGTTGTCCTGGAGAGCTTTCAGAGCACTGGGGAAAGGCAGGCAGACAATTCCTTGCTAACACCTTCTCTGTGCCTGTTCACATTCCTTCGCAGAATCGCTTTTGTGCAGAAAACAGTAACACTTGTTCAGAACGAAAGAAAGCACAGAGCCCCAGATTTTATGTTGTCCTGGAGAGCTTGCAGAGCACTGGGGAAAGGCAGGCAGAGAATTCCCTGCTAGCACCTTCTCTGTGCCTGGGAAGCAGAAGTGTTCACATTGCTTCGCAGAATCGCTTTTGTGCAGAAAACACTAACTCTTGTTCAGAACGAAAGAAAGCACAGAGCCCCAGATTTTATGTTGTCCTGGAGAGCTTGCAGAGCACTGGGGAAAAGCAGGCAGAGAATTCCCTGCTAGCACCTTCTCTGTGCCTGGGAAGCAGAAGTGTTCACATTGCTTCGCAGAATCGCTTTTGTGCAGAAAACACTAACACTTGTTCAGAACGAAAGAAAGCACAGAGCCCCAGATTTTATGTTGTCCTGGAGAGCTTGCAGAGCACTGGGGAAAGGCAGGCAGACAATTCCCTGCTAGCACCTTCTCTGTGCCTGTTCACATTGCTTCGCAGAATCGCTTTTGTGCAGAAAACAGTAACACTTGTTCAGAACGAAAGAAAGCACAGAGACCCAGATCTGCTGTAGTCCTGGAGAGCTTGCAGAGCACTGGTGAAAAGCAGGCAGAGTATTCCCTGCTAGCACCTTCTCTGTGCCTGGGAAACAGAAGTGTTCCCATTGCTTCGCAGAATCGCTTTTGTGCAGAAAACAGTAACACTTGTTCAGAACGAAACAAAGCACAGAGCCCCAGATTTGCTGTTGTCCTGGAGAGCTTGCAGAGCACTGGGGAAAGGCAGGAAGAGAATTCCCTGCTAGCACCTTCTCTGTGCCTGTTCACATTCCTTCGCAGAATCGCTTTTGTGCAGAAAACAGTAACACTTGTTCAGAACGAAAGAAAGCACAGAGCCCCAGATTTTATGTTGTCCTGGAGAGCTTGCAGAGCACTGGGGAAAAGCAGGCAGAGAATTCCCTGCTAGCACCTTCTCTGTGCCTGGGAAACAGAAGTGTTCCCATTGCTTCGCAGAATCGCTTTTGTGCAGAAAACAGTAACACTTGTTCAGAACGAAACAAAGCACAGAGCCCCAGATTTTATGTTGTCCTGGAGAGCTTGCAGAGCACTGGGGAAAGGCAGGCAGAGAATTCCCTGCTAGCACCTTCTCTGTGCCTGGGAAGCAGAAGTGTTCACATTGCTTCGCAGAATCGCTTTTGTGCAGAAAACACTAACTCTTGTTCAGAACGAAAGAAAGCACAGAGCCCCAGATTTTATGTTGTCCTGGAGAGCTTGCAGAGCACTGGGGAAAAGCAGGCAGAGAATTCCCTGCTAGCACCTTCTCTGTGCCTGGGAAGCAGAAGTGTTCACATTGCTTCGCAGAATCGCTTTTGTGCAGAAAACAATAACACTTGTTCAGAACGAAAGAAAGCACAGAGCCCCAGATTTTATGTTGTCCTGGAGAGCTTGCAGAGCACTGGGGAAAGGCAGGCAGAGAATTCCCTGCTAGCACCTTCTCTGTGCCTGTTCACATTGCTTCGCAGAATCGCTTTTGTGCAGAAAACAGTAACACTTGTTCAGAACGAAAGAAAGCACAGAGACCCAGATCTGCTGTAGTCCTGGAGAGCTTGCAGAGCACTGGTGAAAAGCAGGCAGAGTATTCCCTGCTAGCACCTTCTCTGTGCCTGGGAAACAGAAGTGTTCCCATTGCTTCGCAGAATCGCTTTTGTGCAGAAAACAGTAACACTTGTTCAGAACGAAACAAAGCACAGAGCCCCAGATTTGCTGTTGTCCTGGAGAGCTTGCAGAGCACTGGGGAAAGGCAGGCAGAGAATTCCCTGCTAGCACCTTCTCTGTGCCTGTTCACATTCCTTCGCAGAATCGCTTTTGTGCAGAAAACAGTAACACTTGTTCAGAACGAAACAAAGCACAGAGCCCCAGATTTTATGTTGTCCTGGAGAGCTTGCAGAGCACTGGGGAAAGGCAGGCAGAGAATTCCCTGCTAGCACCTTCTCTGTGCCTGGGAAGCAGAAGTGTTCACATTGGTTCGCAGCATCACTTTTGTGCAGAAAACAGTAACACTTGTTCAGAACGAAAGAAAGCACAGAGCCCCAGATTTGCTGTTGTCCTGGAGAGCTTTCAGAGCACTGGGGAAAGGCAGGCAGACAATTCCTTGCTAACACCTTCTCTGTGCCTGGGAAGCAGAAGTGTTCACATTGCTTCGCAGAATCGCTTTTGTGCAGACAACACTAACACTTTTTCAGAACAAAAGAAAGCACAGAGCCCCAGATTTTATGTTGTCCTGGAGAGCTTGCAGAGCACTGGGGAAAAGCAGGCAGAGAATTCCCTGCTAGCACCTTCTCTGTGCCTGGGAAACAGAAGTGTTCACATTGCTTCGCAGAATCGCTTTTGTGCAGAAAACAGTAACACTTGTTCAGAACGAAAGAAAGCACAGAGCCACAGATTTTATGTTGTCCTGGAGAGCTTGCAGAGCACTGGGGAAAGGCAGGCAGAGAATTCCCTGCTAGCACCTTCTATGTGCCTGGGAAGCAGAAGTGTTCACATTGCTTCGCAGAATCAC
Source organism: Strix uralensis (assembly GCF_047716275.1). Taxonomy (NCBI): domain Eukaryota; kingdom Metazoa; phylum Chordata; class Aves; order Strigiformes; family Strigidae; genus Strix; species Strix uralensis. The sequence continues at coordinate 9,611,962 of NC_133973.1, forward strand.
TTTTCTGCAGAAAACAGTAACACTTGTTCAGAACGAAAGAAAGCACAGAGCCCCAGATTTTATGTTGTCCTGGAGAGCTTGCAGAGCACTGGGGAAAGGCAGGCAGAGAATTCCCTGCTAGCACCTTCTCTGTGCCTGGGAAGCAGAAGCCTTCACATTGCTTCGCAGAATCGCTTTTGTGCAGAAAACAATAACACCTGTTCAGAACGAAAGAAAGCACAGAGCCCCAGATTTTATGTTGTTCTGGAGAGCTTTCAGAGCACTGGGGAAAGGCAGGCAGAGAATTCCCTGCTAGCACCTTCTCTGTGCCTGGGAAACAGAAGTGTTCACATTGCTTCGCAGAATCGCTTTTGTGCAGAAAACAATAACACTTGTTCAGAACGAAAGAAAGCACAGAGCCCCAGATTTTATGTTGTCCTGGAGAGCTTGCAGAGCACTGGGGAAAGGCAGGCAGAGAATTCCCTGCTAGCACCTTCTCTGTGCCTGTTCACATTGCTTCGCAGAATCGCTTTTGTGCAGAAAACAGTAACACTTGTTCAGAACGAAAGAAAGCACAGAGCCCCAGATTTTATGTTGTCCTGGAGAGCTTGCAGAGCACTGGGGAAAAGCAGGCAGAGAATTTCCTGCTAGCACCTTCTCTGTGCCTGGGAAGCAGAAGTGTTCACATTGCTTGGCAGAATCGCTTTTGTGCAGAAAACAGTAACACTTGTTCAGAACAAAAGAAAGCACAGAGCCCCAGATTTTATGTTGTCCTGGAGAGCTTGCAGAGCACTGGGGAAAAGCAGGCAGAGAATTCCCTGCTAGCACCTTCTCTGTGCCTGGGAAACACAAGTGTTCACATTGCTTCGCAGAATCGCTTTTGTGCAGAAAACAGTAACACTTGTTCAGAACGAAAGAAAGCACAGAGCCCCAGATTTTATGTTGTCCTGGAGAGCTTGCAGAGCACTGGGGAAAAGCAGGCAGAGAATTCCCTGCTAGCACCTTCTCTGTGCCTGGGAAGCAGAAGTGTTCACATTGCTTCGCAGAATCGCTTTTGTGCAGAAAACACTAACACTTGTTCAGAACGAAAGAAAGCACAGAGCCCCAGATTCTATGTTGTCCTGGAGAGCTTGCAGGGCACTGGGGAAAGGCAGGCAGAGAATTCCCTGCTAGCACCTTCTCTGTGCCTGGGAAGCAGAAGTGTTCCCATTGCTTCGCAGAATCGCTTTTGTGCAGAAAACAGTAACACTTGTTCAGAACGAAAGAAAGCACAGAGCCCCAGATTTTATGTTGTCCTGGAGAGCTTGCAGAGCACTGGGGAAAGGCAGGCAGAGAATTCCCTGCTAGCACCTTCTCTGTGCCTGTTCACATTGCTTCGCAGAATCGCTTTTGTGCAGAAAACAGTAACACTTGTTCAGACGAAAGAAAGTAGAGAGCCCCAGATTTTATGTTGTCCTGGAGAGCTTGCAGAGCACTGGGGAAAAGCAGGCAGAGAATTCCCTGCTAGCACCTTCTCTGTGCCTGGGAAACAGAAGTGTTCCCATTGCTTCGCAGAATCGCTTTTGTGCAGAAAACAATAACACTTGTTCAGAACGAAAGAAAGCACAGAGCCCCAGATTTTATGTTGTCCTGGAGAGCTTGCAGAGCACTGGGGAAAGGCAGGCAGAGAATTCCCTGCTAGCACCTTCTTTGTGCCTGTTCACATTGCTTCGCAGAATCGCTTTTGTGCAGAAAACAGTAACACTTGTTCAGAAGGAAAGAAAGCACAGAGCCCCAGATTTTATGTTGTCCTGGAGAGCTTGCAGAGCACTGGGGAAAAGCAGGCAGAGAATTCCCTGCTAGCACCTTCTCTGTGCCTGGGAAACAGAAGTGTTCACATTGCTTTGCAGAATCGCTTTTGTGCAGAAAACAGTAACACTTGTTCAGAACGAAAGAAAGCACAGAGCCCCAGATTTTATGTTGTCCTGGAGAGCTTGCAGAGCACTGGGGAAAAGCAGGCAGAGAATTCCCTGCTAGCACCTTCTCTGTGCCTGTTCACATTGCTTCGCAGAATCGCTTTTGTGCAGAAAACAGTAACACTTGTTCAGACGAAAGAAAGCACAGAGCCCCAGATTTTATGTTGTCCTGGAGAACTTGCAGAGCACTGGGGAAAGGCAGGCAGAGAATTCCCTGCTAGCACCTTCTCTGTGCCTGGGAAGCAGAAGTCTTCACATTGCTTCGCAGAATCGCTTTTGTGCAGAAGACACTAACACTTGTTCAGAACGAAAGAAAGCACAGAGCCCCAGATTCTATGTTGTCCTGGAGAGCTTGCAGAGCACTGGGGAAAGGCAGGCAGAGAATTCCCTGCTAGCACCTTCTCTGTGCCTGGGAAGCAGAAGTGTTCACATTGGTTCGCAGAATCACTTTTGTGCAGAAAACAGTAACACTTGTTCAGAACGAAAGAAAGCACAGAGCCCCAGATTTTATGTTGTCCTGGAGAGCTTGCAGAGCACTGGGGAAAAGCAGGCAGAGAATTCCCTGCTAGCACCTTCTCTGTGCCTGGGAAACAGAAGTGTTCCCATTGCTTCGCAGAATCGCTTTTGTGCAGAAAACAGTAACACTTGTTCAGAACGAAACAAAGCACAGAGCCCCAGATTTTATGTTGTCCTGGAGAGCTTGCAGAGCACTGGGGAAAGGCAGGCAGAGAATTCCCTGCTAGCACCTTCTCTGTGCCTGGGAAGCAGAAGTGTTCACATTGGTTCGCAGAATCACTTTTGTGCAGAAAACAGTAACACTTGTTCAGAACGAAAGAAAGCACAGAGCCCCAGATTTGCTGTTGTCCTGGAGAGCTTTCAGAGCACTGGGGAAAGGCAGGCAGACAATTCCTTGCTAACACCTTCTCTGTGCCTGGGAAGCAGAAGTGTTCACATTGCTTCGCAGAATCGCTTTTGTGCAGACAACACTAACACTTTTTCAGAACAAAAGAAAGCACAGAGCCCCAGATTTTATGTTGTCCTGGAGAGCTTGCAGAGCACTGGGGAAAAGCAGGCAGAGAATTCCCTGCTAGCACCTTCTTTGTGCCTGTTCACATTGCTTCGCAGAATCGCTTTTGTGCAGAAAACAGTAACACTTGTTCAGAAGGAAAGAAAGCACAGAGCCCCAGATTTTATGTTGTCCTGGAGAGCTTGCAGAGCACTGGGGAAAAGCAGGCAGAGAATTCCCTGCTAGCACCTTCTCTGTGCCTGGGAAACAGAAGTGTTCACATTGCTTTGCAGAATCGCTTTTGTGCAGAAAACAGTAACACTTGTTCAGAACGAAAGAAAGCACAGAGCCCCAGATTTTATGTTGTCCTGGAGAGCTTGCAGAGCACTGGGGAAAAGCAGGCAGAGAATTCCCTGCTAGCACCTTCTCTGTGCCTGTTCACATTGCTTCGCAGAATCGCTTTTGTGCAGAAAACAGTAACACTTGTTCAGACGAAAGAAAGCACAGAGCCCCAGATTTTATGTTGTCCTGGAGAACTTGCAGAGCACTGGGGAAAGGCAGGCAGAGAATTCCCTGCTAGCACCTTCTCTGTGCCTGGGAAGCAGAAGTCTTCACATTGCTTCGCAGAATCGCTTTTGTGCAGAAGACACTAACACTTGTTCAGAACGAAAGAAAGCACAGAGCCCCAGATTCTATGTTGTCCTGGAGAGCTTGCAGAGCACTGGGGAAAGGCAGGCAGAGAATTCCCTGCTAGCACCTTCTCTGTGCCTGGGAAGCAGAAGTGTTCACATTGGTTCGCAGAATCACTTTTGTGCAGAAAACAGTAACACTTGTTCAGAACGAAAGAAAGCACAGAGCCCCAGATTTTATGTTGTCCTGGAGAGCTTGCAGAGCACTGGGGAAAAGCAGGCAGAGAATTCCCTGCTAGCACCTTCTCTGTGCCTGGGAAACAGAAGTGTTCCCATTGCTTCGCAGAATCGCTTTTGTGCAGAAAACAGTAACACTTGTTCAGAACGAAACAAAGCACAGAGCCCCAGATTTTATGTTGTCCTGGAGAGCTTGCAGAGCACTGGGGAAAGGCAGGCAGAGAATTCCCTGCTAGCACCTTCTCTGTGCCTGGGAAGCAGAAGTGTTCACATTGGTTCGCAGAATCACTTTTGTGCAGAAAACAGTAACACTTGTTCAGAACGAAAGAAAGCACAGAGCCCCAGATTTGCTGTTGTCCTGGAGAGCTTTCAGAGCACTGGGGAAAGGCAGGCAGACAATTCCTTGCTAACACCTTCTCTGTGCCTGGGAAGCAGAAGTGTTCACATTGCTTCGCAGAATCGCTTTTGTGCAGACAACACTAACACTTTTTCAGAACAAAAGAAAGCACAGAGCCCCAGATTTTATGTTGTCCTGGAGAGCTTGCAGAGCACTGGGGAAAAGCAGGCAGAGAATTCCCTGCTAGCACCTTCTTTGTGCCTGTTCACATTGCTTCGCAGAATCGCTTTTGTGCAGAAAACAGTAACACTTGTTCAGAAGGAAAGAAAGCACAGAGCCCCAGATTTTATGTTGTACTGGAGAGCTTGCAGAGCACTGGGGAAAAGCAGGCAGAGAATTCCCTGCTAGCACCTTCTCTGTGCCTGGGAAACAGAAGTGTTCACATTGCTTTGCAGAATCGCTTTTGTGCAGAAAACAGTAACACTTGTTCAGAACGAAAGAAAGCACAGAGCCCCAGATTTTATGTTGTCCTGGAGAGCTTGCAGAGCACTGGGGAAAAGCAGGCAGAGAATTCCCTGCTATCACCTTCTCTGTGCCTGTTCACATTGCTTCGCAGAATCGCTTTTGTGCAGAAAACAGTAACACTTGTTCAGACGAAAGAAAGCACAGAGCCCCAGATTTTATGTTGTCCTGGAGAACTTGCAGAGCACTGGGGAAAGGCAGGCAGAGAATTCCCTGCTAGCACCTTCTCTGTGCCTGGGAAGCAGAAGTCTTCACATTGCTTCGCAGAATCGCTTTTGTGCAGAAGACACTAACACTTGTTCAGAACGAAAGAAAGCACAGAGCCCCAGATTCTATGTTGTCCTTGAGAGCTTGCAGAGCACTGGGGAAAGGCAGGCAGAGAATTCCCTGCTAGCACCTTCTCTGTGCCTGGGAAGCAGAAGTGTTCACATTGGTTCGCAGAATCACTTTTGTGCAGAAAACAGTAACACTTGTTCAGAACGAAAGAAAGCACAGAGCCCCAGATTTGCTGTTGTCCTGGAGAGCTTTCAGAGCACTGGGGAAAGGCAGGCAGACAATTCCTTGCTAACACCTTCTCTGTGCCTGTTCACATTCCTTCGCAGAATCGCTTTTGTGCAGAAAACAGTAACACTTGTTCAGAACGAAAGAAAGCACAGAGCCCCAGATTTTATGTTGTCCTGGAGAGCTTGCAGAGCACTGGGGAAAGGCAGGCAGAGAATTCCCTGCTAGCACCTTCTCTGTGCCTGGGAAGCAGAAGTGTTCACATTGCTTCGCAGAATCGCTTTTGTGCAGAAAACACTAACTCTTGTTCAGAACGAAAGAAAGCACAGAGCCCCAGATTTTATGTTGTCCTGGAGAGCTTGCAGAGCACTGGGGAAAAGCAGGCAGAAAATTCCCTGCTAGCACCTTCTCTGTGCCTGGGAAGCAGAAGTGTTCACATTGCTTCGCAGAATCGCTTTTGTGCAGAAAACAGTAACACTTGTTCAGAACGAAAGAAAGCACAGAGCCCCAGATTTTATGTTGTCCTGGAGAGCTTGCAGAGCACTGGGGAAAGGCAGGCAGACAATTCCCTGCTAGCACCTTCTCTGTGCCTGTTCACATTCCTTCGCAGAATCGCTTTTGTGCAGAAAACAGTAACACTTGTTCAGAACGAAAGAAAGCACAGAGCCCCAGATTTTATGTTGTCCTGGAGAGCTTGCAGAGCACTGGGGAAAAGCAGGCAGAGAATTCCCTGCTAGCACCTTCTCTGTGCCTGGGAAACAGAAGTGTTCCCATTGCTTCGCAGAATCGCTTTTGTGCAGAAAACAGTAACACTTGTTCAGAACGAAACAAAGCACAGAGCCCCAGATTTTATGTTGTCCTGGAGAGCTTGCAGAGCACTGGGGAAAGGCAGGCAGAGAATTCCCTGCTAGCACCTTCTCTGTGCCTGGGAAGCAGAAGTGTTCACATTGCTTCGCAGAATCGCTTTTGTGCAGAAAACACTAACTCTTGTTCAGAACGAAAGAAAGCACAGAGCCCCAGATTTTATGTTGTCCTGGAGAGCTTGCAGAGCACTGGGGAAAAGCAGGCAGAGAATTCCCTGCTAGCACCTTCTCTGTGCCTGGGAAGCAGAAGTGTTCACATTGCTTCGCAGAATCGCTTTTGTGCAGAAAACAGTAACACTTGTTCAGAACGAAAGAAAGCACAGAGCCCCAGATTTTATGTTGTCCTGGAGAGCTTGCAGAGCACTGGGGAAAGGCAGGCAGAGAATTCCCTGCTAGCACCTTCTCTGTGCCTGTTCACATTGCTTCGCAGAATCGCTTTTGTGCAGAAAACAGTAACACTTGTTCAGAACGAAAGAAAGCACAGAGCCCCAGATTTTATGTTGTCCTGGAGAGCTTGCAGAGCACTGGGGAAAGGCAGGCAGAGAATTCCCTGCTAGCACCTTCTCTGTGCCTGGGAAGCAGAAGTCTTCACATTGCTTCGCAGCATCACTTTTGTGCAGAAAACAGTAACACTTGTTCAGAACGAAAGAAAGCACAGAGCCCCAGATTTTATGTTGTCCTGGAGAGCTTGCAGAGCACTGGGGAAAAGCAGGCAGAGAATTCCCTGCTAGCACCTTCTCTGTGCCTGGGAAACAGAAGTGTTCCCATTGCTTCGCAGAATCGCTTTTGTGCAGAAAACAGTAACACTTGTTCAGAACGAAACAAAGCACAGAGCCCCAGATTTTATGTTGTCCTGGAGAGCTTGCAGAGCACTGGGGAAAGGCAGGCAGAGAATTCCCTGCTAGCACCTTCTCTGTGCCTGGGAAGCAGAAGTGTTCACATTGCTTCGCAGCATCACTTTTGTGCAGAAAACAGTAACACTTGTTCAGAACGAAAGAAAGCACAGAGCCCCAGATTTGCTGTTGTCCTGGAGAGCTTTCAGAGCACTGGGGAAAGGCAGGCAGACAATTCCTTGCTAACACCTTCTCTGTGCCTGGGAAGCAGAAGTGTTCACATTGCTTCGCAGAATCGCTTTTGTGCAGACAACACTAACACTTTTTCAGAACAAAAGAAAGCACAGAGCCCCAGATTTTATGTTGTCCTGGAGAGCTTGCAGAGCACTGGGGAAAAGCAGGCAGAGAATTCCCTGCTAGCACCTTCTCTGTGCCTGGGAAACAGAAGTGTTCACATTGCTTCGCAGAATCGCTTTTGTGCAGAAAACAGTAACACTTGTTCAGAACGAAAGAAAGCACAGAGCCACAGATTTTATGTTGTCCTGGAGAGCTTGCAGAGCACTGGGGAAAGGCAGGCAGAGAATTCCCTGCTAGCACCTTCTATGTGCCTGGGAAGCAGAAGTGTTCACATTGCTTCGCAGAATCACTTTTCTGCAGAAAACAGTAACACTTGTTCAGAACGAAAGAAAGCACAGAGCCCCAGATTTTATGTTGTCCTGGAGAGCTTGCAGAGCACTGGGGAAAGGCAGGGAGAGAATTCCCTGCTAGCACCTTCTCTGTGCCTGGGAAGCAGAAGCCTTCACATTGCTTCGCAGAATCGCTTTTGTGCAGAAAACAATAACACCTGTTCAGAACGAAAGAAAGCACAGAGCCCCAGATTTTATGTTGTTCTGGAGAGCTTTCAGAGCACTGGGGAAAGGCAGGCAGAGAATTCCCTGCTAGCACCTTCTCTGTGCCTGGGAAACAGAAGTGTTCACATTGCTTCGCAGAATCGCTTTTGTGCAGAAAACAATAACACTTGTTCAGAACGAAAGAAAGCACAGAGCCCCAGATTTTATGTTGTCCTGGAGAGCTTGCAGAGCACTGGGGAAAGGCAGGCAGAGAATTCCCTGCTAGCACCTTCTCTGTGCCTGTTCACATTGCTTCGCAGAATCGCTTTTGTGCAGAAAACAGTAACACTTGTTCAGAACGAAAGAAAGCACAGAGCCCCAGATTTTATGTTGTCCTGGAGAGCTTGCAGAGCACTGGGGAAAAGCAGGCAGAGAATTTCCTGCTAGCACCTTCTCTGTGCCTGGGAAGCAGAAGTGTTCACATTGCTTGGCAGAATCGCTTTTGTGCAGAAAACAGTAACACTTGTTCAGAACAAAAGAAAGCACAGAGCCCCAGATTTTATGTTGTCCTGGAGAGCTTGCAGAGCACTGGGGAAAAGCAGGCAGAGAATTCCCTGCTAGCACCTTCTCTGTGCCTGGGAAACACAAGTGTTCACATTGCTTCGCAGAATCGCTTTTGTGCAGAAAACAGTAACACTTGTTCAGAACGAAAGAAAGCACAGAGCCCCAGATTTTATGTTGTCCTGGAGAGCTTGCAGAGCACTGGGGAAAAGCAGGCAGAGAATTCCCTGCTAGCACCTTCTCTGTGCCTGGGAAGCAGAAGTGTTCACATTGCTTCGCAGAATCGCTTTTGTGCAGAAAACACTAACACTTGTTCAGAACGAAAGAAAGCACAGAGCCCCAGATTCTATGTTGTCCTGGAGAGCTTGCAGGGCACTGGGGAAAGGCAGGCAGAGAATTCCCTGCTAGCACGTTCTCTGTGCCTGGGAAGCAGAAGTGTTCCCATTGCTTCGCAGAATCGCTTTTGTGCAGAAAACAGTAACACTTGTTCAGAACGAAAGAAAGCACAGAGCCACAGATTTTATGTTGTCCTGGAGAGCTTGCAGAGCACTGGGGAAAGGCAGGCAGAGAATTCCCTGCTAGCACCTTCTCTGTGCCTGTTCACATTGCTTCGCAGAATCGCTTTTGTGCAGAAAACAGTAACACTTGTTCAGAACGAAAGAAAGCACAGAGCCCCAGATTTTATGTTGTCCTGGAGAGCTTGCAGAGCACTGGGGAAAAGCAGGCAGAGAATTCCCTGCTAGCACCTTCTCTGTGCCTGGGAAACAGAAGTGTTCCCATTGCTTCGCAGAATCGCTTTTGTGCAGAAAACAATAACACTTGTTCAGAACGAAAGAAAGCACAGAGCCCCAGATTTTATGTTGTCCTGGAGAGCTTGCAGAGCACTGGGGAAAGGCAGGCAGAGAATTCCCTGCTAGCACCTTCTCTGTGCCTGGGAAGCAGAAGTGTTCACATTGCTTCGCAGAATCGCTTTTGTGCAGAAAACACTAACTCTTGTTCAGAACGAAAGAAAGCACAGAGCCCCAGATTTTATGTTGTCCTGGAGAGCTTGCAGAGCACTGGGGAAAAGCAGGCAGAGAATTCCCTGCTAGCACCTTCTCTGTGCCTGGGAAGCAGAAGTGTTCACATTGCTTCGCAGAATCGCTTTTGTGCAGAAAACAGTAACACTTGTTCAGAACGAAAGAAAGCACAGAGCCCCAGATTTTATGTTGTCCTGGAGAGCTTGCAGAGCACTGGGGAAAGGCAGGCAGACAATTCCCTGCTAGCACCTTCTCTGTGCCTGTTCACATTCCTTCGCAGAATCGCTTTTGTGCAGAAAACAGTAACACTTGTTCAGAACGAAAGAAAGCACAGAGCCCCAGATTTTATGTTGTCCTGGAGAGCTTGCAGAGCACTGGGGAAAAGCAGGCAGAGAATTCCCTGCTAGCACCTTCTCTGTGCCTGGGAAACAGAAGTGTTCCCATTGCTTCGCAGAATCGCTTTTGTGCAGAAAACAGTAACACTTGTTCAGAACGAAACAAAGCACAGAGCCCCAGATTTTATGTTGTCCTGGAGAGCTTGCAGAGCACTGGGGAAAGGCAGGCAGAGAATTCCCTGCTAGCACCTTCTCTGTGCCTGGGAAGCAGAAGTGTTCACATTGCTTCGCAGAATCGCTTTTGTGCAGAAAACACTAACTCTTGTTCAGAACGAAAGAAAGCACAGAGCCCCAGATTTTATGTTGTCCTGGAGAGCTTGCAGAGCACTGGGGAAAAGCAGGCAGAGAATTCCCTGCTAGCACCTTCTCTGTGCCTGGGAAGCAGAAGTGTTCACATTGCTTCGCAGAATCGCTTTTGTGCAGAAAACAGTAACACTTGTTCAGAACGAAAGAAAGCACAGAGCCCCAGATTTTATGTTGTCCTGGAGAGCTTGCAGAGCACTGGGGAAAGGCAGGCAGAGAATTCCCTGCTAGCACCTTCTCTGTGCCTGTTCACATTGCTTCGCAGAATCGCTTTTGTGCAGAAAACAGTAACACTTGTTCAGAACGAAAGAAAGCACAGAGCCCCAGATTTTATGTTGTCCTGGAGAGCTTGCAGAGCACTGGGGAAAGGCAGGCAGAGAATTCCCTGCTAGCACCTTCTCTGTGCCTGGGAAGCAGAAGTCTTCACATTGCTTCGCAGCATCACTTTTGTGCAGAAAACAGTAACACTTGTTCAGAACGAAAGAAAGCACAGAGCCCCAGATTTTATGTTGTCCTGGAGAGCTTGCAGAGCACTGGGGAAAAGCAGGCAGAGAATTCCCTGCTAGCACCTTCTCTGTGCCTGGGAAACAGAAGTGTTCCCATTGCTTCGCAGAATCGCTTTTGTGCAGAAAACAGTAACACTTGTTCAGAACGAAACAAAGCACAGAGCCCCAGATTTTATGTTGTCCTGGAGAGCTTGCAGAGCACTGGGGAAAGGCAGGCAGAGAATTCCCTGCTAGCACCTTCTCTGTGCCTGGGAAGCAGAAGTGTTCACATTGCTTCGCAGCATCACTTTTGTGCAGAAAACAGTAACACTTGTTCAGAACGAAAGAAAGCACAGAGCCCCAGATTTGCTGTTGTCCTGGAGAGCTTTCAGAGCACTGGGGAAAGGCAGGCAGACAATTCCTTGCTAACACCTTCTCTGTGCCTGGGAAGCAGAAGTGTTCACATTGCTTCGCAGAATCGCTTTTGTGCAGACAACACTAACACTTTTTCAGAACAAAAGAAAGCACAGAGCCCCAGATTTTATGTTGTCCTGGAGAGCTTGCAGAGCACTGGGGAAAAGCAGGCAGAGAATTCCCTGCTAGCACCTTCTCTGTGCCTGGGAAACAGAAGTGTTCACATTGCTTCGCAGAATCGCTTTTGTGCAGAAAACAGTAACACTTGTTCAGAACGAAAGAAAGCACAGAGCCACAGATTTTATGTTGTCCTGGAGAGCTTGCAGAGCACTGGGGAAAGGCAGGCAGAGAATTCCCTGCTAGCACCTTCTATGTGCCTGGGAAGCAGAAGTGTTCACATTGCTTCGCAGAATCACTTTTCTGCAGAAAACAGTAACACTTGTTCAGAACGAAAGAAAGCACAGAGCCCCAGATTTTATGTTGTCCTGGAGAGCTTGCAGAGCACTGGGGAAAGGCAGGGAGAGAATTCCCTGCTAGCACCTTCTCTGTGCCTGGGAAGCAGAAGCCTTCACATTGCTTCGCAGAATCGCTTTTGTGCAGAAAACAATAACACCTGTTCAGAACGAAAGAAAGCACAGAGCCCCAGATTTTATGTTGTTCTGGAGAGCTTTCAGAGCACTGGGGAAAGGCAGGCAGAGAATTCCCTGCTAGCACCTTCTCTGTGCCTGGGAAACAGAAGTGTTCACATTGCTTCGCAGAATCGCTTTTGTGCAGAAAACAATAACACTTGTTCAGAACGAAAGAAAGCACAGAGCCCCAGATTTTATGTTGTCCTGGAGAGCTTGCAGAGCACTGGGGAAAGGCAGGCAGAGAATTCCCTGCTAGCACCTTCTCTGTGCCTGTTCACATTGCTTCGCAGAATCGCTTTTGTGCAGAAAACAGTAACACTTGTTCAGAACGAAAGAAAGCACAGAGCCCCAGATTTTATGTTGTCCTGGAGAGCTTGCAGAGCACTGGGGAAAAGCAGGCAGAGAATTTCCTGCTAGCACCTTCTCTGTGCCTGGGAAGCAGAAGTGTTCACATTGCTTGGCAGAATCGCTTTTGTGCAGAAAACAGTAACACTTGTTCAGAACAAAAGAAAGCACAGAGCCCCAGATTTTATGTTGTCCTGGAGAGCTTGCAGAGCACTGGGGAAAAGCAGGCAGAGAATTCCCTGCTAGCACCTTCTCTGTGCCTGGGAAACACAAGTGTTCACATTGCTTCGCAGAATCGCTTTTGTGCAGAAAACAGTAACACTTGTTCAGAACGAAAGAAAGCACAGAGCCCCAGATTTTATGTTGTCCTGGAGAGCTTGCAGAGCACTGGGGAAAAGCAGGCAGAGAATTCCCTGCTAGCACCTTCTCTGTGCCTGGGAAGCAGAAGTGTTCACATTGCTTCGCAGAATCGCTTTTGTGCAGAAAACACTAACACTTGTTCAGAACGAAAGAAAGCACAGAGCCCCAGATTCTATGTTGTCCTGGAGAGCTTGCAGGGCACTGGGGAAAGGCAGGCAGAGAATTCCCTGCTAGCACGTTCTCTGTGCCTGGGAAGCAGAAGTGTTCCCATTGCTTCGCAGAATCGCTTTTGTGCAGAAAACAGTAACACTTGTTCAGAACGAAAGAAAGCACAGAGCCACAGATTTTATGTTGTCCTGGAGAGCTTGCAGAGCACTGGGGAAAGGCAGGCAGAGAATTCCCTGCTAGCACCTTCTCTGTGCCTGTTCACATTGCTTCGCAGAATCGCTTTTGTGCAGAAAACAGTAACACTTGTTCAGAACGAAAGAAAGCACAGAGCCCCAGATTTTATGTTGTCCTGGAGAGCTTGCAGAGCACTGGGGAAAAGCAGGCAGAGAATTCCCTGCTAGCACCTTCTCTGTGCCTGGGAAACAGAAGTGTTCCCATTGCTTCGCAGAATCGCTTTTGTGCAGAAAACAATAACACTTGTTCAGAACGAAAGAAAGCACAGAGCCCCAGATTTTATGTTGTCCTGGAGAGCTTGCAGAGCACTGGGGAAAGGCAGGCAGAGAATTCCCTGCTAGCACCTTCTTTGTGCCTGTTCACATTGCTTCGCAGAATCGCTTTTGTGCAGAAAACAGTAACACTTGTTCAGAAGGAAAGAAAGCACAGAGCCCCAGATTTTATGTTGTACTGGAGAGCTTGCAGAGCACTGGGGAAAAGCAGGCAGAGAATTCCCTGCTAGCACCTTCTCTGTGCCTGGGAAACAGAAGTGTTCACATTCCTTCGCAGAATCGCTTTTGTGCAGAAAACAGTAACACTTGTTCAGAACGAAAGAAAGCACAGAGCCCCAGATTTTATGTTGTCCTGGAGAGCTTGCAGAGCACTGGGGAAAAGCAGGCAGAGAATTCCCTGCTATCACCTTCTCTGTGCCTGTTCACATTGCTTCGCAGAATCGCTTTTGTGCAGAAAACAGTAACACTTGTTCAGAACGAAAGAAAGCACAGAGCCACAGATTTTATGTTGTCCTGGAGAGCTTGCAGAGCACTGGGGAAAGGCAGGCAGAGAATTCCCTGCTAGCACCTTCTATGTGCCTGGGAAGCAGAAGTGTTCACATTGCTTCGCAGAATCACTTTTCTGCAGAAAACAGTAACACTTGTTCAGAACGAAAGAAAGCACAGAGCCCCAGATTTTATGTTGTCCTGGAGAGCTTGCAGAGCACTGGGGAAAGGCAGGGAGAGAATTCCCTGCTAGCACCTTCTCTGTGCCTGGGAAGCAGAAGCCTTCACATTGCTTCGCAGAATCGCTTTTGTGCAGAAAACAATAACACCTGTTCAGAACGAAAGAAAGCACAGAGCCCCAGATTTTATGTTGTTCTGGAGAGCTTTCAGAGCACTGGGGAAAGGCAGGCAGAGAATTCCCTGCTAGCACCTTCTCTGTGCCTGGGAAACAGAAGTGTTCACATTGCTTCGCAGAATCGCTTTTGTGCAGAAAACAATAACACTTGTTCAGAACGAAAGAAAGCACAGAGCCCCAGATTTTATGTTGTCCTGGAGAGCTTGCAGAGCACTGGGGAAAGGCAGGCAGAGAATTCCCTGCTAGCACCTTCTCTGTGCCTGTTCACATTGCTTCGCAGAATCGCTTTTGTGCAGAAAACAGTAACACTTGTTCAGAACGAAAGAAAGCACAGAGCCCCAGATTTTATGTTGTCCTGGAGAGCTTGCAGAGCACTGGGGAAAAGCAGGCAGAGAATTTCCTGCTAGCACCTTCTCTGTGCCTGGGAAGCAGAAGTGTTCACATTGCTTGGCAGAATCGCTTTTGTGCAGAAAACAGTAACACTTGTTCAGAACAAAAGAAAGCACAGAGCCCCAGATTTTATGTTGTCCTGGAGAGCTTGCAGAGCACTGGGGAAAAGCAGGCAGAGAATTCCCTGCTAGCACCTTCTCTGTGCCTGGGAAACACAAGTGTTCACATTGCTTCGCAGAATCGCTTTTGTGCAGAAAACAGTAACACTTGTTCAGAACGAAAGAAAGCACAGAGCCCCAGATTTTATGTTGTCCTGGAGAGCTTGCAGAGCACTGGGGAAAAGCAGGCAGAGAATTCCCTGCTAGCACCTTCTCTGTGCCTGGGAAGCAGAAGTGTTCACATTGCTTTGCAGAATCGCTTTTGTGCAGAAAACACTAACACTTGTTCAGAACGAAAGAAAGCACAGAGCCCCAGATTCTATGTTGTCCTGGAGAGCTTGCAGGGCACTGGGGAAAGGCAGGCAGAGAATTCCCTGCTAGCACCTTCTCTGTGCCTGGGAAGCAGAAGTGTTCCCATTGCTTCGCAGAATCGCTTTTGTGCAGAAAACAGTAACACTTGTTCAGAACGAAAGAAAGCACAGAGCCCCAGATTTTATGTTGTCCTGGAGAGCTTGCAGAGCACTGGGGAAAGGCAGGCAGAGAATTCCCTGCTATCACCTTCTCTGTGCCTGTTCACATTGCTTCGCAGAATCGCTTTTGTGCAGAAAACAGTAACACTTGTTCAGAACGAAAGAAAGCACAGAGCCCCAGATTTTATGTTGTCCTGGAGAGCTTGCAGAGCACTGGGGAAAGGCAGGCAGAGAATTCCCTGCTAGCACCTTCTCTGTGCCTGGGAAGCAGAAGTGTTCACATTGCTTCGCAGAATCGCTTTTGTGCAGAAAACACTAACTCTTGTTCAGAACGAAAGAAAGCACAGAGCCCCAGATTTTATGTTGTCCTGGAGAGCTTGCAGAGCACTGGGGAAAAGCAGGCAGAGAATTCCCTGCTAGCACCTTCTCTGTGCCTGGGAAGCAGAAGTGTTCACATTGCTTCGCAGAATCGCTTTTGTGCAGAAAACAGTAACACTTGTTCAGAACGAAAGAAAGCACAGAGCCCCAGATTTTATGTTGTCCTGGAGAGCTTGCAGAGCACTGGGGAAAGGCAGGCAGACAATTCCCTGCTAGCACCTTCTCTGTGCCTGTTCACATTGCTTCGCAGAATCGCTTTTGTGCAGAAAACAGTAACACTTGTTCAGAACGAAACAAAGCACAGAGCCCCAGATTTGCTGTTGTCCTGGAGAGCTTGCAGAGCACTGGGGAAAGGCAGGCAGAGAATTCCCTGCTAGCACCTTCTCTGTGCCTGTTCACATTCCTTCGCAGAATCGCTTTTGTGCAGAAAACAGTAACACTTGTTCAGAACGAAAGAAAGCACAGAGCCCCAGATTTTATGTTGTCCTGGAGAGCTTGCAGAGCACTGGGGAAAAGCAGGCAGAGAATTCCCTGCTAGCACCTTCTCTGTGCCTGGGAAACAGAAGTGTTCCCATTGCTTCGCAGAATCGCTTTTGTGCAGAAAACAGTAACACTTGTTCAGAACGAAACAAAGCACAGAGCCCCAGATTTTATGTTGTCCTGGAGAGCTTGCAGAGCACTGGGGAAAGGCAGGCAGAGAATTCCCTGCTAGCACCTTCTATGTGCTTGGGAAGCAGAAGTGTTCACATTGCTTCGCAGAATCGCTTTTGTGCAGAAAACAATAACACCTGTTCAGAACGAAAGAAAGCACAGAGCCCCAGATTTTATGTTGTCCTGGAGAGCTTGCAGAGCACTGGGGAAAAGCAGGCAGAGAATTTCCTGCTAGCACCTTCTCTGTGCCTGGGAAGCAGAAGTGTTCACATTGCTTCGCAGAATCGCTTTTGTGCAGAAAACAGTAACACTTGTTCAGAACGAAAGAAAGCACAGAGCCCCAGATTCTATGTTGTCCTGGAGAGCTTGCAGAGCACTGGGGAAAGGCAGGCAGAGAATTCCCTGCTAGCACCTTCTCTGTGCCTGGGAAGCAGAAGTGTTCACATTGGTTCGCAGAATCACTTTTGTGCAGAAAACAGTAACACTTGTTCAGAACGAAAGAAAGCACAGAGCCCCAGATTTTATGTTGTCCTGGAGAGCTTGCAGAGCACTGGGGAAAGGCAGGCAGACAATTCCTTGCTAACACCTTCTCTGTGCCTGTTCACATTCCTACGCAGAATCGCTTTTGTGCAGAAAACAGTAACACTTGTTCAGAACGAAAGAAAGCACAGAGCCCCAGATTTTATGTTGTCCTGGAGAGCTTGCAGAGCACTGGGGAAAGGCAGGCAGAGAATTCCCTGCTAGCACCTTCTCTGTGCCTGGGAAGCAGAAGTGTTCACATTGCTTCGCAGAATCGCTTTTGTGCAGAAAACACTAACACTTGTTCAGAACGAAAGAAAGCACAGAGCCCCAGATTTTATGTTGTCCTGGAGAGCTTGCAGAGCACTGGGGAAAAGCAGGCAGAGAATTCCCTGCTAGCACCTTCTCTGTGCCTGGGAAGCAGAAGTGTTCACATTCCTTCGCAGAATCGCTTTTGTGCAGAAAACAGTAACACTTGTTCAGAACGAAAGAAAGCACAGAGCCCCAGATTTTATGTTGTCCTGGAGAGCTTGCAGAGCACTGGGGAAAGGCAGGCAGAGAATTCCCTGCTAGCACCTTCTCTGTGCCTGTTCACATTGCTTCGCAGAATCGCTTTTGTGCAGAAAACAGTAACACTTGTTCAGAACGAAACAAAGCACAGAGCCCCAGATTTGCTGTTGTCCTGGAGAGCTTGCAGAGCACTGGGGAAAGGCAGGCAGAGAATTCCCTGCTAGCACCTTCTCTGTGCCTGTTCACATTCCTTCGCAGAATCGCTTTTGTGCAGAAAACAGTAACACTTGTTCAGAACGAAAGAAAGCACAGAGCCCCAGATTTTATGTTGTCCTGGAGAGCTTGCAGAGCACTGGGGAAAAGCAGGCAGAGAATTCCCTGCTAGCACCTTCTCTGTGCCTGGGAAACAGAAGTGTTCCCATTGCTTCGCAGAATCGCTTTTGTGCAGAAAACAGTAACACTTGTTCAGAACGAAACAAAGCACAGAGCCCCAGATTTTATGTTGTCCTGGAGAGCTTGCAGAGCACTGGGGAAAGGCAGGCAGAGAATTCCCTGCTAGCACCTTCTATGTGCTTGGGAAGCAGAAGTGTTCACATTCCTTCGCAGAATCGCTTTTGTGCAGAAAACAATAACACCTGTTCAGAACGAAAGAAAGCACAGAGCCCCAGATTTTATGTTGTCCTGGAGAGCTTGCAGAGCACTGGGGAAAAGCAGGCAGAGAATTTCCTGCTAGCACCTTCTCTGTGCCTGGGAAGCAGAAGTGTTCACATTGCTTCGCAGAATCGCTTTTGTGCAGAAAACAGTAACACTTGTTCAGAACGAAACAAAGCACAGAGCCCCAGATTTGCTGTTGTCCTGGAGAGCTTGCAGAGCACTGGGGAAATGCAGGCAGAGAATTCCCTGCTAGCACCTTCTCTGTGCCTGTTCACATTCCTTCGCAGAATCGCTTTTGTGCAGAAAACAGTAACACTTGTTCAGAACGAAAGAAAGCACAGAGCCCCAGATTTTATGTTGTCCTGGAGAGCTTGCAGAGCACAGGGGAAAGGCAGGCAGAGAATTCCCTGCTAGCACCTTCTCTGTGCCTGTTCACATTCCTTCGCAGAATCGCTTTTGTGCAGAAAACAGTAACACTTGTTCAGACGAAAGAAAGTACAGAGCCCCAGATTTTATGTTGTCCTGGAGAGCTTGCAGAGCACTGGGGAAAAGCAGGCAGAGAATTCCCTGCTAGCACCTTCTCTGTGCCTGGGAAACAGAAGTGTTCACATTGCTTCGCAGAATCGCTTTTGTGCAGAAAACAGTAACACTTGTTCAGAACGAAAGAAAGCACAGAGCCCCAGATTTTATGTTGTCCTGGAGAGCTTGCAGAGCACTGGGGAAAGGCAGGCAGACAATTCCTTGCTAACACCTTCTCTGTGCCTGTTCACATTCCTTCGCAGAATCGCTTTTGTGCAGAAAACAGTAACACTTGTTCAGACGAAAGAAAGCACACAGCACCAGATTTTATGTTGTCCTGGAGAGCTTGCAGAGCACTGGGGAAAGGCAGGCAGAGAATTCCCTGCTTGCACCTTCTCTGAGCCTGGGAAGCAGAAGTCTTCACATTGCTTCGCAGAATCGCTTTTGTGCAGAAAACAATAACACTTGTTCAGAACGAAAGAAAGCACAGAGCCCCAGATTCTATGTTGTCCTGGAGAGCTTGCAGAGCACTGGGGAAAGGCAGGCAGAGAATTCCCTGCTAGCACCTTCTCTGTGCCTGGGAAGCAGAAGTGTTCACATTGCTTCGCAGAATCGCTTTTGTGCAGAAAACAGTAACACTTGTTCAGAACAAAAGAAAGCACAGAGCCCCAGATTTTATGTTGTCCTGGAGAGCTTGCAGAGCACTGGGGAAAGGCAGGCAGAGAATTCCCTGCTAGCACCTTCTCTGTGCCTGGGAAGCAGAAGTGTTCCCAGTGCTTCGCAGAATCGCTTTTGTGCAGAAAACAATAACACTTGTTCAGAACGAAAGAAAGCACAGAGCCCCAGATTTTATGTTGTCCTGGAGAGCTTGCAGAGCACTGGGGAAAGGCAGGCAGAGAATTCCCTGCTAGCACCTTCTCTGTGCCTGGGAAGCAGAAGTGTTCACATTGCTTCGCAGAATCGCTTTTGTGCAGAAAACAGTAACACTTGTTCAGAACAAAAGAAAGCACAGAGCCCCAGATTCTATGTTGTCCTGGAGAGCTTGCAGAGCACTGGGGAAAGGCAGGCAGAGAATTCCCTGCTAGCACGTTCTCTGTGCCTGGGAAACAGAAGTGTTCCCATTGCTTCGCAGAATCGCTTTTGTGCAGAAAACAGTAACACTTGTTCAGAACGAAAGAAAGCACAGAGCCCCAGATTTTATGTTGTCCTGGAGAGCTTGCAGAGCACTGGGGAAAAGCAGGCAGAGAATTCCCTGCTAGCATCTTCCCTATGCCTGTTCACATTGCTTCGCAGAATCGCTTTTGTGCAGAAAACAGTAACACTTGTTCAGACGAAAGAAAGCACAGAGCCCCAGATTTTATGTTGTCCTGGAGAGCTTGCAGAGCACTGGGGAAAGGCAGGCAGAGAATTCCCTGCTAGCACCTTCTCTGTGCCTGGGAAGCAGAAGTGTTCACATTCATTCGCAGAATCGCTTTTGTGCAGAAAACAGTAACACTTCTTCAGAACAAAAGAAAGCACAGAGCCCCAGATTTTATGTTGTCCTGGAGAGCTTGCAGAGCACTGGGGAAAAGCAGGCAGAGAATTCCCTGCTAGCACCTTCTCTGTGCCTGGGAAACAGAAGTGTTCACATTGCTTCGCAGAATCGCTTTTGTGCAGAAAACAGTAACACTTGTTCAGAACGAAAGAAAGCACAGAGCCCCAGATTTTATGTTGTCCTGGAGAGCTTGCAGAGCACTGGGGAAAGGCAGGCAGAGAATTCCCTGCTAGCACCTTCTCTGTGCCTGTTCACATTGCTTCGCAGAATCGCTTTTGTGCAGAAAACAGTAACACTTGTTCAGACGAAAGAAAGCACACAGCACCAGATTTTATGTTGTCCTGAAGAGCTTGCAGAGCACTGGGGAAAGGCAGGCAGAGAATTCCCTGCTAGCACCTTCTCTGTGCCTGGGAAGCAGAAGCCTTCACACTGCTTCGCAGAATCGCTTTTGTGCAGAAAACAGTAACACTTGTTCAGAACGAAAGAAAGCACAGAGCCCCAGATTTTATGTTGTGCTGGAGAGCTTGCAGAGCACTGGGGAAAAGCAGGCAGAGAATTCCCTGCTAGCACGTTCTCTGTGCCTGGGAAACAGAAGTGTTCCCATTGCTTCGCAGAATCGCTTTTGTGCAGAAAACAGTAACACTTGTTCAGAACGAAAGAAAGCACAGAGCCCCAGATTTTATGTTGTCCTGGAGAGCTTGCAGAGCACTGGGGAAAGGCAGGCAGAGAATTCCCTGCTAGCACCTTCTCTGTGCCTGTTCACATTGCTTCGCAGAATCGCTTTTGTGCAGAAAACAGTAACACTTGTTCAGACGAAAGAAAGCACAGAGCCCCAGATTTTATGTTGTCCTGGAGAGCTTGCAGAGCACTGGGGAAAGGCAGGCAGAGAATTCCCTGCTAGCACCTTCTCTGTGCCTGGGAAGCAGAAGTCTTCACATTGCTTCGCAGCATCACTTTTGTGCAGAAAACAGTAACACTTGTTCAGAACGAAAGAAAGCACAGAGCCCCAGATTTTATGTTGTCCTGGAGAGCTTGCAGAGCACTGGGGAAAAGCAGGCAGAGAATTTCCTGCTAGCACCTTCTCTGTGCCTGGGAAGCAGAAGTGTTCACATTGCTTCGCAGAATCGCTTTTGTGCAGAAAACAGTAACACTTGTTCAGAACGAAACAAAGCACAGAGCCCCAGATTTGCTGTTGTCCTGGAGAGCTTGCAGAGCACTGGGGAAATGCAGGCAGAGAATTCCCTGCTAGCACCTTCTCTGTGCCTGTTCACATTCCTTCGCAGAATCGCTTTTGTGCAGAAAACAGTAACACTTGTTCAGAACGAAAGAAAGCACAGAGCCCCAGATTTTATGTTGTCCTGGAGAGCTTGCAGAGCACAGGGGAAAGGCAGGCAGAGAATTCCCTGCTAGCACCTTCTCTGTGCCTGTTCACATTCCTTCGCAGAATCGCTTTTGTGCAGAAAACAGTAACACTTGTTCAGACGAAAGAAAGTACAGAGCCCCAGATTTTATGTTGTCCTGGAGAGCTTGCAGAGCACTGGGGAAAAGCAGGCAGAGAATTCCCTGCTAGCACCTTCTCTGTGCCTGGGAAACAGAAGTGTTCACATTGCTTCGCAGAATCGCTTTTGTGCAGAAAACAGTAACACTTGTTCAGAACGAAAGAAAGCACAGAGCCCCAGATTTTATGTTGTCCTGGAGAGCTTGCAGAGCACTGGGGAAAGGCAGGCAGACAATTCCTTGCTAACACCTTCTCTGTGCCTGTTCACATTCCTTCGCAGAATCGCTTTTGTGCAGAAAACAGTAACACTTGTTCAGACGAAAGAAAGCACACAGCACCAGATTTTATGTTGTCCTGGAGAGCTTGCAGAGCACTGGGGAAAGGCAGGCAGAGAATTCCCTGCTTGCACCTTCTCTGAGCCTGGGAAGCAGAAGTCTTCACATTGCTTCGCAGAATCGCTTTTGTGCAGAAAACAATAACACTTGTTCAGAACGAAAGAAAGCACAGAGCCCCAGATTCTATGTTGTCCTGGAGAGCTTGCAGAGCACTGGGGAAAGGCAGGCAGAGAATTCCCTGCTAGCACCTTCTCTGTGCCTGGGAAGCAGAAGTGTTCACATTGCTTCGCAGAATCGCTTTTGTGCAGAAAACAGTAACACTTGTTCAGAACAAAAGAAAGCACAGAGCCCCAGATTTTATGTTGTCCTGGAGAGCTTGCAGAGCACTGGGGAAAGGCAGGCAGAGAATTCCCTGCTAGCACCTTCTCTGTGCCTGGGAAGCAGAAGTGTTCACATTGCTTCGCAGAATCGCTTTTGTGCAGAAAACAGTAACACTTGTTCAGAACAAAAGAAAGCACAGAGCCCCAGATTCTATGTTGTCCTGGAGAGCTTGCAGAGCACTGGGGAAAGGCAGGCAGAGAATTCCCTGCTAGCACGTTCTCTGTGCCTGGGAAACAGAAGTGTTCCCATTGCTTCGCAGAATCGCTTTTGTGCAGAAAACAGTAACACTTGTTCAGAACGAAAGAAAGCACAGAGCCCCAGATTTTATGTTGTCCTGGAGAGCTTGCAGAGCACTGGGGAAAAGCAGGCAGAGAATTCCCTGCTAGCATCTTCCCTATGCCTGTTCACATTGCTTCGCAGAATCGCTTTTGTGCAGAAAACAGTAACACTTGTTCAGACGAAAGAAAGCACAGAGCCCCAGATTTTATGTTGTCCTGGAGAGCTTGCAGAGCACTGGGGAAAGGCAGGCAGAGAATTCCCTGCTAGCACCTTCTCTGTGCCTGGGAAGCAGAAGTGTTCACATTCATTCGCAGAATCGCTTTTGTGCAGAAAACAGTAACACTTCTTCAGAACAAAAGAAAGCACAGAGCCCCAGATTTTATGTTGTCCTGGAGAGCTTGCAGAGCACTGGGGAAAAGCAGGCAGAGAATTCCCTGCTAGCACCTTCTCTGTGCCTGGGAAACAGAAGTGTTCACATTGCTTCGCAGAATCGCTTTTGTGCAGAAAACAGTAACACTTGTTCAGAACGAAAGAAAGCACAGAGCCCCAGATTTTATGTTGTCCTGGAGAGCTTGCAGAGCACTGGGGAAAGGCAGGCAGAGAATTCCCTGCTAGCACCTTCTCTGTGCCTGTTCACATTGCTTCGCAGAATCGCTTTTGTGCAGAAAACAGTAACACTTGTTCAGACGAAAGAAAGCACACAGCACCAGATTTTATGTTGTCCTGGAGAGCTTGCAGAGCACTGGGGAAAGGCAGGCAGAGAATTCCCTGCTAGCACCTTCTCTGTGCCTGGGAAGCAGAAGTCTTCACACTGCTTCGCAGAATCGCTTTTGTGCAGAAAACAGTAACACTTGTTCAGAACGAAAGAAAGCACAGAGCCCCAGATTTTATGTTGTGCTGGAGAGCTTGCAGAGCACTGGGGAAAAGCAGGCAGAGAATTCCCTGCTAGCACGTTCTCTGTGCCTGGGAAACAGAAGTGTTCCCATTGCTTCGCAGAATCGCTTTTGTGCAGAAAACAGTAACACTTGTTCAGAACGAAAGAAAGCACAGAGCCCCAGATTTTATGTTGTCCTGGAGAGCTTGCAGAGCACTGGGGAAAGGCAGGCAGAGAATTCCCTGCTAGCACCTTCTCTGTGCCTGTTCACATTGCTTCGCAGAATCGCTTTTGTGCAGAAAACAGTAACACTTGTTCAGACGAAAGAAAGCACAGAGCCCCAGATTTTATGTTGTCCTGGAGAGCTTGCAGAGCACTGGGGAAAGGCAGGCAGAGAATTCCCTGCTAGCACCTTCTCTGTGCCTGGGAAGCAGAAGTCTTCACATTGCTTCGCAGCATCACTTTTGTGCAGAAAACAGTAACACTTGTTCAGAACGAAAGAAAGCACAGAGCCCCAGATTTTATGTTGTCCTGGAGAGCTTGCAGAGCACTGGGGAAAGGCAGGCAGAGAATTCCCTGCTAGCACCTTCTCTGTGCCTGGGAAGCAGAAGTCTTCACATTGCTTCGCAGAATCGCTTTTGTGCAGAAAACAGTAACACTTCTTCAGAACGAAAGAAAGCACAGAGCCCCAGATTCTATGTTGTCCTGAAGAGCTTGCAGAGCACTGGGGAAAGGCAGGCAGAGAATTCCCTGCTAGCACCTTCTCTGTGCCTGGGAAGCAGAAGTGTTCACATTGCTTCGCAGAATCGCTTTTGTGCAGAAAACATTAACACTTGTTCAGAACGAAAGAAAGCACAGAGCCTCAGATTCTATGTTGTCCTGGAGAGCTTGCAGAGCACTGGGGAAAGGCAGGCAGAGAATTCCCTGCTAGCACCTTCTCTGTGCCTGGGAAGCAGTAGTGTTCCCATTGCTTCGCAGAATCGCTTTTGTGCAGAAAACACTAACACTTCTTCAGAACAAAAGAAAGCACAGAGCCCCAGATTTTATGTTGTCCTGGAGAGCTTGCAGAGCACTGGGGAAAAGCAGGCAGAGAATTCCCTGCTAGCACCTTCTCTGTGCCTGGGAAACAGAAGTGTTCACATTGCTTCGCAGAATCGCTTTTGTGCAGAAAACAGTAACACTTGTTCAGAACAAAAGAAAGCACAAAGCCCCAGATTTTATGTTGTGCTGGAGAGCTTGCAGAGCACTGGGGAAAAGCAGGCAGAGAATTCCCTGCTAGCACCTTCTCTGTGCCTGGGAAGCAGTAGTGTTCCCATTGCTTCGCAGAATCGCTTTTGTGCAGAAAACACTAACACTTCTTCAGAACAAAAGAAAGCACAGAGCCCCAGATTTTATGTTGTCCTGGAGAGCTTGCAGAGCACTGGGGAAAAGCAGGCAGAGAATTCCCTGCTAGCACCTTCTCTGTGCCTGGGAAACAGAAGTGTTCACATTGCTTCGCAGAATCGCTTTTGTGCAGAAAACAGTAACACTTGTTCAGAACAAAAGAAAGCACAGAGCCCCAGATTTTATGTTGTGCTGGAGAGCTTGCAGAGCACTGGGGAAAAGCAGGCAGAGAATTCCCTGCTAGCACCTTCTCTGTGCCTGGGAAGCAGTAGTGTTCCCATTGCTTCGCAGAATCGCTTTTGTGCAGAAAACACTAACACTTCTTCAGAACAAAAGAAAGCACAGAGCCCCAGATTTTATGTTGTCCTGGAGAGCTTGCAGAGCACTGGGGAAAAGCAGGCAGAGAATTCCCTGCTAGCACCTTCTCTGTGCCTGGGAAACAGAAGTGTTCACATTGCTTCGCAGAATCGCTTTTGTGCAGAAAACAGTAACACTTGTTCAGAACAAAAGAAAGCACAGAGCCCCAGATTTTATGTTGTGCTGGAGAGCTTGCAGAGCACTGGGGAAAAGCAGGCAGAGAATTCCCTGCTAGCACCTTCTCTGTGCCTGGGAAGCAGAAGTGTTCACATTGCTTCGCAGAATCGCTTTTGTGCAGAAAACAGTAACACTTCTTCAGAACAAAAGAAAGCACAGAGCCCCAGATTTTATGTTGTCCTGGAGAGCTTGCAGAGCACTGGGGAAAAGCAGGCAGAGAATTCCCTGCTAGCACCTTCTCTGTGCCTGGGAAACAGAAGTGTTCCCTTTGCTTCGCAGAATCGCTTTTGTGCAGAAAACAGTAACACTTCTTCAGAACGAAAGAAAGCACAGAGCCCCAGATTTTATGTTGTGCTGGAGAGCTTGCAGAGCACTGGGGAAAAGCAGGCAGAGAATTCCCTGCTAGCACCTTCTCTGTGCCTGGGAAACAGAAGTGTTCACATTGCTTCGCAGAATCGCTTTTGTGCAGAAAACAGTAACACTTGTTCAGACGAAATAAAGCACAGAGCACCAGATTTTATGTTGTCCTGGAGAGCTTGCAGAGCACTGGGGAAAGGCAGGCAGAGAATTCCCTGCTAGCACCTTCTCTGTGCCTGGGAAGCAGAAGTCTTCACATTGCTTCGCAGAATCGCTTTTGTGCAGAAAACAGCAACACTTGCTCAGAACGAAAGAAAGCACAGAGCCCCAGATTCTATGTTGTCCTGGAGAGCTTGCAGAGCACTGGGGAAAGGCAGGCAGAGAATTCCCTGGTAGCACCTTCTCTGTGCCTGGGAAGCAGAAGTGTTCACATTGCTTCGCAGAATCGCTTTTGTGCAGAAAACAGTAACACTTGTTCAGAACGAAAGAAAGCACAGAGCCCCAGATTTTATGTTGTCCTGGAGAGCTTGCAGAGCACTGGGGAAAGGCAGGCAGAGAATTCCCTGCTAGCACCTTCTATGTGCCTGGGAAGCAGAAGTGTTCACATTCCTTCGCAGAATCGCTTTTGTGCAGAAAACAGTAACACTTGTTCAGAACGAAAGAAAGCACAGAGCCCCAGATTTTATGTTGTGCTGGAGAGCTTGCAGAGAACTGGGGAAAGGCAGGCAGAGAATTCCGTGCTAGCACCTTCTCTGTGCCTGGGAAAGAGAAGTGTTCCCATTGCTTCGCAGAATCGCTTTTGTGCAGAAAACAGTAACACTTGTTCAGAACGAAAGAAAGCACAGAGCCCCAGATTTTATGTTGTCCTGGAGAGCTTGCAGAGCACTGGGGAAAGGCAGGCAGAGAATTCCCTGCTAGCACCTTCTCTGTGCCTGTTCACATTGCTTCGCAGAATGGCTTTTGTGCAGAAAACAGTAACACTTGTTCAGAACGAAAGAAAGCACAGAGCCCCAGATTTTATGTTGTCCTGGAGAGCTTGCAGAGCACTGGGGAAAGGCAGGCAGAGAATTCCCTGCTAGCACCTTCTCTGTGCCTGTTCACATTACCTCACAGAATCGCTTTTGTGCAGAAAACAGTAACACTTGTTCAGACGAAAGAAAGCACAGAGCCCCAGATTTTATGTTGTCCTGGAGAGCTTGCAGAGCACTGGGGAAAGGCAGGCAGAGAATTCCCTGCTAGCACCTTCTCTGTGCCTGGGAAGCAGAAGTGTTCACATTGCTTCGCAGAATCGCTTTTGTGCAGAAAACAGTAACACTTGTTCAGAACGAAAGAAAGCACAGAGCCCCAGATTTTATGTTGTCCTGGAGAGCTTGCAGAGCACTGGGGAAAAGCAGGCAGAGAATTCCCTGCTAGCACCTTCTCTGTGCCTGGGAAACAGAAGTGTTCACATTGCTTCGCAGAATCGCTTTTGTGCAGAAAACAGTAACACTTGTTCAGAACGAAAGAAAGCACAGAGCCCCAGATTTTATGTTGTCCTGGAGAGCTTGCAGAGCACTGGGGAAAGGCAGGCAGAGAATTCCCTGCTAGCACCTTCTCTGTGCCTGGGAAGCAGAAGTCTTCACACTGCTTCGCAGAATCGCTTTTGTGCAGAAAACAGTAACACTTGTTCAGAACGAAAGAAAGCACAGAGCCCCAGATTTTATGTTGTGCTGGAGAGCTTGCAGAGCACTGGGGAAAAGCAGGCAGAGAATTCCCTGCTAGCACGTTCTCTGTGCCTGGGAAACAGAAGTGTTCCCAATGCTTCGCAGAATCGCTTTTGTGCAGAAAACAGTAACACTTGTTCAGAACGAAAGAAAGCACAGAGCCCCAGATTTTATGTTGTCCTGGAGAGCTTGCAGAGCACTGGGGACAGGCAGGCAGAGAATTCCCTGCTAGCACCTTCTCTGTGCCTGTTCACATTGCTTCGCAGAATCGCTTTTGTGCAGAAAACAGTAACACTTGTTCAGACGAAAGAAAGCACAGAGCCCCAGATTTTATGTTGTCCTGGAGAGCTTGCAGAGCACTGGGGAAAGGCAGGCAGAGAATTCCCTGCTAGCACCTTCTCTGTGCCTGGGAAGCAGAAGTCTTCACATTGCTTCGCAGCATCACTTTTGTGCAGAAAACAGTAACACTTGTTCAGAACGAAAGAAAGCACAGAGCCCCAGATTTTATGTTGTCCTGGAGAGCTTGCAGAGCACTGGGGAAAGGCAGGCAGAGAATTCCCTGCTAGCACCTTCTCTGTGCCTGGGAAGCAGAAGTCTTCACATTGCTTCGCAGAATCGCTTTTGTGCAGAAAACAGTAACACTTCTTCAGAACGAAAGAAAGCACAGAGCCCCAGATTCTATGTTGTCCTGGAGAGCTTGCAGAGCACTGGGGAAAGGCAGGCAGAGAATTCCCTGCTAGCACCTTCTCTGTGCCTGGGAAGCAGAAGTGTTCACATTGCTTCGCAGAATCGCTTTTGTGCAGAAAACATTAACACTTGTTCAGAACGAAAGAAAGCACAGAGCCTCAGATTCTATGTTGTCCTGGAGAGCTTGCAGAGCACTGGGGAAAGGCAGGCAGAGAATTCCCTGCTAGCACCTTCTCTGTGCCTGGGAAGCAGTAGTGTTCCCATTGCTTCGCAGAATCGCTTTTGTGCAGAAAACACTAACACTTCTTCAGAACAAAAGAAAGCACAGAGCCCCAGATTTTATGTTGTCCTGGAGAGCTTGCAGAGCACTGGGGAAAAGCAGGCAGAGAATTCCCTGCTAGCACCTTCTCTGTGCCTGGGAAACAGAAGTGTTCACATTGCTTCGCAGAATCGCTTTTGTGCAGAAAACAGTAACACTTGTTCAGAACAAAAGAAAGCACAGAGCCCCAGATTTTATGTTGTGCTGGAGAGCTTGCAGAGCACTGGGGAAAAGCAGGCAGAGAATTCCCTGCTAGCACCTTCTCTGTGCCTGGGAAGCAGAAGTGTTCACATTGCTTCGCAGAATCGCTTTTGTGCAGAAAACAGTAACACTTCTTCAGAACAAAAGAAAGCACAGAGCCCCAGATTTTATGTTGTCCTGGAGAGCTTGCAGAGCACTGGGGAAAAGCAGGCAGAGAATTCCCTGCTAGCACCTTCTCTGTGCCTGGGAAACAGAAGTGTTCCCTTTGCTTCGCAGAATCGCTTTTGTGCAGAAAACAGTAACACTTCTTCAGAACGAAAGAAAGCACAGAGCCCCAGATTTTATGTTGTGCTGGAGAGCTTGCAGAGCACTGGGGAAAAGCAGGCAGAGAATTCCCTGCTAGCACCTTCTCTGTGCCTGGGAAACAGAAGTGTTCACATTGCTTCGCAGAATCGCTTTTGTGCAGAAAACAGTAACACTTGTTCAGACGAAATAAAGCACAGAGCACCAGATTTTATGTTGTCCTGGAGAGCTTGCAGAGCACTGGGGAAAGGCAGGCAGAGAATTCCCTGCTAGCACCTTCTCTGTGCCTGGGAAGCAGAAGTCTTCACATTGCTTCGCAGAATCGCTTTTGTGCAGAAAACAGCAACACTTGCTCAGAACGAAAGAAAGCACAGAGCCCCAGATTCTATGTTGTCCTGGAGAGCTTGCAGAGCACTGGGGAAAGGCAGGCAGAGAATTCCCTGGTAGCACCTTCTCTGTGCCTGGGAAGCAGAAGTGTTCACATTGCTTCGCAGAATCGCTTTTGTGCAGAAAACAGTAACACTTGTTCAGAACGAAAGAAAGCACAGAGCCCCAGATTTTATGTTGTCCTGGAGAGCTTGCAGAGCACTGGGGAAAGGCAGGCAGAGAATTCCCTGCTAGCACCTTCTATGTGCCTGGGAAGCAGAAGTGTTCACATTCCTTCGCAGAATCGCTTTTGTGCAGAAAACAGTAACACTTGTTCAGAACGAAAGAAAGCACAGAGCCCCAGATTTTATGTTGTGCTGGAGAGCTTGCAGAGAACTGGGGAAAGGCAGGCAGAGAATTCCGTGCTAGCACCTTCTCTGTGCCTGGGAAAGAGAAGTGTTCCCATTGCTTCGCAGAATCGCTTTTGTGCAGAAAACAGTAACACTTGTTCAGAACGAAAGAAAGCACAGAGCCCCAGATTTTATGTTGTCCTGGAGAGCTTGCAGAGCACTGGGGAAAGGCAGGCAGAGAATTCCCTGCTAGCACCTTCTCTGTGCCTGTTCACATTGCTTCGCAGAATGGCTTTTGTGCAGAAAACAGTAACACTTGTTCAGAACGAAAGAAAGCACAGAGCCCCAGATTTTATGTTGTCCTGGAGAGCTTGCAGAGCACTGGGGAAAGGCAGGCAGAGAATTCCCTGCTAGCACCTTCTCTGTGCCTGTTCACATTACCTCACAGAATCGCTTTTGTGCAGAAAACAGTAACACTTGTTCAGACGAAAGAAAGCACAGAGCCCCAGATTTTATGTTGTCCTGGAGAGCTTGCAGAGCACTGGGGAAAGGCAGGCAGAGAATTCCCTGCTAGCACCTTCTCTGTGCCTGGGAAGCAGAAGTGTTCACATTGCTTCGCAGAATCGCTTTTGTGCAGAAAACAGTAACACTTGTTCAGAACGAAAGAAAGCACAGAGCCCCAGATTTTATGTTGTCCTGGAGAGCTTGCAGAGCACTGGGGAAAAGCAGGCAGAGAATTCCCTGCTAGCACCTTCTCTGTGCCTGGGAAACAGAAGTGTTCACATTGCTTCGCAGAATCGCTTTTGTGCAGAAAACAGTAACACTTGTTCAGAACGAAAGAAAGCACAGAGCCCCAGATTTTATGTTGTCCTGGAGAGCTTGCAGAGCACTGGGGAAAGGCAGGCAGAGAATTCCCTGCTAGCACCTTCTCTGTGCCTGGGAAGCAGAAGTCTTCACACTGCTTCGCAGAATCGCTTTTGTGCAGAAAACAGTAACACTTGTTCAGAACGAAAGAAAGCACAGAGCCCCAGATTTTATGTTGTGCTGGAGAGCTTGCAGAGCACTGGGGAAAAGCAGGCAGAGAATTCCCTGCTAGCACGTTCTCTGTGCCTGGGAAACAGAAGTGTTCCCATTGCTTCGCAGAATCGCTTTTGTGCAGAAAACAGTAACACTTGTTCAGAACGAAAGAAAGCACAGAGCCCCAGATTTTATGTTGTCCTGGAGAGCTTGCAGAGCACTGGGGACAGGCAGGCAGAGAATTCCCTGCTAGCACCTTCTCTGTGCCTGTTCACATTGCTTCGCAGAATCGCTTTTGTGCAGAAAACAGTAACACTTGTTCAGACGAAAGAAAGCACA
Organism: Strix uralensis; assembly: GCF_047716275.1. Taxonomy (NCBI): domain Eukaryota; kingdom Metazoa; phylum Chordata; class Aves; order Strigiformes; family Strigidae; genus Strix; species Strix uralensis. The sequence continues at coordinate 9,642,389 of NC_133973.1, forward strand.
GAGCCCCAGATTTTATGTTGTCCTGGAGAGCTTGCAGAGCACTGGGGAAAGGCAGGCAGAGAATTCCCTGCTAGCACCTTCTCTGTGCCTGGGAAGCAGAAGTCTTCACATTGCTTCGCAGCATCACTTTTGTGCAGAAAACAGTAACACTTGTTCAGAACGAAAGAAAGCACAGAGCCCCAGATTTTATGTTGTCCTGGAGAGCTTGCAGAGCACTGGGGAAAGGCAGGCAGAGAATTCCCTGCTAGCACCTTCTCTGTGCCTGGGAAGCAGAAGTCTTCACATTGCTTCGCAGAATCGCTTTTGTGCAGAAAACAGTAACACTTCTTCAGAACGAAAGAAAGCACAGAGCCCCAGATTCTATGTTGTCCTGGAGAGCTTGCAGAGCACTGGGGAAAGGCAGGCAGAGAATTCCCTGCTAGCACCTTCTCTGTGCCTGGGAAGCAGAAGTCTTCACATTGCTTCGCAGAATCGCTTTTGTGCAGAAAACATTAACACTTGTTCAGAACGAAAGAAAGCACAGAGCCTCAGATTCTATGTTGTCCTGGAGAGCTTGCAGAGCACTGGGGAAAGGCAGGCAGAGAATTCCCTGCTAGCACCTTCTCTGTGCCTGGGAAGCAGTAGTGTTCCCATTGCTTCGCAGAATCGCTTTTGTGCAGAAAACACTAACACTTCTTCAGAACAAAAGAAAGCACAGAGCCCCAGATTTTATGTTGTCCTGGAGAGCTTGCAGAGCACTGGGGAAAAGCAGGCAGAGAATTCCCTGCTAGCACCTTCTCTGTGCCTGGGAAACAGAAGTGTTCACATTGCTTCGCAGAATCGCTTTTGTGCAGAAAACAGTAACACTTGTTCAGACGAAAGAAAGCACAGAGCCCCAGATTTTATGTTGTCCTGGAGAGCTTGCAGAGCACTGGGGAAAGGCAGGCAGAGAATTCCCTGCTAGCACCTTCTCTGTGCCTGGGAAGCAGAAGTCTTCACATTGCTTCGCAGAATCGCTTTTGTGCAGAAAACAGTAACACTTGTTCAGAACGAAAGAAAGCACAGAGCCCCAGATTTTATGTTGTCCTGGAGAGCTTGCAGAGCACTGGGGAAAGGCAGGCAGAGAATTCCCTGCTAGCACCTTCTCTGTGCCTGTTCACATTGCTTCGCAGAATCGCTTTTGTGCAGAAAACAGTAACACTTGTTCAGAACGAAAGAAAGCACAGAGCCCCAGATTCTATGTTGTCCTGGAGAGCTTGCAGAGCACTGGGGAAAGGCAGGCAGAGAATTCCCTGCTAGCACCTTCTCTGTGCCTGGGAAGCAGAAGTGTTCACATTGCTTCGCAGAATCGCTTTTGTGCAGAAAACAATAACACTTGTTCAGAACGAAAGAAAGCACAGAGCCCCAGATTTTATGTTGTCCTGGAGAGCTTGCAGAACACTGGGGAAAGGCAGGCAGAGAATTCCCTGCTAGCACCTTCTCTGTGCCTGGGAAGCAGAAGTGTTCCCATTGCTTCGCAGAATCGCTTTTGTGCAGAAAACAGTAACACTTGTTCAGAACGAAAGAAAGCACAGAGCCCCAGATTTTATGTTGTCCTGGAGAGCTTGCAGAGCACTGGGGAAAGGCAGGCAGAGAATTCCCTGCTAGCACGTTCTCTGTGCCTGGGAAGCAGAAGTCTTCACATTGCTTCGCAGAATCGCTTTTGTGCAGAAAACAGCAACACTTGTTCAGAACGAAAGAAAGCACAGAGCCCCAGATTCTATGTTGTCCTGGAGAGCTTGCAGAGCACTGGGGAAAGGCAGGTAGAGAATTCCCTGCTAGCACCTTCTCTGTGCCTGGGAAGCAGAAGTGTTCACATTCCTTCGCAGAATCGCTTTTGTGCAGAAAACAGTAACACTTGTTCAGAACAAAAGAAAGCACAGAGCCCCAGATTCTATGTTGTCCTGTAGAGCTTGCAGAGCACTGGGGAAAGGCAGGCAGAGAATTCCCTGCTAGCACCTTCTCTGTGCCTGGGAAACAGAAGTGTTCCCATTGCTTGGCAGAATCGCTTTTGTGCAGAAAACAGTAACACTTGTTCAGAACGAAAGAAAGCACAGAGCCCCAGATTTTATGTTGTCCTGGAGAGCTTGCAGAGCACTGGGGAAAAGCAGGCAGAGAATTCCCTGCTAGCATCTTCCCTATGCCTGTTCACATTGCTTCGCAGAATCGCTTTTGTGCAGAAAACAGTAACACTTGTTCAGACGAAAGAAAGCACAGAGCCCCAGATTTTATGTTGTCCTGGAGAGCTTGCAGAGCACTGGGGAAAGGCAGGCAGAGAATTCCCTGCTAGCACCTTCTCTGTGCCTGGGAAGCAGAAGTGTTCACATTGCTTCGCAGAATCGCTTTTGTGCAGAAAACAGTAAGACTTGTTCAGAACGAAAGAAAGCACAGAGCCCCAGATTCTATGTTGTCCTGGAGAGCTTGCAGAGCACTGGGGAAAGGCAGGCAGAGAATTCCCTGCTAGCACCTTCTCTGTGCCTGTTCACATTGCTTCGCAGAATCGCTTTTGTGCAGAAAACAGTAACACTTGTTCAGACGAAAGAAAGCACAGAGCCCCAGATTTTATGTTGTCCTGGAGAGCTTGCAGAGCACTGGGGAAAGGCAGGCAGAGAATTCCCTGCTTGCACCTTCTCTGAGCCTGGGAAGCAGAAGTCTTCACATTGCTTCGCAGAATCGCTTTTGTGCAGAAAACAATAACACTTCTTCAGAACGAAAGAAAGCACAGAGCCCCAGATTCTATGTTGTCCTGGAGAGCTTGCAGAGCACTGGGGAAAGGCAGGCAGAGAATTCCCTGCTAGCACCTTCTCTGTGCCTGGGAAGCAGAAGTGTTCACATTGCTTCGCAGAATCGCTTTTGTGCAGAAAACAGTAACACTTGTTCAGAACAAAAGAAAGCACAGAGCCCCAGATTTTATGTTGTCCTGGAGAGCTTGCAGAGCACTGGGGAAAGGCAGGCAGAGAATTCCCTGCTAGCACCTTCTCTGTGCCTGGGAAGCAGAAGTGTTCCCAGTGCTTCGCAGAATCGCTTTTGTGCAGAAAACAATAACACTTGTTCAGAACGAAAGAAAGCACAGAGCCCCAGATTTTATGTTGTCCTGGAGAGCTTGCAGAGCACTGGGGAAAGGCAGGCAGAGAATTCCCTGCTAGCACCTTCTCTGTGCCTGGGAAGCAGAAGTGTTCACATTGCTTCGCAGAATCGCTTTTGTGCAGAAAACAGTAACACTTGTTCAGAACGAAAGAAAGCACAGAGCCCCAGATTTTATGTTGTCCTGGAGAGCTTGCAGAGCACTGGGGAAAAGCAGGCAGAGAATTCCCTGCTAGCATCTTCCCTATGCCTGTTCACATTGCTTCGCAGAATCGCTTTTGTGCAGAAAACAGTAACACTTGTTCAGACGAAAGAAAGCACAGAGCCCCAGATTTTATGTTGTCCTGGAGAGCTTGCAGAGCACTGGGGAAAGGCAGGCAGAGAATTCCCTGCTTGCACCTTCTCTGAGCCTGGGAAGCAGAAGTCTTCACATTGCTTCGCAGAATCGCTTTTGTGCAGAAAACAATAACACTTGTTCAGAACGAAAGAAAGCACAGAGCCCCAGATTCTATGTTGTCCTGGAGAGCTTGCAGAGCACTGGGGAAAGGCAGGCAGAGAATTCCCTGCTAGCACCTTCTCTGTGCCTGGGAAGCAGAAGTGTTCACATTGCTTCGCAGAATCGCTTTTGTGCAGAAAACAGTAACACTTGTTCAGAACAAAAGAAAGCACAGAGCCCCAGATTTTATGTTGTCCTGGAGAGCTTGCAGAGCACTGGGGAAAGGCAGGCAGAGAATTCCCTGCTAGCACCTTCTCTGTGCCTGGGAAGCAGAAGTGTTCCCAGTGCTTCGCAGAATCGCTTTTGTGCAGAAAACAATAACACTTGTTCAGAACGAAAGAAAGCACAGAGCCCCAGATTTTATGTTGTCCTGGAGAGCTTGCAGAGCACTGGGGAAAGGCAGGCAGAGAATTCCCTGCTAGCACCTTCTCTGTGCCTGGGAAGCAGAAGTGTTCACATTGCTTCGCAGAATCGCTTTTGTGCAGAAAACAGTAACACTTGTTCAGAACGAAAGAAAGCACAGAGCCCCAGATTTTATGTTGTCCTGGAGAGCTTGCAGAGCACTGGGGAAAAGCAGGCAGAGAATTCCCTGCTAGCATCTTCCCTATGCCTGTTCACATTGCTTCGCAGAATCGCTTTTGTGCAGAAAACAGTAACACTTGTTCAGACGAAAGAAAGCACAGAGCCCCAGATTTTATGTTGTCCTGGAGAGCTTGCAGAGCACTGGGGAAAGGCAGGCAGAGAATTCCCTGCTAGCACCTTCTCTGTGCCTGGGAAGCAGAAGTGTTCACATTGCTTCGCAGAATCGCTTTTGTGCAGAAAACAGTAACACTTGTTCAGACGAAAGAAAGCACAGAGCCCCAGATTTTATGTTGTCCTGGAGAGCTTGCAGAGCACTGGGGAAAGGCAGGCAGAGAATTCCCTGCTAGCACCTTCTCTGTGCCTGGGAAGCAGAAGTGTTCACATTGCTTCGCAGAATCGCTTTTGTGCAGAAAACAGTAACACTTGTTCAGAACGAAAGAAAGCACAGAGCCCCAGATTTTATGTTGTCCTGGAGAGCTTGCAGAGCACTGGGGAAAAGCAGGCAGAGAATTCCCTGCTAGCATCTTCCCTATGCCTGTTCACATTGCTTCGCAGAATCGCTTTTGTGCAGAAAACAGTAACACTTGTTCAGACGAAAGAAAGCACAGAGCCCCAGATTTTATGTTGTCCTGGAGAGCTTGCAGAGCACTGGGGAAAGGCAGGCAGAGAATTCCCTGCTAGCACCTTCCCTGTGCCTGGGAAAGAGAAGTGTTCCCATTGCTTCGCAGAATCGCTTTTGTGCAGAAAACAATAACACTTGTTCAGAACGAAAGAAAGCACAGAGCCCCAGATTTTATGTTGTCCTGGAGAGCTTGCAGAACACTGGGGAAAGGCAGGCAGAGAATTCCCTGCTAGCACCTTCTCTGTGCCTGGGAAGCAGAAGTGTTCCCATTGCTTCGCAGAATCGCTTTTGTGCAGAAAACAGTAACACTTGTTCAGAACGAAAGAAAGCACAGAGCCCCAGATTTTATGTTGTCCTGGAGAGCTTGCAGAGCACTGGGGAAAGGCAGGCAGAGAATTCCCTGCTAGCACCTTCTCTGTGCCTGGGAAGCAGAAGTCTTCACATTGCTTCGCAGAATCGCTTTTGTGCAGAAAACAGCAACACTTGTTCAGAACGAAAGAAAGCACAGAGCCCCAGATTCTATGTTGTCCTGGAGAGCTTGCAGAGCACTGGGGAAAGGCAGGTAGAGAATTCCCTGCTAGCACCTTCTCTGTGCCTGGGAAGCAGAAGTGTTCACATTCCTTCGCAGAATCGCTTTTGTGCAGAAAACACTAACACTTGTTCAGAACAAAAGAAAGCACAGAGCCCCAGATTCTATGTTGTCCTGGAGAGCTTGCAGAGCACTGGGGAAAGGCAGGCAGAGAATTCCCTGCTAGCACCTTCTCTGTGCCTGGGAAACAGAAGTGTTCCCATTGCTTGGCAGAATCGCTTTTGTGCAGAAAACAGTAACACTTGTTCAGAACGAAAGAAAGCACAGAGCCCCAGATTTTATGTTGTCCTGGAGAGCTTGCAGAGCACTGGGGAAAAGCAGGCAGAGAATTCCCTGCTAGCATCTTCCCTATGCCTGTTCACATTGCTTCGCAGAATCGCTTTTGTGCAGAAAACAGTAACACTTGTTCAGACGAAAGAAAGCACAGAGCCCCAGATTTTATGTTGTCCTGGAGAGCTTGCAGAGCACTGGGGAAAGGCAGGCAGAGAATTCCCTGCTAGCACCTTCTCTGTGCCTGGGAAGCAGAAGTGTTCACATTGCTTCGCAGAATCGCTTTTGTGCAGAAAACAGTAAGACTTGTTCAGAACGAAAGAAAGCACAGAGCCCCAGATTCTATGTTGTCCTGGAGAGCTTGCAGAGCACTGGGGAAAGGCAGGCAGAGAATTCCCTGCTAGCACCTTCTCTGTGCCTGTTCACATTGCTTCGCAGAATCGCTTTTGTGCAGAAAACAGTAACACTTGTTCAGACGAAAGAAAGCACAGAGCCCCAGATTTTATGTTGTCCTGGAGAGCTTGCAGAGCACTGGGGAAAGGCAGGCAGAGAATTCCCTGCTTGCACCTTCTCTGAGCCTGGGAAGCAGAAGTCTTCACATTGCTTCGCAGAATCGCTTTTGTGCAGAAAACAATAACACTTCTTCAGAACGAAAGAAAGCACAGAGCCCCAGATTCTATGTTGTCCTGGAGAGCTTGCAGAGCACTGGGGAAAGGCAGGCAGAGAATTCCCTGCTAGCACCTTCTCTGTGCCTGGGAAGCAGAAGTGTTCACATTGCTTCGCAGAATCGCTTTTGTGCAGAAAACAGTAACACTTGTTCAGAACAAAAGAAAGCACAGAGCCCCAGATTTTATGTTGTCCTGGAGAGCTTGCAGAGCACTGGGGAAAGGCAGGCAGAGAATTCCCTGCTAGCACCTTCTCTGTGCCTGGGAAGCAGAAGTGTTCCCAGTGCTTCGCAGAATCGCTTTTGTGCAGAAAACAATAACACTTGTTCAGAACGAAAGAAAGCACAGAGCCCCAGATTTTATGTTGTCCTGGAGAGCTTGCAGAGCACTGGGGAAAGGCAGGCAGAGAATTCCCTGCTAGCACCTTCTCTGTGCCTGGGAAGCAGAAGTGTTCACATTGCTTCGCAGAATCGCTTTTGTGCAGAAAACAGTAACACTTGTTCAGAACGAAAGAAAGCACAGAGCCCCAGATTTTATGTTGTCCTGGAGAGCTTGCAGAGCACTGGGGAAAAGCAGGCAGAGAATTCCCTGCTAGCATCTTCCCTATGCCTGTTCACATTGCTTCGCAGAATCGCTTTTGTGCAGAAAACAGTAACACTTGTTCAGACGAAAGAAAGCACAGAGCCCCAGATTTTATGTTGTCCTGGAGAGCTTGCAGAGCACTGGGGAAAGGCAGGCAGAGAATTCCCTGCTAGCACCTTCTCTGTGCCTGGGAAGCAGAAGTGTTCACATTCATTCGCAGAATCGCTTTTGTGCAGAAAACAGTAACACTTCTTCAGAACAAAAGAAAGCACAGAGCCCCAGATTTTATGTTGTCCTGGAGAGCTTGCAGAGCACTGGGGAAAAGCAGGCAGAGAATTCCCTGCTAGCACCTTCTCTGTGCCTGGGAAACAGAAGTGTTCACATTGCTTCGCAGAATCGCTTTTGTGCAGAAAACAGTAACACTTGTTCAGAACGAAAGAAAGCACAGAGCCCCAGATTTTATGTTGTCCTGGAGAGCTTGCAGAGCACTGGGGAAAGGCAGGCAGAGAATTCCCTGCTAGCACCTTCTCTGTGCCTGTTCACATTGCTTCGCAGAATCGCTTTTGTGCAGAAAACAGTAACACTTGTTCAGACGAAAGAAAGCACACAGCACCAGATTTTATGTTGTCCTGGAGAGCTTGCAGAGCACTGGGGAAAGGCAGGCAGAGAATTCCCTGCTAGCACCTTCTCTGTGCCTGGGAAGCAGAAGTCTTCACACTGCTTCGCAGAATCGCTTTTGTGCAGAAAACAGTAACACTTGTTCAGAACGAAAGAAAGCACAGAGCCCCAGATTTTATGTTGTGCTGGAGAGCTTGCAGAGCACTGGGGAAAAGCAGGCAGAGAATTCCCTGCTAGCACGTTCTCTGTGCCTGGGAAACAGAAGTGTTCCCATTGCTTCGCAGAATCGCTTTTGTGCAGAAAACAGTAACACTTGTTCAGAACGAAAGAAAGCACAGAGCCCCAGATTTTATGTTGTCCTGGAGAGCTTGCAGAGCACTGGGGAAAGGCAGGCAGAGAATTCCCTGCTAGCACCTTCTCTGTGCCTGTTCACATTGCTTCGCAGAATCGCTTTTGTGCAGAAAACAGTAACACTTGTTCAGACGAAAGAAAGCACAGAGCCCCAGATTTTATGTTGTCCTGGAGAGCTTGCAGAGCACTGGGGAAAGGCAGGCAGAGAATTCCCTGCTAGCACCTTCTCTGTGCCTGGGAAGCAGAAGTCTTCACATTGCTTCGCAGCATCACTTTTGAGCAGAAAACAGTAACACTTGTTCAGAACGAAAGAAAGCACAGAGCCCCAGATTTTATGTTGTCCTGGAGAGCTTGCAGAGCACTGGGGAAAGGCAGGCAGAGAATTCCCTGCTAGCACCTTCTCTGTGCCTGGGAAGCAGAAGTCTTCACATTGCTTCGCAGAATCGCTTTTGTGCAGAAAACAGTAACACTTCTTCAGAACGAAAGAAAGCACAGAGCCCCAGATTCTATGTTGTCCTGGAGAGCTTGCAGAGCACTGGGGAAAGGCAGGCAGAGAATTCCCTGCTAGCACCTTCTCTGTGCCTGGGAAGCAGAAGTGTTCACATTGCTTCGCAGAATCGCTTTTGTGCAGAAAACATTAACACTTGTTCAGAACGAAAGAAAGCACAGAGCCTCAGATTCTATGTTGTCCTGGAGAGCTTGCAGAGCACTGGGGAAAGGCAGGCAGAGAATTCCCTGCTAGCACCTTCTCTGTGCCTGGGAAGCAGAAGTGTTCACATTGCTTCGCAGAATCGCTTTTGTGCAGAAAACAGTAACACTTGTTCAGAACAAAAGAAAGCACAGAGCCCCAGATTTTATGTTGTCCTGGAGAGCTTGCAGAGCACTGGGGAAAGGCAGGCAGAGAATTCCCTGCTAGCACCTTCTCTGTGCCTGGGAAGCAGTAGTGTTCCCATTGCTTCGCAGAATCGCTTTTGTGCAGAAAACACTAACACTTCTTCAGAACAAAAGAAAGCACAGAGCCCCAGATTTTATGTTGTCCTGGAGAGCTTGCAGAGCACTGGGGAAAAGCAGGCAGAGAATTCCCTGCTAGCACCTTCTCTGTGCCTGGGAAACAGAAGTGTTCACATTCATTCGCAGAATCGCTTTTGTGCAGAAAACAGTAACACTTGTTCAGAACAAAAGAAAGCACAGAGCCCCAGATTTTATGTTGTGCTGGAGAGCTTGCAGAGCACTGGGGAAAAGCAGGCAGAGAATTCCCTGCTAGCACCTTCTCTGTGCCTGGGAAGCAGAAGTGTTCACATTGCTTCGCAGAATCGCTTTTGTGCAGAAAACAGTAACACTTCTTCAGAACAAAAGAAAGCACAGAGCCCCAGATTTTATGTTGTCCTGGAGAGCTTGCAGAGCACTGGGGAAAAGCAGGCAGAGAATTCCCTGCTAGCACCTTCTCTGTGCCTGGGAAACAGAAGTGTTCCCTTTGCTTCGCAGAATCGCTTTTGTGCAGAAAACAGTAATACTTCTTCAGAACGAAAGAAAGCACAGAGCCCCAGATTTTATGTTGTGCTGGAGAGCTTGCAGAGCACTGGGGAAAAGCAGGCAGAGAATTCCCTGCTAGCACCTTCTCTGTGCCTGGGAAACAGAAGTGTTCACATTGCTTCGCAGAATCGCTTTTGTGCAGAAAACAGTAACACTTGTTCAGACGAAATAAAGCACAGAGCACCAGATTTTATGTTGTCCTGGAGAGCTTGCAGAGCACTGGGGAAAGGCAGGCAGAGAATTCCCTGCTAGCACCTTCTCTGTGCCTGGGAAGCAGAAGTCTTCACATTGCTTCGCAGAATCGCTTTTGTGCAGAAAACAGCAACACTTGCTCAGAACGAAAGAAAGCACAGAGCCCCAGATTCTATGTTGTCCTGGAGAGCTTGCAGAGCACTGGGGAAAGGCAGGCAGAGAATTCCCTGGTAGCACCTTCTCTGTGCCTGGGAAGCAGAAGTGTTCACATTGCTTCGCAGAATCGCTTTTGTGCAGAAAACAGTAACACTTGTTCAGAACGAAAGAAAGCACAGAGCCCCAGATTTTATGTTGTCCTGGAGAGCTTGCAGAGCACTGGGGAAAGGCAGGCAGAGAATTCCCTGCTAGCACCTTCTATGTGCCTGGGAAGCAGAAGTGTTCACATTCCTTCGCAGAATCGCTTTTGTGCAGAAAACAGTAACACTTGTTCAGAACGAAAGAAAGCACAGAGCCCCAGATTTTATGTTGTCCTGGAGAGCTTGCAGAGCACTGGGGAAAAGCAGGCAGAGAATTCCCTGCTAGCATCTTCCCTATGCCTGTTCACATTGCTTCGCAGAATCGCTTTTGTGCAGAAAACAGTAACACTTGTTCAGACGAAAGAAAGCACAGAGCCCCAGATTTTATGTTGTCCTGGAGAGCTTGCAGAGCACTGGGGAAAGGCAGGCAGAGAATTCCCTGCTAGCACCTTCTCTGTGCCTGGGAAGCAGAAGTCTTCACATTGCTTCGCAGAATCGCTTTTGTGCAGAAAACAGTAACACTTGTTCAGAACGAAAGAAAGCACAGAGCCCCAGATTTTATGTTGTCCTGGAGAGCTTGCAGAGCACTGGGGAAAGGCAGGCAGAGAATTCCCTGCTAGCACCTTCTCTGTGCCTGTTCACATTGCTTCGCAGAATCGCTTTTGTGCAGAAAACAGTAACACTTGTTCAGACGAAAGAAAGCACACAGCACCAGATTTTATGTTGTCCTGGAGAGCTTGCAGAGCACTGGGGAAAGGCAGGCAGAGAATTCCCTGCTTGCACCTTCTCTGAGCCTGGGAAGCAGAAGTCTTCACATTGCTTCGCAGAATCGCTTTTGTGCAGAAAACAATAACACTTGTTCAGAACGAAAGAAAGCACAGAGCCCCAGATTCTATGTTGTCCTGGAGAGCTTGCAGAGCACTGGGGAAAGGCAGGCAGAGAATTCCCTGCTAGCACCTTCTCTGTGCCTGGGAAGCAGAAGTGTTCCCATTGCTTCGCAGAATCGCTTTTGTGCAGAAAACAGTAACACTTGTTCAGAACAAAAGAAAGCACAGAGCCCCAGATTTTATGTTGTCCTGGAGAGCTTGCAGAACACTGGGGAAAGGCAGGCAGAGAATTCCCTGCTAGCACCTTCTCTGTGCCTGGGAAGCAGAAGTCTTCACATTGCTTCGCAGAATCGCTTTTGTGCAGAAAACAGTAACACTTGTTCAGAACAAAAGAAAGCACAGAGCCCCAGATTCTATGTTGTCCTGGAGAGCTTGCAGAGCACTGGGGAAAGGCAGGCAGAGAATTCCCTGCTAGCACGTTCTCTGTGCCTGGGAAACAGAAGTGTTCCCATTGCTTGGCAGAATCGCTTTTGTGCAGAAAACAGTAACACTTGTTCAGAACGAAAGAAAGCACAGAGCCCCAGATTTTATGTTGTCCTGGAGAGCTTGCAGAGCACTGGGGAAAAGCAGGCAGAGAATTCCCTGCTAGCATCTTCCCTATGCCTGTTCACATTGCTTCGCAGAATCGCTTTTGTGCAGAAAACAGTAACACTTGTTCAGACGAAAGAAAGCACAGAGCCCCAGATTTTATGTTGTCCTGGAGAGCTTGCAGAGCACTGGGGAAAGGCAGGCAGAGAATTCCCTGCTAGCACCTTCTCTGTGCCTGGGAAGCAGAAGTGTTCACATTGCTTCGCAGAATCGCTTTTGTGCAGAAAACAGTAAGACTTGTTCAGAACGAAAGAAAGCACAGAGCCCCAGATTCTATGTTGTCCTGGAGAGCTTGCAGAGCACTGGGGAAAGGCAGGCAGAGAATTCCCTGCTAGCACCTTCTCTGTGCCTGTTCACATTGCTTCGCAGAATCGCTTTTGTGCAGAAAACAGTAACACTTGTTCAGACGAAAGAAAGCACACAGCACCAGATTTTATGTTGTCCTGGAGAGCTTGCAGAGCACTGGGGAAAGGCAGGCAGAGAATTCCCTGCTTGCACCTTCTCTGAGCCTGGGAAGCAGAAGTCTTCACATTGCTTCGCAGAATCGCTTTTGTGCAGAAAACAATAACACTTGTTCAGAACGAAAGAAAGCACAGAGCCCCAGATTCTATGTTGTCCTGGAGAGCTTGCAGAGCACTGGGGGAAGGCAGGCAGAGAATTCCCTGCTAGCACCTTCTCTGTGCCTGGGAAGCAGAAGTGTTCACATTGCTTCGCAGAATCGCTTTTGTGCAGAAAACAGTAACACTTGTTCAGAACAAAAGAAAGCACAGAGCCCCAGATTTTATGTTGTCCTGGAGAGCTTGCAGAGCACTGGGGAAAGGCAGGCAGAGAATTCCCTGCTAGCACCTTCTCTGTGCCTGGGAAGCAGAAGTGTTCCCAGTGCTTCGCAGAATCGCTTTTGTGCAGAAAACAATAACACTTGTTCAGAACGAAAGAAAGCACAGAGCCCCAGATTTTATGTTGTCCTGGAGAGCTTGCAGAGCACTGGGGAAAGGCAGGCAGAGAATTCCCTGCTAGCACCTTCTCTGTGCCTGGGAAGCAGAAGTGTTCACATTGCTTCGCAGAATCGCTTTTGTGCAGAAAACAGTAACACTTGTTCAGAACAAAAGAAAGCACAGAGCCCCAGATTCTATGTTGTCCTGGAGAGCTTGCAGAGCACTGGGGAAAGGCAGGCAGAGAATTCCCTGCTAGCACGTTCTCTGTGCCTGGGAAACAGAAGTGTTCCCATTGCTTCGCAGAATCGCTTTTGTGCAGAAAACAGTAACACTTGTTCAGAACGAAAGAAAGCACAGAGCCCCAGATTTTATGTTGTCCTGGAGAGCTTGCAGAGCACTGGGGAAAAGCAGGCAGAGAATTCCCTGCTAGCATCTTCCCTATGCCTGTTCACATTGCTTCGCAGAATCGCTTTTGTGCAGAAAACAGTAACACTTGTTCAGACGAAAGAAAGCACAGAGCCCCAGATTTTATGTTGTCCTGGAGAGCTTGCAGAGCACTGGGGAAAGGCAGGCAGAGAATTCCCTGCTAGCACCTTCTCTGTGCCTGGGAAGCAGAAGTGTTCACATTCATTCGCAGAATCGCTTTTGTGCAGAAAACAGTAACACTTCTTCAGAACAAAAGAAAGCACAGAGCCCCAGATTTTATGTTGTCCTGGAGAGCTTGCAGAGCACTGGGGAAAAGCAGGCAGAGAATTCCCTGCTAGCACCTTCTCTGTGCCTGGGAAACAGAAGTGTTCACATTGCTTCGCAGAATCGCTTTTGTGCAGAAAACAGTAACACTTGTTCAGAACGAAAGAAAGCACAGAGCCCCAGATTTTATGTTGTCCTGGAGAGCTTGCAGAGCACTGGGGAAAGGCAGGCAGAGAATTCCCTGGTAGCACCTTCTCTGTGCCTGTTCACATTGCTTCGCAGAATCGCTTTTGTGCAGAAAACAGTAACACTTGTTCAGACGAAAGAAAGCACACAGCACCAGATTTTATGTTGTCCTGGAGAGCTTGCAGAGCACTGGGGAAAGGCAGGCAGAGAATTCCCTGCTAGCACCTTCTCTGTGCCTGGGAAGCAGAAGTCTTCACACTGCTTCGCAGAATCGCTTTTGTGCAGAAAACAGTAACACTTGTTCAGAACGAAAGAAAGCACAGAGCCCCAGATTTTATGTTGTGCTGGAGAGCTTGCAGAGCACTGGGGAAAAGCAGGCAGAGAATTCCCTGCTAGCACGTTCTCTGTGCCTGGGAAACAGAAGTGTTCCCATTGCTTCGCAGAATCGCTTTTGTGCAGAAAACAGTAACACTTGTTCAGAACGAAAGAAAGCACAGAGCCCCAGATTTTATGTTGTCCTGGAGAGCTTGCAGAGCACTGGGGAAAGGCAGGCAGAGAATTCCCTGCTAGCACCTTCTCTGTGCCTGGGAAGCAGAAGTGTTCCCATTGCTTCGCAGAATCGCTTTTGTGCAGAAAACAGTAACACTTCTTCAGAACGAAAGAAAGCACAGAGCCCCAGATTCTATGTTGTCCTGGAGAGCTTGCAGAGCACTGGGGAAAGGCAGGCAGAGAATTCCCTGCTAGCACCTTCTCTGTGCCTGGGAAGCAGAAGTGTTCACATTGCTTCGCAGAATCGCTTTTGTGCAGAAAACATTAACACTTGTTCAGAACGAAAGAAAGCACAGAGCCTCAGATTCTATGTTGTCCTGGAGAGCTTGCAGAGCACTGGGGAAAGGCAGGCAGAGAATTCCCTGCTAACACCTTCTCTGTGCCTGGGAAGCAGTAGTGTTCCCATTGCTTCGCAGAATCGCTTTTGTGCAGAAAACACTAACACTTCTTCAGAACAAAAGAAAGCACAGAGCCCCAGATTTTATGTTGTCCTGGAGAGCTTGCAGAGCACTGGGGAAAAGCAGGCAGAGAATTCCCTGCTAGCACCTTCTCTGTGCCTGGGAAACAGAAGTGTTCACATTGCTTCGCAGAATCGCTTTTGTGCAGAAAACAGTAACACTTGTTCAGAACAAAAGAAAGCACAGAGCCCCAGATTTTATGTTGTGCTGGAGAGCTTGCAGAGCACTGGGGAAAAGCAGGCAGAGAATTCCCTGCTAGCACCTTCTCTGTGCCTGGGAAGCAGAAGTGTTCACATTGCTTCGCAGAATCGCTTTTGTGCAGAAAACAGTAACACTTCTTCAGAACAAAAGAAAGCACAGAGCCCCAGATTTTATGTTGTCCTGGAGAGCTTGCAGAGCACTGGGGAAAAGCAGGCAGAGAATTCCCTGCTAGCACCTTCTCTGTGCCTGGGAAACAGAAGTGTTCCCTTTGCTTCGCAGAATCGCTTTTGTGCAGAAAACAGTAACACTTCTTCAGAACGAAAGAAAGCACAGAGCCCCAGATTTTATGTTGTGCTGGAGAGCTTGCAGAGCACTGGGGAAAAGCAGGCAGAGAATTCCCTGCTAGCACCTTCTCTGTGCCTGGGAAACAGAAGTGTTCACATTGCTTCGCAGAATCGCTTTTGTGCAGAAAACAGTAACACTTGTTCAGACGAAATAAAGCACAGAGCACCAGATTTTATGTTGTCCTGGAGAGCTTGCAGAGCACTGGGGAAAGGCAGGCAGAGAATTCCCTGCTAGCACCTTCTCTGTGCCTGGGAAGCAGAAGTCTTCACATTGCTTCGCAGAATCGCTTTTGTGCAGAAAACAGCAACACTTGCTCAGAACGAAAGAAAGCACAGAGCCCCAGATTCTATGTTGTCCTGGAGAGCTTGCAGAGCACTGGGGAAAGGCAGGCAGAGAATTCCCTGGTAGCACCTTCTCTGTGCCTGGGAAGCAGAAGTGTTCACATTGCTTCGCAGAATCGCTTTTGTGCAGAAAACAGTAACACTTGTTCAGAACGAAAGAAAGCACAGAGCCCCAGATTTTATGTTGTCCTGGAGAGCTTGCAGAGCACTGGGGAAAGGCAGGCAGAGAATTCCCTGCTAACACCTTCTCTGTGCCTGGGAAGCAGTAGTGTTCCCATTGCTTCGCAGAATCGCTTTTGTGCAGAAAACACTAACACTTCTTCAGAACAAAAGAAAGCACAGAGCCCCAGATTTTATGTTGTCCTGGAGAGCTTGCAGAGCACTGGGGAAAAGCAGGCAGAGAATTCCCTGCTAGCACCTTCTCTGTGCCTGGGAAACAGAAGTGTTCACATTGCTTCGCAGAATCGCTTTTGTGCAGAAAACAGTAACACTTGTTCAGAACAAAAGAAAGCACAGAGCCCCAGATTTTATGTTGTGCTGGAGAGCTTGCAGAGCACTGGGGAAAAGCAGGCAGAGAATTCCCTGCTAGCACCTTCTCTGTGCCTGGGAAGCAGAAGTGTTCACATTGCTTCGCAGAATCGCTTTTGTGCAGAAAACAGTAACACTTCTTCAGAACAAAAGAAAGCACAGAGCCCCAGATTTTATGTTGTCCTGGAGAGCTTGCAGAGCACTGGGGAAAAGCAGGCAGAGAATTCCCTGCTAGCACCTTCTCTGTGCCTGGGAAACAGAAGTGTTCCCTTTGCTTCGCAGAATCGCTTTTGTGCAGAAAACAGTAACACTTCTTCAGAACGAAAGAAAGCACAGAGCCCCAGATTTTATGTTGTGCTGGAGAGCTTGCAGAGCACTGGGGAAAAGCAGGCAGAGAATTCCCTGCTAGCACCTTCTCTGTGCCTGGGAAACAGAAGTGTTCACATTGCTTCGCAGAATCGCTTTTGTGCAGAAAACAGTAACACTTGTTCAGACGAAATAAAGCACAGAGCACCAGATTTTATGTTGTCCTGGAGAGCTTGCAGAGCACTGGGGAAAGGCAGGCAGAGAATTCCCTGCTAGCACCTTCTCTGTGCCTGGGAAGCAGAAGTCTTCACATTGCTTCGCAGAATCGCTTTTGTGCAGAAAACAGCAACACTTGCTCAGAACGAAAGAAAGCACAGAGCCCCAGATTCTATGTTGTCCTGGAGAGCTTGCAGAGCACTGGGGAAAGGCAGGCAGAGAATTCCCTGGTAGCACCTTCTCTGTGCCTGGGAAGCAGAAGTGTTCACATTGCTTCGCAGAATCGCTTTTGTGCAGAAAACAGTAACACTTGTTCAGAACGAAAGAAAGCACAGAGCCCCAGATTTTATGTTGTCCTGGAGAGCTTGCAGAGCACTGGGGAAAGGCAGGCAGAGAATTCCCTGCTAGCACCTTCTATGTGCCTGGGAAGCAGAAGTGTTCACATTCCTTCGCAGAATCGCTTTTGTGCAGAAAACAGTAACACTTGTTCAGAACGAAAGAAAGCACAGAGCCCCAGATTTTATGTTGTGCTGGAGAGCTTGCAGAGAACTGGGGAAAGGCAGGCAGAGAATTCCGTGCTAGCACCTTCTCTGTGCCTGGGAAAGAGAAGTGTTCCCATTGCTTCGCAGAATCGCTTTTGTGCAGAAAACAGTAACACTTGTTCAGAACGAAAGAAAGCACAGAGCCCCAGATTTTATGTTGTCCTGGAGAGCTTGCAGAGCACTGGGGAAAGGCAGGCAGAGAATTCCCTGCTAGCACCTTCTCTGTGCCTGTTCACATTGCTTCGCAGAATGGCTTTTGTGCAGAAAACAGTAACACTTGTTCAGAACGAAAGAAAGCACAGAGCCCCAGATTTTATGTTGTCCTGGAGAGCTTGCAGAGCACTGGGGAAAGGCAGGCAGAGAATTCCCTGCTAGCACCTTCTCTGTGCCTGTTCACATTACCTCACAGAATCGCTTTTGTGCAGAAAACAGTAACACTTGTTCAGAACGAAAGAAAGCACAGAGCCCCAGATTTTATGTTGTCCTGGAGAGCTTGCAGAGCACTGGGGAAAGGCAGGCAGAGAATTCCCTGCTAGCACCTTCTCTGTGCCTGGGAAGCAGAAGTGTTCACATTGCTTGGCAGAATCGCTTTTGTGCAGAAAACAGTAACACTTGTTCAGAACGAAAGAAAGCACAGAGCCCCAGATTTTATGTTGTCCTGGAGAGCTTGCAGAGCACTGGGGAAAGGCAGGCAGAGAATTCCCTGCTAGCACCTTCTATGTGCCTGGGAAGCAGAAGTGTTCACATTCCTTCGCAGAATCGCTTTTGTGCAGAAAACAGTAACACTTGTTCAGAACGAAAGAAAGCACAGAGCCCCAGATTTTATGTTGTGCTGGAGAGCTTGCAGAGAACTGGGGAAAGGCAGGCAGAGAATTCCGTGCTAGCACTTTCTCTGTGCCTGGGAAAGAGAAGTGTTCCCATTGCTTCGCAGAATCGCTTTTGTGCAGAAAACAGTAACACTTGTTCAGAACGAAAGAAAGCACAGAGCCCCAGATTTTATGTTGTCCTGGAGAGCTTGCAGAGCACTGGGGAAAGGCAGGCAGAGAATTCCCTGCTAGCACCTTCTCTGTGCCTGTTCACATTGCTTCGCAGAATGGCTTTTGTGCAGAAAACAGTAACACTTGTTCAGAACGAAAGAAAGCACAGAGCCCCAGATTTTATGTTGTCCTGGAGAGCTTGCAGAGCACTGGGGAAAGGCAGGCAGAGAATTCCCTGCTAGCACCTTCTCTGTGCCTGTTCACATTACCTCACAGAATCGCTTTTGTGCAGAAAACAGTAACACTTGTTCAGACGAAAGAAAGCACAGAGCCCCAGATTTTATGTTGTCCTGGAGAGCTTGCAGAGCACTGGGGAAAGGCAGGCAGAGAATTCCCTGCTAGCACCTTCTCTGTGCCTGGGAAGCAGAAGTGTTCACATTGCTTCGCAGAATCGCTTTTGTGCAGAAAACAGTAACACTTGTTCAGAACGAAAGAAAGCACAGAGCCCCAGATTTTATGTTGTCCTGGAGAGCTTGCAGAGCACTGGGGAAAAGCAGGCAGAGAATTCCCTGCTAGCACCTTCTCTGTGCCTGGGAAACAGAAGTGTTCACATTGCTTCGCAGAATCGCTTTTGTGCAGAAAACAGTAACACTTGTTCAGAACGAAAGAAAGCACAGAGCCCCAGATTTTATGTTGTCCTGGAGAGCTTGCAGAGCACTGGGGAAAGGCAGGCAGAGAATTCCCTGCTAGCACCTTCTCTGTGCCTGTTCACATTGCTTCGCAGAATCGCTTTTGTGCAGAAAACAGTAACACTTGTTCAGACGAAAGAAAGCACACAGCCCCAGATTTTATGTTGTCCTGGAGAGCTTGCAGAGCACTGGGGAAAGGCAGGCAGAGAATTCCCTGCTAGCACCTTCTCTGTGCCTGGGAAGCAGAAGTCTTCACATTGCTTCGCAGAATCGCTTTTGTGCAGAAAACAATAACACTTGTTCAGAACGAAAGAAAGCACAGAGCCCCAGATTCTATGTTGTCCTGGAGAGCTTGCAGAGCACTGGGGAAAGGCAGGCAGAGAATTCCCTGCTAGCACCTTCTCTGTGCCTGGGAAGCAGAAGTGTTCACATTGCTTCGCAGAATCGCTTTTGTGCAGAAAACAGTAACACTTGTTCAGAACAAAAGAAAGCACAGAGCCCCAGATTTTATGTTGTCCTGGAGAGCTTGCAGAGCACTGGGGAAAGGCAGGCAGAGAATTCCCTGCTAGCACCTTCCCTGTGCCTGGGAAAGAGAAGTGTTCCCATTGCTTCGCAGAATCGCTTTTGTGCAGAAAACAATAACACTTGTTCAGAACGAAAGAAAGCACAGAGCCCCAGATTTTATGTTGTCCTGGAGAGCTTGCAGAGCACTGGGGAAAGGCAGGCAGAGAATTCC
This sequence comes from Strix uralensis, assembly GCF_047716275.1. NCBI lineage: Eukaryota > Metazoa > Chordata > Aves > Strigiformes > Strigidae > Strix > Strix uralensis. Next base: position 9,661,461 of record NC_133973.1, read on the forward strand.
CTGCTAGCACCTTCTCTGTGCCTGGGAAGCAGAAGTCTTCACATTGCTTCGCAGAATCGCTTTTGTGCAGAAAACAGTAACACTTGTTCAGAACAAAAGAAAGCACAGAGCCCCAGATTCTATGTTGTCCTGGAGAGCTTGCAGAGCACTGGGGAAAGGCAGGCAGAGAATTCCCTGCTAGCACGTTCTCTGTGCCTGGGAAACAGAAGTGTTCCCATTGCTTCGCAGAATCGCTTTTGTGCAGAAAACAGTAACACTTGTTCAGAACGAAAGAAAGCACAGAGCCCCAGATTTTATGTTGTCCTGGAGAGCTTGCAGAGCACTGGGGAAAAGCAGGCAGAGAATTCCCTGCTAGCATCTTCCCTATGCCTGTTCACATTGCTTCGCAGAATCGCTTTTGTGCAGAAAACAGTAACACTTGTTCAGACGAAAGAAAGCACAGAGCACCAGATTTTATGTTGTCCTGGAGAGCTTGCAGAGCACTGGGGAAAGGCAGGCAGAGAATTCCCTGCTAGCACCTTCTCTGTGCCTGGGAAGCAGAAGTGTTCACACTGCTTCGCAGAATCGCTTTTGTGCAGAAAACAGTAACACTTGTTCAGAACGAAAGAAAGCACAGAGCCCCAGATTTTATGTTGTGCTGGAGAGCTTGCAGAGCACTGGGGAAAAGCAGGCAGAGAATTCCCTGCTAGCACGTTCTCTGTGCCTGGGAAACAGAAGTGTTCCCATTGCTTCGCAGAATCGCTTTTGTGCAGAAAACAGTAACACTTGTTCAGAACGAAAGAAAGCACACAGCACCAGATTTTATGTTGTCCTGGAGAGCTTGCAGAGCACTGGGGAAAGGCAGGCAGAGAATTCCCTGCTAGCACCTTCTCTGTGCCTGGGAAGCAGTAGTGTTCACATTGCTTCGCAGAATCGCTTTTGTGCAGAAAACAGTAACACTTCTTCAGAACAAAAGAAAGCACAGAGCCCCAGATTTTATGTTGTCCTGGAGAGCTTGCAGAGCACTGGGGAAAAGCAGGCAGAGAATTCCCTGCTAGCACCTTCTCTGTGCCTGGGAAACAGAAGTGTTCACATTGCTTCGCAGAATCGCTTTTGTGCAGAAAACAGTAACACTTGTTCAGAACAAAAGAAAGCACAGAGCCCCAGATTTTATGTTGTCCTGGAGAGCTTGCAGAGCACTGGGGAAAAGCAGGCAGAGAATTCCCTGCTAGCACCTTCTCTGTGCCTGGGAAGCAGAAGTGTTCACATTGCTTCGCAGAATCGCTTTTGTGCAGAAAACAGTAACACTTCTTCAGAACGAAAGAAAGCACAGAGCCCCAGATTCTATGTTGTCCTGGAGAGCTTGCAGAGCACTGGGGAAAGGCAGGCAGAGAATTCCCTGCTAGCACCTTCTCTGTGCCTGGGAAGCAGTAGTGTTCACATTGCTTCGCAGAATCGCTTTTGTGCAGAAAACAGTAACACTTCTTCAGAACAAAAGAAAGCACAGAGCCCCAGATTTTATGTTGTCCTGGAGAGCTTGCAGAGCACTGGGGAAAAGCAGGCAGAGAATTCCCTGCTAGCACCTTCTCTGTGCCTGGGAAACAGAAGTGTTCACATTGCTTCGCAGAATCGCTTTTGTGCAGAAAACAGTAACACTTGTTCAGAACAAAAGAAAGCACAGAGCCCCAGATTTTATGTTGTCCTGGAGAGCTTGCAGAGCACTGGGGAAAAGCAGGCAGAGAATTCCCTGCTAGCACCTTCTCTGTGCCTGGGAAGCAGAAGTGTTCACATTGCTTCGCAGAATCGCTTTTGTGCAGAAAACAGTAACACTTCTTCAGAACAAAAGAAAGCACAGAGCCCCAGATTTTATGTTGTCCTGGAGAGCTTGCAGAGCACTGGGGAAAAGCAGGCAGAGAATTCCCTGCTAGCACCTTCTCTGTGCCTGGGAAACAGAAGTGTTCCCTTTGCTTCGCAGAATCGCTTTTGTGCAGAAAACAGTAACACTTCTTCAGAACGAAAGAAAGCACAGAGCCCCAGATTTTATGTTGTGCTGGAGAGCTTGCAGAGCACTGGGGAAAGGCAGGCAGAGAATTCCCTGCTAGCACCTTCTCTGTGCCTGTTCACATTGCTTCGCACAATGGCTTTTGTGCAGAAAACAGTAACACTTGTTCAGACGAAAGAAAGCACAGAGCCCCAGATTTTATGTTGTCCTGGAGAGCTTGCAGAGCACTGGGGAAAAGCAGGCAGAGAATTCCCTGCTAGCACCTTCTCTGTGCCTGGGAAGCAGAAGTGTTCACATTGCCTCGCAGAATCGCTTTTGTGCAGAAAACACTAACACTTGTTCAGAACGAAAGAAAGCACAGAGCCCCAGATTCTATGTTGTGCTGGAGAGCTTGCAGAGCACTGGGGAAAGGCAGGCAGAGAATTCCCTGCTAGCACCTTCTCTGTGCCTGGGAAGCAGAAGTGTTCACATTGCTTCGCAGAATCGCTTTTGTGCAGAAAACAGTAACACTTGTTCAGAACAAAAGAAAGCACAGAGCCCCAGATTTTATGTTGTCCTGGAGAGCTTGCAGAGCACTGGGGAAAGGCAGGCAGAGAATTCCCTGCTAGCACCTTCCCTGTGCCTGGGAAAGAGAAGTGTTCCCATTGCTTCGCAGAATCGCTTTTGTGCAGAAAACAATAACACTTGTTCAGAACGAAAGAAAGCACAGAGCCCCAGATTTTATGTTGTCCTGGAGAGCTTGCAGAGCACTGGGGAAAGGCAGGCAGAGAATTCCCTGCTAGCACCTTCTCTGTGCCTGGGAAGCAGAAGTCTTCACATTGCTTCGCAGAATCGCTTTTGTGCAGAAAACAGTAACACTTGTTCAGAACAAAAGAAAGCACAGAGCCCCAGATTCTATGTTGTCCTGGAGAGCTTGCAGAGCACTGGGGAAAGGCAGGCAGAGAATTCCCTGCTAGCACGTTCTCTGTGCCTGGGAAACAGAAGTGTTCCCATTGCTTCGCAGAATCGCTTTTGTGCAGAAAACAGTAACACTTGTTCAGAACGAAAGAAAGCACAGAGCCCCAGATTTTATGTTGTCCTGGAGAGCTTGCAGAGCACTGGGGAAAAGCAGGCAGAGAATTCCCTGCTAGCATCTTCCCTATGCCTGTTCACATTGCTTCGCAGAATCGCTTTTGTGCAGAAAACAGTAACACTTGTTCAGACGAAAGAAAGCACAGAGCACCAGATTTTATGTTGTCCTGGAGAGCTTGCAGAGCACTGGGGAAAGGCAGGCAGAGAATTCCCTGCTAGCACCTTCTCTGTGCCTGGGAAGCAGAAGTGTTCACACTGCTTCGCAGAATCGCTTTTGTGCAGAAAACAGTAACACTTGTTCAGAACGAAAGAAAGCACAGAGCCCCAGATTTTATGTTGTGCTGGAGAGCTTGCAGAGCACTGGGGAAAAGCAGGCAGAGAATTCCCTGCTAGCACGTTCTCTGTGCCTGGGAAACAGAAGTGTTCCCATTGCTTCGCAGAATCGCTTTTGTGCAGAAAACAGTAACACTTGTTCAGAACGAAAGAAAGCACACAGCACCAGATTTTATGTTGTCCTGGAGAGCTTGCAGAGCACTGGGGAAAGGCAGGCAGAGAATTCCCTGCTAGCACCTTCTCTGTGCCTGGGAAGCAGTAGTGTTCACATTGCTTCGCAGAATCGCTTTTGTGCAGAAAACAGTAACACTTCTTCAGAACAAAAGAAAGCACAGAGCCCCAGATTTTATGTTGTCCTGGAGAGCTTGCAGAGCACTGGGGAAAAGCAGGCAGAGAATTCCCTGCTAGCACCTTCTCTGTGCCTGGGAAACAGAAGTGTTCACATTGCTTCGCAGAATCGCTTTTGTGCAGAAAACAGTAACACTTGTTCAGAACAAAAGAAAGCACAGAGCCCCAGATTTTATGTTGTCCTGGAGAGCTTGCAGAGCACTGGGGAAAAGCAGGCAGAGAATTCCCTGCTAGCACCTTCTCTGTGCCTGGGAAGCAGAAGTGTTCACATTGCTTCGCAGAATCGCTTTTGTGCAGAAAACAGTAACACTTCTTCAGAACGAAAGAAAGCACAGAGCCCCAGATTCTATGTTGTCCTGGAGAGCTTGCAGAGCACTGGGGAAAGGCAGGCAGAGAATTCCCTGCTAGCACCTTCTCTGTGCCTGGGAAGCAGTAGTGTTCACATTGCTTCGCAGAATCGCTTTTGTGCAGAAAACAGTAACACTTCTTCAGAACAAAAGAAAGCACAGAGCCCCAGATTTTATGTTGTCCTGGAGAGCTTGCAGAGCACTGGGGAAAAGCAGGCAGAGAATTCCCTGCTAGCACCTTCTCTGTGCCTGGGAAACAGAAGTGTTCACATTGCTTCGCAGAATCGCTTTTGTGCAGAAAACAGTAACACTTGTTCAGAACAAAAGAAAGCACAGAGCCCCAGATTTTATGTTGTCCTGGAGAGCTTGCAGAGCACTGGGGAAAAGCAGGCAGAGAATTCCCTGCTAGCACCTTCTCTGTGCCTGGGAAGCAGAAGTGTTCACATTGCTTCGCAGAATCGCTTTTGTGCAGAAAACAGTAACACTTCTTCAGAACAAAAGAAAGCACAGAGCCCCAGATTTTATGTTGTCCTGGAGAGCTTGCAGAGCACTGGGGAAAAGCAGGCAGAGAATTCCCTGCTAGCACCTTCTCTGTGCCTGGGAAACAGAAGTGTTCCCTTTGCTTCGCAGAATCGCTTTTGTGCAGAAAACAGTAACACTTCTTCAGAACGAAAGAAAGCACAGAGCCCCAGATTTTATGTTGTGCTGGAGAGCTTGCAGAGCACTGGGGAAAGGCAGGCAGAGAATTCCCTGCTAGCACCTTCTCTGTGCCTGTTCACATTGCTTCGCACAATGGCTTTTGTGCAGAAAACAGTAACACTTGTTCAGACGAAAGAAAGCACAGAGCCCCAGATTTTATGTTGTCCTGGAGAGCTTGCAGAGAACTGGGGAAAAGCAGGCAGAGAATTCCCTGCTAGCACCTTCTCTGTGCCTGGGAAGCAGAAGTGTTCACATTGCCTCGCAGAATCGCTTTTGTGCAGAAAACACTAACACTTGTTCAGAACGAAAGAAAGCACAGAGCCCCAGATTCTATGTTGTGCTGGAGAGCTTGCAGAGCACTGGGGAAAGGCAGGCAGAGAATTCCCTGCTAGCACCTTCTCTGTGCCTGGGAAGCAGAAGTGTTCACATTGCTTCGCAGAATCGCTTTTGTGCAGAAAACAGTAACACTTGTTCAGAACGAAAGAAAGCACACAGCACCAGATTTTATGTTGTCCTGGAGAGCTTGCAGAGCACTGGGGAAAGGCAGGCAGAGAATTCCCTGCTAGCACCTTCTCTGTGCCTGTTCACATTGCTTCGCAGAATCGCTTTTGTGCAGAAAACAGTAACACTTGTTCAGAACGAAAGAAAGCACACAGCACCAGATTTTATGTTGTCCTGGAGAGCTTGCAGAGCACTGGGGAAAGGCAGGCAGAGAATTCCCTGCTAGCACCTTCCCTGTGCCTGGGAAAGAGAAGTGTTCCCATTGCTTCGCAGAATCGCTTTTGTGCAGAAAACAATAACACTTGTTCAGAACGAAAGAAAGCACAGAGCCCCAGATTTTATGTTGTCCTGGAGAGCTTGCAGAGCACTGGGGAAAGGCAGGCAGAGAATTCCCTGCTAGCACCTTCTCTGTGCCTGGGAAACAGAAGTGTTCCCATTGCTTCGCAGAATCGCTTTTGTGCAGAAAACAGTAACACTTGTTCAGAACGAAAGAAAGCACAGAGCCCCAGATTTTATGTTGTCCTGGAGAGCTTGCAGAGCACTGGGGAAAAGCAGGCAGAGAATTCCCTGCTAGCATCTTCCCTATGCCTGTTCACATTGCTTCGCAGAATCGCTTTTGTGCAGAAAACAGTAACACTTGTTCAGACGAAAGAAAGCACAGAGCACCAGATTTTATGTTGTCCTGGAGAGCTTGCAGAGCACTGGGGAAAGGCAGGCAGAGAATTCCCTGCTAGCACCTTCTCTGTGCCTGGGAAGCAGAAGTGTTCACATTCATTCGCAGAATCGCTTTTGTGCAGAAAACAGTAACACTTCTTCAGAACAAAAGAAAGCACAGAGCCCCAGATTTTATGTTGTCCTGGAGAGCTTGCAGAGCACTGGGGAAAAGCAGGCAGAGAATTCCCTGCTAGCACCTTCTCTGTGCCTGGGAAACAGAAGTGTTCACATTGCTTCGCAGAATCGCTTTTGTGCAGAAAACAGTAACACTTGTTCAGAACGAAAGAAAGCACAGAGCCCCAGATTTTATGTTGTCCTGGAGAGCTTGCAGAGCACTGGGGAAAGGCAGGCAGAGAATTCCCTGCTAGCACCTTCTCTGTGCCTGTTCACATTGCTTCGCAGAATCGCTTTTGTGCAGAAAACAGTAACACTTGTTCAGACGAAAGAAAGCACAGAGCCCCAGATTTTATGTTGTCCTGGAGAGCTTGCAGAGCAATGGGGAAAGGCAGGCAGAGAATTCCCTGCTAGCACCTTCTCTGTGCCTGTTCACATTCCTTCGCAGAATCGCTTTTGTGCAGAAAACAGTAACACTTGTTCAGAACGAAAGAAAGCACAGAGCCCCAGATTTTATGTTGTCCTGGAGAGCTTGCAGAGCACTGGGGAAAAGCAGGCAGAGAATTCCCTGCTAGCACCTTCTCTGTGCCTGGGAAACAGAAGTGTTCACATTTCTTAGCAGTATCGCTTTTGTGCAGAAAACAGTAACACTTGTTCAGAAGGAAAGAAAGCACAGAGCCCCATATTTTATGTTGTGCTGGAGAGCTTGCAGAGCACTGGGGAAAAGCAGGCAGAGAATTCCCTGCTAGCACCTTCTCTGTGCCTGGGAAACAGAAGTGTTCACATTGCTTCGCAGAATCGCTTTTGTGCAGAAAACAGTAACACTTGTTCAGAACGAAAGAAAGCACAGAGCCCCAGATTTTATGTTGTCCTGGAGAGCTTGCAGAGCACTGGGGAAAGGCAGGCAGAGAATTCCCTGCTAGCACCTTCTCTGTGCCTGTTCACATTGCTTCGCAGAATCGCTTTTGTGCAGAAAACAGTAACACTTGTTCAGACGAAAGAAAGCACAGAGCCCCAGATTTTATGTTGTCCTGGAGAGCTTGCAGAGCACTGGGGAAAGGCAGGCAGAGAATTCCCTGCTAGCACCTTCTCTGTGCCTGTTCACATTGCTTCGCAGAATCGCTTTTGTGCAGAAAACAGTAACACTTGTTCAGAACGAAAGAAAGCACAGAGCCCCAGATTTTATGTTGTCCTGGAGAGCTTGCAGAGCACTGGGGAAAGGCAGGCAGAGAATTCCCTGCTAGCACCTTCTCTGTGCCTGTTCACATTCCTTCGCAGAATCGCTTTTGTGCAGAAAACAGTAACACTTGTTCAGAACGAAAGAAAGCACAGAGCCCCAGATTTTATGTTGTCCTGGAGAGCTTGCAGAGCACTGGGGAAAGGCAGGCAGAGAATTCCCTGCTAGCACCTTCTCTGTGCCTGTTCACATTGCTTCGCAGAATCGCTTTTGTGCAGAAAACAGTAACACTTGTTCAGACGAAAGAAAGCACACAGCACCAGATTTTATGTTGTCCTGGAGAGCTTGCAGAGCACTGGGGAAAGGCAGGCAGAGAATTCCCTGCTAGCACCTTCTCTGTGCCTGGGAAGCAGAAGTCTTCACACTGCTTCGCAGAATCGCTTTTGTGCAGAAAACAGTAACACTTGTTCAGAACGAAAGAAAGCACAGAGCCCCAGATTTTATGTTGTGCTGGAGAGCTTGCAGAGCACTGGGGAAAAGCAGGCAGAGAATTCCCTGCTAGCACGTTCTCTGTGCCTGGGAAACAGAAGTGTTCCCATTGCTTCGCAGAATCGCTTTTGTGCAGAAAACAGTAACACTTGTTCAGAACGAAAGAAAGCACAGAGCCCCAGATTTTATGTTGTCCTGGAGAGCTTGCAGAGCACTGGGGAAAGGCAGGCAGAGAATTCCCTGCTAGCACCTTCTCTGTGCCTGTTCACATTGCTTCGCAGAATCGCTTTTGTGCAGAAAACAGTAAAACTTGTTCAGACGAAAGAAAGCACAGAGCACCAGATTTTATGTTGTCCTGGAGAGCTTGCAGAGCACTGGGGAAAGGCAGGCAGAGAATTCCCTGCTAGCACCTTCTCTGTGCCTGGGAAGCAGAAGTCTTCACATTGCTTCGCAGCATCACTTTTGTGCAGAAAACAGTAACACTTGTTCAGAACGAGAGAAAGCACAGAGCCCCAGATTTTATGTTGTCCTGGAGAGCTTGCAGAGCACTGGGGAAAGGCAGGCAGAGAATTCCCTGCTAGCACCTTCTCTGTGCCTGGGAAGCAGAAGTCTTCACATTGCTTCGCAGAATCGCTTTTGTGCAGAAAACAGTAACACTTCTTCAGAACGAAAGAAAGCACAGAGCCCCAGATTCTATGTTGTCCTGGAGAGCTTGCAGAGCACTGGGGAAAGGCAGGCAGAGAATTCCCTGCTAGCACCTTCTCTGTGCCTGGGAAGCAGAAGTCTTCACATTGCTTCGCAGAATCGCTTTTGTGCAGAAAACAGTAACACTTCTTCAGAACGAAAGAAAGCACAGAGCCCCAGATTCTATGTTGTCCTGGAGAGCTTGCAGAGCACTGGGGAAAGGCAGGCAGAGAATTCCGTGCTAGCACCTTCTCTGTGCCTGGGAAGCAGAAGTGTTCACATTGCTTCGCAGAATCGCTTTTGTGCGGAAAACATTAACACTTGTTCAGAACGAAAGAAAGCACAGAGCCTCAGATTCTATGTTGTCCTGGAGAGCTTGCAGAGCACTGGGGAAAGGCAGGCAGAGAATTCCCTGCTAGCACCTTCTCTGTGCCTGGGAAGCAGTAGTGTTCACATTGCTTCGCAGAATCGCTTTTGTGCAGAAAACAGTAACACTTGTTCAGACGAAAGAAAGCAAAGAGCCCCAGATTCTATGTTGTCCTGGAGAGCTTGCAGAGCACTGGGGAAAGGCAGGCAGAGAATGCCCTGCTAGCACCTTCTCTTTGCCTGGGAAGCAGAAGTGTTCACATTGCTTCGCAGAATCGCTTTTGTGCAGAAAACACTAACACTTGTTCACAACAAAAGAAAGCACAGAGCCCCAGATTCTATGTTGTCCTGGAGAGCTTGCAGAGCACTGGGGAAAGGCAGGCAGAGAATTCCCTGCTAGCACCTTCTCTGTGCCTGTTCACATTGCTTGGCAGAATCGCTTTTGTGCAGAAAACAGTAACACTTGTTCAGACGAAAGAAAGCACAGAGCCCCAGATTTTATGTTGTCCTGGAGAGCTTGCAGAGCACTGGGGAAAAGCAGGCAGAGAATTCCCTGCTAGCACCTTCTCTGTGCCTGGGAAGCAGAAGTGTTCACATTCCTTCGCAGAATCGCTTTTGTGCAGAAAACAATAACACTTGTTCAGAACGAAAGAAAGCACAGAGCCCCAGATTCTATGTTGTCCTGGAGAGCTTGCAGAGCACTGGGGAAAGGCAGGCAGAGAATTCCCTGCTAGCACCTTCTCTGTGCCTGGGAAGCAGAAGTGTTCACATTGCTTCGCAGAATCGCTTTTGTGCAGAAAACAGTAACACTTGTTCAGAACGAAAGAAAGCACAGAGCCCCAGATTTTATGTTGTCCTGGAGAGCTTGCAGAGCACTGCGGAAAAGCAGGCAGAGAATTCCCTGCTAGCACCTTCTCTGTGCCTGGGAAACAGAAGTGTTCACATTTCTTAGCAGTATCGCTTTTGTGCAGAAAACAGTAACACTTGTTCAGAACGAAAGAAAGCACAGAGCCCCAGATTTTATGTTGTCCTGGAGAGCTTGCAGAGCACTGGGGAAAGGCAGGCAGAGAATTCCCTGCTAGCACCTTCTCTGTGCCTGTTCACATTGCTTCGCAGAATCGCTTTTGTGCAGAAAACAGTAAATCTTGTTCAGACGAAAGAAAGCACAGAGCCCCAGATTTTATGTTGTCCTGGAGAGCTTGCAGAGCACTGGGGAAAGGCAGGCAGAGAATTCCCTGCTAGCACCTTCTCTGTGCCTGGGAAGCAGAAGTCTTCACATTGCTTCGCAGAATCGCTTTTGTGCAGAAAACAGTAACACTTCTTCAGAACGAAAGAAAGCACAGAGCCCCAGATTCTATGTTGTCCTGGAGAGCTTGCAGAGCACTGGGGAAAGGCAGGCAGAGAATTCCCTGCTAGCACCTTCTCTGTGCCTGGGAAGCAGTAGTGTTCACATTGCTTCGCAGAATCGCTTTTGTGCAGAAAACAGTAACACTTCTTCAGAACAAAAGAAAGCACAGAGCCCCAGATTTTATGTTGTCCTGGAGAGCTTGCAGAGCACTGGGGAAAAGCAGGCAGAGAATTCCCTGCTAGCACCTTCTCTGTGCCTGGGAAACAGAAGTGTTCACATTGCTTCGCAGAATCGCTTTTGTGCAGAAAACAGTAACACTTGTTCAGAACAAAAGAAAGCACAGAGCCCCAGATTTTATGTTGTCCTGGAGAGCTTGCAGAGCACTGGGGAAAAGCAGGCAGAGAATTCCCTGCTAGCACCTTCTCTGTGCCTGGGAAGCAGAAGTGTTCACATTGCTTCGCAGAATCGCTTTTGTGCAGAAAACAGTAACACTTCTTCAGAACAAAAGAAAGCACAGAGCCCCAGATTTTATGTTGTCCTGGAGAGCTTGCAGAGCACTGGGGAAAAGCAGGCAGAGAATTCCCTGCTAGCACCTTCTCTGTGCCTGGGAAGCAGAAGTGTTCACATTGCCTCGCAGAATCGCTTTTTTGCAGAAAACAGTAACACTTGTTCAGAACGAAACAAAGCACAGAGCCCCAGATTTGCTGTTGTCCTGGACAGCTTACAGAGCACTGGGGAAAGGCAGGCAGAGAATTCCCTGCTAGCACCTTCTCTGTGCCTGGGAAGCAGAAGTGTTCACATTGCTTCGCAGAATCGCTTTTGTGCAGAAAACAGTAACACTTGTTCAGAACGAAAGAAAGCACACAGCACCAGATTTTATGTTGTCCTGGAGAGCTTGCAGAGCACTGGGGAAAGGCAGGCAGAGAATTCCCTGCTAGCACCTTCTCTGTGCCTGTTCACATTGCTTCGCAGAATCGCTTTTGTGCAGAAAACAGTAACACTTGTTCAGACGAAAGAAAGCACAGAGCCCCAGATTTTATGTTGTCCTGGAGAGCTTGCAGAGCACTGGGGAAAGGCAGGCAGAGAATTCCCTGCTAGCACCTTCTCTGTGCCTGTTCACATTCCTTCGCAGAATCGCTTTTGTGCAGAAAACAGTAACACTTGTTCAGAACGAAAGAAAGCACAGAGCCCCAGATTTTATGTTGTCCTGGAGAGCTTGCAGAGCACTGGGGAAAAGCAGGCAGAGAATTCCCTGCTAGCACCTTCTCTGTGCCTGGGAAACAGAAGTGTTCACATTTCTTAGCAGTATCGCTTTTGTGCAGAAAACAGTAACACTTGTTCAGAAGGAAAGAAAGCACAGAGCCCCATATTTTATGTTGTGCTGGAGAGCTTGCAGAGCACTGGGGAAAAGCAGGCAGAGAATTCCCTGCTAGCACCTTCTCTGTGCCTGGGAAACAGAAGTGTTCACATTGCTTCGCAGAATCGCTTTTGTGCAGAAAACAGTAACACTTGTTCAGAACGAAAGAAAGCACAGAGCCCCAGATTTTATGTTGTCCTGGAGAGCTTGCAGAGCACTGGGGAAAGGCAGGCAGAGAATTCCCTGCTAGCACCTTCTCTGTGCCTGTTCACATTGCTTCGCAGAATCGCTTTTGTGCAGAAAACAGTAACACTTGTTCAGAACGAAAGAAAGCACAGAGCCCCAGATTTTATGTTGTCCTGGAGAGCTTGCAGAGCACTGGGGAAAGGCAGGCAGAGAATTCCCTGCTAGCACCTTCTCTGTGCCTGTTCACATTGCTTCGCAGAATCGCTTTTGTGCAGAAAACAGTAACACTTGTTCAGACGAAAGAAAGCACAGAGCCCCAGATTTTATGTTGTCCTGGAGAGCTTGCAGAGCACTGGGGAAAGGCAGGCAGAGAATTCCCTGCTAGCACCTTCTCTGTGCCTGTTCACATTCCTTCGCAGAATCGCTTTTGTGCAGAAAACAGTAACACTTGTTCAGAACGAAAGAAAGCACAGAGCCCCAGATTTTATGTTGTCCTGGAGAGCTTGCAGAGCACTGGGGAAAAGCAGGCAGAGAATTCCCTGCTAGCACCTTCTCTGTGCCTGGGAAACAGAAGTGTTCCCATTGCTTCGCAGAATCGCTTTTGTGCAGAAAACAGTAACACTTGTTCAGAACGAAAGAAAGCACAGAGCCCCAGATTTTATGTTGTCCTGGAGAGCTTGCAGAGCACTGGGGAAAAGCAGGCAGAGAATTCCCTGCTAGCACGTTCTCTGTGCCTGGGAAACAGAAGTGTTCACATTTCTTAGCAGTATCGCTTTTGTGCAGAAAACACTAACACTTGTTCAGAACGAAAGAAAGCACAGAGCCCCAGATTTTATGTTGTGCTGGAGAGCTTGCAGAGTACTGGGGAAAAGCAGGCAGAGAATTCCCTGCTAGCACCTTCTCTGTGCCTGGGAAGCAGAAGTGTTCACATTGCTTCGCAGAATCGCTTTTGTGCAGAAAACACTAACACTTGTTCACAACAAAAGAAAGCACAGAGCCCCAGATTCTATGTTGTCCTGGAGAGCTTGCAGAGCACTGGGGAAAGGCAGGCAGAGAATTCCCTGCTAGCACCTTCTCTGTGCCTGTTCACATTCCTTCGCAGAATCGCTTTTGTGCAGAAAACAGTAACACTTGTTCAGACGAAAGAAAGCACAGAGCCCCAGATTTTATGTTGTCCTGGAGAGCTTGCAGAGCACTGGGGAAAAGCAGGCAGAGAATTCCCTGCTAGCACCTTCTCTGTGCCTGGGAAGCAGAAGTGTTCACATTGCTTCGCAGAATCGCTTTTGTGCAGAAAACAATAACACTTGTTCAGAACGAAAGAAAGCACAGAGCCCCAGATTCTATGTTGTCCTGGAGAGCTTGCAGAGCACTGGGGAAAGGCAGGCAGAGAATTCCCTGCTAGCACCTTCTCTGTGCCTGGGAAGCAGAAGTGTTCACATTGCTTCGCAGAATCGCTTTTGTGCAGAAAACAGTAACACTTGTTCAGAACGAAAGAAAGCACAGAGCCCCAGATTTTATGTTGTCCTGGAGAGCTTGCAGAGCACTGCGGAAAAGCAGGCAGAGAATTCCCTGCTAGCACCTTCTCTGTGCCTGGGAAACAGAAGTGTTCACATTTCTTAGCAGTATCGCTTTTGTGCAGAAAACAGTAACACTTGTTCAGAAGGAAAGAAAGCACAGAGCCCCAGATTTTATGTTGTGCTGGAGAGCTTGCAGAGCACTGGGGAAAAGCAGGCAGAGAATTCCCTGCTAGCACCTTCTCTGTGCCTGGGAAACAGAAGTGTTCACATTGCTTCGCAGAATCGCTTTTGTGCAGAAAACAGTAACACTTGTTCAGAACGAAAGAAAGCACAGAGCCCCAGATTTTATGTTGTCCTGGAGAGCTTGCAGAGCACTGGGGAAAGGCAGGCAGAGAATTCCCTGCTAGCACCTTCTCTGTGCCTGTTCACATTGCTTCGCAGAATCGCTTTTGTGCAGAAAACAGTAACACTTGTTCAGACGAAAGAAAGCACACAGCACCAGATTTTATGTTGTCCTGGAGAGCTTGCAGAGCACTGGGGAAAGGCAGGCAGAGAATTCCCTGCTAGCACCTTCTCTGTGCCTGGGAAGCAGAAGTCTTCACACTGCTTCGCAGAATCGCTTTTGTGCAGAAAACAGTAACACTTGTTCAGAACGAAAGAAAGCACAGAGCCCCAGATTTTATGTTGTCCTGGAGAGCTTGCAGAGCACTGGGGAAAAGCAGGCAGAGAATTCCCTGCTAGCACGTTCTCTGTGCCTGGGAAACAGAAGTGTTCCCATTGCTTCGCAGAATCGCTTTTGTGCAGAAAACAGTAACACTTGTTCAGAACGAAAGAAAGCACAGAGCCCCAGATTTTATGTTGTCCTGGAGAGCTTGCAGAGCACTGGGGAAAGGCAGGCAGAGAATTCCCTGCTAGCACCTTCTCTGTGCCTGTTCACATTGCTTCGCAGAATCGCTTTTGTGCAGAAAACAGTAAAACTTGTTCAGACGAAAGAAAGCACAGAGCACCAGATTTTATGTTGTCCTGGAGAGCTTGCAGAGCACTGGGGAAAGGCAGGCAGAGAATTCCCAGCTAGCACCTTCTCTGTGCCTGGGAAGCAGAAGTCTTCACATTGCTTCGCAGCATCACTTTTGTGCAGAAAACAGTAACACTTGTTCAGAACGAAAGAAAGCACAGAGCCCCAGATTTTATGTTGTCCTGGAGAGCTTGCAGAGCACTGGGGAAAGGCAGGCAGAGAATTCCCTGCTAGCACCTTCTCTGTGCCTGGGAAGCAGAAGTCTTCACATTGCTTCGCAGAATCGCTTTTGTGCAGAAAACATTAACACTTGTTCAGAACGAAAGAAAGCACAGAGCCTCAGATTCTATGTTGTCCTGGAGAGCTTGCAGAGCACTGGGGAAAGGCAGGCAGAGAATTCCCTGCTAGCACCTTCTCTGTGCCTGGGAAGCAGTAGTGTTCACATTGCTTCGCAGAATCGCTTTTGTGCAGAAAACAGTAACACTTGTTCAGACGAAAGAAAGCACAGAGCCCCAGATTTTATGTTGTCCTGGAGAGCTTGCAGAGCACTGGGGAAAGGCAGGCAGAGAATTCCCTGCTAGCACCTTCTCTTTGCCTGGGAAGCAGAAGTGTTCACATTGCTTCGCAGAATCGCTTTTGTGCAGAAAACAGTAAGACTTGTTCAGAACGAAAGAAAGCACAGAGCCCCAGATTCTATGTTGTCCTGGAGAGCTTGCAGAGCACTGGGGAAAGGCAGGCAGAGAATTCCCTGCTAGCACCTTCTCTGTGCCTGTTCACATTGCTTCGCAGAATCGCTTTTGTGCAGAAAACAATAACACTTGTTCAGAACGAAAGAAAGCACAGAGCCCCAGATTCTATGTTGTCCTGGAGAGCTTGCAGAGCACTGGGGAAAGGCAGGCAGAGAATTCCCTGCTAGCACCTTCTCTGTGCCTGGGAAGCAGAAGTGTTCACATTGCTTCGCAGAATCGCTTTTGTGCAGAAAACAGTAACACTTGTTCAGAACGAAAGAAAGCACAGAGCCCCAGATTTTATGTTGTCCTGGAGAGCTTGCAGAGCACTGCGGAAAAGCAGGCAGAGAATTCCCTGCTAGCACCTTCTCTGTGCCTGGGAAACAGAAGTGTTCACATTTCTTAGCAGTATCGCTTTTGTGCAGAAAACAGTAACACTTGTTCAGAAGGAAAGAAAGCACAGAGCCCCAGATTTTATGTTGTGCTGGAGAGCTTGCAGAGCACTGGGGAAAAGCAGGCAGAGAATTCCCTGCTAGCACCTTCTCTGTGCCTGGGAAACAGAAGTGTTCACATTGCTTCGCAGAATCGCTTTTGTGCAGAAAACAGTAACACTTGTTCAGAACGAAAGAAAGCACAGAGCCCCAGATTTTATGTTGTCCTGGAGAGCTTGCAGAGCACTGGGGAAAGGCAGGCAGAGAATTCCCTGCTAGCACCTTCTCTGTGCCTGTTCACATTGCTTCGCAGAATCGCTTTTGTGCAGAAAACAGTAACACTTGTTCAGACGAAAGAAAGCACAGAGCCCCAGATTCTATGTTGTCCTGGAGAGCTTGCAGAGCACTGGGGAAAGGCAGGCAGAGAATTCCCTGCTAGCACCTTCTCTTTGCCTGGGAAGCAGAAGTGTTCACATTGCTTCGCAGAATCGCTTTTGTGCAGAAAACACTAACACTTGTTCACAACAAAAGAAAGCACAGAGCCCCAGATTCTATGTTGTCCTGGAGAGCTTGCAGAGCACTGGGGAAAGGCAGGCAGAGAATTCCCTGCTAGCACCTTCTCTGTGCCTGTTCACATTGCTTGGCAGAATCGCTTTTGTGCAGAAAACAGTAACACTTGTTCAGACGAAAGAAAGCACAGAGCCCCAGATTTTATGTTGTCCTGGAGAGCTTGCAGAGCACTGGGGAAAAGCAGGCAGAGTATTCCCTGCTAGCACCTTCTCTGTGCCTGGGAAGCAGAAGTGTTCACATTGCTTCGCAGAATCGCTTTTGTGCAGAAAACAATAACACTTGTTCAGAACGAAAGAAAGCACAGAGCCCCAGATTCTATGTTGTCCTGGAGAGCTTGCAGAGCACTGGGGAAAGGCAGGCAGAGAATTCCCTGCTAGCACCTTCTCTGTGCCTGGGAAGCAGAAGTGTTCACATTGCTTCGCAGAATCGCTTTTGTGCAGAAAACAGTAACACTTGTTCAGAACGAAAGAAAGCACAGAGCCCCAGATTTTATGTTGTCCTGGAGAGCTTGCAGAGCACTGCGGAAAAGCAGGCAGAGAATTCCCTGCTAGCACCTTCTCTGTGCCTGGGAAACAGAAGTGTTCACATTTCTTAGCAGTATCGCTTTTGTGCAGAAAACAGTAACACTTGTTCAGAAGGAAAGAAAGCACAGAGCCCCAGATTTTATGTTGTGCTGGAGAGCTTGCAGAGCACTGGGGAAAAGCAGGCAGAGAATTCCCTGCTAGCACCTTCTCTGTGCCTGGGAAACAGAAGTGTTCACATTGCTTCGCAGAATCGCTTTTGTGCAGAAAACAGTAACACTTGTTCAGAACGAAAGAAAGCACAGAGCCCCAGATTTTATGTTGTCCTGGAGAGCTTGCAGAGCACTGGGGAAAGGCAGGCAGAGAATTCCCTGCTAGCACCTTCTCTGTGCCTGGGAAGCAGAAGTCTTCACATTGCTTCGCAGAATCGCTTTTGTGCAGAAAACATTAACACTTGTTCAGAACGAAAGAAAGCACAGAGCCTCAGATTCTATGTTGTCCTGGAGAGCTTGCAGAGCACTGGGGAAAGGCAGGCAGAGAATTCCCTGCTAGCACCTTCTCTGTGCCTGGGAAGCAGTAGTGTTCACATTGCTTCGCAGAATCGCTTTTGTGCAGAAAACAGTAACACTTGTTCAGACGAAAGAAAGCACAGAGCCCCAGATTTTATGTTGTCCTGGAGAGCTTGCAGAGCACTGGGGAAAGGCAGGCAGAGAATTCCCTGCTAGCACCTTCTCTTTGCCTGGGAAGCAGAAGTGTTCACATTGCTTCGCAGAATCGCTTTTGTGCAGAAAACAGTAAGACTTGTTCAGAACGAAAGAAAGCACAGAGCCCCAGATTCTATGTTGTCCTGGAGAGCTTGCAGAGCACTGGGGAAAGGCAGGCAGAGAATTCCCTGCTAGCACCTTCTCTGTGCCTGTTCACATTGCTTCGCAGAATCGCTTTTGTGCAGAAAACAGTAACACTTGTTCAGACGAAAGAAAGCACAGAGCCCCAGATTTTATGTTGTCCTGGAGAGCTTGCAGAGCACTGGGGAAAAGCAGGCAGAGAATTCCCTGCTAGCACCTTCTCTGTGCCTGGGAAGCAGAAGTGTTCACATTGCTTCGCAGAATCGCTTTTGTGCAGAAAACAATAACACTTGTTCAGAACGAAAGAAAGCACAGAGCCCCAGATTCTATGTTGTCCTGGAGAGCTTGCAGAGCACTGGGGAAAGGCAGGCAGAGAATTCCCTGCTAGCACCTTCTCTGTGCCTGGGAAGCAGAAGTGTTCACATTGCTTCGCAGAATCGCTTTTGTGCAGAAAACAGTAACACTTGTTCAGAACGAAAGAAAGCACAGAGCCCCAGATTTTATGTTGTCCTGGAGAGCTTGCAGAGCACTGCGGAAAAGCAGGCAGAGAATTCCCTGCTAGCACCTTCTCTGTGCCTGGGAAACAGAAGTGTTCACATTTCTTAGCAGTATCGCTTTTGTGCAGAAAACAGTAACACTTGTTCAGAAGGAAAGAAAGCACAGAGCCCCAGATTTTATGTTGTGCTGGAGAGCTTGCAGAGCACTGGGGAAAAGCAGGCAGAGAATTCCCTGCTAGCACCTTCTCTGTGCCTGGGAAACAGAAGTGTTCACATTGCTTCGCAGAATCGCTTTTGTGCAGAAAACAGTAACACTTGTTCAGAACGAAAGAAAGCACAGAGCCCCAGATTTTATGTTGTCCTGGAGAGCTTGCAGAGCACTGGGGAAAGGCAGGCAGAGAATTCCCTGCTAGCACCTTCTCTGTGCCTGTTCACATTCCTTCGCAGAATCGCTTTTGTGCAGAAAACAGTAACGCTTGTTCAGACGAAAGAAAGCACACAGCACCAGATTTTATGTTGTCCTGGAGAGCTTGCAGAGCACTGGGGAAAGGCAGGCAGAGAATTCCCTGCTAGCACCTTCTCTGTGCCTGGGAAGCAGAAGTCTTCACACTGCTTCGCAGAATCGCTTTTGTGCAGAAAACAGTAACACTTGTTCAGAACGAAAGAAAGCACAGAGCCCCAGATTTTATGTTGTGCTGGAGAGCTTGCAGAGCACTGGGGAAAAGCAGGCAGAGAATTCCCTGCTAGCACCTTCTCTGTGCCTGGGAAGCAGAAGTCTTCACATTGCTTCGCAGCATCACTTTTGTGCAGAAAACAGTAACACTTGTTCAGAACGAAAGAAAGCACAGAGCCCCAGATTTTATGTTGTCCTGGAGAGCTTGCAGAGCACTGGGGAAAGGCAGGCAGAGAATTCCCTGCTAGCACCTTCTCTGTGCCTGGGAAGCAGAAGTCTTCACATTGCTTCGCAGAATCGCTTTTGTGCAGAAAACAGTAACACTTCTTCAGAACGAAAGAAAGCACAGAGCCCCAGATTCTATGTTGTCCTGGAGAGCTTGCAGAGCACTGGGGAAAGGCAGGCAGAGAATTCCCTGCTAGCACCTTCTCTGTGCCTGGGAAGCAGAAGTGTTCACATTGCTTCGCAGAATCGCTTTTGTGCAGAAAACAGTAACACTTGTTCAGAACGAAAGAAAGCACAGAGCCCCAGATTTTATGTTGTCCTGGAGAGCTTGCAGAGCACTGGGGAAAAGCAGGCAGAGAATTCCCTGCTAGCACCTTCTCTGTGCCTGGGAAACAGAAGTGTTCCCTTTGCTTCGCAGAATCGCTTTTGTGCAGAAAACAGTAACACTTCTTCAGAACGAAAGAAAGCACAGAGCCCCAGATTTTATGTTGTGCTGGAGAGCTTGCAGAGCACTGGGGAAAGGCAGGCAGAGAATTCCCTGCTAGCACCTTCTATGTGCCTGTTCACATTGCTTCGCAGAATCGCTTTTGTGCAGAAAACAGTAACACTTGTTCAGACGAAAGAAAGCACAGAGCCCCAGATTTTATGTTGTCCTGGAGAGCTTGCAGAGCACTGGGGAAAGGCAGGCAGAGAATTCCCTGCTAGCACCTTCTCTGTGCCTGTTCACATTCCTTCGCAGAATCGCTTTTGTGCAGAAAACAATAACACTTGTTCAGAACGAAAGAAAGCACAGAGCCCCAGATTTTATGTTGTCCTGGAGAGCTTGCAGAGCACTGGGGAAAAGCAGGCAGAGAATTCCCTGCTAGCACCTTCTCTGTGCCTGGGAAACAGAAGTGTTCACATTTCTTAGCAGTATCGCTTTTGTGCAGAAAACAGTAACACTTGTTCAGAAGGAAAGAAAGCACAGAGCCCCATATTTTATGTTGTCCTGGAGAGCTTGCAGAGCACTGGGGAAAAGCAGGCAGAGAATTCCCTGCTAGCACCTTCTCTGTGCCTGGGAAACAGAAGTGTTCACATTGCTTCGCAGAATCGCTTTTGTGCAGAAAACAGTAACACTTGTTCAGAACGAAAGAAAGCACAGAGCCCCAGATTTTATGTTGTCCTGGAGAGCTTGCAGAGCACTGGGGAAAAGCAGGCAGAGAATTCCCTGCTAGCACCTTCTCTGTGCCTGGGAAACAGAAGTGTTCCCATTGCTTCGCAGAATCGCTTTTGTGCAGAAAACAGTAACACTTGTTCAGAACGAAAGAAAGCACAGAGCCCCAGATTTTATGTTGTCCTGGAGAGCTTGCAGAGCACTGGGGAAAGGCAGGCAGAGAATTCCCTGCTAGCACCTTCTCTGTGCCTGTTCACATTGCTTCGCAGAATCGCTTTTGTGCAGAAAACAGTAACACTTGTTCAGACGAAAGAAAGCACAGAGCCCCAGATTTTATGTTGTCCTGGAGAGCTTGCAGAGCACTGGGGAAAGGCAGGCAGAGAATTCCCTGCTAGCACCTTCTCTGTGCCTGGGAAACAGAAGTGTTCACATTGCTTCGCAGAATCGCTTTTGTGCAGAAAACAATAACACTTGTTCAGAACGAAAGAAAGCACAGAGCCCCAGATTCTATGTTGTCCTGGAGAGCTTGCAGAGCACTGGGGAAAGGCAGGCAGAGAATTCCCTGCTAGCACCTTCTCTGTGCCTGGGAAGCAGAAGTGTTCACATTGCTTCGCAGAATCGCTTTTGTGCAGAAAACAGTAACACTTGTTCAGAACGAAAGAAAGCACAGAGCCCCAGATTTTATGTTGTCCTGGAGAGCTTGCAGAGCACTGCGGAAAAGCAGGCAGAGAATTCCCTGCTAGCACCTTCTCTGTGCCTGGGAAACAGAAGTGTTCACATTTCTTAGCAGTATCGCTTTTGTGCAGAAAACAGTAACACTTGTTCAGAAGGAAAGAAAGCACAGAGCCCCAGATTTTATGTTGTGCTGGAGAGCTTGCAGAGCACTGGGGAAAAGCAGGCAGAGAATTCCCTGCTAGCACCTTCTCTGTGCCTGGGAAACAGAAGTGTTCACATTGCTTCGCAGAATCGCTTTTGTGCAGAAAACAGTAACACTTGTTCAGAACGAAAGAAAGCACAGAGCCCCAGATTTTATGTTGTCCTGGAGAGCTTGCAGAGCACTGGGGAAAGGCAGGCAGAGAATTCCCTGCTAGCACCTTCTCTGTGCCTGTTCACATTGCTTCGCAGAATCGCTTTTGTGCAGAAAACAGTAACGCTTGTTCAGACGAAAGAAAGCACACAGCACCAGATTTTATGTTGTCCTGGAGAGCTTGCAGAGCACTGGGGAAAGGCAGGCAGAGAATTCCCTGCTAGCACCTTCTCTGTGCCTGGGAAGCAGAAGTCTTCACACTGCTTCGCAGAATCGCTTTTGTGCAGAAAACAGTAACACTTGTTCAGAACGAAAGAAAGCACAGAGCCCCAGATTTTATGTTGTGCTGGAGAGCTTGCAGAGCACTGGGGAAAAGCAGGCAGAGAATTCCCTGCTAGCACGTTCTCTGTGCCTGGGAAACAGAAGTGTTCCCATTGCTTCGCAGAATCGCTTTTGTGCAGAAAACAGTAACACTTGTTCAGAACGAAAGAAAGCACAGAGCCCCAGATTTTATGTTGTCCTGGAGAGCTTGCAGAGCACTGGGGAAAGGCAGGCAGAGAATTCCCTGCTAGCACCTTCTCTGTGCCTGTTCACATTGCTTCGCAGAATCGCTTTTGTGCAGAAAACAGTAAAACTTGTTCAGACGAAAGAAAGCACAGAGCACCAGATTTTATGTTGTCCTGGAGAGCTTGCAGAGCACTGGGGAAAGGCAGGCAGAGAATTCCCTGCTAGCACCTTCTCTGTGCCTGGGAAGCAGAAGTCTTCACATTGCTTCGCAGCATCACTTTTGTGCAGAAAACAGTAACACTTGTTCAGAACGAAAGAAAGCACAGAGCCCCAGATTTTATGTTGTCCTGGAGAGCTTGCAGAGCACTGGGGAAAGGCAGGCAGAGAATTCCCTGCTAGCACCTTCTCTGTGCCTGGGAAGCAGAAGTCTTCACATTGCTTCGCAGAATCGCTTTTGTGCAGAAAACAGTAACACTTCTTCAGAACGAAAGAAAGCACAGAGCCCCAGATTCTATGTTGTCCTGGAGAGCTTGCAGAGCACTGGGGAAAGGCAGGCAGAGAATTCCCTGCTAGCACCTTCTCTGTGCCTGGGAAGCAGAAGTGTTCACATTGCTTCGCAGAATCGCTTTTGTGCAGAAAACAGTAACACTTGTTCAGAACGAAAGAAAGCACAGAGCCCCAGATTTTATGTTGTCCTGGAGAGCTTGCAGAGCACTGGGGAAAAGCAGGCAGAGAATTCCCTGCTAGCACCTTCTCTGTGCCTGGGAAACAGAAGTGTTCCCTTTGCTTCGCAGAATCGCTTTTGTGCAGAAAACAGTAACACTTCTTCAGAACGAAAGAAAGCACAGAGCCCCAGATTTTATGTTGTGCTGGAGAGCTTGCAGAGCACTGGGGAAAGGCAGGCAGAGAATTCCCTGCTAGCACCTTCTCTGTGCCTGTTCACATTGCTTCGCAGAATCGCTTTTGTGCAGAAAACAGTAACACTTGTTCAGACGAAAGAAAGCACAGAGCCCCAGATTTTATGTTGTCCTGGAGAGCTTGCAGAGCACTGGGGAAAGGCAGGCAGAGAATTCCCTGCTAGCACCTTCTCTGTGCCTGTTCACATTCCTTCGCAGAATCGCTTTTGTGCAGAAAACAATAACACTTGTTCAGAACGAAAGAAAGCACAGAGCCCCAGATTTTATGTTGTCCTGGAGAGCTTGCAGAGCACTGGGGAAAAGCAGGCAGAGAATTCCCTGCTAGCACCTTCTCTGTGCCTGGGAAACAGAAGTGTTCACATTTCTTAGCAGTATCGCTTTTGTGCAGAAAACAGTAACACTTGTTCAGAAGGAAAGAAAGCACAGAGCCCCATATTTTATGTTGTCCTGGAGAGCTTGCAGAGCACTGGGGAAAAGCAGGCAGAGAATTCCCTGCTAGCACCTTCTCTGTGCCTGGGAAACAGAAGTGTTCACATTGCTTCGCAGAATCGCTTTTGTGCAGAAAACAGTAACACTTGTTCAGAACGAAAGAAAGCACAGAGCCCCAGATTTTATGTTGTCCTGGAGAGCTTGCAGAGCACTGGGGAAAAGCAGGCAGAGAATTCCCTGCTAGCACCTTCTCTGTGCCTGGGAAACAGAAGTGTTCCCATTGCTTCGCAGAATCGCTTTTGTGCAGAAAACAGTAACACTTGTTCAGAACGAAAGAAAGCACAGAGCCCCAGATTTTATGTTGTCCTGGAGAGCTTGCAGAGTACTGGGGAAAGGCAGGCAGAGAATTCCCTGCTAGCACCTTCTCTGTGCCTGTTCACATTGCTTCGCAGAATCGCTTTTGTGCAGAAAACAGTAACACTTGTTCAGACGAAAGAAAGCACAGAGCCCCAGATTTTATGTTGTCCTGGAGAGCTTGCAGAGCACTGGGGAAAGGCAGGCAGAGAATTCCCTGCTAGCACCTTCTCTGTGCCTGGGAAACAGAAGTGTTCACATTGCTTCGCAGAATCGCTTTTGTGCAGAAAACAGTAACACTTGTTCAGAACGAAAGAAAGCACAGAGCCCCAGATTTTATGTTGTCCTGGAGAGCTTGCAGAGCACTGGGGAAAGGCAGGCAGAGAATTCCCTGCTAGCACCTTCTCTGTGCCTGTTCACATTGCTTCGCAGAATCGCTTTTGTGCAGAAAACAGTAACACTTGTTCAGACGAAAGAAAGCACAGAGCCCCAGATTTTATGTTGTCCTGGAGAGCTTGCAGAGCACTGGGGAAAGGCAGGCAGAGAATTCCCTGCTAGCACCTTCTCTGTGCCTGTTCACATTCCTTCGCAGAATCGCTTTTGTGCAGAAAACAGTAACACTTGTTCAGAACGAAAGAAAGCACAGAGCCCCAGATTTTATGTTGTCCTGGAGAGCTTGCAGAGCACTGGGGAAAAGCAGGCAGAGAATTCCCTGCTAGCACCTTCTCTGTGCCTGGGAAACAGAAGTGTTCCCATTGCTTCGCAGAATCGCTTTTGTGCAGACAACACTAACACTTGTTCAGAACGAAAGAAAGCACAGAGCCCCAGATTTTATGTTGTCCTGGAGAGCTTGCAGAGCACTGGGGAAAAGCAGGCAGAGAATTCCCTGCTAGCACGTTCTCTGTGCCTGGGAAACAGAAGTGTTCACATTTCTTCGAGAATCGCTTTTGTGCAGAAAACAGTAACACTTGTTCAGAACGAAAGAAAGCACAGAGCCCCAGATTTTATGTTGTCCTGGAGAGCTTGCAGAGCACTGGGGAAAGGCAGGCAGAGAATTCCCTGCTAGCACCTTCTCTGTGCCTGTTCACATTGCTTCGCAGAATCGCTTTTGTGCAGAAAACAGTAACACTTGTTCAGACGAAAGAAAGCACAGAGCCCCAGATTCTATGTTGTCCTGGAGAGCTTGCAGAGCACTGGGGAAAGGCAGGCAGAGAATTCCCTGCTAGCACCTTCTCTGTGCCTGTTCACATTGCTTGGCAGAATCGCTTTTGTGCAGAAAACAGTAACACTTGTTCAGACGAAAGAAAGCACAGAGCCCCAGATTTTATGTTGTCCTGGAGAGCTTGCAGAGCACTGGGGAAAGGCAGGCAGAGAATTCCCTGCTAGCACCTTCTCTGTGCCTGGGAAACAGAAGTGTTCACATTGCTTCGCAGAATCGCTTTTGTGCAGAAAACAGTAACACTTGTTCAGAAGGAAAGAAAGCACAGAGCCCCAGATTTTATGTTGTCCTGGAGAGCTTGCAGAGCACTGGGGAAAGGCAGGCAGAGAATTCCCTGCTAGCACCTTCTCTGTGCCTGTTCACATTCCTTCGCAGAATCGCTTTTGTGCAGAAAACAGTAACACTTGTTCAGAACGAAAGAAAGCACAGAGCCCCAGATTTTATGTTGTCCTGGAGAGCTTGCAGAGCACTGGGGAAAAGCAGGCAGAGAATTCCCTGCTAGCACCTTCTCTGTGCCTGGGAAACAGAAGTGTTCCCATTGCTTCGCAGAATCGCTTTTGTGCAGAAAACAGTAACACTTGTTCAGAACGAAAGAAAGCACAGAGCCCCAGATTCTATGTTGTCCTGGAGAGCTTGCAGAGCACTGGGGAAAGGCAGGCAGAGAATTCCCTGCTAGCACCTTCTCTGTGCCTGGGAAGCAGAAGTGTTCACATTGCTTCGCAGAATCGCTTTTGTGCAGAAAACAGTAACACTTGTTCAGAACGAAAGAAAGCACAGAGCCCCAGATTTTATGTTGTCCTGGAGAGCTTGCAGAGCACTGGGGAAAGGCAGGCAGAGAATTCCCTGCTAGCACCTTCTCTGTGCCTGTTCACATTGCTTCGCAGAATCGCTTTTGTGCAGAAAACAGTAACACTTGTTCAGACGAAAGAAAGCACAGAGCCCCAGATTTTATGTTGTCCTGGAGAGCTTGCAGAGCACTGGGGAAAGGCAGGCAGAGAATTCCCTGCTAGCACCTTCTCTGTGCCTGGGAAACAGAAGTGTTCACATTGCTTCGCAGAATCGCTTTTGTGCAGAAAACAGTAACACTTGTTCAGAACGAAAGAAAGCACAGAGCCCCAGATTTTATGTTGTCCTGGAGAGCTTGCAGAGCACTGGGGAAAGGCAGGCAGAGAATTCCCTGCTAGCACCTTCTCTGTGCCTGTTCACATTGCTTCGCAGAATCGCTTTTGTGCAGAAAACAGTAACACTTGTTCAGACGAAAGAAAGCACAGAGCCCCAGATTTTATGTTGTCCTGGAGAGCTTGCAGAGCACTGGGGAAAGGCAGGCAGAGAATTTCCTGCTAGCACCTTCTCTGTGCCTGGGAAAGAGAAGTGTTCCCATTGCTTCGCAGAATCGCTTTTGTGCAGAAAACAGTAACACTTGTTCAGAACGAAAGAAAGCACAGAGCCCCAGATTTTATGTTGTCCTGGAGAGCTTGCAGAGCACTGGGGAAAAGCAGGCAGAGAATTCCCTGCTAGCACGTTCTCTGTGCCTGGGAAACAGAAGTGTTCACATTTCTTCGAGAATCGCTTTTGTGCAGAAAACAGTAACACTTGTTCAGAACGAAAGAAAGCACAGAGCCCCAGATTTTATGTTGTCCTGGAGAGCTTGCAGAGCACTGGGGAAAGGCAGGCAGAGAATTCCCTGCTAGCACCTTCTCTGTGCCTGTTCACATTGCTTCGCAGAATCGCTTTTGTGCAGAAAACAGTAACACTTGTTCAGACGAAAGAAAGCACAGAGCCCCAGATTCTATGTTGTCCTGGAGAGCTTGCAGAGCACTGGGGAAAGGCAGGCAGAGAATTCCCTGCTAGCACCTTCTCTTTGCCTGGGAAGCAGAAGTGTTCACATTGCTTCGCAGAATCGCTTTTGTGCAGAAAACACTAACACTTGTTCACAACAAAAGAAAGCACAGAGCCCCAGATTCTATGTTGTCCTGGAGAGCTTGCAGAGCACTGGGGAAAGGCAGGCAGAGAATTCCCTGCTAGCACCTTCTCTGTGCCTGTTCACATTGCTTCGCAGAATCGCTTTTGTGCAGAAAACAGTAACACTTGTTCAGACGAAAGAAAGCACAGAGCCCCAGATTTTATGTTGTCCTGGAGAGCTTGCAGAGCACTGGGGAAAGGCAGGCAGAGAATTCCCTGCTAGCACCTTCTCTGTGCCTGGGAAGCAGAAGTGTTCACATTGCTTCGCAGAATCGCTTTTGTGCAGAAAACAGTAACACTTGTTCAGAACGAAAGAAAGCACAGAGCCCCAGATTTTATGTTGTGCTGGAGAGCTTGCAGAGCACTGGGGAAAAGCAGGCAGAGAATTCCCTGCTAGCACCTTCTCTGTGCCTGTTCACATTGCTTGGCAGAATCGCTTTTGTGCAGAAAACAGTAACACTTGTTCAGACGAAAGAAAGCACAGAGCCCCAGATTTTATGTTGTCCTGGAGAGCTTGCAGAGCACTGGGGAAAGGCAGGCAGAGAATTCCCTGCTAGCACCTTCTCTGTGCCTGTTCACATTCCTTCGCAGAATCGCTTTTGTGCAGAAAACAGTAACACTTGTTCAGAAGGAAAGAAAGCACAGAGCCCCAGATTTTATGTTGTCCTGGAGAGCTTGCAGAGCACTGGGGAAAAGCAGGCAGAGAATTCCCTGCTAGCACCTTCTCTGTGCCTGTTCATATTGCTTCGCAGAATCGCTTTTGTGCAGAAAACAGTAACACTTGTTCAGACGAAAGAAAGCACAGAGCCCCAGATTTTATGTTGTCCTGGAGAGCTTGCAGAGCACTGGGGAAAGGCAGGCAGAGAATTCCCTGCTAGCACCTTCTCTGTGCCTGGGAAACAGAAGTGTTCACATTGCTTCGCAGAATCGCTTTTGTGCAGAAAACAGTAACACTTGTTCAGAACGAAAGAAAGCACAGAGCCCCAGATTTGCTGTTGTCCTGGAGAGCTTGCAGAGCACTGGGGAAAGGCAGGCAGAGAATTCCCTGCTAGCACCTTCTCTGTGCCTGTTCACATTCCTTCGCAGAATCGCTTTTGTGCAGAAAACAGTAACACTTGTTCAGAACGAAAGAAAGCACAGAGCCCCAGATTTTATGTTGTCCTGGAGAGCTTGCAGAGCACTGGGGAAAAGCAGGCAGAGAATTCCCTGCTAGCACCTTCTCTGTGCCTGGGAAACAGAAGTGTTCCCATTGCTTCGCAGAATCGCTTTTGTGCAGAAAACAGTAACACTTGTTCAGAACGAAAGAAAGCACAGAGCCCCAGATTTTATGTTGTCCTGGAGAGCTTGCAGAGCACTGGGGAAAGGCAGGCAGAGAATTCCCTGCTAGCACCTTCTCTGTGCCTGGGAAACAGAAGTGTTCACATTTCTTAGCAGTATCGCTTTTGTGCAGAAAACACTAACACTTGTTCAGAACGAAAGAAAGCACAGAGCCCCAGATTTTATGTTGTGCTGGAGAGCTTGCAGAGTACTGGGGAAAAGCAGGCAGAGAATTCCCTGCTAGCACCTTCTCTGTGCCTGGGAAGCAGAAGTGTTCACATTGCTTCGCAGAATCGCTTTTCTGCAGAAAACAGTAACACTTGTTCAGAACGAAAGAAAGCACAGAGCCCCAGATTTTATGTTGTCCTGGAGAGCTTGCAGAGCACTGGGGAAAGGCAGGCAGAGAATTCCCTGCTAGCACCTTCTCTGTGCCTGTTCACATTGCTTCGCAGAATCGCTTTTGTGCAGAAAACAGTAACACTTGTTCAGACGAAAGAAAGCACAGAGCCCCAGATTCTATGTTGTCTTGGAGAGCTTGCAGAGCACTGGGGAAAGGCAGGCAGAGAATTCCCTGCTAGCACCTTCTCTTTGCCTGGGAAGCAGAAGTGTTCACATTGCTTCGCAGAATCGCTTTTGTGCAGAAAACACTAACACTTGTTCACAACAAAAGAAAGCACAGAGCCCCAGATTTGCTGTTGTCCTGGAGAGCTTGCAGAGCACTGGGGAAAGGCAGGCAGAGAATTCCCTGCTAGCACCTTCTCTGTGCCTGTTCACATTGCTTCGCAGAATCGCTTTTGTGCAGAAAACAGTAACACTTGTTCAGACGAAAGAAAGCACAGAGCCCCAGATTTTATGTTGTCCTGGAGAGCTTGCAGAGCACTGGGGAAAGGCAGGCAGAGAATTCCCTGCTAGCACCTTCTCTGTGCCTGGGAAGCAGAAGTGTTCACATTGCTTCGCAGAATCGCTTTTGTGCAGAAAACAGTAACACTTGTTCAGAACGAAAGAAAGCACAGAGCCCCAGATTTTATGTTGTGCTGGAGAGCTTGCAGAGCACTGGGGAAAAGCAGGCAGAGAATTCCCTGCTAGCACCTTCTCTGTGCCTGTTCACATTGCTTGGCAGAATCGCTTTTGTGCAGAAAACAGTAACACTTGTTCAGACGAAAGAAAGCACAGAGCCCCAGATTTTATGTTGTCCTGGAGAGCTTGCAGAGCACTGGGGAAAGGCAGGCAGAGAATTCCCTGCTAGCACCTTCTCTGTGCCTGTTCACATTCCTTCGCAGAATCGCTTTTGTGCAGAAAACAGTAACACTTGTTCAGAAGGAAAGAAAGCACAGAGCCCCAGATTTTATGTTGTCCTGGAGAGCTTGCAGAGCACTGGGGAAAAGCAGGCAGAGAATTCCCTGCTAGCACCTTCTCTGTGCCTGTTCATATTGCTTCGCAGAATCGCTTTTGTGCAGAAAACAGTAACACTTGTTCAGACGAAAGAAAGCACAGAGCCCCAGATTTTATGTTGTCCTGGAGAGCTTGCAGAGCACTGGGGAAAGGCAGGCAGAGAATTCCCTGCTAGCACCTTCTCTGTGCCTGGGAAACAGAAGTGTTCACATTGCTTCGCAGAATCGCTTTTGTGCAGAAAACAGTAACACTTGTTCAGAACGAAAGAAAGCACAGAGCCCCAGATTTGCTGTTGTCCTGGAGAGCTTGCAGAGCACTGGGGAAAGGCAGGCAGAGAATTCCCTGCTAGCACCTTCTCTGTGCCTGTTCACATTCCTTCGCAGAATCGCTTTTGTGCAGAAAACAGTAACACTTGTTCAGAACGAAAGAAAGCACAGAGCCCCAGATTTTATGTTGTCCTGGAGAGCTTGCAGAGCACTGGGGAAAAGCAGGCAGAGAATTCCCTGCTAGCACCTTCTCTGTGCCTGGGAAACAGAAGTGTTCCCATTGCTTCGCAGAATCGCTTTTGTGCAGAAAACAGTAACACTTGTTCAGAACGAAAGAAAGCACAGAGCCCCAGATTTTATGTTGTCCTGGAGAGCTTGCAGAGCACTGGGGAAAGGCAGGCAGAGAATTCCCTGCTAGCACCTTCTCTGTGCCTGGGAAACAGAAGTGTTCACATTTCTTAGCAGTATCGCTTTTGTGCAGAAAACACTAACACTTGTTCAGAACGAAAGAAAGCACAGAGCCCCAGATTTTATGTTGTGCTGGAGAGCTTGCAGAGTACTGGGGAAAAGCAGGCAGAGAATTCCCTGCTAGCACCTTCTCTGTGCCTGGGAAGCAGAAGTGTTCACATTGCTTCGCAGAATCGCTTTTCTGCAGAAAACAGTAACACTTGTTCAGAACGAAAGAAAGCACAGAGCCCCAGATTTTATGTTGTCCTGGAGAGCTTGCAGAGCACTGGGGAAAGGCAGGCAGAGAATTCCCTGCTAGCACCTTCTCTGTGCCTGTTCACATTGCTTCGCAGAATCGCTTTTGTGCAGAAAACAGTAACACTTGTTCAGACGAAAGAAAGCACAGAGCCCCAGATTCTATGTTGTCTTGGAGAGCTTGCAGAGCACTGGGGAAAGGCAGGCAGAGAATTCCCTGCTAGCACCTTCTCTTTGCCTGGGAAGCAGAAGTGTTCACATTGCTTCGCAGAATCGCTTTTGTGCAGAAAACACTAACACTTGTTCACAACAAAAGAAAGCACAGAGCCCCAGATTTGCTGTTGTCCTGGAGAGCTTGCAGAGCACTGGGGAAAGGCAGGCAGAGAATTCCCTGCTAGCACCTTCTCTGTTCCTGGGAAGCAGAGTGTTCACATTGCTTCGCAGAATCGCTTCTGTGCAGACAACACTAACACTTTTTCAGAACAAAAGAAAGCACAGAGCCCCAGATTTTATATTGTCCTGGAGAGCTTGCAGAGCACTGGGGAAAAGCAGGCAGAGAATTCCCTGCTAGCACCTTCTCTGTGCCTGGGAAACAGAAGTGTTCACATTTCTTAGCAGTATCGCTTTTGTGCAGAAAACACTAACACTTGTTCAGAACGAAAGAAAGCACAGAGCCCCAGATTTTATGTTGTGCTGGAGAGCTTGCAGAGTACTGGGGAAAAGCAGGCAGAGAATTCCCTGCTAGCACCTTCTCTGTGCCTGGGAAACAGAAGTGTTCACATTGCTTCGCAGAATCGCTTTTGTGCAGAAAACAGTAACACTTGTTCAGAACGAAAGAAAGCACAGAGCCCCAGATTTTATGTTGTCCTGGAGAGCTTGCAGAGCACTGGGGAAAGGCAGGCAGAGAATTCCCTGCTAGCACCTTCTCTGTGCCTGTTCACATTGCTTCGCAGAATCGCTTTTGTGCAGAAAACAGTAACACTTGTTCAGACGAAAGAAAGCACAGAGCCCCAGATTTTATGTTGTCCTGGAGAGCTTGCAGAGCACTGGGGAAAGGCAGGCAGAGAATTCCCTGCTAGCACCTTCTCTGTGCCTGTTCACATTCCTTCGCAGAATCGCTTTTGTGCAGAAAACAGTAACACTTGTTCAGACGAAAGAAAGCACAGAGCCCCAGATTTTATGTTGTGCTGGAGAGCTTGCAGAGCACTGGGGAAAGGCAGGCAGAGAATTCCCTGCTAGCACGTTCTCTGTGCCTGGGAAACAGAAGTGTTCCCATTGCTTCGCAGAATCGCTTTTGTGCAGAAAACAGTAACACTTGTTCAGAACGAAAGAAAGCACAGAGCCCCAGATTTTATGTTGTCCTGGAGAGCTTGCAGAGCACTGGGGAAAAGCAGGCAGAGAATTCCCTGCTAGCACCTTCTCTGTGCCTGGGAAGCAGAAGTGTTCACATTGCTTCGCAGAATCGCTTTTGTGCAGAAAACAGTAACACTTGTTCAGAGTGAAAGAAAGCACAGAGCCCCAGATTTTATGTTGTCCTGGAGAGCTTGCAGAGCACTGGGGAAAGGCAGGCAGAGAATTCCCTGCTAGCACCTTCTCTGTGCCTGTTCACATTGCTTCGCAGAATCGCTTTTGTGCAGAAAACAGTAACACTTGTTCAGACGAAAGAAAGCACAGAGCCCCAGATTTTATGTTGTCCTGGAGAGCTTGCAGAGCACTGGGGAAAGGCAGGCAGAGAATTCCCTGCTAGCACCTTCTCTGTGCTGTTCACATTGCTTCGCAGAATCGCTTTTGTGCAGACAACACTAACACTTCTTCAGACGAAAGAAAGCACAGAGCCCCAGATTTTATGTTGTGCTGGAGAGCTTGCAGAGCACTGGGGAAAGGCAGGCAGAGAATTCCCTGCTAGCACGTTCTCTGTGCCTGGGAAACAGAAGTGTTCCCATTGCTTCGCAGAATCGCTTTTGTGCAGAAAACAGTAACACTTGTTCAGAACGAAAGAAAGCACAGAGCCCCAGATTTTATGTTGTCCTGGAGAGCTTGCAGAGCACTGGGGAAAAGCAGGCAGAGAATTCCCTGCTAGCACCTTCTCTGTGCCTGGGAAGCAGAAGTGTTCACATTGCTTCGCAGAATCGCTTTTGTGCAGAAAACAGTAACACTTGTTCAGAGTGAAAGAAAGCACAGAGCCCCAGATTTTATGTTGTCCTGGAGAGCTTGCAGAGCACTGGGGAAAGGCAGGCAGAGAATTCCCTGCTAGCACCTTCTCTGTGCCTGTTCACATTGCTTCGCAGAATCGCTTTTGTGCAGAAAACAGTAACACTTGTTCAGACGAAAGAAAGCACAGAGCCCCAGATTTTATGTTGTCCTGGAGAGCTTGCAGAGCACTGGGGAAAGGCAGGCAGAGAATTCCCTGCTAGCACCTTCTCTTTGCCTGGGAAGCAGAAGTGTTCACATTGCTTCGCAGAATCGCTTTTGTGCAGAAAACACTAACACTTGTTCACAACAAAAGAAAGCACAGAGCCCCAGATTTGCTGTTGTCCTGGAGAGCTTGCAGAGCACTGGGGAAAGGCAGGCAGAGAATTCCCTGCTAGCACCTTCTCTGTTCCTGGGAAGCAGAGTGTTCACATTGCTTCGCAGAATCGCTTCTGTGCAGACAACACTAACACTTTTTCAGAACAAAAGAAAGCACAGAGCCCCAGATTTTATATTGTCCTGGAGAGCTTGCAGAGCACTGCGGAAAAGCAGGCAGAGAATTCCCTGCTAGCACCTTCTCTGTGCCTGGGAAACAGAAGTGTTCACATTTCTTAGCAGTATCGCTTTTGTGCAGAAAACACTAACACTTGTTCAGAACGAAAGAAAGCACAGAGCCCCAGATTTTATGTTGTGCTGGAGAGCTTGCAGAGTACTGGGGAAAAGCAGGCAGAGAATTCCCTGCTAGCACCTTCTCTGTGCCTGGGAAACAGAAGTGTTCACATTGCTTCGCAGAATCGCTTTTGTGCAGAAAACAGTAACACTTGTTCAGAACGAAAGAAAGCACAGAGCCCCAGATTTTATGTTGTCCTGGAGAGCTTGCAGAGCACTGGGGAAAGGCAGGCAGAGAATTCCCTGCTAGCACCTTCTCTGTGCCTGTTCACATTGCTTCGCAGAATCGCTTTTGTGCAGAAAACAGTAACACTTGTTCAGACGAAAGAAAGCACAGAGCCCCAGATTTTATGTTGTCCTGGAGAGCTTGCAGAGCACTGGGGAAAGGCAGGCAGAGAATTCCCTGCTAGCACCTTCTCTGTGCCTGTTCACATTCCTTCGCAGAATCGCTTTTGTGCAGAAAACAGTAACACTTGTTCAGACGAAAGAAAGCACAGAGCCCCAGATTTTATGTTGTGCTGGAGAGCTTGCAGAGCACTGGGGAAAGGCAGGCAGAGAATTCCCTGCTAGCACGTTCTCTGTGCCTGGGAAACAGAAGTGTTCCCATTGCTTCGCAGAATCGCTTTTGTGCAGAAAACAGTAACACTTGTTCAGAACGAAAGAAAGCACAGAGCCCCAGATTTTATGTTGTCCTGGAGAGCTTGCAGAGCACTGGGGAAAAGCAGGCAGAGAATTCCCTGCTAGCACCTTCTCTGTGCCTGGGAAGCAGAAGTGTTCACATTGCTTCGCAGAATCGCTTTTGTGCAGAAAACAGTAACACTTGTTCAGAGTGAAAGAAAGCACAGAGCCCCAGATTTTATGTTGTCCTGGAGAGCTTGCAGAGCACTGGGGAAAGGCAGGCAGAGAATTCCCTGCTAGCACCTTCTCTGTGCCTGTTCACATTGCTTCGCAGAATCGCTTTTGTGCAGAAAACAGTAACACTTGTTCAGACGAAAGAAAGCACAGAGCCCCAGATTTTATGTTGTCCTGGAGAGCTTGCAGAGCACTGGGGAAAGGCAGGCAGAGAATTCCCTGCTAGCACCTTCTCTGTGCTGTTCACATTGCTTCGCAGAATCGCTTTTGTGCAGACAACACTAACACTTCTTCAGACGAAAGAAAGCACAGAGCCCCAGATTTTATGTTGTCCTGGAGAGCTTGCAGAGCACTGGGGAAAAGCAGGCAGAGAATTCCCTGCTAGCACCTTCTCTGTGCCTGGGAAACAGAAGTGTTCACATTTCTTAGCAGTATCGCTTTTGTGCAGAAAACAGTAACACTTGTTCAGAACGAAAGAAAGCACAGAGCCCCAGATTTTATGTTGTCCTGGAGAGCTTGCAGAGCACTGGGGAAAAGCAGGCAGAGAATTCCCTGCTAGCACC
The DNA here is from genome assembly GCF_047716275.1 of Strix uralensis. Lineage (NCBI taxonomy): Eukaryota > Metazoa > Chordata > Aves > Strigiformes > Strigidae > Strix > Strix uralensis. The sequence goes on from NC_133973.1 coordinate 9,695,717, forward strand.
TTCTCTGTGCCTGGGAAACAGAAGTGTTCACATTTCTTAGCAGTATCGCTTTTGTGCAGAAAACAGTAACACTTGTTCAGAAGGAAAGAAAGCACAGAGCCCCAGATTTTATGTTGTGCTGGAGAGCTTGCAGAGCACTGGGGAAAAGCAGGCAGAGAATTCCCTGCTAGCACCTTCTCTGTGCCTGGGAAACAGAAGTGTTCACATTGCTTCGCAGAATCGCTTTTGTGCAGAAAACAGTAACACTTGTTCAGAACGAAAGAAAGCACAGAGCCCCAGATTTTATGTTGTCCTGGAGAGCTTGCAGAGCACTGGGGAAAGGCAGGCAGAGAATTCCCTGCTAGCACCTTCTCTGTGCCTGTTCACATTGCTTCGCAGAATCGCTTTTGTGCAGAAAACAGTAACACTTGTTCAGACGAAAGAAAGCACAGAGCCCCAGATTTTATGTTGTCCTGGAGAGCTTGCAGAGCACTGGGGAAAGGCAGGCAGAGAATTCCCAGCTAGCACCTTCTCTGTGCCTGGGAAACAGAAGTGTTCACATTGCTTCGCAGAATCGCTTTTGTGCAGAAAACAGTAACACTTGTTCAGAACGAAAGAAAGCACAGAGCCCCAGATTTTATGTTGTCCTGGAGAGCTTGCAGAGCACTGGGGAAAAGCAGGCAGAGAATTCCCTGCTAGCACCTTCTCTTTGCCTGGGAAGCAGAAGTGTTCACATTGCTTCGCAGAATCGCTTTTGTGCAGAAAACAGTAACACTTGTTCAGAACGAAAGAAAGCACAGAGCCTCAGATTTTATGTTGTGCTGGAGAGCTTGCAGAGTACTGGGGAAAAGCAGGCAGAGAATTCCCTGCTAGCACCTTCTCTGTGCCTGGGAAACAGAAGTGTTCCCATTGCTTCGCAGAATCGCTTTTGTGCAGAAAACAGTAACACTTGTTCAGAACGAAAGAAAGCACAGAGCCCCAGATTCTATGTTGTCCTGGAGAGCTTGCAGAGCACTGGGGAAAGGCAGGCAGAGAATTCCCTGCTAGCACCTTCTCTGTGCCTGTTCACATTCCTTTGCAGAATCGCTTTTGTGCAGAAAACAGTAACACTTGTTCAGAACGAAAGAAAGCACAGAGCCCCAGATTTTATGTTGTCCTGGAGAGCTTGCAGAGCACTGGGGAAAAGCAGGCAGAGAATTCCCTGCTAGCACCTTCTCTGTGCCTGGGAAACAGAAGTGTTCCCATTGCTTCGCAGAATCGCTTTTGTGCAGAAAACAGTAACACTTGTTCAGAACGAAAGAAAGCACAGAGCCCCAGATTTTATGTTGTCCTGGAGAGCTTGCAGAGCACTGGGGAAAAGCAGGCAGAGAATTCCCTGCTAGCACCTTCTCTGTGCCTGGGAAACAGAAGTGTTCCCATTGCTTCGCAGAATCGCTTTTGTGCAGAAAACAGTAACACTTGTTCAGAACGAAAGAAAGCACAGAGCCCCAGATTTTATGTTGTCCTGGAGAGCTTGCAGAGCACTGGGGAAAAGCAGGCAGAGAATTCCCTGCTAGCACCTTCTCTGTGCCTGTTCACATTGCTTCGCAGAATCGCTTTTGTGCAGAAAACAGTAACACTTGTTCAGACGAAAGAAAGCACAGAGCCCCAGATTTTATGTTGTCCTGGAGAGCTTGCAGAGCACTGGGGAAAGGCAGGCAGAGAATTCCCAGCTAGCACCTTCTCTGTGCCTGGGAAACAGAAGTGTTCACATTGCTTCGCAGAATCGCTTTTGTGCAGAAAACAGTAACACTTGTTCAGAACGAAAGAAAGCACAGAGCCCCAGATTTTATGTTGTCCTGGAGAGCTTGCAGAGCACTGGGGAAAAGCAGGCAGAGAATTCCCTGCTAGCACCTTCTCTGTGCCTGGGAAGCAGAAGTGTTCACATTGCTTCGCAGAATCGCTTTTGTGCAGAAAACAGTAACACTTGTTCAGAACGAAAGAAAGCACAGAGCCTCAGATTTTATGTTGTGCTGGAGAGCTTGCAGAGTACTGGGGAAAAGCAGGCAGAGAATTCCCTGCTAGCACCTTCTCTGTGCCTGGGAAACAGAAGTGTTCACATTGCTTCGCAGAATCGCTTTTGTGCAGAAAACAGTAACACTTGTTCAGAACGAAAGAAAGCACAGAGCCCCAGATTTTATGTTGTCCTGGAGAGCTTGCAGAGCACTGGGGAAAGGCAGGCAGAGAATTCCCTGCTAGCACCTTCTCTGTGCCTGGGAAGCAGAAGTCTTCACATTGCTTCGCAGAATCGTTTTTGTGCAGAAAACAGTAACACTTGTTCAGAAGCAAAGAAAGCACAGAGCCCCAGATTCTATGTTGTCCTGGTGAGCTTGCAGAGCACTGGGGAAAGGCAGGCAGAGAATTCCCTGCTAGCACCTTCTCTGTGCCTGGGAAGCAGAAGTGTTCACATTGCTTCGCAGAATCGCTTTTGTGCAGAAAACAGTAACACTTGTTCAGAGTGAAAGAAAGCACAGAGCCCCAGATTTTATGTTGTCCTGGAGAGCTTGCAGAGCACTGGGGAAAGGCAGGCAGAGAATTCCCTGCTAGCACCTTCTCTGTGCCTGTTCACATTGCTTCGCAGAATCGCTTTTGTGCAGAAAACAGTAACACTTGTTCAGACGAAAGAAAGCACAGAGCCCCAGATTTTATGTTGTGCTGGAGAGCTTGCAGAGTACTGGGGAAAAGCAGGCAGAGAATTCCCTGCTAGCACCTTCTCTGTGCCTGGGAAGCAGAAGTGTTCACATTGCTTCGCAGAATCGCTTTTCTGCAGAAAACAGTAACACTTGTTCAGAACGAAAGAAAGCACAGAGCCCCAGATTTTATGTTGTCCTGGAGAGCTTGCAGAGCACTGGGGAAAGGCAGGCAGAGAATTCCCTGCTAGCACCTTCTCTGTGCCTGTTCACATTGCTTCGCAGAATCGCTTTTGTGCAGAAAACAGTAACACTTGTTCAGACGAAAGAAAGCACAGAGCCCCAGATTCTATGTTGTCTTGGAGAGCTTGCAGAGCACTGGGGAAAGGCAGGCAGAGAATTCCCTGCTAGCACCTTCTCTTTGCCTGGGAAGCAGAAGTGTTCACATTGCTTCGCAGAATCGCTTTTGTGCAGAAAACACTAACACTTGTTCACAACAAAAGAAAGCACAGAGCCCCAGATTTGCTGTTGTCCTGGAGAGCTTGCAGAGCACTGGGGAAAGGCAGGCAGAGAATTCCCTGCTAGCACCTTCTCTGTTCCTGGGAAGCAGAGTGTTCACATTGCTTCGCAGAATCGCTTCTGTGCAGACAACACTAACACTTTTTCAGAACAAAAGAAAGCACAGAGCCCCAGATTTTATATTGTCCTGGAGAGCTTGCAGAGCACTGGGGAAAAGCAGGCAGAGAATTCCCTGCTAGCACCTTCTCTGTGCCTGGGAAACAGAAGTGTTCACATTTCTTAGCAGTATCGCTTTTGTGCAGAAAACACTAACACTTGTTCAGAACGAAAGAAAGCACAGAGCCCCAGATTTTATGTTGTGCTGGAGAGCTTGCAGAGTACTGGGGAAAAGCAGGCAGAGAATTCCCTGCTAGCACCTTCTCTGTGCCTGGGAAACAGAAGTGTTCACATTGCTTCGCAGAATCGCTTTTGTGCAGAAAACAGTAACACTTGTTCAGAACAAAAGAAAGCACAGAGCCCCAGATTTTATGTTGTCCTGGAGAGCTTGCAGAGCACTGGGGAAAGGCAGGCAGAGAATTCCCTGCTAGCACCTTCTCTGTGCCTGTTCACATTGCTTCGCAGAATCGCTTTTGTGCAGAAAACAGTAACACTTGTTCAGACGAAAGAAAGCACAGAGCCCCAGATTTTATGTTGTCCTGGAGAGCTTGCAGAGCACTGGGGAAAGGCAGGCAGAGAATTCCCTGCTAGCACCTTCTCTGTGCCTGTTCACATTCCTTCGCAGAATCGCTTTTGTGCAGAAAACAGTAACACTTGTTCAGACGAAAGAAAGCACAGAGCCCCAGATTTTATGTTGTGCTGGAGAGCTTGCAGAGCACTGGGGAAAGGCAGGCAGAGAATTCCCTGCTAGCACGTTCTCTGTGCCTGGGAAACAGAAGTGTTCCCATTGCTTCGCAGAATCGCTTTTGTGCAGAAAACAGTAACACTTGTTCAGAACGAAAGAAAGCACAGAGCCCCAGATTTTATGTTGTCCTGGAGAGCTTGCAGAGCACTGGGGAAAAGCAGGCAGAGAATTCCCTGCTAGCACCTTCTCTGTGCCTGGGAAGCAGAAGTGTTCACATTGCTTCGCAGAATCGCTTTTGTGCAGAAAACAGTAACACTTGTTCAGAGTGAAAGAAAGCACAGAGCCCCAGATTTTATGTTGTCCTGGAGAGCTTGCAGAGCACTGGGGAAAGGCAGGCAGAGAATTCCCTGCTAGCACCTTCTCTGTGCCTGTTCACATTGCTTCGCAGAATCGCTTTTGTGCAGAAAACAGTAACACTTGTTCAGACGAAAGAAAGCACAGAGCCCCAGATTTTATGTTGTCCTGGAGAGCTTGCAGAGCACTGGGGAAAGGCAGGCAGAGAATTCCCTGCTAGCACCTTCTCTGTGCTGTTCACATTGCTTCGCAGAATCGCTTTTGTGCAGACAACACTAACACTTCTTCAGACGAAAGAAAGCACAGAGCCCCAGATTTTATGTTGTCCTGGAGAGCTTGCAGAGCACTGGGGAAAAGCAGGCAGAGAATTCCCTGCTAGCACCTTCTCTGTGCCTGGGAAACAGAAGTGTTCACATTTCTTAGCAGTATCGCTTTTGTGCAGAAAACAGTAACACTTGTTCAGAACGAAAGAAAGCACAGAGCCCCAGATTTTATGTTGTCCTGGAGAGCTTGCAGAGCACTGGGGAAAGGCAGGCAGAGAATTCCCTGCTAGCACCTTCTCTGTGCCTGTTCACATTGCTTCGCAGAATCGCTTTTGTGCAGAAAACAGTAACACTTGTTCAGACGAAAGAAAGCACAGAGCCCCAGATTTTATGTTGTCCTGGAGAGCTTGCAGAGCACTGGGGAAAAGCAGGCAGAGAATTCCCTGCTAGCACCTTCTCTGTGCCTGGGAAGCAGAAGTGTTCACATTGCTTCGCAGAATCGCTTTTGTGCAGAAAACAATAACACTTGTTCAGAACGAAAGAAAGCACAGAGCCCCAGATTCTATGTTGTCCTGGAGAGCTTGCAGAGCACTGGGGAAAGGCAGGCAGAGAATTCCCTGCTAGCACCTTCTCTGTGCCTGTTCACATTCCTTCGCAGAATCGCTTTTGTGCAGAAAACAGTAACACTTGTTCAGAACGAAAGAAAGCACAGAGCCCCAGATTTTATGTTGTCCTGGAGAGCTTGCAGAGCACTGGGGAAAAGCAGGCAGAGAATTCCCTGCTAGCACCTTCTCTGTGCCTGGGAAACAGAAGTGTTCCCATTGCTTCGCAGAATCGCTTTTGTGCAGAAAATAGTAACACTTGTTCAGAACGAAAGAAAGCACAGAGCCCCAGATTTTATGTTGTCCTGGAGAGCTTGCAGAGCACTGGGGAAAAGCAGGCAGAGAATTCCCTGCTAGCACCTTCTCTGTGCCTGGGAAACAGAAGTGTTCACATTTCTTAGCAGTATCGCTTTTGTGCAGAAAACAGTAACACTTGTTCAGAAGGAAAGAAAGCACAGAGCCCCAGATTTTATGTTGTGCTGGAGAGCTTGCAGAGCACTGGGGAAAAGCAGGCAGAGAATTCCCTGCTAGCACCTTCTCTGTGCCTGGGAAACAGAAGTGTTCACATTGCTTCGCAGAATCGCTTTTGTGCAGAAAACAGTAACACTTGTTCAGAACGAAAGAAAGCACAGAGCCCCAGATTTTATGTTGTCCTGGAGAGCTTGCAGAGCACTGGGGAAAGGCAGGCAGAGAATTCCCTGCTAGCACCTTCTCTGTGCCTGTTCACATTGCTTCGCAGAATCGCTTTTGTGCAGAAAACAGTAACACTTGTTCAGACGAAAGAAAGCACAGAGCCCCAGATTTTATGTTGTCCTGGAGAGCTTGCAGAGCACTGGGGAAAAGCAGGCAGAGAATTCCCTGCTAGCACCTTCTCTTTGCCTGGGAAGCAGAAGTGTTCACATTGCTTCGCAGAATCGCTTTTGTGCAGAAAACAGTAACACTTGTTCAGAACGAAAGAAAGCACAGAGCCTCAGATTTTATGTTGTGCTGGAGAGCTTGCAGAGTACTGGGGAAAAGCAGGCAGAGAATTCCCTGCTAGCACCTTCTCTGTGCCTGGGAAACAGAAGTGTTCCCATTGCTTCGCAGAATCGCTTTTGTGCAGAAAACAGTAACACTTGTTCAGAACGAAAGAAAGCACAGAGCCCCAGATTCTATGTTGTCCTGGAGAGCTTGCAGAGCACTGGGGAAAGGCAGGCAGAGAATTCCCTGCTAGCACCTTCTCTGTGCCTGTTCACATTCCTTTGCAGAATCGCTTTTGTGCAGAAAACAGTAACACTTGTTCAGAACGAAAGAAAGCACAGAGCCCCAGATTTTATGTTGTCCTGGAGAGCTTGCAGAGCACTGGGGAAAAGCAGGCAGAGAATTCCCTGCTAGCACCTTCTCTGTGCCTGGGAAACAGAAGTGTTCCCATTGCTTCGCAGAATCGCTTTTGTGCAGAAAACAGTAACACTTGTTCAGAACGAAAGAAAGCACAGAGCCCCAGATTTTATGTTGTCCTGGAGAGCTTGCAGAGCACTGGGGAAAAGCAGGCAGAGAATTCCCTGCTAGCACCTTCTCTGTGCCTGGGAAACAGAAGTGTTCCCATTGCTTCGCAGAATCGCTTTTGTGCAGAAAACAGTAACACTTGTTCAGAACGAAAGAAAGCACAGAGCCCCAGATTTTATGTTGTCCTGGAGAGCTTGCAGAGCACTGGGGAAAAGCAGGCAGAGAATTCCCTGCTAGCACCTTCTCTGTGCCTGTTCACATTGCTTCGCAGAATCGCTTTTGTGCAGAAAACAGTAACACTTGTTCAGACGAAAGAAAGCACAGAGCCCCAGATTTTATGTTGTCCTGGAGAGCTTGCAGAGCACTGGGGAAAGGCAGGCAGAGAATTCCCAGCTAGCACCTTCTCTGTGCCTGGGAAACAGAAGTGTTCACATTGCTTCGCAGAATCGCTTTTGTGCAGAAAACAGTAACACTTGTTCAGAACGAAAGAAAGCACAGAGCCCCAGATTTTATGTTGTCCTGGAGAGCTTGCAGAGCACTGGGGAAAAGCAGGCAGAGAATTCCCTGCTAGCACCTTCTCTTTGCCTGGGAAGCAGAAGTGTTCACATTGCTTCGCAGAATCGCTTTTGTGCAGAAAACAGTAACACTTGTTCAGAACGAAAGAAAGCACAGAGCACCAGATTTTATGTTGTGCTGGAGAGCTTGCAGAGTACTGGGGAAAAGCAGGCAGAGAATTCCCTGCTAGCACCTTCTCTGTGCCTGGGAAACAGAAGTGTTCACATTGCTTCGCAGAATCGCTTTTGTGCAGAAAACAGTAACACTTGTTCAGAACGAAAGAAAGCACAGAGCCCCAGATTTTATGTTGTCCTGGAGAGCTTGCAGAGCACTGGGGAAAGGCAGGCAGAGAATTCCCTGCTAGCACCTTCTCTGTGCCTGGGAAGCAGAAGTCTTCACATTGCTTCGCAGAATCGTTTTTGTGCAGAAAACAGTAACACTTGTTCAGAAGCAAAGAAAGCACAGAGCCCCAGATTCTATGTTGTCCTGGTGAGCTTGCAGAGCACTGGGGAAAGGCAGGCAGAGAATTCCCTGCTAGCACCTTCTCTGTGCCTGGGAAGCAGAAGTGTTCACATTGCTTCGCAGAATCGCTTTTGTGCAGAAAACAGTAACACTTGTTCAGAGTGAAAGAAAGCACAGAGCCCCAGATTTTATGTTGTCCTGGAGAGCTTGCAGAGCACTGGGGAAAGGCAGGCAGAGAATTCCCTGCTAGCACCTTCTCTGTGCCTGTTCACATTGCTTCGCAGAATCGCTTTTGTGCAGAAAACAGTAACACTTGTTCAGACGAAAGAAAGCACAGAGCCCCAGATTTTATGTTGTCCTGGAGAGCTTGCAGAGCACTGGGGAAAGGCAGGCAGAGAATTCCCTGCTAGCACCTTCTCTGTGCTGTTCACATTGCTTCGCAGAATCGCTTTTGTGCAGACAACACTAACACTTCTTCAGACGAAAGAAAGCACAGAGCCCCAGATTTTATGTTGTCCTGGAGAGCTTGCAGAGCACTGGGGAAAAGCAGGCAGAGAATTCCCTGCTAGCACCTTCTCTGTGCCTGGGAAACAGAAGTGTTCACATTTCTTAGCAGTATCGCTTTTGTGCAGAAAACAGTAACACTTGTTCAGAACGAAAGAAAGCACAGAGCCCCAGATTTTATGTTGTCCTGGAGAGCTTGCAGAGCACTGGGGAAAGGCAGGCAGAGAATTCCCTGCTAGCACCTTCTCTGTGCCTGTTCACATTGCTTCGCAGAATCGCTTTTGTGCAGAAAACAGTAACACTTGTTCAGACGAAAGAAAGCACAGAGCCCCAGATTTTATGTTGTCCTGGAGAGCTTGCAGAGCACTGGGGAAAAGCAGGCAGAGAATTCCCTGCTAGCACCTTCTCTGTGCCTGGGAAGCAGAAGTGTTCACATTGCTTCGCAGAATCGCTTTTGTGCAGAAAACAATAACACTTGTTCAGAACGAAAGAAAGCACAGAGCCCCAGATTCTATGTTGTCCTGGAGAGCTTGCAGAGCACTGGGGAAAGGCAGGCAGAGAATTCCCTGCTAGCACCTTCTCTGTGCCTGTTCACATTCCTTCGCAGAATCGCTTTTGTGCAGAAAACAGTAACACTTGTTCAGAACGAAAGAAAGCACAGAGCCCCAGATTTTATGTTGTCCTGGAGAGCTTGCAGAGCACTGGGGAAAAGCAGGCAGAGAATTCCCTGCTAGCACCTTCTCTGTGCCTGGGAAACAGAAGTGTTCCCATTGCTTCGCAGAATCGCTTTTGTGCAGAAAACAGTAACACTTGTTCAGAACGAAAGAAAGCACAGAGCCCCAGATTTTATGTTGTCCTGGAGAGCTTGCAGAGCACTGGGGAAAAGCAGGCAGAGAATTCCCTGCTAGCACCTTCTCTGTGCCTGGGAAACAGAAGTGTTCACATTTCTTAGCAGTATCGCTTTTGTGCAGAAAACAGTAACACTTGTTCAGAAGGAAAGAAAGCACAGAGCCCCAGATTTTATGTTGTCCTGGAGAGCTTGCAGAGCACTGGGGAAAAGCAGGCAGAGAATTCCCTGCTAGCACCTTCTCTGTGCCTGGGAAACAGAAGTGTTCACATTGCTTCGCAGAATCGCTTTTGTGCAGAAAACAGTAACACTTGTTCAGAACGAAAGAAAGCACAGAGCCCCAGATTTTATGTTGTCCTGGAGAGCTTGCAGAGCACTGGGGAAAGGCAGGCAGAGAATTCCCTGCTAGCACCTTCTCTGTGCCTGTTCACATTGCTTCGCAGAATCGCTTTTGTGCAGAAAACAGTAACACTTGTTCAGACGAAAGAAAGCACAGAGCCCCAGATTTTATGTTGTCCTGGAGAGCTTGCAGAGCACTGGGGAAAGGCAGGCAGAGAATTCCCAGCTAGCACCTTCTCTGTGCCTGGGAAACAGAAGTGTTCACATTGCTTCGCAGAATCGCTTTTGTGCAGAAAACAGTAACACTTGTTCAGAACGAAAGAAAGCACAGAGCCCCAGATTTTATGTTGTCCTGGAGAGCTTGCAGAGCACTGGGGAAAAGCAGGCAGAGAATTCCCTGCTAGCACCTTCTCTTTGCCTGGGAAGCAGAAGTGTTCACATTGCTTCGCAGAATCGCTTTTGTGCAGAAAACAGTAACACTTGTTCAGAACGAAAGAAAGCACAGAGCCTCAGATTTTATGTTGTGCTGGAGAGCTTGCAGAGTACTGGGGAAAAGCAGGCAGAGAATTCCCTGCTAGCACCTTCTCTGTGCCTGGGAAACAGAAGTGTTCCCATTGCTTCGCAGAATCGCTTTTGTGCAGAAAACAGTAACACTTGTTCAGAACGAAAGAAAGCACAGAGCCCCAGATTTTATGTTGTCCTGGAGAGCTTGCAGAGCACTGGGGAAAGGCAGGCAGAGAATTCCCTGCTAGCACCTTCTCTGTGCCTGTTCACATTCCTTCGCAGAATCGCTTTTGTGCAGAAAACAGTAACACTTGTTCAGAACGAAAGAAAGCACAGAGCCCCAGATTTTATGTTGTCCTGGAGAGCTTGCAGAGCACTGGGGAAAAGCAGGCAGAGAATTCCCTGCTAGCACCTTCTCTGTGCCTGGGAAACAGAAGTGTTCCCATTGCTTCGCAGAATCGCTTTTGTGCAGAAAACAGTAACACTTGTTCAGAACGAAAGAAAGCACAGAGCCCCAGATTTTATGTTGTCCTGGAGAGCTTGCAGAGCACTGGGGAAAAGCAGGCAGAGAATTCCCTGCTAGCACCTTCTCTGTGCCTGGGAAACAGAAGTGTTCCCATTGCTTCGCAGAATCGCTTTTGTGCAGAAAACAGTAACACTTGTTCAGAACGAAAGAAAGCACAGAGCCCCAGATTTTATGTTGTCCTGGAGAGCTTGCAGAGCACTGGGGAAAAGCAGGCAGAGAATTCCCTGCTAGCACCTTCTCTGTGCCTGGGAAACAGAAGTGTTCACATTTCTTAGCAGTATCGCTTTTGTGCAGAAAACAGTAACACTTGTTCAGAAGGAAAGAAAGCACAGAGCCCCAGATTTTATGTTGTGCTGGAGAGCTTGCAGAGCACTGGGGAAAAGCAGGCAGAGAATTCCCTGCTAGCACCTTCTCTGTGCCTGGGAAACAGAAGTGTTCACATTGCTTCGCAGAATCGCTTTTGTGCAGAAAACAGTAACACTTGTTCAGAACGAAAGAAAGCACAGAGCCCCAGATTTTATGTTGTCCTGGAGAGCTTGCAGAGCACTGGGGAAAGGCAGGCAGAGAATTCCCTGCTAGCACCTTCTCTGTGCCTGTTCACATTGCTTCGCAGAATCGCTTTTGTGCAGAAAACAGTAACACTTGTTCAGACGAAAGAAAGCACAGAGCCCCAGATTTTATGTTGTCCTGGAGAGCTTGCAGAGCACTGGGGAAAGGCAGGCAGAGAATTCCCAGCTAGCACCTTCTCTGTGCCTGGGAAACAGAAGTGTTCACATTGCTTCGCAGAATCGCTTTTGTGCAGAAAACAGTAACACTTGTTCAGAACGAAAGAAAGCACAGAGCCCCAGATTTTATGTTGTCCTGGAGAGCTTGCAGAGCACTGGGGAAAAGCAGGCAGAGAATTCCCTGCTAGCACCTTCTCTGTGCCTGGGAAACAGAAGTGTTCACATTGCTTCGCAGAATCGCTTTTGTGCAGAAAACAGTAACACTTGTTCAGAACGAAAGAAAGCACAGAGCCCCAGATTTTATGTTGTCCTGGAGAGCTTGCAGAGCACTGGGGAAAGGCAGGCAGAGAATTCCCTGCTAGCACCTTCTCTGTGCCTGTTCACATTGCTTCGCAGAATCGCTTTTGTGCAGAAAACAGTAACACTTGTTCAGACGAAAGAAAGCACAGAGCCCCAGATTTTATGTTGTCCTGGAGAGCTTGCAGAGCACTGGGGAAAGGCAGGCAGAGAATTCCCTGCTAGCACCTTCTCTGTGCCTGGGAAGCAGAAGTCTTCACATTGCTTCGCAGAATCGTTTTTGTGCAGAAAACACTAACACTTGTTCAGAACCAAAGAAAGCACAGAGCCCCAGATTCTATGTTGTCCTGGTGAGCTTGCAGAGCACTGGGGAAAGGCAGGCAGAGAATTTCCTGCTAGCACCTTCTCTGTGCCTGGGAAGCAGAAGTGTTCACATTGCTTGGCAGAATCGCTTTTGTGCAGAAAACAGTAACACTTTTTCAGAACAAAAGAAAGCACAGAGCCCCAGATTTTATGTTGTCCTGGAGAGCTTGCAGAGCACTGGGGAAAAGCAGGCAGAGAATTCCCTGCTAGCACCTTCTCTGTGCCTGGGAAACAGAAGTGTTCACATTTCTTAGCAGTATCGCTTTTGTGCAGAAAACAGTAACACTTGTTCAGAAGCAAAGAAAGCACAGAGCCCCATATTTTATGTTGTCCTGGAGAGCTTGCAGAGCACTGGGGAAATGCAGGCAGAGAATTCCCTGCTAGCACCTTCTATGTGCCTGGGAAACAGAAGTGTTCACATTGCTTCGCAGAATCGCTTTTGTGCAGAAAACAGTAACACTTGTTCAGACGAAAGAAAGCACAGAGCCCCAGATTTTATGTTGTCCTGGAGAGCTTGCAGAGCACTGGGGAAAGGCAGGCAGAGAATTCCCTGCTAGCACCTTCTCTGTGCCTGTTCACATTGCTTCGCAGAATCGCTTTTGTGCAGAAAACAGTAACTCTTGTTCAGACGAAAGAAAGCACAGAGCACCAGATTTTATGTTGTGCTGGAGAGCTTGCAGAGCACTGGGGAAAGGCAGGCAGAGAATTCCCTGCTAGCACCTTCTATGTGCCTGGGAAGCAGAAGTGTTCACATTGCTTCGCAGAATCACTTTTCTGCAGAAAACAGTAACACTTGTTCAGAACGAAAGAAAGCACAGAGCCCCAGATTTTATGTTGTCCTGGAGAGCTTGCAGAGCACTGGGGAAAAGCAGGCAGAGAATTCCCTGCTAGCACATTCTCTGTGCCTGGGAAACAGAAGTGTTCACATTTCTTCGCAGAATCGCTTTTGTGCAGAAAACAGTAACACTTGTTCAGAACGAAAGAAAGCACAGAGCCCCAGATTTTATGTTGTCCTGGAGAGCTTGCAGAGCACTGGGGAAAGGCAGGCAGAGAATTCCCTGCTAGCACCTTCTCTATGCCTGTTCACATTCCTTCGCAGAATCGCTTTTGTGCAGACAACAGTAACACTTGTTCAGAACGAAAGAAAGCACAGAGCCCCAGATTTTATGTTGTCCTGGAGAGCTTGCAGAGCACTGGGGAAAGGCAGGCAGAGAATTCCCTGCTAGCACCTTCTCTGTGCCTCTTCACATTGCTTCGCAGAATCGCTTTTGTGCAGAAAACAGTAACACTTGTTCAGAACGAAAGAAAGCACAGAGCCCCAGATTTTATGTTGTCCTGGAGAGCTTGCAGAGCACTGGGGAAAAGCAGGCAGAGAATTCCCTGCTAGCACCTTCTCTGTGCCTGGGAAACAGAAGTGTTCCCATTGCTTCGCAGAATCGCTTTTGTGCAGAAAACAGTAACACTTGTTCAGAACGAAAGAAAGCACAGAGCCCCAGATTTTATGTTGTCCTGGAGAGCTTGCAGAGCACTGGGGAAAAGCAGGCAGAGAATTCCCTGCTAGCACCTTCTCTGTGCCTGGGAAACAGAAGTGTTCACATTTCTTAGCAGTATCGCTTTTGTGCAGAAAACAGTAACACTTGTTCAGAAGGAAAGAAAGCACAGAGCCCCAGATTTTATGTTGTGCTGGAGAGCTTGCAGAGTACTGGGGAAAAGCAGGCAGAGAATTCCCTGCTAGCACCTTCTCTGTGCCTGGGAAACAGAAGTGTTCCCATTGCTTCGCAGAATCGCTTTTGTGCAGAAAACAGTAACACTTGTTCAGAACGAAAGAAAGCACAGAGCCCCAGATTTTATGTTGTCCTGGAGAGCTTGCAGAGCACTGGGGAAAGGCAGGCAGAGAATTCCCTGCTAGCACCTTCTCTGTGCCTGGGAAACAGAAGTGTTCACATTTCTTAGCAGTATCGCTTTTGTGCAGAAAACACTAACACTTGTTCAGAACGAAAGAAAGCACAGAGCCCCAGATTTTATGTTGTGCTGGAGAGCTTGCAGAGTACTGGGGAAAAGCAGGCAGAGAATTCCCTGCTAGCACCTTCTCTGTGCCTGGGAAGCAGAAGTGTTCACATTGCTTCGCAGAATCGCTTTTGTGCAGAAAACAGTAACACTTGTTCAGAACGAAAGAAAGCACAGAGCCCCAGATTCTATGTTGTCCTGGAGAGCTTGCAGAGCACTGGGGAAAGGCAGGCAGAGAATTCCCTGCTAGCACCTTCTCTGTGCCTGTTCACATTGCTTCGCAGAATCGCTTTTGTGCAGAAAACAGTAACACTTGTTCAGACGAAAGAAAGCACAGAGCACCAGATTTTATGTTGTGCTGGAGAGCTTGCAGAGCACTGGGGAAAGGCAGGCAGAGAATTCCCTGCTAGCACCTTCTATGTGCCTGGGAAGCAGAAGTGTTCACATTGCTTCGCAGAATCACTTTTCTGCAGAAAACAGTAACACTTGTTCAGAACGAAAGAAAGCACAGAGCCCCAGATTTTATGTTGTCCTGGAGAGCTTGCAGAGCACTGGGGAAAGGCAGGCAGAAAATTCCCTGCTAGCACCTTCTCTGTGCCTGGGAAGCAGAAGTCTTCACATTGCTTCGCAGAATCGCTTTTGTGCAGAAAACACTAACACTTGTTCAGAACGAAAGAAAGCACAGAGCCCCAGATTTTATGTTGTCCTGGAGAGCTTGCAGAGCACTGGGGAAAAGCAGGCAGAGAATTCCCTGCTAGCACCTTCTCTGTGCCTGGGAAACAGAAGTGTTCCCTTTGCTTCGCAGAATCGCTTTTGTGCAGAAAACAGTAACACTTCTTCAGAACGAAAGAAAGCACAGAGCCCCAGATTTTATGTTGTGCTGGAGAGCTTGCAGAGCACTGGGGAAAGGCAGGCAGAGAATTCCCTGCTAGCACCTTCTCTGTGCCTGTTCACATTGCTTCGCAGAATCGCTTTTGTGCAGAAAACAGTAACACTTGTTCAGACGAAAGAAAGCACAGAGCCCCAGATTTTATGTTGTCCTGGAGAGCTTGCAGAGCACTGGGGAAAGGCAGGCAGAGAATTCCCTGCTAGCACCTTCTCTGTGCCTGGGAAGCAGAAGTCTTCACATTGCTTCGCAGAATCGTTTTTGTGCAGAAAACACTAACACTTGTTCAGAACCAAAGAAAGCACAGAGCCCCAGATTCTATGTTGTCCTGGTGAGCTTGCAGAGCACTGGGGAAAGGCAGGCAGAGAATTTCCTGCTAGCACCTTCTCTGTGCCTGGGAAGCAGAAGTGTTCACATTGCTTGGCAGAATCGCTTTTGTGCAGAAAACAGTAACACTTTTTCAGAACAAAAGAAAGCACAGAGCCCCAGATTTTATGTTGTCCTGGAGAGCTTGCAGAGCACTGGGGAAAAGCAGGCAGAGAATTCCCTGCTAGCACCTTCTCTGTGCCTGGGAAACAGAAGTGTTCACATTTCTTAGCAGTATCGCTTTTGTGCAGAAAACAGTAACACTTGTTCAGAAGCAAAGAAAGCACAGAGCCCCATATTTTATGTTGTCCTGGAGAGCTTGCAGAGCACTGGGGAAATGCAGGCAGAGAATTCCCTCCTAGCACCTTCTATGTGCCTGGGAAACAGAAGTGTTCACATTGCTTCGCAGAATCGCTTTTGTGCAGAAAACAGTAACACTTGTTCAGACGAAAGAAAGCACAGAGCCCCAGATTTTATGTTGTCCTGGAGAGCTTGCAGAGCACTGGGGAAAGGCAGGCAGAGAATTCCCTGCTAGCACCTTCTCTGTGCCTGTTCACATTGCTTCGCAGAATCGCTTTTGTGCAGAAAACAGTAACTCTTGTTCAGACGAAAGAAAGCACAGAGCACCAGATTTTATGTTGTGCTGGAGAGCTTGCAGAGCACTGGGGAAAGGCAGGCAGAGAATTCCCTGCTAGCACCTTCTATGTGCCTGGGAAGCAGAAGTGTTCACATTGCTTCGCAGAATCACTTTTCTGCAGAAAACAGTAACACTTGTTCAGAACGAAAGAAAGCACAGAGCCCCAGATTTTATGTTGTCCTGGAGAGCTTGCAGAGCACTGGGGAAAAGCAGGCAGAGAATTCCCTGCTAGCACATTCTCTGTGCCTGGGAAACAGAAGTGTTCACATTGCTTTGCAGAATCGCTTTTGTGCAGAAAACAGTAACACTTGTTCAGAACGAAAGAAAGCACAGAGCCCCAGATTTTATGTTGTCCTGGAGAGCTTGCAGAGCACTGGGGAAAGGCAGGCAGAGAATTCCCTGCTAGCACCTTCTCTGTGCCTGGGAAACAGAAGTGTTCACATTGCTTTGCAGAATCGCTTTTGTGCAGAAAACAGTAACACTTGTTCAGAACGAAAGAAAGCACAGAGCCCCAGATTTTATGTTGTCCTGGAGAGCTTGCAGAGCACTGGGGAAAGGCAGGCAGAGAATTCCCTGCTAGCACCTTCTCTGTGCCTGTTCACATTGCTTCGCAGAATCGCTTTTGTGCAGAAAACAGTAACACTTGTTCAGACGAAAGAAAGCACAGAGCCCCAGATTTTATGTTGTCCTGGAGAGCTTGCAGAGCACTGGGGAAAGGCAGGCAGAGAATTCCCTGCTAGCACCTTCTCTGTGCCTGGGAAGCAGAAGTCTTCACATTGCTTCGCAGAATCGCTTTTGTGCAGAAAACACTAACACTTGTTCAGAACAAAAGAAAGCACAGAGCCCCAGATTCTATGTTGTCCTGGTGAGCTTGCAGAGCACTGGGGAAAGGCAGGCAGAGAATTTCCTGCTAGCACCTTCTCTGTGCCTGGGAAGCAGAAGTGTTCACATTGCTTGGCAGAATCGCTTTTGTGCAGAAAACAGTAACACTTTTTCAGAACAAAAGAAAGCACAGAGCCCCAGATTTTATGTTGTCCTGGAGAGCTTGCAGAGCACTGGGGAAAAGCAGGCAGAGAATTCCCTGCTAGCACCTTCTCTGTGCCTGGGAAACAGAAGTGTTCACATTTCTTAGCAGTATCGCTTTTGTGCAGAAAACAGTAACACTTGTTCAGAAGCAAAGAAAGCACAGAGCCCCATATTTTATGTTGTGCTGGAGAGCTTGCAGAGTACTGGGGAAAAGCAGGCAGAGAATTCCCTGCTAGCACCTTCTCTGTGCCTGGGAAGCAGATGTGTTCACATTGCTTCGCAGAATCGCTTTTGTGCAGAAAACAGTAACACTTGTTCAGAACGAAAGAAAGCACAGAGCCCCAGATTTTATGTTGTCCTGGAGAGCTTGCAGAGCACTGGGGAAAGGCAGGCAGAGAATTCCCTGCTAGCACCTTCTCTGTGCCTCTTCACATTCCTTCGCAGAATCGCTTTTGTGCAGAAAACAGTAACACTTGTTCAGAACGAAAGAAAGCACAGAGCCCCAGATTTTATGTTGTCCTGGAGAGCTTGCAGAGCACTGCGGAAAAGCAGGCAGAGAATTCCCTGCTAGCACCTTCTCTGTGCCTGGGAAAGAGAAGTGTTCCCATTGTTTCGCAGAATCGCTTTTGTGCAGAAAACAGTAACACTTGTTCAGACGAAAGAAAGCACAGAGCCCCAGATTTTATGTTGTCCTGGAGAGCTTGCAGAGCACTGGGGAAAGGCAGGCAGAGAATTCCCTGCTAGCACCTTCTCTGTGCCTGGGAAGCAGAAGTGTTCACATTGCTTTGCAGAATCGCTTTTGTGCAGAAAACACTAACACTTGTTCAGAACAAAAGAAAGCACAGAGCCCCAGATTCTATGTTGTCCTGGTGAGCTTGCAGAGCACTGGGGAAAGGCAAGCAGAGAATTTCCTGCTAGCACCTTCTCTGTGCCTGTTCACATTGCTTCGCAGAATCGCTTTTGTGCAGAAAACAGTAACACTTGTTCAGACGAAAGAAAGCACAGAGCCCCAGATTTTATGTTGTGCTGGAGAGCTTGCAGAGCACTGGGGAAAGGCAGGCAGAGAATTCCCTGCTAGCACCTTCTATGTGCCTGGGAAACAGAAGTGTTCACATTGCTTCGCAGAATCACTTTTCTGCAGAAAACAGTAACACTTGTTCAGAACGAAAGAAAGCACAGAGCCCCAGATTTTATGTTGTCCTGGAGAGCTTGCAGAGCACTGGGGAAAGGCAGGCAGAAAATTCCCTGCTAGCACCTTCTCTGTGCCTGGGAAGCAGAAGTCTTCACATTGCTTCGCAGAATCGCTTTTGTGCAGAAAACAATAACACCTGTTCAGAACGAAAGAAAGCACAGAGCCCCAGATTTTATGTTGTCCTGGAGAGCTTGCAGAGCACTGGGGAAAAGCAGGCAGAGAATTCCCTGCTAGCACGTTCTCTGTGCCTGGGAAACAGAAGTGTTCACATTTCTTCGCAGAATCGCTTTTGTGCAGAAAACAGTAACACTTGTTCAGAACGAAAGAAAGCACAGAGTCCCAGATTTTATGTTGTCCTGGAGAGCTTGCAGAGCACTGGGGAAAGGCAGGCAGAGAATTCCCTGCTAGCACCTTCTCTATGCCTGTTCACATTGCTTTGCAGAATCGCTTTTGTGCAGAAAACAGTAACACTTGTTCAGAACGAAAGAAAGCACAGAGCCACAGATTTTATGTTGTCCTGGAGAGCTTGCAGAGCACTGGGGAAAAGCAGGCAGAGAATTCCCTGCTAGCACCTTCTCTGTGCCTGGGAAACAGAAGTGTTCACATTGCTTTGCAGAATCGCTTTTGTGCAGAAAACAGTAACACTTGTTCAGAACGAAAGAAAGCACAGAGCCACAGATTTTATGTTGTCCTGGAGAGCTTGCAGAGCACTGGGGAAAGGCAGGCAGAGAATTCCCTGCTAGCACCTTCTCTGTGCCTGTTCACATTGCTTCGCAGAATCGCTTTTGTGCAGAAAACAGTAACACTTGTTCAGACGAAAGAAAGCACAGAGCCCCAGATTTTATGTTGTCCTGGAGAGCTTGCAGAGCACTGGGGAAAGGCAGGCAGAGAATTCCCTGCTAGCACCTTCTCTGTGCCTGGGAAGCAGAAGTGTTCACATTGCTTCGCAGAATCGCTTTTGTGCAGAAAACACTAACACTTGTTCAGAACAAAAGAAAGCACAGAGCCCCAGATTCTATGTTGTCCTGGTGAGCTTGCAGAGCACTGGGGAAAGGCAAGCAGAGAATTCCCTGCTAGCACCTTCTCTGTGCCTCTTCACATTCCTACGCAGAATCGCTTTTGTGCAGAAAACAGTAACACTTGTTCAGAACGAAAGAAAGCACAGAGCCCCAGATTTTATGTTGTCCTGGAGAGCTTGCAGAGCACTGGGGAAAAGCAGGCAGAGAATTCCCTGCTAGCACCTTCTCTGTGCCTGGGAAAGAGAAGTGTTCCCATTGCTTCGCAGAATCGCTTTTGTGCAGAAAACAGTAACACTTGTTCAGAACGAAAGAAAGCACAGAGCCCCAGATTTTATGTTGTCCTGGAGAGCTTGCAGAGCACTGGGGAAAGGCAGGCAGAGAATTCCCTGCTAGCACCTTCTCTGTGCCTGTTCACATTGCTTCGCAGAATCGTTTTTGTGCAGAAAACACTAACACTTGTTCAGAACAAAAGAAAGCACAGAGCCCCAGATTCTATGTTGTCCTGGTGAGCTTGCAGAGCACTGGGGAAAGGCAGGCAGAGAATTTCCTGCTAGCACCTTCTCTGTGCCTGGGAAGCAGAAGTGTTCACATTGCTTGGCAGAATCGCTTTTGTGCAGAAAACAGTAACACTTTTTCAGAACAAAAGAAAGCACAGAGCACCAGATTTTATGTTGTCCTGGAGAGCTTGCAGAGCACTGGGGAAAAGCAGGCAGAGAATTCCCTGCTAGCACCTTCTCTGTGCCTGGGAAACAGAAGTGTTCACATTTCTTAGCAGTATCGCTTTTGTGCAGACAACAGTAACACTTGTTCAGAAGCAAAGAAAGCACAGAGCCCCAGATTTTATGTTGTGCTGGAGAGCTTGCAGAGTACTGGGGAAAAGCAGGCAGAGAATTCCCTGCTAGCACCTTCTCTGTGCCTGGGAAGCAGAAGTGTTCACATTGCTTCGCAGAATCGCTTTTGTGCAGAAAACACTAACACTTGTTCAGAACGAAAGAAAGCACAGAGCCCCAGATTTTATGTTGTCCTGGAGAGCTTGCAGAGCACTGGGGAAAGGCAGGCAGAGAATTCCCTGCTAGCACCTTCTCTGTGCCTCTTCACATTCCTTCGCAGAATCGCTTTTGTGCAGAAAACAGTAACACTTGTTCAGAACGAAAGAAAGCACAGAGCCCCAGATTTTATGTTGTCCTGGAGAGCTTGCAGAGCACTGGGGAAAAGCAGGCAGAGAATTCCCTGCTAGCACCTTCTCTGTGCCTGGGAAAGAGAAGTGTTCCCATTGCTTCGCAGAATCGCTTTTGTGCAGAAAACAGTAACACTTGTTCAGAACGAAAGAAAGCACAGAGCCCCAGATTTTATGTTGTCCTGGAGAGCTTGCAGAGCACTGGGGAAAGGCAGGCAGAGAATTCCCTGCTAGCACCTTCTCTGTGCCTGGGAAACAGAAGTGTTCACATTGCTTCGCAGAATCGCTTTTGTGCAGAAAACAGTAACACTTGTTCAGACGAAAGAAAGCACAGAGCCCCAGATTTTATGTTGTCCTGGAGAGCTTGCAGAGCACTGGGGAAAGGCAGGCAGAGAATTCCCTGCTAGCACCTTCTCTGTGCCTGTTCACATTGCTTCGCAGAATCGCTTTTGTGCAGAAAACAGTAACACTTGTTCAGACGAAAGAAAGCACAGAGCACCAGATTTTATGTTGTGCTGGAGAGCTTGCAGAGCACTGGGGAAAGGCAGGCAGAGAATTCCCTGCTAGCACCTTCTATGTGCCTGGGAAGCAGAAGTGTTCACATTGCTTCGCAGAATCACTTTTGTGCAGAAAACAGTAACACTTGTTCAGAACGAAAGAAAGCACAGAGCCACAGATTTTATGTTGTCCTGGAGAGCTTGCAGAGCACTGGGGAAAGGCAGGCAGAGAATTCCCTGCTAGCACCTTCTCTGTGCCTGTTCACATTGCTTCGCAGAATCGCTTTTGTGCAGAAAACAGTAACACTTGTTCAGACGAAAGAAAGCACAGAGCCCCAGATTTTATGTTGTCCTGGAGAGCTTGCAGAGCACTGGGGAAAGGCAGGCAGAGAATTCCCTGCTAGCACCTTCTCTGTGCCTGGGAAGCAGAAGTCTTCACATTGCTTCGCAGAATCGCTTTTGTGCAGAAAACACTAACACTTGTTCAGAACAAAAGAAAGCACAGAGCCCCAGATTCTATGTTGTCCTGGTGAGCTTGCAGAGCACTGGGGAAAGGCAGGCAGAGAATTTCCTGCTAGCACCTTCTCTGTGCCTGGGAAGCAGAAGTGTTCACATTGCTTGGCAGAATCGCTTTTGTGCAGAAAACAGTAACACTTGTTCAGAAGCAAAGAAAGCACAGAGCCCCATATTTTATGTTGTGCTGGAGAGCTTGCAGAGTACTGGGGAAAAGCAGGCAGAGAATTCCCTGCTAGCACCTTCTCTGTGCCTGGGAAGCAGAAGTGTTCACATTGCTTCGCAGAATCGCTTTTGTGCAGAAAACACTAACACTTGTTCAGAACGAAAGAAAGCACAGAGCCCCAGATTTTATGTTGTCCTGGAGAGCTTGCAGAGCACTGGGGAAAGGCAGGCAGAGAATTCCCTGCTAGCACCTTCTCTGTGCCTCTTCACATTCCTACGCAGAATCGCTTTTGTGCAGAAAACAGTAACACTTGTTCAGAACGAAAGAAAGCACAGAGCCCCAGATTTTATGTTGTCCTGGAGAGCTTGCAGAGCACTGGGGAAAAGCAGGCAGAGAATTCCCTGCTAGCACCTTCTCTGTGCCTGGGAAAGAGAAGTGTTCCCATTTCTTCGCAGAATCGCTTTTGTGCAGAAAACAGTAACACTTGTTCAGAACGAAAGAAAGCACAGAGCCCCAGATTTTATGTTGTCCTGGAGAGCTTGCAGAGCACTGGGGAAAGGCAGGCAGAGAATTCCCTGCTAGCACCTTCTCTGTGCCTGTTCACATTGCTTCGCAGAATCGTTTTTGTGCAGAAAACACTAACACTTGTTCAGAACAAAAGAAAGCACAGAGCCCCAGATTCTATGTTGTCCTGGTGAGCTTGCAGAGCACTGGGGAAAGGCAGGCAGAGAATTTCCTGCTAGCACCTTCTCTGTGCCTGGGAAGCAGAAGTGTTCACATTGCTTGGCAGAATCGCTTTTGTGCAGAAAACAGTAACACTTTTTCAGAACAAAAGAAAGCACAGAGCCCCAGATTTTATGTTGTCCTGGAGAGCTTGCAGAGCACTGGGGAAAAGCAGGCAGAGAATTCCCTGCTAGCACCTTCTCTGTGCCTGGGAAACAGAAGTGTTCACATTTCTTAGCAGTATCGCTTTTGTGCAGACAACAGTAACACTTGTTCAGAAGCAAAGAAAGCACAGAGCCCCAGATTTTATGTTGTGCTGGAGAGCTTGCAGAGTACTGGGGAAAAGCAGGCAGAGAATTCCCTGCTAGCACCTTCTCTGTGCCTGGGAAGCAGAAGTGTTCACATTGCTTCGCAGAATCGCTTTTGTGCAGAAAACACTAACACTTGTTCAGAACGAAAGAAAGCACAGAGCCCCAGATTTTATGTTGTCCTGGAGAGCTTGCAGAGCACTGGGGAAAGGCAGGCAGAGAATTCCCTGCTAGCACCTTCTCTGTGCCTCTTCACATTCCTTCGCAGAATCGCTTTTGTGCAGAAAACAGTAACACTTGTTCAGAACGAAAGAAAGCACAGAGCCCCAGATTTTATGTTGTCCTGGAGAGCTTGCAGAGCACTGGGGAAAAGCAGGCAGAGAATTCCCTGCTAGCACCTTCTCTGTGCCTGGGAAAGAGAAGTGTTCCCATTGCTTCGCAGAATCGCTTTTGTGCAGAAAACAGTAACACTTGTTCAGAACGAAAGAAAGCACAGAGCCCCAGATTTTATGTTGTCCTGGAGAGCTTGCAGAGCACTGGGGAAAGGCAGGCAGAGAATTCCCTGCTAGCACCTTCTCTGTGCCTGGGAAACAGAAGTGTTCACATTGCTTCGCAGAATCGCTTTTGTGCAGAAAACAGTAACACTTGTTCAGACGAAAGAAAGCACAGAGCCCCAGATTTTATGTTGTCCTGGAGAGCTTGCAGAGCACTGGGGAAAGGCAGGCAGAGAATTCCCTGCTAGCACCTTCTCTGTGCCTGTTCACATTGCTTCGCAGAATCGCTTTTGTGCAGAAAACAGTAACACTTGTTCAGACGAAAGAAAGCACAGAGCACCAGATTTTATGTTGTGCTGGAGAGCTTGCAGAGCACTGGGGAAAGGCAGGCAGAGAATTCCCTGCTAGCACCTTCTATGTGCCTGGGAAGCAGAAGTGTTCACATTGCTTCGCAGAATCGCTTTTGTGCAGAAAACAGTAACACTTGTTCAGAACGAAAGAAAGCACAGAGCCCCAGATTTTATGTTGTCCTGGAGAGCTTGCAGAGCACTGGGGAAAGGCAGGCAGAAAATTCCCTGCTAGCACCTTCTCTGTGCCTGGGAAGCAGAAGTCTTCACATTGCTTCGCAGAATCGCTTTTGTGCAGAAAACAATAACACCTGTTCAGAACGAAAGAAAGCACAGAGCCCCAGATTTTATGTTGTCCTGGAGAGCTTGCAGAGCACTGGGGAAAAGCAGGCAGAGAATTCCCTGCTAGCACGTTCTCTGTGCCTGGGAAACAGAAGTGTTCACATTTCTTCGCAGAATCGCTTTTGTGCAGAAAACAGTAACACTTGTTCAGAACGAAAGAAAGCACAGAGCCCCAGATTTTATGTTGTCCTGGAGAGCTTGCAGAGCACTGGGGAAAGGCAGGCAGAGAATTCCCTGCTAGCACCTTCTCTATGCCTGTTCACATTCCTTCGCAGAATCGCTTTTGTGCAGAAAACAGTAACACTTGTTCAGAACGAAAGAAAGCACAGAGCCCCAGATTTTATGTTATCCTGGAGAGCTTGCAGAGCACTGGGGAAAAGCAGGCAGAGAATTCCCTGCTAGCACCTTCTCTGTGCCTGGGAAACAGAAGTGTTCACATTGCTTTGCAGAATCGCTTTTGTGCAGAAAACAGTAACACTTGTTCAGAACGAAAGAAAGCACAGAGCCACAGATTTTATGTTGTCCTGGAGAGCTTGCAGAGCACTGGGGAAAGGCAGGCAGAGAATTCTCTGCTAGCACCTTCTCTGTGCCTGTTCACATTGCTTCGCAGAATCGCTTTTGTGCAGAAAACAGTAACACTTGTTCAGACGAAAGAAAGCACAGAGCCCCAGATTTTATGTTGTCCTGGAGTGCTTGCAGAGCACTGGGGAAAGGCAGGCAGAGAATTCCCTGCTAGCACCTTCTCTGTGCCTGGGAAGCAGAAGTCTTCACATTGCTTCGCAGAATCGCTTTTGTGCAGAAAACACTAACACTTGTTCAGAACAAAAGAAAGCACAGAGCCCCAGATTCTATGTTGTCCTGGTGAGCTTGCAGAGCACTGGGGAAAGGCAAGCAGAGAATTTCCTGCTAGCACCTTCTCTGTGCCTGGGAAGCAGAAGTGTTCACATTGCTTGGCAGAATCGCTTTTGTGCAGAAAACAGTAACACTTTTTCAGAACAAAAGAAAGCACAGAGCACCAGATTTTATGTTGTCCTGGAGAGCTTGCAGAGCACTGGGGAAAAGCAGGCAGAGAATTCCCTGCTAGCACCTTCTCTGTGCCTGGGAAACAGAAGTGTTCACATTTCTTAGCAGTATCGCTTTTGTGCAGAAAACAGTAACACTTGTTCAGAAGCAAAGAAAGCACAGAGCCCCATATTTTATGTTGTGCTGGAGAGCTTGCAGAGCACTGGGGAAAGGCAGGCAGAGAATTCCCTGCTAGCACCTTCTCTGTGCCTGGGAAGCAGAAGTGTTCACATTGCTTCGCAGAATCGCTTTTGTGCAGAAAACAGTAACACTTGTTCAGACGAAAGAAAGCACAGAGCCCCAGATTTTATGTTGTCCTGGAGAGCTTGCAGAGCACTGGGGAAAGGCAGGCAGAGAATTCCCTGCTAGCACCTTCTCTGTGCCTGTTCACATTGCTTCGCAGAATCGCTTTTGTGCAGAAAACAGTAACACTTGTTCAGACGAAAGAAAGCACAGAGCACCAGATTTTATGTTGTGCTGGAGAGCTTGCAGAGCACTGGGGAAAGGCAGGCAGAGAATTCCCTGCTAGCACCTTCTATGTGCCTGGGAAGCAGAAGTGTTCACATTGCTTCGCAGAATCACTTTTCTGCAGAAAACAGTAACACTTGTTCAGAACGAAAGAAAGCACAGAGCCCCAGATTTTATGTTGTCCTGGAGAGCTTGCAGAGCACTGGGGAAAGGCAGGCAGAAAATTCCCTGCTAGCACCTTCTCTGTGCCTGGGAAGCAGAAGTCTTCACATTGCTTCGCAGAATCGCTTTTGTGCAGAAAACAATAACACCTGTTCAGAACGAAAGAAAGCACAGAGCATCAGATTTTATGTTGTCCTGGAGAGCTTGCAGAGCACTGGGGAAAAGCAGGCAGAGAATTCCCTGCTAGCACGTTCTCTGTGCCTGGGAAACAGAAGTGTTCACATTTCTTCGCAGAATCGCTTTTGTGCAGAAAACAGTAACACTTGTTCAGAACGAAAGAAAGCACAGAGCCCCAGATTTTATGTTGTCCTGGAGAGCTTGCAGAGCACTGGGGAAAGGCAGGCAGAGAATTCCCTGCTAGCACCTTCTCTATGCCTGTTCACATTCCTTCGCAGAATCGCTTTTGTGCAGAAAACAGTAACACTTGTTCAGAACGAAAGAAAGCACAGAGCCCCAGATTTTATGTTGTCCTGGAGAGCTTGCAGAGCACTGGGGAAAAGCAGGCAGAGAATTCCCTGCTAGCACCTTCTCTGTGCCTGCGAAACAGAAGTGTTCACATTGCTTTGCAGAATCGCTTTTGTGCAGAAAACAGTAACACTTGTTCAGACGAAAGAAAGCACAGAGCCCCAGATTTTATGTTGTCCTGGAGAGCTTGCAGAGCCCTGGGGAAAGGCAGGCAGAGAATTCCCTGCTAGCACCTTCTCTGTGCCTGGGAAGCAGAAGTCTTCACATTGCTTCGCAGAATCGCTTTTGTGCAGAAAACACTAACACTTGTTCAGAACAAAAGAAAGCACAGAGCCCCAGATTCTATGTTGTCCTGGTGAGCTTGCAGAGCACTGGGGAAAGGCAAGCAGAGAATTTCCTGCTAGCACCTTCTCTGTGCCTGGGAAGCAGAAGTGTTCACATTGCTTGGCAGAATCGCTTTTGTGCAGAAAACAGTAACACTTTTTCAGAACAAAAGAAAGCACAGAGCACCAGATTTTATGTTGTCCTGGAGAGCTTGCAGAGCACTGGGGAAAAGCAGGCAGAGAATTCCCTGCTAGCACCTTCTCTGTGCCTGGGAAACAGAAGTGTTCACATTTCTTAGCAGTATCGCTTTTGTGCAGAAAACAGTAACACTTGTTCAGAAGCAAAGAAAGCACAGAGCCCCATATTTTATGTTGTGCTGGAGAGCTTGCAGAGCACTGGGGAAAGGCAGGCAGAGAATTCCCTGCTAGCACCTTCTCTGTGCCTGGGAAGCAGAAGTGTTCACATTGCTTCGCAGAATCGCTTTTGTGCAGAAAACAGTAACACTTGTTCAGACGAAAGAAAGCACAGAGCCCCAGATTTTATGTTGTCCTGGAGAGCTTGCAGAGCACTGGGGAAAGGCAGGCAGAGAATTCCCTGCTAGCACCTTCTCTGTGCCTGTTCACATTGCTTCGCAGAATCGCTTTTGTGCAGAAAACAGTAACACTTGTTCAGACGAAAGAAAGCACAGAGCACCAGATTTTATGTTGTGCTGGAGAGCTTGCAGAGCACTGGGGAAAGGCAGGCAGAGAATTCCCTGCTAGCACCTTCTATGTGCCTGGGAAACAGAAGTGTTCACATTGCTTCGCAGAATCACTTTTCTGCAGAAAACAGTAACACTTGTTCAGAACGAAAGAAAGCACAGAGCCCCAGATTTTATGTTGTCCTGGAGAGCTTGCAGAGCACTGGGGAAAGGCAGGCAGAAAATTCCCTGCTAGCACCTTCTCTGTGCCTGGGAAGCAGAAGTCTTCACATTGCTTCGCAGAATCGCTTTTGTGCAGAAAACAATAACACCTGTTCAGAACGAAAGAAAGCACAGAGCCCCAGATTTTATGTTGTCCTGGAGAGCTTGCAGAGCACTGGGGAAAAGCAGGCAGAGAATTCCCTGCTAGCACGTTCTCTGTGCCTGGGAAACAGAAGTGTTCACATTTCTTCGCAGAATCGCTTTTGTGCAGAAAACAGTAACACTTGTTCAGAACGAAAGAAAGCACAGAGCCCCAGATTTTATGTTGTCCTGGAGAGCTTGCAGAGCACTGGGGAAAGGCGGGCAGAGAATTCCCTGCTAGCACCTTCTCTATGCCTGTTCACATTCCTTCGCAGAATCGCTTTTGTGCAGAAAACAGTAACACTTGTTCAGAACGAAAGAAAGCACAGAGCCCCAGATTTTATGTTGTCCTGGAGAGCTTGCAGAGCACTGGGGAAAAGCAGGCAGAGAATTCCCTGCTAGCACCTTCTCTGTGCCTGTTCACATTGCTTCGCAGAATCGCTTTTGTGCAGAAAACAGTAACACTTGTTCAGACGAAAGAAAGCACAGAGCACCAGATTTTATGTTGTGCTGGAGAGCTTGCAGAGCACTGGGGAAAGGCAGGCAGAGAATTCCCTGCTAGCACCTTCTATGTGCCTGGGAAGCAGAAGTGTTCACATTGCTTCGCAGAATCACTTTTCTGCAGAAAACAGTAACACTTGTTCAGAACGAAAGAAAGCACAGAGCCCCAGATTTTATGTTGTCCTGGAGAGCTTGCAGAGCACTGGGGAAAGGCAGGCAGAAAATTCCCTGCTAGCACCTTCTCTGTGCCTGGGAAGCAGAAGTCTTCACATTGCTTCGCAGAATCGCTTTTGTGCAGAAAACAATAACACCTGTTCAGAACGAAAGAAAGCACAGAGCCCCAGATTTTATGTTGTCCTGGAGAGCTTGCAGAGCACTGGGGAAAAGCAGGCAGAGAATTCCCTGCTAGCACGTTCTCTGTGCCTGGGAAACAGAAGTGTTCACATTTCTTCGCAGAATCGCTTTTGTGCAGAAAACAGTAACACTTGTTCAGAACGAAAGAAAGCACAGAGCCCCAGATTTTATGTTGTCCTGGAGAGCTTGCAGAGCACTGGGGAAAGGCAGGCAGAGAATTCCCTGCTAGCACCTTCTCTATGCCTGTTCACATTCCTTCGCAGAATCGCTTTTGTGCAGAAAACAGTAACACTTGTTCAGAACGAAAGAAAGCACAGAGCCCCAGATTTTATGTTGTCCTGGAGAGCTTGCAGAGCACTGGGGAAAAGCAGGCAGAGAATTCCCTGCTAGCACCTTCTCTGTGCCTGGGAAACAGAAGTGTTCACATTGCTTTACAGAATCGCTTTTGTGCAGAAAACAGTAACACTTGTTCAGACGAAAGAAAGCACAGAGCCCCAGATTTTATGTTGTCCTGGAGAGCTTGCAGAGCCCTGGGGAAAGGCAGGCAGAGAATTCCCTGCTAGCACCTTCTCTGTGCCTGGGAAGCAGAAGTCTTCACATTGCTTCGCAGAATCGCTTTTGTGCAGAAAACACTAACACTTGTTCAGAACAAAAGAAAGCACAGAGCCCCAGATTCTATGTTGTCCTGGTGAGCTTGCAGAGCACTGGGGAAAGGCAAGCAGAGAATTTCCTGCTAGCACCTTCTCTGTGCCTGGGAAGCAGAAGTGTTCACATTGCTTGGCAGAATCGCTTTTGTGCAGAAAACAGTAACACTTTTTCAGAACAAAAGAAAGCACAGAGCACCAGATTTTATGTTGTCCTGGAGAGCTTGCAGAGCACTGGGGAAAAGCAGGCAGAGAATTCCCTGCTAGCACCTTCTCTGTGCCTGGGAAACAGAAGTGTTCACATTTCTTAGCAGTATCGCTTTTGTGCAGAAAACAGTAACACTTGTTCAGAAGCAAAGAAAGCACAGAGCCCCATATTTTATGTTGTGCTGGAGAGCTTGCAGAGCACTGGGGAAAGGCAGGCAGAGAATTCCCTGCTAGCACCTTCTCTGTGCCTGGGAAGCAGAAGTGTTCACATTGCTTCGCAGAATCGCTTTTGTGCAGAAAACAGTAACACTTGTTCAGACGAAAGAAAGCACAGAGCCCCAGATTTTATGTTGTCCTGGAGAGCTTGCAGAGCACTGGGGAAAGGCAGGCAGAGAATTCCCTGCTAGCACCTTCTCTGTGCCTGTTCACATTGCTTCGCAGAATCGCTTTTGTGCAGAAAACAGTAACACTTGTTCAGACGAAAGAAAGCACAGAGCACCAGATTTTATGTTGTGCTGGAGAGCTTGCAGAGCACTGGGGAAAGGCAGGCAGAGAATTCCCTGCTAGCACCTTCTATGTGCCTGGGAAACAGAAGTGTTCACATTGCTTCGCAGAATCACTTTTCTGCAGAAAACAGTAACACTTGTTCAGAACGAAAGAAAGCACAGAGCCCCAGATTTTATGTTGTCCTGGAGAGCTTGCAGAGCACTGGGGAAAGGCAGGCAGAAAATTCCCTGCTAGCACCTTCTCTGTGCCTGGGAAGCAGAAGTCTTCACATTGCTTCGCAGAATCGCTTTTGTGCAGAAAACAATAACACCTGTTCAGAACGAAAGAAAGCACAGAGCCCCAGATTTTATGTTGTCCTGGAGAGCTTGCAGAGCACTGGGGAAAAGCAGGCAGAGAATTCCCTGCTAGCACGTTCTCTGTGCCTGGGAAACAGAAGTGTTCACATTTCTTCGCAGAATCGCTTTTGTGCAGAAAACAGTAACACTTGTTCAGAACGAAAGAAAGCACAGAGCCCCAGATTTTATGTTGTCCTGGAGAGCTTGCAGAGCACTGGGGAAAGGCGGGCAGAGAATTCCCTGCTAGCACCTTCTCTATGCCTGTTCACATTCCTTCGCAGAATCGCTTTTGTGCAGAAAACAGTAACACTTGTTCAGAACGAAAGAAAGCACAGAGCCCCAGATTTTATGTTGTCCTGGAGAGCTTGCAGAGCACTGGGGAAAAGCAGGCAGAGAATTCCCTGCTAGCACCTTCTCTGTGCCTGTTCACATTGCTTCGCAGAATCGCTTTTGTGCAGAAAACAGTAACACTTGTTCAGACGAAAGAAAGCACAGAGCCCCAGATTTTATGTTGTCCTGGAGAGCTTGCAGAGCACTGTGGAAAGGCAGGCAGAGAATTCCCTGCTAGCACCTTCTCTGTGCCTGGGAAGCAGAAGTCTTCACATTGCTTCGCAGAATCGCTTTTGTGCAGAAAACACTAACACTTGTTCAGAACAAAAGAAAGCACAGAGCCCCAGATTCTATGTTGTCCTGGTGAGCTTGCAGAGCACTGGGGAAAGGCAGGCAGAGAATTTCCTGCTAGCACCTTCTCTGTGCCTGGGAAGCAGAAGTGTTCACATTGCTTGGCAGAATCGCTTTTGTGCAGAAAACAGTAACACTTTTTCAGAACAAAAGAAAGCACAGAGCCCCAGATTTTATGTTGTCCTGGAGAGCTTGCAGAGCACTGGGGAAAAGCAGGCAGAGAATTCCCTGCTAGCACCTTCTCTGTGCCTGGGAAACAGAAGTGTTCACATTTCTTAGCAGTATCGCTTTTGTGCAGACAACAGTAACACTTGTTCAGAAGCAAAGAAAGCACAGAGCCCCAGATTTTATGTTGTGCTGGAGAGCTTGCAGAGTACTGGGGAAAAGCAGGCAGAGAATTCCCTGCTAGCACCTTCTCTGTGCCTGGGAAGCAGAAGTGTTCACATTGCTTCGCAGAATCGCTTTTGTGCAGAAAACACTAACACTTGTTCAGAACGAAAGAAAGCACAGAGCCCCAGATTTTATGTTGTCCTGGAGAGCTTGCAGAGCACTGGGGAAAGGCAGGCAGAGAATTCCCTGCTAGCACCTTCTCTGTGCCTCTTCACATTCCTTCGCAGAATCGCTTTTGTGCA
This sequence comes from Strix uralensis, assembly GCF_047716275.1. Classification (NCBI taxonomy): domain Eukaryota; kingdom Metazoa; phylum Chordata; class Aves; order Strigiformes; family Strigidae; genus Strix; species Strix uralensis. The sequence goes on from NC_133973.1 coordinate 9,726,695, forward strand.
GAAAACAGTAACACTTGTTCAGAACGAAAGAAAGCACAGAGCCCCAGATTTTATGTTGTCCTGGAGAGCTTGCAGAGCACTGGGGAAAAGCAGGCAGAGAATTCCCTGCTAGCACCTTCTCTGTGCCTGGGAAAGAGAAGTGTTCCCATTGCTTCGCAGAATCGCTTTTGTGCAGAAAACAGTAACACTTGTTCAGAACGAAAGAAAGCACAGAGCCCCAGATTTTATGTTGTCCTGGAGAGCTTGCAGAGCACTGGGGAAAGGCAGGCAGAGAATTCCCTGCTAGCACCTTCTCTGTGCCTGTTCACATTGCTTCGCAGAATCGCTTTTGTGCAGAAAACAGTAACACTTGTTCAGACGAAAGAAAGCACAGAGCCCCAGATTTTATGTTGTCCTGGAGAGCTTGCAGAGCACTGGGGAAAGGCAGGCAGAGAATTCCCTGCTAGCACCTTCTCTGTGCCTGGGAAGCAGAAGTCTTCACATTGCTTCGCAGAATCGCTTTTGTGCAGACAACAGTAACACTTTTTCAGAACAAAAGAAAGCACAGAGCCCCAGATCTGCTGTTGTCCTGGAGAGCTTGCAGAGCACTGGGGAAAAGCAGGCAGAGAATTCCCTGCTAGCACCTTCTCTGTGCCTGGGAAACAGAAGTCTTCACATTGCTTCGCAGAATCGCTTTTGTGCAGAAAACAATAACACTTGTTCAGAACGAAAGAAAGCACAGAGCCACAGATTTGCTGTTGTGCTCGAGAGCTTGCAGAGCACTGGGGAAAGGCAGGCAGAGAATTCCCTGCTAGCACCTTCTCTGTGCCTGTTCACATTGCTTCGCAGAATCGCTTTTGTGCAGAAAACAGTAACACTTGTTCAGACGAAAGAAAGCACAGAGCCCCAGATTTTATGTTGTCCTGGAGAGCTTGCAGAGCACTGGGGAAAGGCAGGCAGAGAATTCCCTGCTAGCACCTTCTCTGTGCCTGGGAAACAGAACTGTTCCCATTGCTTCGCAGAATCGCTTTTGTGCAGAAAACAGTAACACTTGTTCAGAACGAAACAAAGCACAGAGCCCCAGATTTGCTGTTGTGCTGGAGAGCTTGCAGAGCACTGGGGAAAAGCAGGCAGAGAATTCCCTGCTAGCACCTTCTCTGTGCCTGGGAAGCAGAAGTGTTCACATTTCTTAGCAGTATCGCTTTTGTGCAGAAAACAGTAACACTTGTTCAGAAGGAAAGAAAGCACAGAGCCCCATATTTTATGTTGTGCTGGAGAGCTTCCAGAGTACTGGGGAAAAGCAGGCAAAGAATTCCCTGCTAGCACCTTCTCTGTGCCTGGGAAACAGAAGTGTTCACATTGCTTTGCAGAATCGCTTTTGTGCAGAAAACAGTAACACTTGTTCAGAACGAAAGAAAGCACAGAGCCCCAGATTTTATGTTGTCCTGGAGAGCTTGCAGAGCACTGGGGAAAGGCAGGCAGAGAATTCCCTGCTAGCACCTTCTCTGTGCCTGTTCACATTGCTTCGCAGAATCGCTTTTGTGCAGAAAACAGTAACACTTGTTCAGACGAAAGAAAGCACAGAGCCCCAGATTTTATGTTGTGCTGGAGAGCTTGCAGAGCACTGGGGAAAGGCAGGCAGAGAATTCCCTGCTAGCACCTTCTCTGTGCCTGGGAAGCAGAAGTCTTCACATTGCTTCGCAGAATCGCTTTTGTGCAGAAAACACTAACACTTGTTCAGAACGAAAGAAAGCACAGAGCCCCAGATTTGCTGTTGTCCTGGAGAGCTTGCAGAGCACTGGGGAAAGGCAGGCAGAGAATTCCCTGCTAGCACCTTCTCTTTGCCTGGGAAGCAGAAGTGTTCACATTGCTTGGCAGAATCGCTTTTGTGCAGACAACACTAACACTTGTTCAGAACAAAAGAAAGCACAGAGCCCCAGATTTTATGTTGTCCTGGAGAGCTTGCAGAGCACTGGGGAAAAGCAGGCAGAGAATTCCCTGCTAGCACCTTCTCTGTGCCTGTTCACATTGCTTCGCAGAATCGCTTTTGTGCAGAAAACAGTAACACTTGTTCAGACGAAAGAAAGCACAGAGCCCCAGATTTTATGTTGTCCTGGAGAGCTTGCAGAGCACTGGGGAAAGGCAGGCAGAGAATTCCCTGCTAGCACCTTCTCTGTGCTGTTCACATTGCTTCGCAGAATCGCTTTTGTGCAGAAAACAGTAACACTTCTTCAGACGAAAGAAAGCACAGAGCCCCAGATTTTATGTTGTGCTGGAGAGCTTGCAGAGCACTGGGGAAAGGCAGGCAGAGAATTCCCTGCTAGCACCTTCTATGTGCCTGGGAAGCAGAAGTGTTCACATTGCTTCGCAGAATCACTTTTCTGCAGAAAACAGTAACACTTGTTCAGAACGAAAGAAAGCACAGAGCCCCAGATTTTATGTTGTCCTGGAGAGCTTGCAGAGCACTGGGGAAAGGCAGGCAGAGAATTCCCTGCTAGCACCTTCTCTATGCCTGTTCACATTCCTTCGCAGAATCGCTTTTGTGCAGAAAACAGTAACACTTGTTCAGAACGAAAGAAAGCACAGAGCCCCAGATTTTATGTTGTCCTGGAGAGCTTGCAGAGCACTGGGGAAAAGCAGGCAGAGAATTCCCTGCTAGCACCTTCTCTGTGCCTGGGAAACAGAAGTGTTCACATTGCTTTGCAGAATCGCTTTTGTGCAGAAAACAGTAACACTTGTTCAGAACGAAAGAAAGCCCAGAGCCACAGATTTTATGTTGTCCTGGAGAGCTTGCAGAGCACTGGGGAAAGGCAGGCAGAGAATTCCCTGCTAGCACCTTCTCTGTGCCTGTTCACATTGCTTCGCAGAATCGCTTTTGTGCAGAAAACAGTAACACTTGTTCAGACGAAAGAAAGCACAGAGCCCCAGATTTTATGTTGTCCTGGAGAGCTTGCAGAGCACTGGGGAAAGGCAGGCAGAGAATTCCCTGCTAGCACCTTCTCTGTGCCTGGGAAGCAGAAGTCTTCACATTGCTTCGCAGAATCGCTTTTGTGCAGAAAACAGTAACACTTTTTCAGAACAAAAGAAAGCACAGAGCCCCAGATTTTATGTTGTCCTGGAGAGCTTGCAGAGCACTGGGGAAAAGCAGGCAGAGAATTCCCTGCTAGCACCTTCTCTGTGCCTGGGAAACAGAAGTGTTCACATTTCTTAGCAGTATCGCTTTTGTGCAGAAAACAGTAACACTTGTTCAGAAGCAAAGAAAGCACAGAGCCCCATATTTTATGTTGTGCTGGAGAGCTTGCAGAGTACTGGGGAAAAGCAGGCAGAGAATTCCCTGCTAGCACCTTCTATGTGCCTGGGAAGCAGAAGTGTTCACATTGCTTCGCAGAATCGCTTTTGTGCAGAAAACACTAACACTTGTTCAGAACGAAAGAAAGCACAGAGCCCCAGATTTTATGTTGTGCTGGAGAGCTTGCAGAGCACTGGGGAAAGGCAGGCAGAGAATTCCCTGCTAGCACCTTCTATGTGCCTGGGAAGCAGAAGTGTTCACATTGCTTCGCAGAATCACTTTTCTGCAGAAAACAGTAACACTTGTTCAGAACGAAAGAAAGCACAGAGCCCCAGATTTTATGTTGTCCTGGAGAGCTTGCAGAGCACTGGGGAAAGGCAGGCAGAAAATTCCCTGCTAGCACCTTCTCTGTGCCTGGGAAGCAGAAGTCTTCACATTGCTTCGCAGAATCGCTTTTGTGCAGAAAACAATAACACCTGTTCAGAACGAAAGAAAGCACAGAGCCCCAGATTTTATGTTGTCCTGGAGAGCTTGCAGAGCACTGGGGAAAGGCAGGCAGAGAATTCCCTGCTAGCACCTTCTCTATGCCTGTTCACATTCCTTCGCAGAATCGCTTTTGTGCAGAAAACAGTAACACTTGTTCAGAACGAAAGAAAGCACAGAGCCCCAGATTTTATGTTGTCCTGGAGAGCTTGCAGAGCACTGGGGAAAAGCAGGCAGAGAATTCCGTGCTACACCTTCTCTGTGCCTGTTCACATTGCTTCGCAGAATCGCTTTTGTGCAGAAAACAGTAACACTTGTTCAGACGAAAGAAAGCACAGAGCCCCAGATTTTATGTTGTCCTGGAGAGCTTGCAGAGCACTGGGGAAAGGCAGGCAGAGAATTCCCTGCTAGCACCTTCTCTGTGCCTGGGAAGCAGAAGTCTTCACATTGCTTCGCAGAATCGCTTTTGTGCAGAAAACACTAACACTTGTTCAGAACAAAAGAAAGCACAGAGCCCCAGATTCTATGTTGTCCTGGTGAGCTTGTAGAGCACTGGGGAAAGGCAGGCAGAGAATTTCCTGCTAGCACCTTCTCTGTGCTGTTCACATTGCTTCGCAGAATCGCTTTTGTGCAGAAAACAGTAACACTTCTTCAGACGAAAGAAAGCACAGAGCCCCAGATTTTATGTTGTCCTGGAGAGCTTGCAGAGCACTGGGGAAAAGCAGGCAGAGAATTCCCTGTTAGCACCTTCTCTGTGCCTGGGAAAGAGAAGTGTTCCCATTGCTTCGCAGAATCGCTTTTGTGCAGAAAACACTAACACTTGTTCAGAACGAAAGAAAGCACAGAGCCCCAGATTTGCTGTTGTCCTGGAGAGCTTGCAGAGCACTGGGGAAAGGCAGGCAGAGAATTTCCTGCTAGCACCTTCTCTTTGCCTGGGAAGCAGAAGTGTTCAAATTGCTTGGCAGAATCGCTTTTGTGCAGACAACACTAACACTTGTTCAGAACAAAAGAAAGCACAGAGCCCCAGATTTTATGTTGTCCTGGAGAGCTTGCAGAGCACTGGGGAAAAGCAGGCAGAGAATTCCCTGCTAGCACCTTCTCTGTGCCTGTTCACATTGCTTCGCAGAATCGCTTTTGTGCAGAAAACAGTAACACTTGTTCAGACGAAAGAAAGCACAGAGCCCCAGATTTTATGTTGTCCTGGAGAGCTTGCAGAGCACTGGGGAAAGGCAGGCAGAGAATTCCCTGCTAGCACCTTCTCTGTGCTGTTCACATTGCTTCGCAGAATCGCTTTTGTGCAGAAAACAGTAACACTTCTTCAGACGAAAGAAAGCACAGAGCCCCAGATTTTATGTTGTGCTGGAGAGCTTGCAGAGCACTGGGGAAAGGCAGGCAGAGAATTCCCTGCTAGCACCTTCTATGTGCCTGGGAAGCAGAAGTGTTCACATTGCTTCGCAGAATCGCTTTTGTGCAGAAAACAGTAACACTTGTTCAGACGAAAGAAAGCACAGAGCCCCAGATTTTATGTTGTCCTGGAGAGCTTGCAGAGCACTGG